>NC_060139.1:988356626-988956626 GCF_021461385.2 Schistocerca piceifrons
TGTAATGGTAAGAAAATGCAGTAATTAAAGAACTTAAAAATTAAGCTGCTGTTTGCTCCCTTCCTTTTTTTTGTTTTGTTGTTATGTCGCTACCCCTGCCAGCCCAATTTTCAAACTACCTTTCTGTTGTGACAAAGATGCTTCCTTAAGCCTTTTAAACTACTGTAATGGTACGAAAATGCAGTAATTAACTCAGTTTGAGGGAGAATGTGCTAACCAAGTTTGCCAAGGAGACTTTGAAAACGGCAAAACAGTACGAATCGGCAGTTGATTTCTGAAATACGTCACCGCCTATTTTTGTGTAAAGTTTCCAAATTTGATTTGTAATCACGAATTTATTCCTTAGTCGTCTCGTCTCGTCTCGTCCCGCAGACGTTTGTCGTGCTTGCGCTGTCATATGGACCACGACCCGAGCGGCAGCGAGCGGCAGTCGAGCAAAGTCGGGACAAGTCGGGACGGGGACAGGGATAGGAATGGCGCGAATGCACTGCAAACTACGCAGACACGCGAGGCGAGGCGAGGCGAGGCGAGGCGAGGCGAGGCGAGGAAGCCCACATCGCTACCAGTGGCGCCCTCCAGCACGACACTGCCACACCCCGCACAGGCCCTCCGCTGGACACCAGGGACAAGATGCGTCCCCCGCAGAAGAGGCTGCACGCGCCCAGCGAATGACAGGAGGTGCAACGAGCAACAGTGCGTCTCACACACGCGGCGGTGCGCCCGCTAATTCGGCCGTCGGTCTGCTGGGACGCCGGCGCGCGCCCCCCGCGCCGTCCGCGAGGAACTGGCTGTTGCAGAAGGAAGTGCTTTCGTCAAATGCGGCGGAAAACTAACATTTTGTGTGTTGGGAGAGAAGCCGAACGCGAATTCCGCCGGGCTCCTACCTTGCACGAGTGCCAACGGCCATACCATGATGAATACACCGGTTCTCGTCCGATCACCGAAGTTAAGCATCATTGGGCCCGGTTAGTACTTGGATGGGTGACCGCCTGGGAAACCCGGGTGCTGTTGGCTCCCTTCCTTTTCTTTTTGTTTTGTTATTATGTCGCTACCCCTGCCAGACCAATTTTCAAACTGCCTTTCTGTTGTGACAAAGATGCTTCCTTAACCCTTTTAAACTACTGTAATGGTAAGAAAATGCAGTAATTAAAGAACTTAAAAAATTAAGCTGCTGTTTGCTCCTTCCTTTTTTTTGTTTTGTTGTTATGTCGCTACCCCTGCCAGCCCAATTTTCAAACTACCTTCTGTTGTGACAAAGAGATGCTTCCTTAAGCCTTTTTAAACTACTGTAATGGTACGAAAATGCAGTAATTAACTCAGTTTGAGGGAGAATGTGCTAACCAAGTTTGCCAAGGAGACTTTGAAAACGGCAAAACAGTACGAATCGGCAGTTGATTTCTGAAATACGTCACCGCCTATTTTTGTGTAAAGTTCAAATTTGATTTGTAATCACGAATTTATTCCTTAGTCGTCTCGTCTCGTCTCGTCCCGCAGACGTTTGTCGTGCTTGCGCTGTCATATGGACCACGACCCGAGCGGCAGCGAGCGGCAGTCGAGCAAAGTCGGGACAAGTCGGGACGGGGACAGGGATAGGAATGGCGCGAATGCACTGCAAACTACGCAGACACGCGAGGCGAGGCGAGGCGAGGCGAGGCGAGAGGCGAGGCGAGGAAGCCCACATCGCTACCAGTGGCGCCCTCCAGCACGACACTGCCACACCCCGCACAGGCCCTCCGCTGGACACCAGGGACAAGATGCGTCCCCCGCAGAAAGGCTGCACGCGCCCAGCGAATGACAGGAGGTGCAACGAGCAACAGTGCGTCTCACACACGCGGCGGTGCGCCCGCTAATTCGGCCGTCGGTCTGCTGGGACGCCGGGCGCGCCCCCCGCGCCGTCCGCGAGGAACTGGCTGTTGCAGAAGGAAGTGCTTTCAGTCAAATGCGGCGGAAAACTAACATTTTGTGTGTTGGGAGAGAAGCCGAACGCGAATTCCGCCGGGCTCCTACCTTGCACGAGTGCCAACGGCCATACCATGATGAATACACCGGTTCTCGTCCGATCACCGAAGTTAAGCATCATTGGGCCCGGTTAGTACTTGGATGGTGTGACCGCCTGGGAAACCCGGGTGCTGTTGGCTCCCTTCCTTTCTTTTTGTTTTGTTATTATGTCGCTACCCCTGCCAGACCAATTTTCAAACATGCCTTTCTGTTGTGACAAAGATGCTTCCTTAACCCTTTTAAACTACTGTAATGGTAAGAAAATGCAGTAATTAAAGAACTTAAAAAATTAAGCTGCTGTTTGCTCCCTTCCTTTTTTTTGTTTTGTTGTTATGTCGCTACCCCTGCCAGCCCAATTTTCAAACTACCTTTCTGTTGTGACAAAGATGCTTCCTTAAGCCTTTTAAACTACTGTAATGGTACGAAAATGCAGTAATTAACTCAGTTTGAGGGAGAATGTGCTAACCAAGTTTGCCAAGGAGACTTTGAAAACGGCAAAACAGTACGAATCGGCAGTTGATTTCTGAAATACGTCACCGCCTATTTTTGTGTAAAGTTCCAAATTTGATTTGTAATCACGAATTTATTCCTTAGTCGTCTCGTCTCGTCTCGTCCCGCAGACGTTTGTCGTGCTTGCGCTGTCATATGGACCACGACCCGAGCGGCAGCGAGCGGCAGTCGAGCAAAGTCGGGACAAGTCGGGACGGGGACAGGGATAGGAATGGCGCGAATGCACTGCAAACTACGCAGACACGCGAGGCGAGGCGAGGCGAGGCGAGGCGAGGCGAGGAAGCCCACATCGCTACCAGTGGCGCCCTCCAGCACGACACTGCCACACCCCCGCACAGGCCCTCCGCTGGACACCAGGGACAAGATGCGTCCCCCGCAGAAAGGCTGCACGCGCCCAGCGAATGACAGGAGGTGCAACGAGCAACAGTGCGTCTCACACACGCGGCGGTGCGCCCGCTAATTCGGCCGTCGGTCTGCTGGGGACGCCGGGCGCGCCCCCCGCGCCGTCCGCGAGGAACTGGCTGTTGCAGAAGGAAGTGCTTTCGTCAAATGCGGCGGAAAAACTAACATTTTGTGTGTTGGGAGAGAAGCCGAACGCGAATTCCGCCGGGCTCCTACCTTGCACGAGTGCCAACGGCCATACCATGATGAATACACCGGTTCTCGTCCGATCACCGAAGTTAAGCATCATTGGGCCCGGTTAGTACTTGGATGGGTGACCGCCTGGGAAACCCCGGGTGCTGTTGGCTCCCTTCCTTTTCTTTTTGTTTTGTTATTATGTCGCTACCCCTGCCAGACCAATTTTCAAACTGCCTTTCTGTTGTGACAAAGATGCTTCCTTAACCCTTTTAAACTACTGTAATGGTAAGAAAATGCAGTAATTAAAGAACTTAAAAAATTAAGCTGCTGTTTGCTCCCTTCCTTTTTTTTTGTTTTGTTGTTATGTCGCTACCCCTGCCAGCCCAATTTTCAAACTACCTTTCTGTTGTGACAAAGATGCTTCCTTAAGCCTTTTAAACTACTGTAATGGTACGAAAATGCAGTAATTAACTCAGTTTGAGGGAGAATGTGCTAACCAAGTTTGCCAAGGAGACTTTGAAAACGGCAAAACAGTACGAATCGGCAGTTGATTTCTGAAATACGTCACCGCCTATTTTTGTGTAAAGTTTCCAAATTTGATTTGTAATCACGAATTTATTCCTTAGTCGTCTCGTCTCGTCTCGTCCCCGCAGACGTTTGTCGTGCTTGCGCTGTCATATGGACCACGACCCGAGCGGCAGCGAGCGGCAGTCGAGCAAAGTCGGGACAAGTCGGGACGGGGACAGGGATAGGAATGGCGCGAATGCACTGCAAACTACGCAGACACGCGAGGCGAGGCGAGGCGAGGCGAGGCGAGGCGAGGAAGCCCACATCGCTACCAGTGGCGCCCTCCAGCACGACACTGCCACACCCCGCACAGGCCCTCCGCTGGACACCAGGGACAAGATGCGTCCCCCGCAGAAAGGCTGCACGCGCCCAGCGAATGACAGGAGGTGCAACGAGCAACAGTGCGTCTCACACACGCGGCGGTGCGCCCGCTAATTCGGCCGTCGGTCTGCTGGGACGCCGGGCGCGCCCCCCGCGCCGTCCGCGAGGAACTGGCTGTTGCAGAAGGAAGTGCTTTCGTCAAATGCGGCGGAAAACTAACATTTTGTGTGTTGGGAGAGAAGCCGAACGCGAATTCCGCCGGGCTCCTACTTGCACGAGTGCCAACGGCCATACCATGATGAATACACCGGTTCTCGTCCGATCACCGAAGTTAAGCATCATTGGGCCCGGTTAGTACTTGGATGGGTGACCGCCTGGGAAACCCGGGTGCTGTTGGCTCCCTTCCTTTTCTTTTTGTTTTGTTATTATGTCGCTACCCCCTGCCAGACCAATTTTCAAACTGCCTTTCTGTTGTGACAAAGATGCTTCCTTAACCCTTTTAAACTACTGTAATGGTAAGAAAATGCAGTAATTAAAGAACTTAAAAAATTAAGCTGCTGTTTGCTCCCTTCCTTTTTTTTGTTTTGTTGTTATGTCGCTACCCCTGCCAGCCCAATTTTCAAACTACCTTTCTGTTGTGACAAAGATGCTTCCTTAAGCCTTTTAAACTACTGTAATGGTACGAAAATGCAGTAATTAACTCAGTTTGAGGGAGAATGTGCTAACCAAGTTTGCCAAGGAGACTTTGAAAACGGCAAAACAGTACGAATCGGCAGTTGATTTCTGAAATACGTCACCGCCTATTTTTGTGTAAAGTTCCAAATTTGATTTGTAATCACGAATTTATTCCTTAGTCGTCTCGTCTCGTCTCGTCCCGCAGACGTTTGTCGTGCTTGCGCTGTCATATGGACCACGACCCGAGCGGCAGCGAGCGGCAGTCGAGCAAAGTCGGGACAAGTCGGGACGGGGACAGGGATAGGAATGGCGCGAATGCACTGCAAACTACGCAGACACGCGAGGCGAGGCGAGGCGAGGCGAGGCGAGGCGAGGCGAGGAAGCCCACATCGCTACCAGTGGCGCCCTCCAGCACGACACTGCCACACCCCGCACAGGCCCTCCGCTGGACACCAGGGACAAGATGCGTCCCCCGCAGAAAGGCTGCACGCGCCCAGCGAATGACAGGAGGTGCAACGAGCAACAGTGCGTCTCACACACGCGGCGGTGCGCCCGCTAATTCGGCCGTCGGTCTGCTGGGACGCCGGGCGCGCCCCCCGCGCCGTCCGCGAGGAACTGGCTGTTGCAGAAGGAAGTGCTTTCGTCAAATGCGGCGGAAAACTAACATTTTGTGTGTTGGGAGAGAAGCCGAACGCGAATTCCGCCGGGCTCCTACCTTGCACGAGTGCCAACGGCCATACCATGATGAATACACCGGTTCTCGTCCGATCACCGAAGTTAAGCATCATTGGGCCCGGTTAGTACTTGGATGGGTGACCGCCTGGGAAACCCGGGTGCTGTTGGCTCCCTTCCTTTTCTTTTTGTTTTGTTATTATGTCGCTACCCCTGCCAGACCAATTTTCAAACTGCCTTTCTGTTGTGACAAAGATGCTTCCTTAACCCTTTTAAACTACTGTAATGGTAAGAAAATGCAGTAATTAAAGAACTTAAAAAATTAAGCTGCTGTTTGCTCCCTTCCTTTTTTTTGTTTTGTTGTTATGTCGCTACCCCTGCCAGCCCAATTTTCAAACTACCTTTCTGTTGTGACAAAGATGCTTCCTTAAGCCTTTTAAACTACTGTAATGGTACGAAAATGCAGTAATTAACTCAGTTTGAGGGAGAATGTGCTAACCAAGTTTGCCAAGGAGACTTTGAAAACGGCAAAACAGTACGAATCGGCAGTTGATTTCTGAAATACGTCACCGCCTATTTTTGTGTAAAGTTCCAAATTTGATTTGTAATCACGAATTTATTCCTTAGTCGTCTCGTCTCGTCTCGTCCCGCAGACGTTTGTCGTGCTTGCGCTGTCATATGGACCACGACCCGAGCGGCAGCGAGCGGCAGTCGAGCAAAGTCGGGACAAGTCGGGACGGGGACAGGGATAGGAATGGCGCGAATGCACTGCAAACTACGCAGACACGCGAGGCGAGGCGAGGCGAGGCGAGGCGAGGCGAGGAAGCCCACATCGCTACCAGTGGCGCCCTCCAGCACGACACTGCCACACCCCGCACAGGCCCTCCGCTGGACACCAGGGACAAGATGCGTCCCCCGCAGAAAGGCTGCACGCGCCCAGCGAATGACAGGAGGTGCAACGAGCAACAGTGCGTCTCACACACGCGGCGGTGCGCCCGCTAATTCGGCCGTCGGTCTGCTGGGACGCCGGGCGCGCCCCCCGCGCCGTCCGCGAGGAACTGGCTGTTGCAGAAGGAAGTGCTTTCGTCAAATGCGGCGGAAAACTAACATTTTGTGTGTTGGGAGAGAAGCCGAACGCGAATTCCGCCGGGCTCCTACCTTGCACGAGTGCCAACGGCCATACCATGATGAATACACCGGTTCTCGTCCGATCACCGAAGTTAAGCATCATTGGGCCCGGTTAGTACTTGGATGGGTGACCGCCTGGGAAACCCGGGTGCTGTTGGCTCCCTTCCTTTTCTTTTTGTTTTGTTATTATGTCGCTACCCCTGCCAGACCAATTTTCAAACTGCCTTTCTGTTGTGACAAAGATGCTTCCTTAACCCTTTTAAACTACTGTAATGGTAAGAAAATGCAGTAATTAAAGAACTTAAAAAATTAAGCTGCTGTTTGCTCCCTTCCTTTTTTTTGTTTTGTTGTTATGTCGCTACCCCTGCCAGCCCAATTTTCAAACTACCTTTCTGTTGTGACAAAGATGCTTCCTTAAGCCTTTTAAACTACTGTAATGGTACGAAAATGCAGTAATTAACTCAGTTTGAGGGAGAATGTGCTAACCAAGTTTGCCAAGGAGACTTTGAAAACGGCAAAACAGTACGAATCGGCAGTTGATTTCTGAAATACGTCACCGCCTATTTTTGTGTAAAGTTCCAAATTTGATTTGTAATCACGAATTTATTCCTTAGTCGTCTCGTCTCGTCTCGTCCCGCAGACGTTTGTCGTGCTTGCGCTGTCATATGGACCACGACCCGAGCGGCAGCGAGCGGCAGTCGAGCAAAGTCGGGACAAGTCGGGACGGGGACAGGGATAGGAATGGCGCGAATGCACTGCAAACTACGCAGACACGCGAGGCGAGGCGAGGCGAGGCGAGGCGAGGCGAGGCGAGGAAGCCCACATCGCTACCAGTGGCGCCCTCCAGCACGACACTGCCACACCCCGCACAGGCCCTCCGCTGGACACCAGGGACAAGATGCGTCCCCCGCAGAAAGGCTGCACGCGCCCAGCGAATGACAGGAGGTGCAACGAGCAACAGTGCGTCTCACACACGCGGCGGTGCGCCCGCTAATTCGGCCGTCGGTCTGCTGGGACGCCGGGCGCGCCCCCCGCGCCGTCCGCGAGGAACTGGCTGTTGCAGAAGGAAGTGCTTTCGTCAAATGCGGCGGAAAACTAACATTTTGTGTGTTGGGAGAGAAGCCGAACGCGAATTCCGCCGGGCTCCTACCTTGCACGAGTGCCAACGGCCATACCATGATGAATACACCGGTTCTCGTCCGATCACCGAAGTTAAGCATCATTGGGCCCGGTTAGTACTTGGATGGGTGACCGCCTGGGAAACCCGGGTGCTGTTGGCTCCCTTCCTTTTCTTTTTGTTTTGTTATTATGTCGCTACCCCTGCCAGACCAATTTTCAAACTGCCTTTCTGTTGTGACAAAGATGCTTCCTTAACCCTTTTAAACTACTGTAATGGTAAGAAAATGCAGTAATTAAAGAACTTAAAAAATTAAGCTGCTGTTTGCTCCCTTCCTTTTTTTTGTTTTGTTGTTATGTCGCTACCCCTGCCAGCCCAATTTTCAAACTACCTTTCTGTTGTGACAAAGATGCTTCCTTAAGCCTTTTAAACTACTGTAATGGTACGAAAATGCAGTAATTAACTCAGTTTGAGGGAGAATGTGCTAACCAAGTTTGCCAAGGAGACTTTGAAAACGGCAAAACAGTACGAATCGGCAGTTGATTTCTGAAATACGTCACCGCCTATTTTTGTGTAAAGTTCCAAATTTGATTTGTAATCACGAATTTATTCCTTAGTCGTCTCGTCTCGTCTCGTCCCGCAGACGTTTGTCGTGCTTGCGCTGTCATATGGACCACGACCCGAGCGGCAGCGAGCGGCAGTCGAGCAAAGTCGGGACAAGTCGGGACGGGGACAGGGATAGGAATGGCGCGAATGCACTGCAAACTACGCAGACACGCGAGGCGAGGCGAGGCGAGGCGAGGCGAGGCGAGGAAGCCCACATCGCTACCAGTGGCGCCCTCCAGCACGACACTGCCACACCCCGCACAGGCCCTCCGCTGGACACCAGGGACAAGATGCGTCCCCCGCAGAAAGGCTGCACGCGCCCAGCGAATGACAGGAGGTGCAACGAGCAACAGTGCGTCTCACACACGCGGCGGTGCGCCCGCTAATTCGGCCGTCGGTCTGCTGGGACGCCGGGCGCGCCCCCCGCGCCGTCCGCGAGGAACTGGCTGTTGCAGAAGGAAGTGCTTTCGTCAAATGCGGCGGAAAACTAACATTTTGTGTGTTGGGAGAGAAGCCGAACGCGAATTCCGCCGGGCTCCTACCTTGCACGAGTGCCAACGGCCATACCATGATGAATACACCGGTTCTCGTCCGATCACCGAAGTTAAGCATCATTGGGCCCGGTTAGTACTTGGATGGGTGACCGCCTGGGAAACCCGGGTGCTGTTGGCTCCCTTCCTTTTCTTTTTGTTTTGTTATTATGTCGCTACCCCTGCCAGACCAATTTTCAAACTGCCTTTCTGTTGTGACAAAGATGCTTCCTTAACCCTTTTAAACTACTGTAATGGTAAGAAAATGCAGTAATTAAAGAACTTAAAAAATTAAGCTGCTGTTTGCTCCCTTCCTTTTTTTTGTTTTGTTGTTATGTCGCTACCCCTGCCAGCCCAATTTTCAAACTACCTTTCTGTTGTGACAAAGATGCTTCCTTAAGCCTTTTAAACTACTGTAATGGTACGAAAATGCAGTAATTAACTCAGTTTGAGGGAGAATGTGCTAACCAAGTTTGCCAAGGAGACTTTGAAAACGGCAAAACAGTACGAATCGGCAGTTGATTTCTGAAATACGTCACCGCCTATTTTTGTGTAAAGTTCCAAATTTGATTTGTAATCACGAATTTATTCCTTAGTCGTCTCGTCTCGTCTCGTCCCGCAGACGTTTGTCGTGCTTGCGCTGTCATATGGACCACGACCCGAGCGGCAGCGAGCGGCAGTCGAGCAAAGTCGGGACAAGTCGGGACGGGGACAGGGATAGGAATGGCGCGAATGCACTGCAAACTACGCAGACACGCGAGGCGAGGCGAGGCGAGGCGAGGCGAGGCGAGGAAGCCCACATCGCTACCAGTGGCGCCCTCCAGCACGACACTGCCACACCCCGCACAGGCCCTCCGCTGGACACCAGGGACAAGATGCGTCCCCCGCAGAAAGGCTGCACGCGCCCAGCGAATGACAGGAGGTGCAACGAGCAACAGTGCGTCTCACACACGCGGCGGTGCGCCCGCTAATTCGGCCGTCGGTCTGCTGGGACGCCGGGCGCGCCCCCCGCGCCGTCCGCGAGGAACTGGCTGTTGCAGAAGGAAGTGCTTTCGTCAAATGCGGCGGAAAACTAACATTTTGTGTGTTGGGAGAGAAGCCGAACGCGAATTCCGCCGGGCTCCTACCTTGCACGAGTGCCAACGGCCATACCATGATGAATACACCGGTTCTCGTCCGATCACCGAAGTTAAGCATCATTGGGCCCGGTTAGTACTTGGATGGGTGACCGCCTGGGAAACCCGGGTGCTGTTGGCTCCCTTCCTTTTCTTTTTGTTTTGTTATTATGTCGCTACCCCTGCCAGACCAATTTTCAAACTGCCTTTCTGTTGTGACAAAGATGCTTCCTTAACCCTTTTAAACTACTGTAATGGTAAGAAAATGCAGTAATTAAAGAACTTAAAAAATTAAGCTGCTGTTTGCTCCCTTCCTTTTTTTTGTTTTGTTGTTATGTCGCTACCCCTGCCAGCCCAATTTTCAAACTACCTTTCTGTTGTGACAAAGATGCTTCCTTAAGCCTTTTAAACTACTGTAATGGTACGAAAATGCAGTAATTAACTCAGTTTGAGGGAGAATGTGCTAACCAAGTTTGCCAAGGAGACTTTGAAAACGGCAAAACAGTACGAATCGGCAGTTGATTTCTGAAATACGTCACCGCCTATTTTTGTGTAAAGTTCCAAATTTGATTTGTAATCACGAATTTATTCCTTAGTCGTCTCGTCTCGTCTCGTCCCGCAGACGTTTGTCGTGCTTGCGCTGTCATATGGACCACGACCCGAGCGGCAGCGAGCGGCAGTCGAGCAAAGTCGGGACAAGTCGGGACGGGGACAGGGATAGGAATGGCGCGAATGCACTGCAAACTACGCAGACACGCGAGGCGAGGCGAGGCGAGGCGAGGCGAGGCGAGGCGAGGAAGCCCACATCGCTACCAGTGGCGCCCTCCAGCACGACACTGCCACACCCCGCACAGGCCCTCCGCTGGACACCAGGGACAAGATGCGTCCCCCGCAGAAAGGCTGCACGCGCCCAGCGAATGACAGGAGGTGCAACGAGCAACAGTGCGTCTCACACACGCGGCGGTGCGCCCGCTAATTCGGCCGTCGGTCTGCTGGGACGCCGGGCGCGCCCCCCGCGCCGTCCGCGAGGAACTGGCTGTTGCAGAAGGAAGTGCTTTCGTCAAATGCGGCGGAAAACTAACATTTTGTGTGTTGGGAGAGAAGCCGAACGCGAATTCCGCCGGGCTCCTACCTTGCACGAGTGCCAACGGCCATACCATGATGAATACACCGGTTCTCGTCCGATCACCGAAGTTAAGCATCATTGGGCCCGGTTAGTACTTGGATGGGTGACCGCCTGGGAAACCCGGGTGCTGTTGGCTCCCTTCCTTTTCTTTTTGTTTTGTTATTATGTCGCTACCCCTGCCAGACCAATTTTCAAACTGCCTTTCTGTTGTGACAAAGATGCTTCCTTAACCCTTTTAAACTACTGTAATGGTAAGAAAATGCAGTAATTAAAGAACTTAAAAAATTAAGCTGCTGTTTGCTCCCTTCCTTTTTTTTGTTTTGTTGTTATGTCGCTACCCCTGCCAGCCCAATTTTCAAACTACCTTTCTGTTGTGACAAAGATGCTTCCTTAAGCCTTTTAAACTACTGTAATGGTACGAAAATGCAGTAATTAACTCAGTTTGAGGGAGAATGTGCTAACCAAGTTTGCCAAGGAGACTTTGAAAACGGCAAAACAGTACGAATCGGCAGTTGATTTCTGAAATACGTCACCGCCTATTTTTGTGTAAAGTTCCAAATTTGATTTGTAATCACGAATTTATTCCTTAGTCGTCTCGTCTCGTCTCGTCCCGCAGACGTTTGTCGTGCTTGCGCTGTCATATGGACCACGACCCGAGCGGCAGCGAGCGGCAGTCGAGCAAAGTCGGGACAAGTCGGGACGGGGACAGGGATAGGAATGGCGCGAATGCACTGCAAACTACGCAGACACGCGAGGCGAGGCGAGGCGAGGCGAGGCGAGGCGAGGAAGCCCACATCGCTACCAGTGGCGCCCTCCAGCACGACACTGCCACACCCCGCACAGGCCCTCCGCTGGACACCAGGGACAAGATGCGTCCCCCGCAGAAAGGCTGCACGCGCCCAGCGAATGACAGGAGGTGCAACGAGCAACAGTGCGTCTCACACACGCGGCGGTGCGCCCGCTAATTCGGCCGTCGGTCTGCTGGGACGCCGGGCGCGCCCCCCGCGCCGTCCGCGAGGAACTGGCTGTTGCAGAAGGAAGTGCTTTCGTCAAATGCGGCGGAAAACTAACATTTTGTGTGTTGGGAGAGAAGCCGAACGCGAATTCCGCCGGGCTCCTACCTTGCACGAGTGCCAACGGCCATACCATGATGAATACACCGGTTCTCGTCCGATCACCGAAGTTAAGCATCATTGGGCCCGGTTAGTACTTGGATGGGTGACCGCCTGGGAAACCCGGGTGCTGTTGGCTCCCTTCCTTTTCTTTTTGTTTTGTTATTATGTCGCTACCCCTGCCAGACCAATTTTCAAACTGCCTTTCTGTTGTGACAAAGATGCTTCCTTAACCCTTTTAAACTACTGTAATGGTAAGAAAATGCAGTAATTAAAGAACTTAAAAAATTAAGCTGCTGTTTGCTCCCTTCCTTTTTTTTGTTTTGTTGTTATGTCGCTACCCCTGCCAGCCCAATTTTCAAACTACCTTTCTGTTGTGACAAAGATGCTTCCTTAAGCCTTTTAAACTACTGTAATGGTACGAAAATGCAGTAATTAACTCAGTTTGAGGGAGAATGTGCTAACCAAGTTTGCCAAGGAGACTTTGAAAACGGCAAAACAGTACGAATCGGCAGTTGATTTCTGAAATACGTCACCGCCTATTTTTGTGTAAAGTTCCAAATTTGATTTGTAATCACGAATTTATTCCTTAGTCGTCTCGTCTCGTCTCGTCCCGCAGACGTTTGTCGTGCTTGCGCTGTCATATGGACCACGACCCGAGCGGCAGCGAGCGGCAGTCGAGCAAAGTCGGGACAAGTCGGGACGGGGACAGGGATAGGAATGGCGCGAATGCACTGCAAACTACGCAGACACGCGAGGCGAGGCGAGGCGAGGCGAGGCGAGGCGAGGCGAGGAAGCCCACATCGCTACCAGTGGCGCCCTCCAGCACGACACTGCCACACCCCGCACAGGCCCTCCGCTGGACACCAGGGACAAGATGCGTCCCCCGCAGAAAGGCTGCACGCGCCCAGCGAATGACAGGAGGTGCAACGAGCAACAGTGCGTCTCACACACGCGGCGGTGCGCCCGCTAATTCGGCCGTCGGTCTGCTGGGACGCCGGGCGCGCCCCCCGCGCCGTCCGCGAGGAACTGGCTGTTGCAGAAGGAAGTGCTTTCGTCAAATGCGGCGGAAAACTAACATTTTGTGTGTTGGGAGAGAAGCCGAACGCGAATTCCGCCGGGCTCCTACCTTGCACGAGTGCCAACGGCCATACCATGATGAATACACCGGTTCTCGTCCGATCACCGAAGTTAAGCATCATTGGGCCCGGTTAGTACTTGGATGGGTGACCGCCTGGGAAACCCGGGTGCTGTTGGCTCCCTTCCTTTTCTTTTTGTTTTGTTATTATGTCGCTACCCCTGCCAGACCAATTTTCAAACTGCCTTTCTGTTGTGACAAAGATGCTTCCTTAACCCTTTTAAACTACTGTAATGGTAAGAAAATGCAGTAATTAAAGAACTTAAAAAATTAAGCTGCTGTTTGCTCCCTTCCTTTTTTTTGTTTTGTTGTTATGTCGCTACCCCTGCCAGCCCAATTTTCAAACTACCTTTCTGTTGTGACAAAGATGCTTCCTTAAGCCTTTTAAACTACTGTAATGGTACGAAAATGCAGTAATTAACTCAGTTTGAGGGAGAATGTGCTAACCAAGTTTGCCAAGGAGACTTTGAAAACGGCAAAACAGTACGAATCGGCAGTTGATTTCTGAAATACGTCACCGCCTATTTTTGTGTAAAGTTCCAAATTTGATTTGTAATCACGAATTTATTCCTTAGTCGTCTCGTCTCGTCTCGTCCCGCAGACGTTTGTCGTGCTTGCGCTGTCATATGGACCACGACCCGAGCGGCAGCGAGCGGCAGTCGAGCAAAGTCGGGACAAGTCGGGACGGGGACAGGGATAGGAATGGCGCGAATGCACTGCAAACTACGCAGACACGCGAGGCGAGGCGAGGCGAGGCGAGGCGAGGCGAGGCGAGGAAGCCCACATCGCTACCAGTGGCGCCCTCCAGCACGACACTGCCACACCCCGCACAGGCCCTCCGCTGGACACCAGGGACAAGATGCGTCCCCCGCAGAAAGGCTGCACGCGCCCAGCGAATGACAGGAGGTGCAACGAGCAACAGTGCGTCTCACACACGCGGCGGTGCGCCCGCTAATTCGGCCGTCGGTCTGCTGGGACGCCGGGCGCGCCCCCCGCGCCGTCCGCGAGGAACTGGCTGTTGCAGAAGGAAGTGCTTTCGTCAAATGCGGCGGAAAACTAACATTTTGTGTGTTGGGAGAGAAGCCGAACGCGAATTCCGCCGGGCTCCTACCTTGCACGAGTGCCAACGGCCATACCATGATGAATACACCGGTTCTCGTCCGATCACCGAAGTTAAGCATCATTGGGCCCGGTTAGTACTTGGATGGGTGACCGCCTGGGAAACCCGGGTGCTGTTGGCTCCCTTCCTTTTCTTTTTGTTTTGTTATTATGTCGCTACCCCTGCCAGACCAATTTTCAAACTGCCTTTCTGTTGTGACAAAGATGCTTCCTTAACCCTTTTAAACTACTGTAATGGTAAGAAAATGCAGTAATTAAAGAACTTAAAAAATTAAGCTGCTGTTTGCTCCCTTCCTTTTTTTTGTTTTGTTGTTATGTCGCTACCCCTGCCAGCCCAATTTTCAAACTACCTTTCTGTTGTGACAAAGATGCTTCCTTAAGCCTTTTAAACTACTGTAATGGTACGAAAATGCAGTAATTAACTCAGTTTGAGGGAGAATGTGCTAACCAAGTTTGCCAAGGAGACTTTGAAAACGGCAAAACAGTACGAATCGGCAGTTGATTTCTGAAATACGTCACCGCCTATTTTTGTGTAAAGTTCCAAATTTGATTTGTAATCACGAATTTATTCCTTAGTCGTCTCGTCTCGTCTCGTCCCGCAGACGTTTGTCGTGCTTGCGCTGTCATATGGACCACGACCCGAGCGGCAGCGAGCGGCAGTCGAGCAAAGTCGGGACAAGTCGGGACGGGGACAGGGATAGGAATGGCGCGAATGCACTGCAAACTACGCAGACACGCGAGGCGAGGCGAGGCGAGGCGAGGCGAGGCGAGGCGAGGAAGCCCACATCGCTACCAGTGGCGCCCTCCAGCACGACACTGCCACACCCCGCACAGGCCCTCCGCTGGACACCAGGGACAAGATGCGTCCCCCGCAGAAAGGCTGCACGCGCCCAGCGAATGACAGGAGGTGCAACGAGCAACAGTGCGTCTCACACACGCGGCGGTGCGCCCGCTAATTCGGCCGTCGGTCTGCTGGGACGCCGGGCGCGCCCCCCGCGCCGTCCGCGAGGAACTGGCTGTTGCAGAAGGAAGTGCTTTCGTCAAATGCGGCGGAAAACTAACATTTTGTGTGTTGGGAGAGAAGCCGAACGCGAATTCCGCCGGGCTCCTACCTTGCACGAGTGCCAACGGCCATACCATGATGAATACACCGGTTCTCGTCCGATCACCGAAGTTAAGCATCATTGGGCCCGGTTAGTACTTGGATGGGTGACCGCCTGGGAAACCCGGGTGCTGTTGGCTCCCTTCCTTTTCTTTTTGTTTTGTTATTATGTCGCTACCCCTGCCAGACCAATTTTCAAACTGCCTTTCTGTTGTGACAAAGATGCTTCCTTAACCCTTTTAAACTACTGTAATGGTAAGAAAATGCAGTAATTAAAGAACTTAAAAAATTAAGCTGCTGTTTGCTCCCTTCCTTTTTTTTGTTTTGTTGTTATGTCGCTACCCCTGCCAGCCCAATTTTCAAACTACCTTTCTGTTGTGACAAAGATGCTTCCTTAAGCCTTTTAAACTACTGTAATGGTACGAAAATGCAGTAATTAACTCAGTTTGAGGGAGAATGTGCTAACCAAGTTTGCCAAGGAGACTTTGAAAACGGCAAAACAGTACGAATCGGCAGTTGATTTCTGAAATACGTCACCGCCTATTTTTGTGTAAAGTTCCAAATTTGATTTGTAATCACGAATTTATTCCTTAGTCGTCTCGTCTCGTCTCGTCCCGCAGACGTTTGTCGTGCTTGCGCTGTCATATGGACCACGACCCGAGCGGCAGCGAGCGGCAGTCGAGCAAAGTCGGGACAAGTCGGGACGGGGACAGGGATAGGAATGGCGCGAATGCACTGCAAACTACGCAGACACGCGAGGCGAGGCGAGGCGAGGCGAGGCGAGGCGAGGAAGCCCACATCGCTACCAGTGGCGCCCTCCAGCACGACACTGCCACACCCCGCACAGGCCCTCCGCTGGACACCAGGGACAAGATGCGTCCCCCGCAGAAAGGCTGCACGCGCCCAGCGAATGACAGGAGGTGCAACGAGCAACAGTGCGTCTCACACACGCGGCGGTGCGCCCGCTAATTCGGCCGTCGGTCTGCTGGGACGCCGGGCGCGCCCCCCGCGCCGTCCGCGAGGAACTGGCTGTTGCAGAAGGAAGTGCTTTCGTCAAATGCGGCGGAAAACTAACATTTTGTGTGTTGGGAGAGAAGCCGAACGCGAATTCCGCCGGGCTCCTACCTTGCACGAGTGCCAACGGCCATACCATGATGAATACACCGGTTCTCGTCCGATCACCGAAGTTAAGCATCATTGGGCCCGGTTAGTACTTGGATGGGTGACCGCCTGGGAAACCCGGGTGCTGTTGGCTCCCTTCCTTTTCTTTTTGTTTTGTTATTATGTCGCTACCCCTGCCAGACCAATTTTCAAACTGCCTTTCTGTTGTGACAAAGATGCTTCCTTAACCCTTTTAAACTACTGTAATGGTAAGAAAATGCAGTAATTAAAGAACTTAAAAAATTAAGCTGCTGTTTGCTCCCTTCCTTTTTTTTGTTTTGTTGTTATGTCGCTACCCCTGCCAGCCCAATTTTCAAACTACCTTTCTGTTGTGACAAAGATGCTTCCTTAAGCCTTTTAAACTACTGTAATGGTACGAAAATGCAGTAATTAACTCAGTTTGAGGGAGAATGTGCTAACCAAGTTTGCCAAGGAGACTTTGAAAACGGCAAAACAGTACGAATCGGCAGTTGATTTCTGAAATACGTCACCGCCTATTTTTGTGTAAAGTTCCAAATTTGATTTGTAATCACGAATTTATTCCTTAGTCGTCTCGTCTCGTCTCGTCCCGCAGACGTTTGTCGTGCTTGCGCTGTCATATGGACCACGACCCGAGCGGCAGCGAGCGGCAGTCGAGCAAAGTCGGGACAAGTCGGGACGGGGACAGGGATAGGAATGGCGCGAATGCACTGCAAACTACGCAGACACGCGAGGCGAGGCGAGGCGAGGCGAGGCGAGGCGAGGAAGCCCACATCGCTACCAGTGGCGCCCTCCAGCACGACACTGCCACACCCCGCACAGGCCCTCCGCTGGACACCAGGGACAAGATGCGTCCCCCGCAGAAAGGCTGCACGCGCCCAGCGAATGACAGGAGGTGCAACGAGCAACAGTGCGTCTCACACACGCGGCGGTGCGCCCGCTAATTCGGCCGTCGGTCTGCTGGGACGCCGGGCGCGCCCCCCGCGCCGTCCGCGAGGAACTGGCTGTTGCAGAAGGAAGTGCTTTCGTCAAATGCGGCGGAAAACTAACATTTTGTGTGTTGGGAGAGAAGCCGAACGCGAATTCCGCCGGGCTCCTACCTTGCACGAGTGCCAACGGCCATACCATGATGAATACACCGGTTCTCGTCCGATCACCGAAGTTAAGCATCATTGGGCCCGGTTAGTACTTGGATGGGTGACCGCCTGGGAAACCCGGGTGCTGTTGGCTCCCTTCCTTTTCTTTTTGTTTTGTTATTATGTCGCTACCCCTGCCAGACCAATTTTCAAACTGCCTTTCTGTTGTGACAAAGATGCTTCCTTAACCCTTTTAAACTACTGTAATGGTAAGAAAATGCAGTAATTAAAGAACTTAAAAAATTAAGCTGCTGTTTGCTCCCTTCCTTTTTTTTGTTTTGTTGTTATGTCGCTACCCCTGCCAGCCCAATTTTCAAACTACCTTTCTGTTGTGACAAAGATGCTTCCTTAAGCCTTTTAAACTACTGTAATGGTACGAAAATGCAGTAATTAACTCAGTTTGAGGGAGAATGTGCTAACCAAGTTTGCCAAGGAGACTTTGAAAACGGCAAAACAGTACGAATCGGCAGTTGATTTCTGAAATACGTCACCGCCTATTTTTGTGTAAAGTTCCAAATTTGATTTGTAATCACGAATTTATTCCTTAGTCGTCTCGTCTCGTCTCGTCCCGCAGACGTTTGTCGTGCTTGCGCTGTCATATGGACCACGACCCGAGCGGCAGCGAGCGGCAGTCGAGCAAAGTCGGGACAAGTCGGGACGGGGACAGGGATAGGAATGGCGCGAATGCACTGCAAACTACGCAGACACGCGAGGCGAGGCGAGGCGAGGCGAGGCGAGGCGAGGCGAGGAAGCCCACATCGCTACCAGTGGCGCCCTCCAGCACGACACTGCCACACCCCGCACAGGCCCTCCGCTGGACACCAGGGACAAGATGCGTCCCCCGCAGAAAGGCTGCACGCGCCCAGCGAATGACAGGAGGTGCAACGAGCAACAGTGCGTCTCACACACGCGGCGGTGCGCCCGCTAATTCGGCCGTCGGTCTGCTGGGACGCCGGGCGCGCCCCCCGCGCCGTCCGCGAGGAACTGGCTGTTGCAGAAGGAAGTGCTTTCGTCAAATGCGGCGGAAAACTAACATTTTGTGTGTTGGGAGAGAAGCCGAACGCGAATTCCGCCGGGCTCCTACCTTGCACGAGTGCCAACGGCCATACCATGATGAATACACCGGTTCTCGTCCGATCACCGAAGTTAAGCATCATTGGGCCCGGTTAGTACTTGGATGGGTGACCGCCTGGGAAACCCGGGTGCTGTTGGCTCCCTTCCTTTTCTTTTTGTTTTGTTATTATGTCGCTACCCCTGCCAGACCAATTTTCAAACTGCCTTTCTGTTGTGACAAAGATGCTTCCTTAACCCTTTTAAACTACTGTAATGGTAAGAAAATGCAGTAATTAAAGAACTTAAAAAATTAAGCTGCTGTTTGCTCCCTTCCTTTTTTTTGTTTTGTTGTTATGTCGCTACCCCTGCCAGCCCAATTTTCAAACTACCTTTCTGTTGTGACAAAGATGCTTCCTTAAGCCTTTTAAACTACTGTAATGGTACGAAAATGCAGTAATTAACTCAGTTTGAGGGAGAATGTGCTAACCAAGTTTGCCAAGGAGACTTTGAAAACGGCAAAACAGTACGAATCGGCAGTTGATTTCTGAAATACGTCACCGCCTATTTTTGTGTAAAGTTCCAAATTTGATTTGTAATCACGAATTTATTCCTTAGTCGTCTCGTCTCGTCTCGTCCCGCAGACGTTTGTCGTGCTTGCGCTGTCATATGGACCACGACCCGAGCGGCAGCGAGCGGCAGTCGAGCAAAGTCGGGACAAGTCGGGACGGGGACAGGGATAGGAATGGCGCGAATGCACTGCAAACTACGCAGACACGCGAGGCGAGGCGAGGCGAGGCGAGGCGAGGCGAGGAAGCCCACATCGCTACCAGTGGCGCCCTCCAGCACGACACTGCCACACCCCGCACAGGCCCTCCGCTGGACACCAGGGACAAGATGCGTCCCCCGCAGAAAGGCTGCACGCGCCCAGCGAATGACAGGAGGTGCAACGAGCAACAGTGCGTCTCACACACGCGGCGGTGCGCCCGCTAATTCGGCCGTCGGTCTGCTGGGACGCCGGGCGCGCCCCCCGCGCCGTCCGCGAGGAACTGGCTGTTGCAGAAGGAAGTGCTTTCGTCAAATGCGGCGGAAAACTAACATTTTGTGTGTTGGGAGAGAAGCCGAACGCGAATTCCGCCGGGCTCCTACCTTGCACGAGTGCCAACGGCCATACCATGATGAA
The DNA here is from genome assembly GCF_021461385.2 of Schistocerca piceifrons. Taxonomy (NCBI): domain Eukaryota; kingdom Metazoa; phylum Arthropoda; class Insecta; order Orthoptera; family Acrididae; genus Schistocerca; species Schistocerca piceifrons. The sequence continues at coordinate 988,376,551 of NC_060139.1, forward strand.
TACACCGGTTCTCGTCCGATCACCGAAGTTAAGCATCATTGGGCCCGGTTAGTACTTGGATGGGTGACCGCCTGGGAAACCCGGGTGCTGTTGGCTCCCTTCCTTTTCTTTTTGTTTTGTTATTATGTCGCTACCCCTGCCAGACCAATTTTCAAACTGCCTTTCTGTTGTGACAAAGATGCTTCCTTAACCCTTTTAAACTACTGTAATGGTAAGAAAATGCAGTAATTAAAGAACTTAAAAAATTAAGCTGCTGTTTGCTCCCTTCCTTTTTTTTGTTTTGTTGTTATGTCGCTACCCCTGCCAGCCCAATTTTCAAACTACCTTTCTGTTGTGACAAAGATGCTTCCTTAAGCCTTTTAAACTACTGTAATGGTACGAAAATGCAGTAATTAACTCAGTTTGAGGGAGAATGTGCTAACCAAGTTTGCCAAGGAGACTTTGAAAACGGCAAAACAGTACGAATCGGCAGTTGATTTCTGAAATACGTCACCGCCTATTTTTGTGTAAAGTTCCAAATTTGATTTGTAATCACGAATTTATTCCTTAGTCGTCTCGTCTCGTCTCGTCCCGCAGACGTTTGTCGTGCTTGCGCTGTCATATGGACCACGACCCGAGCGGCAGCGAGCGGCAGTCGAGCAAAGTCGGGACAAGTCGGGACGGGGACAGGGATAGGAATGGCGCGAATGCACTGCAAACTACGCAGACACGCGAGGCGAGGCGAGGCGAGGCGAGGCGAGGCGAGGCGAGGAAGCCCACATCGCTACCAGTGGCGCCCTCCAGCACGACACTGCCACACCCCGCACAGGCCCTCCGCTGGACACCAGGGACAAGATGCGTCCCCCGCAGAAAGGCTGCACGCGCCCAGCGAATGACAGGAGGTGCAACGAGCAACAGTGCGTCTCACACACGCGGCGGTGCGCCCGCTAATTCGGCCGTCGGTCTGCTGGGACGCCGGGCGCGCCCCCCGCGCCGTCCGCGAGGAACTGGCTGTTGCAGAAGGAAGTGCTTTCGTCAAATGCGGCGGAAAACTAACATTTTGTGTGTTGGGAGAGAAGCCGAACGCGAATTCCGCCGGGCTCCTACCTTGCACGAGTGCCAACGGCCATACCATGATGAATACACCGGTTCTCGTCCGATCACCGAAGTTAAGCATCATTGGGCCCGGTTAGTACTTGGATGGGTGACCGCCTGGGAAACCCGGGTGCTGTTGGCTCCCTTCCTTTTCTTTTTGTTTTGTTATTATGTCGCTACCCCTGCCAGACCAATTTTCAAACTGCCTTTCTGTTGTGACAAAGATGCTTCCTTAACCCTTTTAAACTACTGTAATGGTAAGAAAATGCAGTAATTAAAGAACTTAAAAAATTAAGCTGCTGTTTGCTCCCTTCCTTTTTTTTGTTTTGTTGTTATGTCGCTACCCCTGCCAGCCCAATTTTCAAACTACCTTTCTGTTGTGACAAAGATGCTTCCTTAAGCCTTTTAAACTACTGTAATGGTACGAAAATGCAGTAATTAACTCAGTTTGAGGGAGAATGTGCTAACCAAGTTTGCCAAGGAGACTTTGAAAACGGCAAAACAGTACGAATCGGCAGTTGATTTCTGAAATACGTCACCGCCTATTTTTGTGTAAAGTTCCAAATTTGATTTGTAATCACGAATTTATTCCTTAGTCGTCTCGTCTCGTCTCGTCCCGCAGACGTTTGTCGTGCTTGCGCTGTCATATGGACCACGACCCGAGCGGCAGCGAGCGGCAGTCGAGCAAAGTCGGGACAAGTCGGGACGGGGACAGGGATAGGAATGGCGCGAATGCACTGCAAACTACGCAGACACGCGAGGCGAGGCGAGGCGAGGCGAGGCGAGGCGAGGCGAGGAAGCCCACATCGCTACCAGTGGCGCCCTCCAGCACGACACTGCCACACCCCGCACAGGCCCTCCGCTGGACACCAGGGACAAGATGCGTCCCCCGCAGAAAGGCTGCACGCGCCCAGCGAATGACAGGAGGTGCAACGAGCAACAGTGCGTCTCACACACGCGGCGGTGCGCCCGCTAATTCGGCCGTCGGTCTGCTGGGACGCCGGGCGCGCCCCCCGCGCCGTCCGCGAGGAACTGGCTGTTGCAGAAGGAAGTGCTTTCGTCAAATGCGGCGGAAAACTAACATTTTGTGTGTTGGGAGAGAAGCCGAACGCGAATTCCGCCGGGCTCCTACCTTGCACGAGTGCCAACGGCCATACCATGATGAATACACCGGTTCTCGTCCGATCACCGAAGTTAAGCATCATTGGGCCCGGTTAGTACTTGGATGGGTGACCGCCTGGGAAACCCGGGTGCTGTTGGCTCCCTTCCTTTTCTTTTTGTTTTGTTATTATGTCGCTACCCCTGCCAGACCAATTTTCAAACTGCCTTTCTGTTGTGACAAAGATGCTTCCTTAACCCTTTTAAACTACTGTAATGGTAAGAAAATGCAGTAATTAAAGAACTTAAAAAATTAAGCTGCTGTTTGCTCCCTTCCTTTTTTTTGTTTTGTTGTTATGTCGCTACCCCTGCCAGCCCAATTTTCAAACTACCTTTCTGTTGTGACAAAGATGCTTCCTTAAGCCTTTTAAACTACTGTAATGGTACGAAAATGCAGTAATTAACTCAGTTTGAGGGAGAATGTGCTAACCAAGTTTGCCAAGGAGACTTTGAAAACGGCAAAACAGTACGAATCGGCAGTTGATTTCTGAAATACGTCACCGCCTATTTTTGTGTAAAGTTCCAAATTTGATTTGTAATCACGAATTTATTCCTTAGTCGTCTCGTCTCGTCTCGTCCCGCAGACGTTTGTCGTGCTTGCGCTGTCATATGGACCACGACCCGAGCGGCAGCGAGCGGCAGTCGAGCAAAGTCGGGACAAGTCGGGACGGGGACAGGGATAGGAATGGCGCGAATGCACTGCAAACTACGCAGACACGCGAGGCGAGGCGAGGCGAGGCGAGGCGAGGCGAGGCGAGGAAGCCCACATCGCTACCAGTGGCGCCCTCCAGCACGACACTGCCACACCCCGCACAGGCCCTCCGCTGGACACCAGGGACAAGATGCGTCCCCCGCAGAAAGGCTGCACGCGCCCAGCGAATGACAGGAGGTGCAACGAGCAACAGTGCGTCTCACACACGCGGCGGTGCGCCCGCTAATTCGGCCGTCGGTCTGCTGGGACGCCGGGCGCGCCCCCCGCGCCGTCCGCGAGGAACTGGCTGTTGCAGAAGGAAGTGCTTTCGTCAAATGCGGCGGAAAACTAACATTTTGTGTGTTGGGAGAGAAGCCGAACGCGAATTCCGCCGGGCTCCTACCTTGCACGAGTGCCAACGGCCATACCATGATGAATACACCGGTTCTCGTCCGATCACCGAAGTTAAGCATCATTGGGCCCGGTTAGTACTTGGATGGGTGACCGCCTGGGAAACCCGGGTGCTGTTGGCTCCCTTCCTTTTCTTTTTGTTTTGTTATTATGTCGCTACCCCTGCCAGACCAATTTTCAAACTGCCTTTCTGTTGTGACAAAGATGCTTCCTTAACCCTTTTAAACTACTGTAATGGTAAGAAAATGCAGTAATTAAAGAACTTAAAAAATTAAGCTGCTGTTTGCTCCCTTCCTTTTTTTTGTTTTGTTGTTATGTCGCTACCCCTGCCAGCCCAATTTTCAAACTACCTTTCTGTTGTGACAAAGATGCTTCCTTAAGCCTTTTAAACTACTGTAATGGTACGAAAATGCAGTAATTAACTCAGTTTGAGGGAGAATGTGCTAACCAAGTTTGCCAAGGAGACTTTGAAAACGGCAAAACAGTACGAATCGGCAGTTGATTTCTGAAATACGTCACCGCCTATTTTTGTGTAAAGTTCCAAATTTGATTTGTAATCACGAATTTATTCCTTAGTCGTCTCGTCTCGTCTCGTCCCGCAGACGTTTGTCGTGCTTGCGCTGTCATATGGACCACGACCCGAGCGGCAGCGAGCGGCAGTCGAGCAAAGTCGGGACAAGTCGGGACGGGGACAGGGATAGGAATGGCGCGAATGCACTGCAAACTACGCAGACACGCGAGGCGAGGCGAGGCGAGGCGAGGCGAGGCGAGGCGAGGAAGCCCACATCGCTACCAGTGGCGCCCTCCAGCACGACACTGCCACACCCCGCACAGGCCCTCCGCTGGACACCAGGGACAAGATGCGTCCCCCGCAGAAAGGCTGCACGCGCCCAGCGAATGACAGGAGGTGCAACGAGCAACAGTGCGTCTCACACACGCGGCGGTGCGCCCGCTAATTCGGCCGTCGGTCTGCTGGGACGCCGGGCGCGCCCCCCGCGCCGTCCGCGAGGAACTGGCTGTTGCAGAAGGAAGTGCTTTCGTCAAATGCGGCGGAAAACTAACATTTTGTGTGTTGGGAGAGAAGCCGAACGCGAATTCCGCCGGGCTCCTACCTTGCACGAGTGCCAACGGCCATACCATGATGAATACACCGGTTCTCGTCCGATCACCGAAGTTAAGCATCATTGGGCCCGGTTAGTACTTGGATGGGTGACCGCCTGGGAAACCCGGGTGCTGTTGGCTCCCTTCCTTTTCTTTTTGTTTTGTTATTATGTCGCTACCCCTGCCAGACCAATTTTCAAACTGCCTTTCTGTTGTGACAAAGATGCTTCCTTAACCCTTTTAAACTACTGTAATGGTAAGAAAATGCAGTAATTAAAGAACTTAAAAAATTAAGCTGCTGTTTGCTCCCTTCCTTTTTTTTGTTTTGTTGTTATGTCGCTACCCCTGCCAGCCCAATTTTCAAACTACCTTTCTGTTGTGACAAAGATGCTTCCTTAAGCCTTTTAAACTACTGTAATGGTACGAAAATGCAGTAATTAACTCAGTTTGAGGGAGAATGTGCTAACCAAGTTTGCCAAGGAGACTTTGAAAACGGCAAAACAGTACGAATCGGCAGTTGATTTCTGAAATACGTCACCGCCTATTTTTGTGTAAAGTTCCAAATTTGATTTGTAATCACGAATTTATTCCTTAGTCGTCTCGTCTCGTCTCGTCCCGCAGACGTTTGTCGTGCTTGCGCTGTCATATGGACCACGACCCGAGCGGCAGCGAGCGGCAGTCGAGCAAAGTCGGGACAAGTCGGGACGGGGACAGGGATAGGAATGGCGCGAATGCACTGCAAACTACGCAGACACGCGAGGCGAGGCGAGGCGAGGCGAGGCGAGGCGAGGCGAGGAAGCCCACATCGCTACCAGTGGCGCCCTCCAGCACGACACTGCCACACCCCGCACAGGCCCTCCGCTGGACACCAGGGACAAGATGCGTCCCCCGCAGAAAGGCTGCACGCGCCCAGCGAATGACAGGAGGTGCAACGAGCAACAGTGCGTCTCACACACGCGGCGGTGCGCCCGCTAATTCGGCCGTCGGTCTGCTGGGACGCCGGGCGCGCCCCCCGCGCCGTCCGCGAGGAACTGGCTGTTGCAGAAGGAAGTGCTTTCGTCAAATGCGGCGGAAAACTAACATTTTGTGTGTTGGGAGAGAAGCCGAACGCGAATTCCGCCGGGCTCCTACCTTGCACGAGTGCCAACGGCCATACCATGATGAATACACCGGTTCTCGTCCGATCACCGAAGTTAAGCATCATTGGGCCCGGTTAGTACTTGGATGGGTGACCGCCTGGGAAACCCGGGTGCTGTTGGCTCCCTTCCTTTTCTTTTTGTTTTGTTATTATGTCGCTACCCCTGCCAGACCAATTTTCAAACTGCCTTTCTGTTGTGACAAAGATGCTTCCTTAACCCTTTTAAACTACTGTAATGGTAAGAAAATGCAGTAATTAAAGAACTTAAAAAATTAAGCTGCTGTTTGCTCCCTTCCTTTTTTTTGTTTTGTTGTTATGTCGCTACCCCTGCCAGCCCAATTTTCAAACTACCTTTCTGTTGTGACAAAGATGCTTCCTTAAGCCTTTTAAACTACTGTAATGGTACGAAAATGCAGTAATTAACTCAGTTTGAGGGAGAATGTGCTAACCAAGTTTGCCAAGGAGACTTTGAAAACGGCAAAACAGTACGAATCGGCAGTTGATTTCTGAAATACGTCACCGCCTATTTTTGTGTAAAGTTCCAAATTTGATTTGTAATCACGAATTTATTCCTTAGTCGTCTCGTCTCGTCTCGTCCCGCAGACGTTTGTCGTGCTTGCGCTGTCATATGGACCACGACCCGAGCGGCAGCGAGCGGCAGTCGAGCAAAGTCGGGACAAGTCGGGACGGGGACAGGGATAGGAATGGCGCGAATGCACTGCAAACTACGCAGACACGCGAGGCGAGGCGAGGCGAGGCGAGGCGAGGCGAGGCGAGGAAGCCCACATCGCTACCAGTGGCGCCCTCCAGCACGACACTGCCACACCCCGCACAGGCCCTCCGCTGGACACCAGGGACAAGATGCGTCCCCCGCAGAAAGGCTGCACGCGCCCAGCGAATGACAGGAGGTGCAACGAGCAACAGTGCGTCTCACACACGCGGCGGTGCGCCCGCTAATTCGGCCGTCGGTCTGCTGGGACGCCGGGCGCGCCCCCCGCGCCGTCCGCGAGGAACTGGCTGTTGCAGAAGGAAGTGCTTTCGTCAAATGCGGCGGAAAACTAACATTTTGTGTGTTGGGAGAGAAGCCGAACGCGAATTCCGCCGGGCTCCTACCTTGCACGAGTGCCAACGGCCATACCATGATGAATACACCGGTTCTCGTCCGATCACCGAAGTTAAGCATCATTGGGCCCGGTTAGTACTTGGATGGGTGACCGCCTGGGAAACCCGGGTGCTGTTGGCTCCCTTCCTTTTCTTTTTGTTTTGTTATTATGTCGCTACCCCTGCCAGACCAATTTTCAAACTGCCTTTCTGTTGTGACAAAGATGCTTCCTTAACCCTTTTAAACTACTGTAATGGTAAGAAAATGCAGTAATTAAAGAACTTAAAAAATTAAGCTGCTGTTTGCTCCCTTCCTTTTTTTTGTTTTGTTGTTATGTCGCTACCCCTGCCAGCCCAATTTTCAAACTACCTTTCTGTTGTGACAAAGATGCTTCCTTAAGCCTTTTAAACTACTGTAATGGTACGAAAATGCAGTAATTAACTCAGTTTGAGGGAGAATGTGCTAACCAAGTTTGCCAAGGAGACTTTGAAAACGGCAAAACAGTACGAATCGGCAGTTGATTTCTGAAATACGTCACCGCCTATTTTTGTGTAAAGTTCCAAATTTGATTTGTAATCACGAATTTATTCCTTAGTCGTCTCGTCTCGTCTCGTCCCGCAGACGTTTGTCGTGCTTGCGCTGTCATATGGACCACGACCCGAGCGGCAGCGAGCGGCAGTCGAGCAAAGTCGGGACAAGTCGGGACGGGGACAGGGATAGGAATGGCGCGAATGCACTGCAAACTACGCAGACACGCGAGGCGAGGCGAGGCGAGGCGAGGCGAGGCGAGGCGAGGAAGCCCACATCGCTACCAGTGGCGCCCTCCAGCACGACACTGCCACACCCCGCACAGGCCCTCCGCTGGACACCAGGGACAAGATGCGTCCCCCGCAGAAAGGCTGCACGCGCCCAGCGAATGACAGGAGGTGCAACGAGCAACAGTGCGTCTCACACACGCGGCGGTGCGCCCGCTAATTCGGCCGTCGGTCTGCTGGGACGCCGGGCGCGCCCCCCGCGCCGTCCGCGAGGAACTGGCTGTTGCAGAAGGAAGTGCTTTCGTCAAATGCGGCGGAAAACTAACATTTTGTGTGTTGGGAGAGAAGCCGAACGCGAATTCCGCCGGGCTCCTACCTTGCACGAGTGCCAACGGCCATACCATGATGAATACACCGGTTCTCGTCCGATCACCGAAGTTAAGCATCATTGGGCCCGGTTAGTACTTGGATGGGTGACCGCCTGGGAAACCCGGGTGCTGTTGGCTCCCTTCCTTTTCTTTTTGTTTTGTTATTATGTCGCTACCCCTGCCAGACCAATTTTCAAACTGCCTTTCTGTTGTGACAAAGATGCTTCCTTAACCCTTTTAAACTACTGTAATGGTAAGAAAATGCAGTAATTAAAGAACTTAAAAAATTAAGCTGCTGTTTGCTCCCTTCCTTTTTTTTGTTTTGTTGTTATGTCGCTACCCCTGCCAGCCCAATTTTCAAACTACCTTTCTGTTGTGACAAAGATGCTTCCTTAAGCCTTTTAAACTACTGTAATGGTACGAAAATGCAGTAATTAACTCAGTTTGAGGGAGAATGTGCTAACCAAGTTTGCCAAGGAGACTTTGAAAACGGCAAAACAGTACGAATCGGCAGTTGATTTCTGAAATACGTCACCGCCTATTTTTGTGTAAAGTTCCAAATTTGATTTGTAATCACGAATTTATTCCTTAGTCGTCTCGTCTCGTCTCGTCCCGCAGACGTTTGTCGTGCTTGCGCTGTCATATGGACCACGACCCGAGCGGCAGCGAGCGGCAGTCGAGCAAAGTCGGGACAAGTCGGGACGGGGACAGGGATAGGAATGGCGCGAATGCACTGCAAACTACGCAGACACGCGAGGCGAGGCGAGGCGAGGCGAGGCGAGGCGAGGCGAGGCGAGGAAGCCCACATCGCTACCAGTGGCGCCCTCCAGCACGACACTGCCACACCCCGCACAGGCCCTCCGCTGGACACCAGGGACAAGATGCGTCCCCCGCAGAAAGGCTGCACGCGCCCAGCGAATGACAGGAGGTGCAACGAGCAACAGTGCGTCTCACACACGCGGCGGTGCGCCCGCTAATTCGGCCGTCGGTCTGCTGGGACGCCGGGCGCGCCCCCCGCGCCGTCCGCGAGGAACTGGCTGTTGCAGAAGGAAGTGCTTTCGTCAAATGCGGCGGAAAACTAACATTTTGTGTGTTGGGAGAGAAGCCGAACGCGAATTCCGCCGGGCTCCTACCTTGCACGAGTGCCAACGGCCATACCATGATGAATACACCGGTTCTCGTCCGATCACCGAAGTTAAGCATCATTGGGCCCGGTTAGTACTTGGATGGGTGACCGCCTGGGAAACCCGGGTGCTGTTGGCTCCCTTCCTTTTCTTTTTGTTTTGTTATTATGTCGCTACCCCTGCCAGACCAATTTTCAAACTGCCTTTCTGTTGTGACAAAGATGCTTCCTTAACCCTTTTAAACTACTGTAATGGTAAGAAAATGCAGTAATTAAAGAACTTAAAAAATTAAGCTGCTGTTTGCTCCCTTCCTTTTTTTTGTTTTGTTGTTATGTCGCTACCCCTGCCAGCCCAATTTTCAAACTACCTTTCTGTTGTGACAAAGATGCTTCCTTAAGCCTTTTAAACTACTGTAATGGTACGAAAATGCAGTAATTAACTCAGTTTGAGGGAGAATGTGCTAACCAAGTTTGCCAAGGAGACTTTGAAAACGGCAAAACAGTACGAATCGGCAGTTGATTTCTGAAATACGTCACCGCCTATTTTTGTGTAAAGTTCCAAATTTGATTTGTAATCACGAATTTATTCCTTAGTCGTCTCGTCTCGTCTCGTCCCGCAGACGTTTGTCGTGCTTGCGCTGTCATATGGACCACGACCCGAGCGGCAGCGAGCGGCAGTCGAGCAAAGTCGGGACAAGTCGGGACGGGGACAGGGATAGGAATGGCGCGAATGCACTGCAAACTACGCAGACACGCGAGGCGAGGCGAGGCGAGGCGAGGCGAGGCGAGGCGAGGAAGCCCACATCGCTACCAGTGGCGCCCTCCAGCACGACACTGCCACACCCCGCACAGGCCCTCCGCTGGACACCAGGGACAAGATGCGTCCCCCGCAGAAAGGCTGCACGCGCCCAGCGAATGACAGGAGGTGCAACGAGCAACAGTGCGTCTCACACACGCGGCGGTGCGCCCGCTAATTCGGCCGTCGGTCTGCTGGGACGCCGGGCGCGCCCCCCGCGCCGTCCGCGAGGAACTGGCTGTTGCAGAAGGAAGTGCTTTCGTCAAATGCGGCGGAAAACTAACATTTTGTGTGTTGGGAGAGAAGCCGAACGCGAATTCCGCCGGGCTCCTACCTTGCACGAGTGCCAACGGCCATACCATGATGAATACACCGGTTCTCGTCCGATCACCGAAGTTAAGCATCATTGGGCCCGGTTAGTACTTGGATGGGTGACCGCCTGGGAAACCCGGGTGCTGTTGGCTCCCTTCCTTTTCTTTTTGTTTTGTTATTATGTCGCTACCCCTGCCAGACCAATTTTCAAACTGCCTTTCTGTTGTGACAAAGATGCTTCCTTAACCCTTTTAAACTACTGTAATGGTAAGAAAATGCAGTAATTAAAGAACTTAAAAAATTAAGCTGCTGTTTGCTCCCTTCCTTTTTTTTGTTTTGTTGTTATGTCGCTACCCCTGCCAGCCCAATTTTCAAACTACCTTTCTGTTGTGACAAAGATGCTTCCTTAAGCCTTTTAAACTACTGTAATGGTACGAAAATGCAGTAATTAACTCAGTTTGAGGGAGAATGTGCTAACCAAGTTTGCCAAGGAGACTTTGAAAACGGCAAAACAGTACGAATCGGCAGTTGATTTCTGAAATACGTCACCGCCTATTTTTGTGTAAAGTTCCAAATTTGATTTGTAATCACGAATTTATTCCTTAGTCGTCTCGTCTCGTCTCGTCCCGCAGACGTTTGTCGTGCTTGCGCTGTCATATGGACCACGACCCGAGCGGCAGCGAGCGGCAGTCGAGCAAAGTCGGGACAAGTCGGGACGGGGACAGGGATAGGAATGGCGCGAATGCACTGCAAACTACGCAGACACGCGAGGCGAGGCGAGGCGAGGCGAGGCGAGGCGAGGCGAGGAAGCCCACATCGCTACCAGTGGCGCCCTCCAGCACGACACTGCCACACCCCGCACAGGCCCTCCGCTGGACACCAGGGACAAGATGCGTCCCCCGCAGAAAGGCTGCACGCGCCCAGCGAATGACAGGAGGTGCAACGAGCAACAGTGCGTCTCACACACGCGGCGGTGCGCCCGCTAATTCGGCCGTCGGTCTGCTGGGACGCCGGGCGCGCCCCCCGCGCCGTCCGCGAGGAACTGGCTGTTGCAGAAGGAAGTGCTTTCGTCAAATGCGGCGGAAAACTAACATTTTGTGTGTTGGGAGAGAAGCCGAACGCGAATTCCGCCGGGCTCCTACCTTGCACGAGTGCCAACGGCCATACCATGATGAATACACCGGTTCTCGTCCGATCACCGAAGTTAAGCATCATTGGGCCCGGTTAGTACTTGGATGGGTGACCGCCTGGGAAACCCGGGTGCTGTTGGCTCCCTTCCTTTTCTTTTTGTTTTGTTATTATGTCGCTACCCCTGCCAGACCAATTTTCAAACTGCCTTTCTGTTGTGACAAAGATGCTTCCTTAACCCTTTTAAACTACTGTAATGGTAAGAAAATGCAGTAATTAAAGAACTTAAAAAATTAAGCTGCTGTTTGCTCCCTTCCTTTTTTTTGTTTTGTTGTTATGTCGCTACCCCTGCCAGCCCAATTTTCAAACTACCTTTCTGTTGTGACAAAGATGCTTCCTTAAGCCTTTTAAACTACTGTAATGGTACGAAAATGCAGTAATTAACTCAGTTTGAGGGAGAATGTGCTAACCAAGTTTGCCAAGGAGACTTTGAAAACGGCAAAACAGTACGAATCGGCAGTTGATTTCTGAAATACGTCACCGCCTATTTTTGTGTAAAGTTCCAAATTTGATTTGTAATCACGAATTTATTCCTTAGTCGTCTCGTCTCGTCTCGTCCCGCAGACGTTTGTCGTGCTTGCGCTGTCATATGGACCACGACCCGAGCGGCAGCGAGCGGCAGTCGAGCAAAGTCGGGACAAGTCGGGACGGGGACAGGGATAGGAATGGCGCGAATGCACTGCAAACTACGCAGACACGCGAGGCGAGGCGAGGCGAGGCGAGGCGAGGCGAGGCGAGGAAGCCCACATCGCTACCAGTGGCGCCCTCCAGCACGACACTGCCACACCCCGCACAGGCCCTCCGCTGGACACCAGGGACAAGATGCGTCCCCCGCAGAAAGGCTGCACGCGCCCAGCGAATGACAGGAGGTGCAACGAGCAACAGTGCGTCTCACACACGCGGCGGTGCGCCCGCTAATTCGGCCGTCGGTCTGCTGGGACGCCGGGCGCGCCCCCCGCGCCGTCCGCGAGGAACTGGCTGTTGCAGAAGGAAGTGCTTTCGTCAAATGCGGCGGAAAACTAACATTTTGTGTGTTGGGAGAGAAGCCGAACGCGAATTCCGCCGGGCTCCTACCTTGCACGAGTGCCAACGGCCATACCATGATGAATACACCGGTTCTCGTCCGATCACCGAAGTTAAGCATCATTGGGCCCGGTTAGTACTTGGATGGGTGACCGCCTGGGAAACCCGGGTGCTGTTGGCTCCCTTCCTTTTCTTTTTGTTTTGTTATTATGTCGCTACCCCTGCCAGACCAATTTTCAAACTGCCTTTCTGTTGTGACAAAGATGCTTCCTTAACCCTTTTAAACTACTGTAATGGTAAGAAAATGCAGTAATTAAAGAACTTAAAAAATTAAGCTGCTGTTTGCTCCCTTCCTTTTTTTTGTTTTGTTGTTATGTCGCTACCCCTGCCAGCCCAATTTTCAAACTACCTTTCTGTTGTGACAAAGATGCTTCCTTAAGCCTTTTAAACTACTGTAATGGTACGAAAATGCAGTAATTAACTCAGTTTGAGGGAGAATGTGCTAACCAAGTTTGCCAAGGAGACTTTGAAAACGGCAAAACAGTACGAATCGGCAGTTGATTTCTGAAATACGTCACCGCCTATTTTTGTGTAAAGTTCCAAATTTGATTTGTAATCACGAATTTATTCCTTAGTCGTCTCGTCTCGTCTCGTCCCGCAGACGTTTGTCGTGCTTGCGCTGTCATATGGACCACGACCCGAGCGGCAGCGAGCGGCAGTCGAGCAAAGTCGGGACAAGTCGGGACGGGGACAGGGATAGGAATGGCGCGAATGCACTGCAAACTACGCAGACACGCGAGGCGAGGCGAGGCGAGGCGAGGCGAGGCGAGGCGAGGAAGCCCACATCGCTACCAGTGGCGCCCTCCAGCACGACACTGCCACACCCCGCACAGGCCCTCCGCTGGACACCAGGGACAAGATGCGTCCCCCGCAGAAAGGCTGCACGCGCCCAGCGAATGACAGGAGGTGCAACGAGCAACAGTGCGTCTCACACACGCGGCGGTGCGCCCGCTAATTCGGCCGTCGGTCTGCTGGGACGCCGGGCGCGCCCCCCGCGCCGTCCGCGAGGAACTGGCTGTTGCAGAAGGAAGTGCTTTCGTCAAATGCGGCGGAAAACTAACATTTTGTGTGTTGGGAGAGAAGCCGAACGCGAATTCCGCCGGGCTCCTACCTTGCACGAGTGCCAACGGCCATACCATGATGAATACACCGGTTCTCGTCCGATCACCGAAGTTAAGCATCATTGGGCCCGGTTAGTACTTGGATGGGTGACCGCCTGGGAAACCCGGGTGCTGTTGGCTCCCTTCCTTTTCTTTTTGTTTTGTTATTATGTCGCTACCCCTGCCAGACCAATTTTCAAACTGCCTTTCTGTTGTGACAAAGATGCTTCCTTAACCCTTTTAAACTACTGTAATGGTAAGAAAATGCAGTAATTAAAGAACTTAAAAAATTAAGCTGCTGTTTGCTCCCTTCCTTTTTTTTGTTTTGTTGTTATGTCGCTACCCCTGCCAGCCCAATTTTCAAACTACCTTTCTGTTGTGACAAAGATGCTTCCTTAAGCCTTTTAAACTACTGTAATGGTACGAAAATGCAGTAATTAACTCAGTTTGAGGGAGAATGTGCTAACCAAGTTTGCCAAGGAGACTTTGAAAACGGCAAAACAGTACGAATCGGCAGTTGATTTCTGAAATACGTCACCGCCTATTTTTGTGTAAAGTTCCAAATTTGATTTGTAATCACGAATTTATTCCTTAGTCGTCTCGTCTCGTCTCGTCCCGCAGACGTTTGTCGTGCTTGCGCTGTCATATGGACCACGACCCGAGCGGCAGCGAGCGGCAGTCGAGCAAAGTCGGGACAAGTCGGGACGGGGACAGGGATAGGAATGGCGCGAATGCACTGCAAACTACGCAGACACGCGAGGCGAGGCGAGGCGAGGCGAGGCGAGGCGAGGCGAGGAAGCCCACATCGCTACCAGTGGCGCCCTCCAGCACGACACTGCCACACCCCGCACAGGCCCTCCGCTGGACACCAGGGACAAGATGCGTCCCCCGCAGAAAGGCTGCACGCGCCCAGCGAATGACAGGAGGTGCAACGAGCAACAGTGCGTCTCACACACGCGGCGGTGCGCCCGCTAATTCGGCCGTCGGTCTGCTGGGACGCCGGGCGCGCCCCCCGCGCCGTCCGCGAGGAACTGGCTGTTGCAGAAGGAAGTGCTTTCGTCAAATGCGGCGGAAAACTAACATTTTGTGTGTTGGGAGAGAAGCCGAACGCGAATTCCGCCGGGCTCCTACCTTGCACGAGTGCCAACGGCCATACCATGATGAATACACCGGTTCTCGTCCGATCACCGAAGTTAAGCATCATTGGGCCCGGTTAGTACTTGGATGGGTGACCGCCTGGGAAACCCGGGTGCTGTTGGCTCCCTTCCTTTTCTTTTTGTTTTGTTATTATGTCGCTACCCCTGCCAGACCAATTTTCAAACTGCCTTTCTGTTGTGACAAAGATGCTTCCTTAACCCTTTTAAACTACTGTAATGGTAAGAAAATGCAGTAATTAAAGAACTTAAAAAATTAAGCTGCTGTTTGCTCCCTTCCTTTTTTTTGTTTTGTTGTTATGTCGCTACCCCTGCCAGCCCAATTTTCAAACTACCTTTCTGTTGTGACAAAGATGCTTCCTTAAGCCTTTTAAACTACTGTAATGGTACGAAAATGCAGTAATTAACTCAGTTTGAGGGAGAATGTGCTAACCAAGTTTGCCAAGGAGACTTTGAAAACGGCAAAACAGTACGAATCGGCAGTTGATTTCTGAAATACGTCACCGCCTATTTTTGTGTAAAGTTCCAAATTTGATTTGTAATCACGAATTTATTCCTTAGTCGTCTCGTCTCGTCTCGTCCCGCAGACGTTTGTCGTGCTTGCGCTGTCATATGGACCACGACCCGAGCGGCAGCGAGCGGCAGTCGAGCAAAGTCGGGACAAGTCGGGACGGGGACAGGGATAGGAATGGCGCGAATGCACTGCAAACTACGCAGACACGCGAGGCGAGGCGAGGCGAGGCGAGGCGAGGCGAGGCGAGGAAGCCCACATCGCTACCAGTGGCGCCCTCCAGCACGACACTGCCACACCCCGCACAGGCCCTCCGCTGGACACCAGGGACAAGATGCGTCCCCCGCAGAAAGGCTGCACGCGCCCAGCGAATGACAGGAGGTGCAACGAGCAACAGTGCGTCTCACACACGCGGCGGTGCGCCCGCTAATTCGGCCGTCGGTCTGCTGGGACGCCGGGCGCGCCCCCCGCGCCGTCCGCGAGGAACTGGCTGTTGCAGAAGGAAGTGCTTTCGTCAAATGCGGCGGAAAACTAACATTTTGTGTGTTGGGAGAGAAGCCGAACGCGAATTCCGCCGGGCTCCTACCTTGCACGAGTGCCAACGGCCATACCATGATGAATACACCGGTTCTCGTCCGATCACCGAAGTTAAGCATCATTGGGCCCGGTTAGTACTTGGATGGGTGACCGCCTGGGAAACCCGGGTGCTGTTGGCTCCCTTCCTTTTCTTTTTGTTTTGTTATTATGTCGCTACCCCTGCCAGACCAATTTTCAAACTGCCTTTCTGTTGTGACAAAGATGCTTCCTTAACCCTTTTAAACTACTGTAATGGTAAGAAAATGCAGTAATTAAAGAACTTAAAAAATTAAGCTGCTGTTTGCTCCCTTCCTTTTTTTTGTTTTGTTGTTATGTCGCTACCCCTGCCAGCCCAATTTTCAAACTACCTTTCTGTTGTGACAAAGATGCTTCCTTAAGCCTTTTAAACTACTGTAATGGTACGAAAATGCAGTAATTAACTCAGTTTGAGGGAGAATGTGCTAACCAAGTTTGCCAAGGAGACTTTGAAAACGGCAAAACAGTACGAATCGGCAGTTGATTTCTGAAATACGTCACCGCCTATTTTTGTGTAAAGTTCCAAATTTGATTTGTAATCACGAATTTATTCCTTAGTCGTCTCGTCTCGTCTCGTCCCGCAGACGTTTGTCGTGCTTGCGCTGTCATATGGACCACGACCCGAGCGGCAGCGAGCGGCAGTCGAGCAAAGTCGGGACAAGTCGGGACGGGGACAGGGATAGGAATGGCGCGAATGCACTGCAAACTACGCAGACACGCGAGGCGAGGCGAGGCGAGGCGAGGCGAGGCGAGGCGAGGAAGCCCACATCGCTACCAGTGGCGCCCTCCAGCACGACACTGCCACACCCCGCACAGGCCCTCCGCTGGACACCAGGGACAAGATGCGTCCCCCGCAGAAAGGCTGCACGCGCCCAGCGAATGACAGGAGGTGCAACGAGCAACAGTGCGTCTCACACACGCGGCGGTGCGCCCGCTAATTCGGCCGTCGGTCTGCTGGGACGCCGGGCGCGCCCCCCGCGCCGTCCGCGAGGAACTGGCTGTTGCAGAAGGAAGTGCTTTCGTCAAATGCGGCGGAAAACTAACATTTTGTGTGTTGGGAGAGAAGCCGAACGCGAATTCCGCCGGGCTCCTACCTTGCACGAGTGCCAACGGCCATACCATGATGAATACACCGGTTCTCGTCCGATCACCGAAGTTAAGCATCATTGGGCCCGGTTAGTACTTGGATGGGTGACCGCCTGGGAAACCCGGGTGCTGTTGGCTCCCTTCCTTTTCTTTTTGTTTTGTTATTATGTCGCTACCCCTGCCAGACCAATTTTCAAACTGCCTTTCTGTTGTGACAAAGATGCTTCCTTAACCCTTTTAAACTACTGTAATGGTAAGAAAATGCAGTAATTAAAGAACTTAAAAAATTAAGCTGCTGTTTGCTCCCTTCCTTTTTTTTGTTTTGTTGTTATGTCGCTACCCCTGCCAGCCCAATTTTCAAACTACCTTTCTGTTGTGACAAAGATGCTTCCTTAAGCCTTTTAAACTACTGTAATGGTACGAAAATGCAGTAATTAACTCAGTTTGAGGGAGAATGTGCTAACCAAGTTTGCCAAGGAGACTTTGAAAACGGCAAAACAGTACGAATCGGCAGTTGATTTCTGAAATACGTCACCGCCTATTTTTGTGTAAAGTTCCAAATTTGATTTGTAATCACGAATTTATTCCTTAGTCGTCTCGTCTCGTCTCGTCCCGCAGACGTTTGTCGTGCTTGCGCTGTCATATGGACCACGACCCGAGCGGCAGCGAGCGGCAGTCGAGCAAAGTCGGGACAAGTCGGGACGGGGACAGGGATAGGAATGGCGCGAATGCACTGCAAACTACGCAGACACGCGAGGCGAGGCGAGGCGAGGCGAGGCGAGGCGAGGCGAGGAAGCCCACATCGCTACCAGTGGCGCCCTCCAGCACGACACTGCCACACCCCGCACAGGCCCTCCGCTGGACACCAGGGACAAGATGCGTCCCCCGCAGAAAGGCTGCACGCGCCCAGCGAATGACAGGAGGTGCAACGAGCAACAGTGCGTCTCACACACGCGGCGGTGCGCCCGCTAATTCGGCCGTCGGTCTGCTGGGACGCCGGGCGCGCCCCCCGCGCCGTCCGCGAGGAACTGGCTGTTGCAGAAGGAAGTGCTTTCGTCAAATGCGGCGGAAAACTAACATTTTGTGTGTTGGGAGAGAAGCCGAACGCGAATTCCGCCGGGCTCCTACCTTGCACGAGTGCCAACGGCCATACCATGATGAATACACCGGTTCTCGTCCGATCACCGAAGTTAAGCATCATTGGGCCCGGTTAGTACTTGGATGGGTGACCGCCTGGGAAACCCGGGTGCTGTTGGCTCCCTTCCTTTTCTTTTTGTTTTGTTATTATGTCGCTACCCCTGCCAGACCAATTTTCAAACTGCCTTTCTGTTGTGACAAAGATGCTTCCTTAACCCTTTTAAACTACTGTAATGGTAAGAAAATGCAGTAATTAAAGAACTTAAAAAATTAAGCTGCTGTTTGCTCCCTTCCTTTTTTTTGTTTTGTTGTTATGTCGCTACCCCTGCCAGCCCAATTTTCAAACTACCTTTCTGTTGTGACAAAGATGCTTCCTTAAGCCTTTTAAACTACTGTAATGGTACGAAAATGCAGTAATTAACTCAGTTTGAGGGAGAATGTGCTAACCAAGTTTGCCAAGGAGACTTTGAAAACGGCAAAACAGTACGAATCGGCAGTTGATTTCTGAAATACGTCACCGCCTATTTTTGTGTAAAGTTCCAAATTTGATTTGTAATCACGAATTTATTCCTTAGTCGTCTCGTCTCGTCTCGTCCCGCAGACGTTTGTCGTGCTTGCGCTGTCATATGGACCACGACCCGAGCGGCAGCGAGCGGCAGTCGAGCAAAGTCGGGACAAGTCGGGACGGGGACAGGGATAGGAATGGCGCGAATGCACTGCAAACTACGCAGACACGCGAGGCGAGGCGAGGCGAGGCGAGGCGAGGCGAGGAAGCCCACATCGCTACCAGTGGCGCCCTCCAGCACGACACTGCCACACCCCGCACAGGCCCTCCGCTGGACACCAGGGACAAGATGCGTCCCCCGCAGAAAGGCTGCACGCGCCCAGCGAATGACAGGAGGTGCAACGAGCAACAGTGCGTCTCACACACGCGGCGGTGCGCCCGCTAATTCGGCCGTCGGTCTGCTGGGACGCCGGGCGCGCCCCCCGCGCCGTCCGCGAGGAACTGGCTGTTGCAGAAGGAAGTGCTTTCGTCAAATGCGGCGGAAAACTAACATTTTGTGTGTTGGGAGAGAAGCCGAACGCGAATTCCGCCGGGCTCCTACCTTGCACGAGTGCCAACGGCCATACCATGATGAATACACCGGTTCTCGTCCGATCACCGAAGTTAAGCATCATTGGGCCCGGTTAGTACTTGGATGGGTGACCGCCTGGGAAACCCGGGTGCTGTTGGCTCCCTTCCTTTTCTTTTTGTTTTGTTATTATGTCGCTACCCCTGCCAGACCAATTTTCAAACTGCCTTTCTGTTGTGACAAAGATGCTTCCTTAACCCTTTTAAACTACTGTAATGGTAAGAAAATGCAGTAATTAAAGAACTTAAAAAATTAAGCTGCTGTTTGCTCCCTTCCTTTTTTTTGTTTTGTTGTTATGTCGCTACCCCTGCCAGCCCAATTTTCAAACTACCTTTCTGTTGTGACAAAGATGCTTCCTTAAGCCTTTTAAACTACTGTAATGGTACGAAAATGCAGTAATTAACTCAGTTTGAGGGAGAATGTGCTAACCAAGTTTGCCAAGGAGACTTTGAAAACGGCAAAACAGTACGAATCGGCAGTTGATTTCTGAAATACGTCACCGCCTATTTTTGTGTAAAGTTCCAAATTTGATTTGTAATCACGAATTTATTCCTTAGTCGTCTCGTCTCGTCTCGTCCCGCAGACGTTTGTCGTGCTTGCGCTGTCATATGGACCACGACCCGAGCGGCAGCGAGCGGCAGTCGAGCAAAGTCGGGACAAGTCGGGACGGGGACAGGGATAGGAATGGCGCGAATGCACTGCAAACTACGCAGACACGCGAGGCGAGGCGAGGCGAGGCGAGGCGAGGCGAGGCGAGGAAGCCCACATCGCTACCAGTGGCGCCCTCCAGCACGACACTGCCACACCCCGCACAGGCCCTCCGCTGGACACCAGGGACAAGATGCGTCCCCCGCAGAAAGGCTGCACGCGCCCAGCGAATGACAGGAGGTGCAACGAGCAACAGTGCGTCTCACACACGCGGCGGTGCGCCCGCTAATTCGGCCGTCGGTCTGCTGGGACGCCGGGCGCGCCCCCCGCGCCGTCCGCGAGGAACTGGCTGTTGCAGAAGGAAGTGCTTTCGTCAAATGCGGCGGAAAACTAACATTTTGTGTGTTGGGAGAGAAGCCGAACGCGAATTCCGCCGGGCTCCTACCTTGCACGAGTGCCAACGGCCATACCATGATGAATACACCGGTTCTCGTCCGATCACCGAAGTTAAGCATCATTGGGCCCGGTTAGTACTTGGATGGGTGACCGCCTGGGAAACCCGGGTGCTGTTGGCTCCCTTCCTTTTCTTTTTGTTTTGTTATTATGTCGCTACCCCTGCCAGACCAATTTTCAAACTGCCTTTCTGTTGTGACAAAGATGCTTCCTTAACCCTTTTAAACTACTGTAATGGTAAGAAAATGCAGTAATTAAAGAACTTAAAAAATTAAGCTGCTGTTTGCTCCCTTCCTTTTTTTTGTTTTGTTGTTATGTCGCTACCCCTGCCAGCCCAATTTTCAAACTACCTTTCTGTTGTGACAAAGATGCTTCCTTAAGCCTTTTAAACTACTGTAATGGTACGAAAATGCAGTAATTAACTCAGTTTGAGGGAGAATGTGCTAACCAAGTTTGCCAAGGAGACTTTGAAAACGGCAAAACAGTACGAATCGGCAGTTGATTTCTGAAATACGTCACCGCCTATTTTTGTGTAAAGTTCCAAATTTGATTTGTAATCACGAATTTATTCCTTAGTCGTCTCGTCTCGTCTCGTCCCGCAGACGTTTGTCGTGCTTGCGCTGTCATATGGACCACGACCCGAGCGGCAGCGAGCGGCAGTCGAGCAAAGTCGGGACAAGTCGGGACGGGGACAGGGATAGGAATGGCGCGAATGCACTGCAAACTACGCAGACACGCGAGGCGAGGCGAGGCGAGGCGAGGCGAGGCGAGGCGAGGAAGCCCACATCGCTACCAGTGGCGCCCTCCAGCACGACACTGCCACACCCCGCACAGGCCCTCCGCTGGACACCAGGGACAAGATGCGTCCCCCGCAGAAAGGCTGCACGCGCCCAGCGAATGACAGGAGGTGCAACGAGCAACAGTGCGTCTCACACACGCGGCGGTGCGCCCGCTAATTCGGCCGTCGGTCTGCTGGGACGCCGGGCGCGCCCCCCGCGCCGTCCGCGAGGAACTGGCTGTTGCAGAAGGAAGTGCTTTCGTCAAATGCGGCGGAAAACTAACATTTTGTGTGTTGGGAGAGAAGCCGAACGCGAATTCCGCCGGGCTCCTACCTTGCACGAGTGCCAACGGCCATACCATGATGAATACACCGGTTCTCGTCCGATCACCGAAGTTAAGCATCATTGGGCCCGGTTAGTACTTGGATGGGTGACCGCCTGGGAAACCCGGGTGCTGTTGGCTCCCTTCCTTTTCTTTTTGTTTTGTTATTATGTCGCTACCCCTGCCAGACCAATTTTCAAACTGCCTTTCTGTTGTGACAAAGATGCTTCCTTAACCCTTTTAAACTACTGTAATGGTAAGAAAATGCAGTAATTAAAGAACTTAAAAAATTAAGCTGCTGTTTGCTCCCTTCCTTTTTTTTGTTTTGTTGTTATGTCGCTACCCCTGCCAGCCCAATTTTCAAACTACCTTTCTGTTGTGACAAAGATGCTTCCTTAAGCCTTTTAAACTACTGTAATGGTACGAAAATGCAGTAATTAACTCAGTTTGAGGGAGAATGTGCTAACCAAGTTTGCCAAGGAGACTTTGAAAACGGCAAAACAGTACGAATCGGCAGTTGATTTCTGAAATACGTCACCGCCTATTTTTGTGTAAAGTTCCAAATTTGATTTGTAATCACGAATTTATTCCTTAGTCGTCTCGTCTCGTCTCGTCCCGCAGACGTTTGTCGTGCTTGCGCTGTCATATGGACCACGACCCGAGCGGCAGCGAGCGGCAGTCGAGCAAAGTCGGGACAAGTCGGGACGGGGACAGGGATAGGAATGGCGCGAATGCACTGCAAACTACGCAGACACGCGAGGCGAGGCGAGGCGAGGCGAGGCGAGGCGAGGCGAGGAAGCCCACATCGCTACCAGTGGCGCCCTCCAGCACGACACTGCCACACCCCGCACAGGCCCTCCGCTGGACACCAGGGACAAGATGCGTCCCCCGCAGAAAGGCTGCACGCGCCCAGCGAATGACAGGAGGTGCAACGAGCAACAGTGCGTCTCACACACGCGGCGGTGCGCCCGCTAATTCGGCCGTCGGTCTGCTGGGACGCCGGGCGCGCCCCCCGCGCCGTCCGCGAGGAACTGGCTGTTGCAGAAGGAAGTGCTTTCGTCAAATGCGGCGGAAAACTAACATTTTGTGTGTTGGGAGAGAAGCCGAACGCGAATTCCGCCGGGCTCCTACCTTGCACGAGTGCCAACGGCCATACCATGATGAATACACCGGTTCTCGTCCGATCACCGAAGTTAAGCATCATTGGGCCCGGTTAGTACTTGGATGGGTGACCGCCTGGGAAACCCGGGTGCTGTTGGCTCCCTTCCTTTTCTTTTTGTTTTGTTATTATGTCGCTACCCCTGCCAGACCAATTTTCAAACTGCCTTTCTGTTGTGACAAAGATGCTTCCTTAACCCTTTTAAACTACTGTAATGGTAAGAAAATGCAGTAATTAAAGAACTTAAAAAATTAAGCTGCTGTTTGCTCCCTTCCTTTTTTTTGTTTTGTTGTTATGTCGCTACCCCTGCCAGCCCAATTTTCAAACTACCTTTCTGTTGTGACAAAGATGCTTCCTTAAGCCTTTTAAACTACTGTAATGGTACGAAAATGCAGTAATTAACTCAGTTTGAGGGAGAATGTGCTAACCAAGTTTGCCAAGGAGACTTTGAAAACGGCAAAACAGTACGAATCGGCAGTTGATTTCTGAAATACGTCACCGCCTATTTTTGTGTAAAGTTCCAAATTTGATTTGTAATCACGAATTTATTCCTTAGTCGTCTCGTCTCGTCTCGTCCCGCAGACGTTTGTCGTGCTTGCGCTGTCATATGGACCACGACCCGAGCGGCAGCGAGCGGCAGTCGAGCAAAGTCGGGACAAGTCGGGACGGGGACAGGGATAGGAATGGCGCGAATGCACTGCAAACTACGCAGACACGCGAGGCGAGGCGAGGCGAGGCGAGGCGAGGCGAGGCGAGGAAGCCCACATCGCTACCAGTGGCGCCCTCCAGCACGACACTGCCACACCCCGCACAGGCCCTCCGCTGGACACCAGGGACAAGATGCGTCCCCCGCAGAAAGGCTGCACGCGCCCAGCGAATGACAGGAGGTGCAACGAGCAACAGTGCGTCTCACACACGCGGCGGTGCGCCCGCTAATTCGGCCGTCGGTCTGCTGGGACGCCGGGCGCGCCCCCCGCGCCGTCCGCGAGGAACTGGCTGTTGCAGAAGGAAGTGCTTTCGTCAAATGCGGCGGAAAACTAACATTTTGTGTGTTGGGAGAGAAGCCGAACGCGAATTCCGCCGGGCTCCTACCTTGCACGAGTGCCAACGGCCATACCATGATGAATACACCGGTTCTCGTCCGATCACCGAAGTTAAGCATCATTGGGCCCGGTTAGTACTTGGATGGGTGACCGCCTGGGAAACCCGGGTGCTGTTGGCTCCCTTCCTTTTCTTTTTGTTTTGTTATTATGTCGCTACCCCTGCCAGACCAATTTTCAAACTGCCTTTCTGTTGTGACAAAGATGCTTCCTTAACCCTTTTAAACTACTGTAATGGTAAGAAAATGCAGTAATTAAAGAACTTAAAAAATTAAGCTGCTGTTTGCTCCCTTCCTTTTTTTTGTTTTGTTGTTATGTCGCTACCCCTGCCAGCCCAATTTTCAAACTACCTTTCTGTTGTGACAAAGATGCTTCCTTAAGCCTTTTAAACTACTGTAATGGTACGAAAATGCAGTAATTAACTCAGTTTGAGGGAGAATGTGCTAACCAAGTTTGCCAAGGAGACTTTGAAAACGGCAAAACAGTACGAATCGGCAGTTGATTTCTGAAATACGTCACCGCCTATTTTTGTGTAAAGTTCCAAATTTGATTTGTAATCACGAATTTATTCCTTAGTCGTCTCGTCTCGTCTCGTCCCGCAGACGTTTGTCGTGCTTGCGCTGTCATATGGACCACGACCCGAGCGGCAGCGAGCGGCAGTCGAGCAAAGTCGGGACAAGTCGGGACGGGGACAGGGATAGGAATGGCGCGAATGCACTGCAAACTACGCAGACACGCGAGGCGAGGCGAGGCGAGGCGAGGCGAGGCGAGGCGAGGAAGCCCACATCGCTACCAGTGGCGCCCTCCAGCACGACACTGCCACACCCCGCACAGGCCCTCCGCTGGACACCAGGGACAAGATGCGTCCCCCGCAGAAAGGCTGCACGCGCCCAGCGAATGACAGGAGGTGCAACGAGCAACAGTGCGTCTCACACACGCGGCGGTGCGCCCGCTAATTCGGCCGTCGGTCTGCTGGGACGCCGGGCGCGCCCCCCGCGCCGTCCGCGAGGAACTGGCTGTTGCAGAAGGAAGTGCTTTCGTCAAATGCGGCGGAAAACTAACATTTTGTGTGTTGGGAGAGAAGCCGAACGCGAATTCCGCCGGGCTCCTACCTTGCACGAGTGCCAACGGCCATACCATGATGAATACACCGGTTCTCGTCCGATCACCGAAGTTAAGCATCATTGGGCCCGGTTAGTACTTGGATGGGTGACCGCCTGGGAAACCCGGGTGCTGTTGGCTCCCTTCCTTTTCTTTTTGTTTTGTTATTATGTCGCTACCCCTGCCAGACCAATTTTCAAACTGCCTTTCTGTTGTGACAAAGATGCTTCCTTAACCCTTTTAAACTACTGTAATGGTAAGAAAATGCAGTAATTAAAGAACTTAAAAAATTAAGCTGCTGTTTGCTCCCTTCCTTTTTTTTGTTTTGTTGTTATGTCGCTACCCCTGCCAGCCCAATTTTCAAACTACCTTTCTGTTGTGACAAAGATGCTTCCTTAAGCCTTTTAAACTACTGTAATGGTACGAAAATGCAGTAATTAACTCAGTTTGAGGGAGAATGTGCTAACCAAGTTTGCCAAGGAGACTTTGAAAACGGCAAAACAGTACGAATCGGCAGTTGATTTCTGAAATACGTCACCGCCTATTTTTGTGTAAAGTTCCAAATTTGATTTGTAATCACGAATTTATTCCTTAGTCGTCTCGTCTCGTCTCGTCCCGCAGACGTTTGTCGTGCTTGCGCTGTCATATGGACCACGACCCGAGCGGCAGCGAGCGGCAGTCGAGCAAAGTCGGGACAAGTCGGGACGGGGACAGGGATAGGAATGGCGCGAATGCACTGCAAACTACGCAGACACGCGAGGCGAGGCGAGGCGAGGCGAGGCGAGGCGAGGCGAGGCGAGGAAGCCCACATCGCTACCAGTGGCGCCCTCCAGCACGACACTGCCACACCCCGCACAGGCCCTCCGCTGGACACCAGGGACAAGATGCGTCCCCCGCAGAAAGGCTGCACGCGCCCAGCGAATGACAGGAGGTGCAACGAGCAACAGTGCGTCTCACACACGCGGCGGTGCGCCCGCTAATTCGGCCGTCGGTCTGCTGGGACGCCGGGCGCGCCCCCCGCGCCGTCCGCGAGGAACTGGCTGTTGCAGAAGGAAGTGCTTTCGTCAAATGCGGCGGAAAACTAACATTTTGTGTGTTGGGAGAGAAGCCGAACGCGAATTCCGCCGGGCTCCTACCTTGCACGAGTGCCAACGGCCATACCATGATGAATACACCGGTTCTCGTCCGATCACCGAAGTTAAGCATCATTGGGCCCGGTTAGTACTTGGATGGGTGACCGCCTGGGAAACCCGGGTGCTGTTGGCTCCCTTCCTTTTCTTTTTGTTTTGTTATTATGTCGCTACCCCTGCCAGACCAATTTTCAAACTGCCTTTCTGTTGTGACAAAGATGCTTCCTTAACCCTTTTAAACTACTGTAATGGTAAGAAAATGCAGTAATTAAAGAACTTAAAAAATTAAGCTGCTGTTTGCTCCCTTCCTTTTTTTTGTTTTGTTGTTATGTCGCTACCCCTGCCAGCCCAATTTTCAAACTACCTTTCTGTTGTGACAAAGATGCTTCCTTAAGCCTTTTAAACTACTGTAATGGTACGAAAATGCAGTAATTAACTCAGTTTGAGGGAGAATGTGCTAACCAAGTTTGCCAAGGAGACTTTGAAAACGGCAAAACAGTACGAATCGGCAGTTGATTTCTGAAATACGTCACCGCCTATTTTTGTGTAAAGTTCCAAATTTGATTTGTAATCACGAATTTATTCCTTAGTCGTCTCGTCTCGTCTCGTCCCGCAGACGTTTGTCGTGCTTGCGCTGTCATATGGACCACGACCCGAGCGGCAGCGAGCGGCAGTCGAGCAAAGTCGGGACAAGTCGGGACGGGGACAGGGATAGGAATGGCGCGAATGCACTGCAAACTACGCAGACACGCGAGGCGAGGCGAGGCGAGGCGAGGCGAGGCGAGGCGAGGAAGCCCACATCGCTACCAGTGGCGCCCTCCAGCACGACACTGCCACACCCCGCACAGGCCCTCCGCTGGACACCAGGGACAAGATGCGTCCCCCGCAGAAAGGCTGCACGCGCCCAGCGAATGACAGGAGGTGCAACGAGCAACAGTGCGTCTCACACACGCGGCGGTGCGCCCGCTAATTCGGCCGTCGGTCTGCTGGGACGCCGGGCGCGCCCCCCGCGCCGTCCGCGAGGAACTGGCTGTTGCAGAAGGAAGTGCTTTCGTCAAATGCGGCGGAAAACTAACATTTTGTGTGTTGGGAGAGAAGCCGAACGCGAATTCCGCCGGGCTCCTACCTTGCACGAGTGCCAACGGCCATACCATGATGAATACACCGGTTCTCGTCCGATCACCGAAGTTAAGCATCATTGGGCCCGGTTAGTACTTGGATGGGTGACCGCCTGGGAAACCCGGGTGCTGTTGGCTCCCTTCCTTTTCTTTTTGTTTTGTTATTATGTCGCTACCCCTGCCAGACCAATTTTCAAACTGCCTTTCTGTTGTGACAAAGATGCTTCCTTAACCCTTTTAAACTACTGTAATGGTAAGAAAATGCAGTAATTAAAGAACTTAAAAAATTAAGCTGCTGTTTGCTCCCTTCCTTTTTTTTGTTTTGTTGTTATGTCGCTACCCCTGCCAGCCCAATTTTCAAACTACCTTTCTGTTGTGACAAAGATGCTTCCTTAAGCCTTTTAAACTACTGTAATGGTACGAAAATGCAGTAATTAACTCAGTTTGAGGGAGAATGTGCTAACCAAGTTTGCCAAGGAGACTTTGAAAACGGCAAAACAGTACGAATCGGCAGTTGATTTCTGAAATACGTCACCGCCTATTTTTGTGTAAAGTTCCAAATTTGATTTGTAATCACGAATTTATTCCTTAGTCGTCTCGTCTCGTCTCGTCCCGCAGACGTTTGTCGTGCTTGCGCTGTCATATGGACCACGACCCGAGCGGCAGCGAGCGGCAGTCGAGCAAAGTCGGGACAAGTCGGGACGGGGACAGGGATAGGAATGGCGCGAATGCACTGCAAACTACGCAGACACGCGAGGCGAGGCGAGGCGAGGCGAGGCGAGGCGAGGCGAGGAAGCCCACATCGCTACCAGTGGCGCCCTCCAGCACGACACTGCCACACCCCGCACAGGCCCTCCGCTGGACACCAGGGACAAGATGCGTCCCCCGCAGAAAGGCTGCACGCGCCCAGCGAATGACAGGAGGTGCAACGAGCAACAGTGCGTCTCACACACGCGGCGGTGCGCCCGCTAATTCGGCCGTCGGTCTGCTGGGACGCCGGGCGCGCCCCCCGCGCCGTCCGCGAGGAACTGGCTGTTGCAGAAGGAAGTGCTTTCGTCAAATGCGGCGGAAAACTAACATTTTGTGTGTTGGGAGAGAAGCCGAACGCGAATTCCGCCGGGCTCCTACCTTGCACGAGTGCCAACGGCCATACCATGATGAATACACCGGTTCTCGTCCGATCACCGAAGTTAAGCATCATTGGGCCCGGTTAGTACTTGGATGGGTGACCGCCTGGGAAACCCGGGTGCTGTTGGCTCCCTTCCTTTTCTTTTTGTTTTGTTATTATGTCGCTACCCCTGCCAGACCAATTTTCAAACTGCCTTTCTGTTGTGACAAAGATGCTTCCTTAACCCTTTTAAACTACTGTAATGGTAAGAAAATGCAGTAATTAAAGAACTTAAAAAATTAAGCTGCTGTTTGCTCCCTTCCTTTTTTTTGTTTTGTTGTTATGTCGCTACCCCTGCCAGCCCAATTTTCAAACTACCTTTCTGTTGTGACAAAGATGCTTCCTTAAGCCTTTTAAACTACTGTAATGGTACGAAAATGCAGTAATTAACTCAGTTTGAGGGAGAATGTGCTAACCAAGTTTGCCAAGGAGACTTTGAAAACGGCAAAACAGTACGAATCGGCAGTTGATTTCTGAAATACGTCACCGCCTATTTTTGTGTAAAGTTCCAAATTTGATTTGTAATCACGAATTTATTCCTTAGTCGTCTCGTCTCGTCTCGTCCCGCAGACGTTTGTCGTGCTTGCGCTGTCATATGGACCACGACCCGAGCGGCAGCGAGCGGCAGTCGAGCAAAGTCGGGACAAGTCGGGACGGGGACAGGGATAGGAATGGCGCGAATGCACTGCAAACTACGCAGACACGCGAGGCGAGGCGAGGCGAGGCGAGGCGAGGCGAGGCGAGGAAGCCCACATCGCTACCAGTGGCGCCCTCCAGCACGACACTGCCACACCCCGCACAGGCCCTCCGCTGGACACCAGGGACAAGATGCGTCCCCCGCAGAAAGGCTGCACGCGCCCAGCGAATGACAGGAGGTGCAACGAGCAACAGTGCGTCTCACACACGCGGCGGTGCGCCCGCTAATTCGGCCGTCGGTCTGCTGGGACGCCGGGCGCGCCCCCCGCGCCGTCCGCGAGGAACTGGCTGTTGCAGAAGGAAGTGCTTTCGTCAAATGCGGCGGAAAACTAACATTTTGTGTGTTGGGAGAGAAGCCGAACGCGAATTCCGCCGGGCTCCTACCTTGCACGAGTGCCAACGGCCATACCATGATGAATACACCGGTTCTCGTCCGATCACCGAAGTTAAGCATCATTGGGCCCGGTTAGTACTTGGATGGGTGACCGCCTGGGAAACCCGGGTGCTGTTGGCTCCCTTCCTTTTCTTTTTGTTTTGTTATTATGTCGCTACCCCTGCCAGACCAATTTTCAAACTGCCTTTCTGTTGTGACAAAGATGCTTCCTTAACCCTTTTAAACTACTGTAATGGTAAGAAAATGCAGTAATTAAAGAACTTAAAAAATTAAGCTGCTGTTTGCTCCCTTCCTTTTTTTTGTTTTGTTGTTATGTCGCTACCCCTGCCAGCCCAATTTTCAAACTACCTTTCTGTTGTGACAAAGATGCTTCCTTAAGCCTTTTAAACTACTGTAATGGTACGAAAATGCAGTAATTAACTCAGTTTGAGGGAGAATGTGCTAACCAAGTTTGCCAAGGAGACTTTGAAAACGGCAAAACAGTACGAATCGGCAGTTGATTTCTGAAATACGTCACCGCCTATTTTTGTGTAAAGTTCCAAATTTGATTTGTAATCACGAATTTATTCCTTAGTCGTCTCGTCTCGTCTCGTCCCGCAGACGTTTGTCGTGCTTGCGCTGTCATATGGACCACGACCCGAGCGGCAGCGAGCGGCAGTCGAGCAAAGTCGGGACAAGTCGGGACGGGGACAGGGATAGGAATGGCGCGAATGCACTGCAAACTACGCAGACACGCGAGGCGAGGCGAGGCGAGGCGAGGCGAGGCGAGGCGAGGAAGCCCACATCGCTACCAGTGGCGCCCTCCAGCACGACACTGCCACACCCCGCACAGGCCCTCCGCTGGACACCAGGGACAAGATGCGTCCCCCGCAGAAAGGCTGCACGCGCCCAGCGAATGACAGGAGGTGCAACGAGCAACAGTGCGTCTCACACACGCGGCGGTGCGCCCGCTAATTCGGCCGTCGGTCTGCTGGGACGCCGGGCGCGCCCCCCGCGCCGTCCGCGAGGAACTGGCTGTTGCAGAAGGAAGTGCTTTCGTCAAATGCGGCGGAAAACTAACATTTTGTGTGTTGGGAGAGAAGCCGAACGCGAATTCCGCCGGGCTCCTACCTTGCACGAGTGCCAACGGCCATACCATGATGAATACACCGGTTCTCGTCCGATCACCGAAGTTAAGCATCATTGGGCCCGGTTAGTACTTGGATGGGTGACCGCCTGGGAAACCCGGGTGCTGTTGGCTCCCTTCCTTTTCTTTTTGTTTTGTTATTATGTCGCTACCCCTGCCAGACCAATTTTCAAACTGCCTTTCTGTTGTGACAAAGATGCTTCCTTAACCCTTTTAAACTACTGTAATGGTAAGAAAATGCAGTAATTAAAGAACTTAAAAAATTAAGCTGCTGTTTGCTCCCTTCCTTTTTTTTGTTTTGTTGTTATGTCGCTACCCCTGCCAGCCCAATTTTCAAACTACCTTTCTGTTGTGACAAAGATGCTTCCTTAAGCCTTTTAAACTACTGTAATGGTACGAAAATGCAGTAATTAACTCAGTTTGAGGGAGAATGTGCTAACCAAGTTTGCCAAGGAGACTTTGAAAACGGCAAAACAGTACGAATCGGCAGTTGATTTCTGAAATACGTCACCGCCTATTTTTGTGTAAAGTTCCAAATTTGATTTGTAATCACGAATTTATTCCTTAGTCGTCTCGTCTCGTCTCGTCCCGCAGACGTTTGTCGTGCTTGCGCTGTCATATGGACCACGACCCGAGCGGCAGCGAGCGGCAGTCGAGCAAAGTCGGGACAAGTCGGGACGGGGACAGGGATAGGAATGGCGCGAATGCACTGCAAACTACGCAGACACGCGAGGCGAGGCGAGGCGAGGCGAGGCGAGGCGAGGCGAGGAAGCCCACATCGCTACCAGTGGCGCCCTCCAGCACGACACTGCCACACCCCGCACAGGCCCTCCGCTGGACACCAGGGACAAGATGCGTCCCCCGCAGAAAGGCTGCACGCGCCCAGCGAATGACAGGAGGTGCAACGAGCAACAGTGCGTCTCACACACGCGGCGGTGCGCCCGCTAATTCGGCCGTCGGTCTGCTGGGACGCCGGGCGCGCCCCCCGCGCCGTCCGCGAGGAACTGGCTGTTGCAGAAGGAAGTGCTTTCGTCAAATGCGGCGGAAAACTAACATTTTGTGTGTTGGGAGAGAAGCCGAACGCGAATTCCGCCGGGCTCCTACCTTGCACGAGTGCCAACGGCCATACCATGATGAATACACCGGTTCTCGTCCGATCACCGAAGTTAAGCATCATTGGGCCCGGTTAGTACTTGGATGGGTGACCGCCTGGGAAACCCGGGTGCTGTTGGCTCCCTTCCTTTTCTTTTTGTTTTGTTATTATGTCGCTACCCCTGCCAGACCAATTTTCAAACTGCCTTTCTGTTGTGACAAAGATGCTTCCTTAACCCTTTTAAACTACTGTAATGGTAAGAAAATGCAGTAATTAAAGAACTTAAAAAATTAAGCTGCTGTTTGCTCCCTTCCTTTTTTTTGTTTTGTTGTTATGTCGCTACCCCTGCCAGCCCAATTTTCAAACTACCTTTCTGTTGTGACAAAGATGCTTCCTTAAGCCTTTTAAACTACTGTAATGGTACGAAAATGCAGTAATTAACTCAGTTTGAGGGAGAATGTGCTAACCAAGTTTGCCAAGGAGACTTTGAAAACGGCAAAACAGTACGAATCGGCAGTTGATTTCTGAAATACGTCACCGCCTATTTTTGTGTAAAGTTCCAAATTTGATTTGTAATCACGAATTTATTCCTTAGTCGTCTCGTCTCGTCTCGTCCCGCAGACGTTTGTCGTGCTTGCGCTGTCATATGGACCACGACCCGAGCGGCAGCGAGCGGCAGTCGAGCAAAGTCGGGACAAGTCGGGACGGGGACAGGGATAGGAATGGCGCGAATGCACTGCAAACTACGCAGACACGCGAGGCGAGGCGAGGCGAGGCGAGGCGAGGCGAGGCGAGGAAGCCCACATCGCTACCAGTGGCGCCCTCCAGCACGACACTGCCACACCCCGCACAGGCCCTCCGCTGGACACCAGGGACAAGATGCGTCCCCCGCAGAAAGGCTGCACGCGCCCAGCGAATGACAGGAGGTGCAACGAGCAACAGTGCGTCTCACACACGCGGCGGTGCGCCCGCTAATTCGGCCGTCGGTCTGCTGGGACGCCGGGCGCGCCCCCCGCGCCGTCCGCGAGGAACTGGCTGTTGCAGAAGGAAGTGCTTTCGTCAAATGCGGCGGAAAACTAACATTTTGTGTGTTGGGAGAGAAGCCGAACGCGAATTCCGCCGGGCTCCTACCTTGCACGAGTGCCAACGGCCATACCATGATGAATACACCGGTTCTCGTCCGATCACCGAAGTTAAGCATCATTGGGCCCGGTTAGTACTTGGATGGGTGACCGCCTGGGAAACCCGGGTGCTGTTGGCTCCCTTCCTTTTCTTTTTGTTTTGTTATTATGTCGCTACCCCTGCCAGACCAATTTTCAAACTGCCTTTCTGTTGTGACAAAGATGCTTCCTTAACCCTTTTAAACTACTGTAATGGTAAGAAAATGCAGTAATTAAAGAACTTAAAAAATTAAGCTGCTGTTTGCTCCCTTCCTTTTTTTTGTTTTGTTGTTATGTCGCTACCCCTGCCAGCCCAATTTTCAAACTACCTTTCTGTTGTGACAAAGATGCTTCCTTAAGCCTTTTAAACTACTGTAATGGTACGAAAATGCAGTAATTAACTCAGTTTGAGGGAGAATGTGCTAACCAAGTTTGCCAAGGAGACTTTGAAAACGGCAAAACAGTACGAATCGGCAGTTGATTTCTGAAATACGTCACCGCCTATTTTTGTGTAAAGTTCCAAATTTGATTTGTAATCACGAATTTATTCCTTAGT
Organism: Schistocerca piceifrons; assembly: GCF_021461385.2. Classification (NCBI taxonomy): domain Eukaryota; kingdom Metazoa; phylum Arthropoda; class Insecta; order Orthoptera; family Acrididae; genus Schistocerca; species Schistocerca piceifrons. The sequence goes on from NC_060139.1 coordinate 988,409,587, forward strand.
CGTCTCGTCTCGTCTCGTCCCGCAGACGTTTGTCGTGCTTGCGCTGTCATATGGACCACGACCCGAGCGGCAGCGAGCGGCAGTCGAGCAAAGTCGGGACAAGTCGGGACGGGGACAGGGATAGGAATGGCGCGAATGCACTGCAAACTACGCAGACACGCGAGGCGAGGCGAGGCGAGGCGAGGCGAGGCGAGGCGAGGAAGCCCACATCGCTACCAGTGGCGCCCTCCAGCACGACACTGCCACACCCCGCACAGGCCCTCCGCTGGACACCAGGGACAAGATGCGTCCCCCGCAGAAAGGCTGCACGCGCCCAGCGAATGACAGGAGGTGCAACGAGCAACAGTGCGTCTCACACACGCGGCGGTGCGCCCGCTAATTCGGCCGTCGGTCTGCTGGGACGCCGGGCGCGCCCCCCGCGCCGTCCGCGAGGAACTGGCTGTTGCAGAAGGAAGTGCTTTCGTCAAATGCGGCGGAAAACTAACATTTTGTGTGTTGGGAGAGAAGCCGAACGCGAATTCCGCCGGGCTCCTACCTTGCACGAGTGCCAACGGCCATACCATGATGAATACACCGGTTCTCGTCCGATCACCGAAGTTAAGCATCATTGGGCCCGGTTAGTACTTGGATGGGTGACCGCCTGGGAAACCCGGGTGCTGTTGGCTCCCTTCCTTTTCTTTTTGTTTTGTTATTATGTCGCTACCCCTGCCAGACCAATTTTCAAACTGCCTTTCTGTTGTGACAAAGATGCTTCCTTAACCCTTTTAAACTACTGTAATGGTAAGAAAATGCAGTAATTAAAGAACTTAAAAAATTAAGCTGCTGTTTGCTCCCTTCCTTTTTTTTGTTTTGTTGTTATGTCGCTACCCCTGCCAGCCCAATTTTCAAACTACCTTTCTGTTGTGACAAAGATGCTTCCTTAAGCCTTTTAAACTACTGTAATGGTACGAAAATGCAGTAATTAACTCAGTTTGAGGGAGAATGTGCTAACCAAGTTTGCCAAGGAGACTTTGAAAACGGCAAAACAGTACGAATCGGCAGTTGATTTCTGAAATACGTCACCGCCTATTTTTGTGTAAAGTTCCAAATTTGATTTGTAATCACGAATTTATTCCTTAGTCGTCTCGTCTCGTCTCGTCCCGCAGACGTTTGTCGTGCTTGCGCTGTCATATGGACCACGACCCGAGCGGCAGCGAGCGGCAGTCGAGCAAAGTCGGGACAAGTCGGGACGGGGACAGGGATAGGAATGGCGCGAATGCACTGCAAACTACGCAGACACGCGAGGCGAGGCGAGGCGAGGCGAGGCGAGGCGAGGCGAGGAAGCCCACATCGCTACCAGTGGCGCCCTCCAGCACGACACTGCCACACCCCGCACAGGCCCTCCGCTGGACACCAGGGACAAGATGCGTCCCCCGCAGAAAGGCTGCACGCGCCCAGCGAATGACAGGAGGTGCAACGAGCAACAGTGCGTCTCACACACGCGGCGGTGCGCCCGCTAATTCGGCCGTCGGTCTGCTGGGACGCCGGGCGCGCCCCCCGCGCCGTCCGCGAGGAACTGGCTGTTGCAGAAGGAAGTGCTTTCGTCAAATGCGGCGGAAAACTAACATTTTGTGTGTTGGGAGAGAAGCCGAACGCGAATTCCGCCGGGCTCCTACCTTGCACGAGTGCCAACGGCCATACCATGATGAATACACCGGTTCTCGTCCGATCACCGAAGTTAAGCATCATTGGGCCCGGTTAGTACTTGGATGGGTGACCGCCTGGGAAACCCGGGTGCTGTTGGCTCCCTTCCTTTTCTTTTTGTTTTGTTATTATGTCGCTACCCCTGCCAGACCAATTTTCAAACTGCCTTTCTGTTGTGACAAAGATGCTTCCTTAACCCTTTTAAACTACTGTAATGGTAAGAAAATGCAGTAATTAAAGAACTTAAAAAAAAAGCTGCTGTTTGCTCCCTTCCTTTTTTTTGTTTTGTTGTTATGTCGCTACCCCTGCCAGCCCAATTTTCAAACTACCTTTCTGTTGTGACAAAGATGCTTCCTTAAGCCTTTTAAACTACTGTAATGGTACGAAAATGCAGTAATTAACTCAGTTTGAGGGAGAATGTGCTAACCAAGTTTGCCAAGGAGACTTTGAAAACGGCAAAACAGTACGAATCGGCAGTTGATTTCTGAAATACGTCACCGCCTATTTTTGTGTAAAGTTCCAAATTTGATTTGTAATCACGAATTTATTCCTTAGTCGTCCCGTCTCGTCTCGTCCCGCAGACGTTTGTCGTGCTTGCGCTGTCATATGGACCACGACCCGAGCGGCAGCGAGCGGCAGTCGAGCAAAGACGGGGACAGGGATAGGAATGGCGCGAATGCAGTGCAAACTACGCAGACACTTGGTGTGAGGCGAGGCGAGGCGAGGAAGCCCACATCGCTACCTGTGGCGCCCTCCAGTACGACACTGCCCCACCCCGCACAGGCCCTCCGCTGGACACCAGGGCCAAGATGCGCCCTCCGCTAGTGTCGAAGGCTGCACGCGCCCAGCAACACCTCGGTGCCTGGCGCGCTGTGTTTACCTCGTGCGACTGGGCCGGCGGCGCCTCGCGTGTCGTCTGCTACCTCTGCCTCGTTGCTTTCTTTCTTTTTACTGAACTGTAAGTAATGGATATCCTTTACGATGAAAGTGAAGAGCGACAGAATAATATTCAGTGCGAGTTTGGTCGTTCCGTAGAGAAACCTTCGGCTTTCGAGATCCATCGTTGGTTACTTGAGGACTTGATGTTGTCTACCACTGATGTGCTCGGTATTCAGTTCGATACGTTTTTAAATTCTGTGTTCTTGAAACTGAAATCTCCCGATCTGTGTGATGCTGTTGTCTCTGTTAATGACGGTGTTCGTCGATTTCGACACCTTAACGGAAATATTAGTAATGTCACTGTGTCTCATGCTGGTTTTGGTCTTCGCCAAATACGCATATTTAACCTTCCGTTTGAAATACGCAACGACACTATTTCTCGTCACTTGCGGCCATATGGCACTGTTTTATCTGTAGTGAAAGAGAAATGGTCGTCTGCGTACATATTTCAAGTCGAGAACGGTGTGCGCAGTGTTAAGATGGTGGTTAGGCAGCATATTCCGTCTTTTATTTTAGTGAACTGCCACCGTGCGTTTGTCACGTACAATGGCCAGCCACAGACTTGCTCATTTTGTAACGGTGTCGGACATTATCGGCAGGATTGTCCGAAGCGCAAACGGCCTGTTCAGCTACCACTTGAGGGCAATTTGCAAGGAGCTAGTTTTGCTTCCGTCGCCGCTACGGTCTTGGGTTCCGCCCCCCCCGCGCCCGCGCGGCGTGCGGCAGATGTTAATCTTGCTGCCGCCGCGGAAGCGATGGATGTGTCTGCTGATGCTACTGTCTCTGTTCTTGCGACTACCGGCCAGGAATCTTTGTCCGCGGCTTCGGAAAACGTGCCTGCTGCTCTTCAACCGGTTGTGGGTGCTGTTGTGTCGGAGGCTGTCTCTGACTCCGTGCCGCAATCGGTAACCGATGTTGTTCCGCGCCCTAATTCGGACCCTGTTGCACCTATTGTGTCGCAGTTGGCACCCTCTCCTTCTGTGCCTGCACCCGTCGTTGTACCCTCTGATGTTTCTGAGCCTAATCCTGTTGCGGAATCACGCCATGTTTTTGTGGAACCAAAACCGCAACGGGATGAAGCTCGTTCTCGGAGTTCCAGTAGGCAACGCTTCCGCAGTGTCAGTAGCTCCCCTTCTTACGACGGGGGTTACACGCGCCGTGACCGTAGTCCGTCCCCGGTAGGGCGCTCCCCCGCCTCTTCTTGGGCGTCGCAACGCCGTGCCGCGCGGCGCGACCTTGACGTGGAGCTACGGCCGCCTCAGGCTTCCGGCTCCGGGCGTCAGCCGCCGCGCAAACAGCAACAACAACAGTCGCCGCGGGCCTCTTCTCGCCACGCGCAGTCAGCTGATCTGAGCGGTGCGGCGCAGCAACGTGACGTTGCTGTTCGCCATCTGCGGACTGTGTTAAGTCAACCAGCCTCTGCAGACGTGCCTGTTTTAGCGCCCGACACTGTCTCGGCTGTGACTGCGGCACCTATGTCGACGAAGCGGAAGGCTGAGGATGTCCACCGACGTCGCGCTGGTCCTTCTATCCACGACCGCGTGTCGGTGCCTTCCTCCGACGTGCAGATGCCCGTCAGGGATCCTGTATCGGTCGCTTCTGCCGTGCCAGCTACTGCCACCCTGCCACCCCACTCCCCCTTCGAGCCTTTGGAGTGGGCGAAGGATGTTGTGGAGGGTGAGGAGACGTAGTGTGTGTGCTGTGTGCCCCCTCCTCTGTCGTGCACCTGCACATTCCGTGTTTTCTGTGTGTTTTTTACTTTTGTGTGTGTCTTTTAACTGTGTGAGTCTATGACTTACGATTTTAGCCAGTGGAATGTTGTCACTTTTAATCTTAACAAGTTGAGCCACCCGTGCAAGTTACTGGCTTTTAAGGCCTTTTTACGTGATCACCACTGCCATGTTGTCTTTTTACAAGAGGTGACGCGCGATGCACTTGTATTTTTACACGATTTTCGTGACTTTATTGTTGTTGACAATGTTTTACCGGATTCCAATGCAGGAACTGCCATTTTAGTCCGTTCTGACCTTGCTGTTTCCGACGTTGCTATTTTACCAAATGGTCGTGCTGTTAGTTGCACTATACTGGGCGTTGTCTTTGTTAACGTTTATGCCCCGTCTGGGAACGATAAGCCGGCGAGGGCTGTTTTTTATGGGCAGGAATTGTGTGCACTGCTACACCGGAATGTGGATGCTTTAGTTGTCGGCGGCGATTTTAATTGCGTTTTAGATGTTGTCGATCAGGTGCCTCGTCCTAACATTTGTCGCGAGCTCGGCGACTTGATTCGCAGTTTTCAGCTCGTTGATACGTGGCGTGTTTTAAACCCTGACGTTACCCACTATACTCATTTTTATCTCACGGGGCACAGCCGCCTGGACAGAATTTACGTTTCTGCCTCGCTTTCTGCCCGTATTTGCCGCACGGAAATGTTTCCCGTGCTGTTTTCTGATCATTCCGGTTACCTTTGTCAGCTTTTATTGCCTCGTTTTTGTGTTCCCAGACGACAGAATCTGTGGAAATTTAATTGTGCTTTATTGACCGACGACCATTTTGTCCGGTGTTTTACCAATCTGTGGCATAAATTACTCGGGACCAGACGAGGTGACTGTAGTGTGCTGGAGTGGTGGGTCGGGGAGGCCAAGCCAGTGATAAGGCAGTTTTTAATTGATTTTAGCCGCGAGGCGGCTCGTTGGCGTCGCGCCACGGCCCGCTTCCATCAGGCGTGTTTACAAGACCTCGCGCTGCGCGTGACGTCACAGCCTGCCTTGCTGCCCGCTTTTAAGCAATTTCAGCTTAAGCTTCTCGCTGATTTGCGTGCTGTTAGTGATGGTGTCGTCGTGCGCAGCCAGCCTGCGGGGGTTGTGGATGGCGAACCTTTGTCGCTTTACCATCTGACCAGGAAACGACGGAGGCGTGCCCGTCTGCAAATCAGTACCTGGAAAAAGTGCGACGGTGGTCGGACTACTGTCCAGTCCGACATTGAGCGGGATATTTTTAATCATTTTAGTTCCCTTTTCCGTGCGCTGGATGTTGACTGTGATGCGTTGCGGGATTTTTTACAAGTTATACCTCATGTTTTAACTCGTGCGGATAGGACGCATTTAAATGCTGCTTATGTACCTGACGACCTGTATGACGCTATCCGACGAAGCCCTAAGTGTAAATCGCCTGGTCCCGACGGCATTCCTTCTGAATTTTATTTGAAGTTTTATGATCTTTTTCGTGATGTTTTTGTAGCTCTTTTAAATGACATACGGGATGGTGCTGTTATCCCTGCTGCGTTTGAGGAGGGGGTAGTGACCTTAGTACCTAAATCGACTGCGACGCCCTGTATTGACGCTGTTCGGCCGATCACCTTACTTAACGCCGACTTTAAGATTGTGACGCGCTGTGTGGCTCAACGTCTTAAAGTTGTTTTACCGTCGGTTCTCAGTGACAGTCAATCATGTGCGGTGCCGGGTCGAAACATTTTTGACGCCGTTCTCGCATATCGCGACTGTATCGGCTTTGTTAAAAGTGCGAGAGTGCCGACAGCTGCCGTCTTATTGATTGACTTCAAAAATGCTTTCGACCGCGTTAGCCATGTATACCTCCGCCAGGTTCTTGTGCGGATGGGATTCGGCCTTAAGTTTACGACTGTGGTAAAGCATCTTTTACAGAATGCGACGTCACGAGTTAGTGTCAACGGCCGCTTGACGCCGGCTTTCCGTGTTGAGCGCTCGGTGCGGCAGGGGTGTCCCCTTTCGATGGCCCTTTTTCTGTAGCCTTAGATCCGTTGCTGCGGATTATCGGCCGCGAATGCCGCGGCATTCAGGTCGGGGCGGACCGCCTCATTTGTAAGGCATTCGCCGACGACCTTGGTGTTTTTCTTGGCCATTCCGATGACGTTGACAATTTATATGGCGCACTGCAACACTTTGAAAAAGCCACAGGTGCCATTGTCAACCCTGCTAAGACTGTTTGTTTGCCTCTTACACCCCGCGCACGGTCTTTACAGAGGAACTGGTTCTGCGTCCGCGAACAACAAAAAGTACTAGGCGTGCTTTTTTCTTCTCACCCACAAAGGATGGAGGCGCTTAATTGGCGGTCCACGCTGCACAAGGTGCGTGCCGTTGCCAAGATCTATGCGGCTCGCACGTTGGCGCTTCGTGATAAGGTGGCCTTGATCAATAATAATATTCTGGCAAGGGCGTGGTATCTCGCACAGGTCCTTCCACTGCCTCGGCAATTGGAACGTGCCCTCAAGCAGGCGGTGTATTGGTTTTTATGGCGAGGTGACATTTTTAAGGTCTCGTATGACACTTGTACTCTCAGCCCGACAGATGGTGGTTTGGGTTTAGTAGATCTTCGCGCGAAGTGCTCTGCTCTGTTTTGGAAACGGACCACTGTTGTGATGGAGAGGGCGCCGAACGGTCCCACTGCGGCGGTCTTCAATCTGTATCGTCCTCCATCTGCGGCGGCGCCGGTGAATGTCTCGCACATTCCCTTTTTTCTTAATTATGTGCGTCGCTACTATATGGAAAACAGCTACTTGGAGCTCTGTGACGTTCCCAGCCTTCGCGTCAGCGATGTCGTTTCCGCTTTCCGTGGGTCTACTGCGCGTTGTAAGTGGGAGTATCGGCTACCGTGGTATAACTGGGTCACGGTATGGAAAAATCTTGCCAGCAATGTTCTTCCTCCCTCTGTACACGCAGTGTGGTACAAGGTTGTGCATCGTACCTTCCCTACGCATGCGAAGCTCCACTCCATTAATCTCCTCTCGTCTGGAGCTTGTGACCTGTGTGCTGTGGAAGATACGCTTGAACACCGTTTCGTGTGTGGCCATTTTTGCAGTGTTTGGCATACCGCCCGAGATATGGTTCGCCTTATCAATCGGGTGGATACGCGCTCTGTTTTGCCGACAGACGTCTTAATCCCTCAGTGCGCCGCCTACCCGAATACTAAGAAGAATGCCACGGTGTGGCTCCTGGGTCACACCGTTTTTGCAACGTTTTCCCTGAAATTGACAACCGAATTTGACTTTCTTACATACTTATGGACTCAGCATGAACAAACTGCAGCCATGCCTGGCTATCGTGCTAATTTCGCGAATTTATTGCAGGTTGCCCTTGCTCATGCCTTTACCCGGATGTCGATGGCTACTTAACATGGTTTGATGATTTGGTATACTCTTCTACTTAGACCGCTCGAGTTGTGTTTTCCAGGAACGTACAATTATCGAAATTCGTGTAATCAGAGGTACTCTACTTTTTATTCTTTGTGTTCCTTTTCATTTCCGGTATGGTTTACCTTCTCCTTGTTTCTGATTATTTTTATGCTGTGGATATCGGCGATTTCTTTTTGCAGAACTGACTTTCACATGTCGGTCTCCCAAGTGGCGGCAGTCCTATTTTTAGTCCTTTCCTGTATTAACGCGCAGTGACTTTCATTTTCTTCTTTTAGTTTCATTTCTCCACTTGTTGGACTTTACTCCTCTGCTTTACTGGTGTGGAACTTTCCCAGTAATAGTACACCTGAGGAAGTGGTTTCTTTTTCTAGTTTTGGATCTTATATTTTTTGTATACTGGAATCTTGTTTTTTTCTGGTGGAATACTTGTCTCCATTTAGAAGATTTCATGGATTATGGCTTTTTCTTTGCACTAAAACATAAAAAAAAGGTGCTGTTGGCTCCCTTCCTTTTCTTTTTGTTTTGTTATTATGTCGCTACCCCTGCCAGCCCAATTTTCAAACTGCCTCTCTGTTGTGACAAAGATGCTTCCTCAACCCTTTTAAACTACTGTAATGGTAAGAAAATGCAGTAATTAAAAAACTTAAAAAAAAGGTGCTGTTTGCTCCTTTCCTTTTTTTTGTTTTGTTATTATGTCGCTACCCCTGCCAGCCCAATTTTCAAACTACCTTTCTGTTGTGACAAAGATGCTTCCTTAAGCCTTTTAAACTACTGTAATGGTACGAAAATGCAGTAATTAACTCAGTTTGAGGGAGAATGTGCTAACCAAGTTTGCCAAGAAGACTTTGATAACGACAAAACAGTACGAATCGGCAGTTGATTTCTGAAATACGTCACCGCCTATTTTTGTGTAAAGTTCCAAATTTGGTTTGTAATCACGAATTTATTCCTTAGTCGTCTCGTCTCGTCTCGTCCCGCAGACGTTTGTCGTGCTTGCGCTGTCATATGGACCACGACCCGAGCGGCAGTCGAGCAAAGTCGGGACAAGTCGGGACGGGGACAGGGATAGGAATGGCGCGAATGCACTGCAAACGACGCAGACACCTGGTGTGAGGCGAGGCGAGGCGGGGAAGCCCACATCGCTACCAGTGGCGCCCTCCAGCACGACACTGCCATACCCCGCACAGGCCCTCCGCTGGACACCAGGGACAAGATGCGTCCTCCGCGTGTGTCGAAGGCTGCAAGCGCCCAGCAACACCTCGGTGCTGAGCGCGCTGTACTTCCGTGTGCGACTTGGTCGGCGGCGCCTCGTGTGCCGTCTGTCTTCTGCCTCGCGGCTACATTTCATCAAGTCCGTAAGTAATGGTAAGTTTCTATGATGCTAGTGAAGAGCGTGAAAATAACGTACAATGTGAATTCGATAGTTCCGTCGGCAAACCGTCAGCTTTCGAAATTCATCGTTGGATACTCGAGGAATTGTGTTTATCGACCGATGACGTTCTTGGTGTTCAGTTTGACACTTTTACTAATTCTGTGTTTTTGAAGTTGAAAACTCCGGAATTATGTGATACTGTAGTCAATGTTAATGATGGCGTCCGTAAATGTAGACATCTAGACGGTCGCATTAGTAACGTGAATATTTCTCATGGTGGGTTTGGCCTTCGAAATTTTCGTGTGTTCAACTTGCCTTTTGAAATCCGGAATGACACAATATCTCGTCATTTGCGGCCGTACGGGACCGTGCTATCTGTTACTAAAGAAAAGTGGTCCTCCGCCTATGTTTTTCAAGTTGAAAATGGCGTGAGGAGTGTAAAGATGGTCGTACGTCAACATATTCCGTCCTTCTTGCTAGTTAACGGTCATCGTGCTTTCATAACATATAGTGGTCAACCTCAGACGTGTTCTTTTTGTGGTGCTGTCGGTCATTACCGACAAAACTGCCCTAAACACAGGCCGCCTGTTCAGTTGCCACGTGAGGATATTTTAGGTGGGCCTAGTTTTGCCTCTGTTGCCGCGACGAGTTTAGGTTCCGCCCCCCCCCCCCCCCCCCCGCACGTATGCCACTCGCGGCCGCCCCCCCTGACGCCATGGATACGTCTGTTCCCGATAGTGACTCTGTTTCCGTACCTCCTGTTGAGCCCTCTTTGGTCGCGGATGCGACAACTGTACCTATTACTAAAAAACCGGTAGTGGACGACGTTTCACCGGAATCCGTGCCGCTGTCGGCCGTTGTTCCGCATCCTGTCCCGGTTGCGGAACCCGATAAATCGGCGGTTGTTCCAACTACCGTCCCCGACAGTGTCTCTGCTGCCAGTGATGTTGTTGTCGACAGTGAGGCTTTTACTGCGCCTAAACCCCGTAGAGACCGGAATGTTGCTCGGGCTTCTGGCACACCGCGTTTGCGTAGTGCCAGTAGTTCTGCTTCTTTCGATACGCGTGGTGTTTCGGCCAAAAATCGGAGTCCGTCTCCGGTGGCGCGTTCTCCTGCCCCCCCTCACGCTCAGTCGGTTGGTCAACCGACCTCCCGACAGCCGGCCGCGCGCTCTGGGGCCGATCTCGGCCAGCGCCCGTCTCAGGGAGGGGGCGGCAGGCGCCAGGCGAAAAAGCAGACCTCTTCTCGCACCCAGCCGGAGGGTGCTGTTGTAACTGCCACGCAACAACGTGATATCACGGTTCAACACCTAAAAACATTCTTGAGTCAACCGTTTTTCGCTGCCGATTCCGACATGGCGGTAGATCCGCCTGTGTCTGTGACGCCCCCCCCCTTACCAACAAAACGAAAGGCCGAAGATTCGCACCATCGTCGTGCTCCCCCTTCCACCCACGATTTGGTGCCGGCCTTATCTTCTGATGTCGTAATGCCCGCTGTGGAGCATTCCGTCGCAGGGGATCCCGTCACAGTTTCCGGGACCCCACCGCCCCCCCCCCCCCCTTCCTAGTCAATCACGGGCATGGTCGGAGGATGTTGAGGCCGGTGATTCCCATTAGTGCGACTCTTTGTATGTCCTTCCCCCTCCGCGCACGTTGGTATATTTTATTGTGTTTTAAGCGTTTTCATGTTTTTCTGTTCTTGTTTTTTCCCTGTGTTCTACGTGTATATGTTTCACGACTGTAGCCAGTGGAACATTTTAACGGTAAATCTTAATAAGCTGCGAAATCCGCAGAAAGCTATGCTTCTTAAGGATTTTTTGTACGATAATCACTGTCACGTCGCCTTTTTACAAGAGGTGACTTGTGAAGCGCTTTTATATTTGAACGATTTTACTGATTTTATTGTGATTGACAATGTTGCGCCTGATTCTGATACGGGCACTGCCATTTTAGTACGTTCTGGCTTACCTGTTTCTAATGTTGACATTTTACCGACCGGTTGTGCTGTTGCCTGTACCATTTTTGGCATTGTGTTTGTGAATGTGTACGCTCCGTCGGGAAATGTTAAACCGGCCAGGGCTGAATTTTATGGTAGGGATTTATGTCAGCTTTTATCAAGGAATGTCGATACTCTAATCGTCGGGGGTGATTTTAATTGTGTTTTAGACGACAGAGATCAGGAGCCGCGTCCGAACAAATGTCACGAACTGGGTGCTTTGGTCGCTAGCTTTCATTTGCTTGACACGTGGCGTGTTTTACACCCCGATTTCACTTATTTCACATATTTTTACGGTGCGGGGCGTAGCCGCCTCGATCGCATTTATGTGTCTAGGCAGCTGTCTGCCCGTGTTTGTACTGCTGACGTGACTCCTGTCGTATTTTCCGACCACTCCAGTTATTCCTGTCGTCTTTTATTACCTCGTTTGTGTGTTCCTCGTCGTACTAATTTGTGGAAGTTTAATTGTAGTTTACTTCATGACGACCATTTTGTGACTAGTTTTAACCGTATGTGGCAGAGGTTGGTGCGGACTCGCGACGGTCATAGTAGCACCATTGAGTGGTGGGTTGCGATCGCTAAGCCGGCGATTCGCAACTTTTTAATCGATTACAGCCGTGAGGCGGCACGCTGGCGTCGGGCGACGGCTCGCTTCCGCCAGGATTGTTTACGCGATTTGGCGTTGCGAGTGACGTCACAACCCAATTTGTTGCCCACTCCGAAGCGATTTCAAGCTCAGCTTTTAATTGACATGCGTGCCGCTAGTGATGGGGTGACCGTCCGAAGTCAGCCTGCAGGCTTTGTTCCTGGGGAACCTCTGTCCATTTATCATTTAAACCGGGAACGCAAACGCCGCGAACGTTTGCGCATTAATGTTTGGCAGCTGAGAAACGGCGGTCGGACTTCTGTCCAGTCGGAAATTGAACGCGATATTTTTGAACATTTCGCTTCGCTTTTCTGTGCTGTTGACGTTGATTCCGACGCGTTGCGAGAATTCTTGCGGGTTGTTCCCCATGTTTTAACTCGCCCGGACAGGGATCTTTTAAATGACGCTTTTACGTCTGATGACGTTCTCGACGCCGTTCGGCGGAGTCCCAAAGGGAAGTCCCCGGGTCGCGATGGGATTCCTGCGGAATTTTATTCGAAATTTTTTCCCTCTTTTAAGTGAGATTTTAGTGGATTTAGCGAATGATATTCACAATGGTGTGACTGTACCAACTGCTTTTGTGGAGGGGGTTGTGACGCTCGTTCCCAAATCCCATGCTGTACCTCATATCGATGCTGTCCGTCCGATTACTTTATTAAATGCTGATTACAAGATCGTTACGCGCTGCGTCGCTCAGCGACTTAAAAACATCTTGCCGACCGTCCTTAGTGATCAGCAAACATGTGCGGTACGAGATCGGAACATCTTTGACGCTATCCTTGCCTACAGGGATTGTATTGGATATGTGAAAAGTGCTCGGCTCCGGACGGCGGCGATTTTATTAGTTGATTTTAAAAATGCCTTTGACCGGATTAGTCATTTTTATTTGCGTCGGGTTATGGTACGCATGGGGTTTGGTTATACATTTACCCGATTCGTGACGCATCTGTTGCAACCTGCTACGTCCCGTATATGTGTCAATGGTCGTCTTACTCCTGCTTTTCGTGTGGGTCGCTCCGTGCGGCAGGGGTGTCCGCTTTCCATGGCGCTTTTTGCCATTGCGCTGGATCCCCTCCTCCGTTGTATCAGTCAGGAATGTCGCGGCATTCAGATGGGGACTACTAGATTGGTTTGTCGCGCATACGCTGATGACCTTGGCGTATTTATTGAACAAATAGACGACGTTGACAGGTTGCATGTTGTTCTGTACAACTTTGGAAAAGCTACGGGGGCGGTTATCAATCCCCGAAAAACTGTTCTTTTGCCACTCACCGCCCGCGCACGTACCCTGCATAGGGACTGATTTTGTGTCCAGCAGCAGCCTACCGTTCTTGGGATACTTCTATCCTCGAACCCACAGCGGATGGCAGCCTTGAATTGGCGGTCTACGCTGTATCGGATTCGTGCTGTTGCCAGGATCTATGCGGTCCGGAATTTGGCCCTTCGGGAAAAGGTGCATTTGATAAATGCCAAAATCTTGGCGAGAGCATGGTACCTTGCGCAGGTTCTCCCGGTTCCCACGCAGTTGGGGCGCGCCATCAAACAGGCGGTTTACTGGTTTTTATGGAGAGGGGAGATTTTTAAGGTCTCGCATGCTGTCTGCACCTTGGGCCTGTCCGATGGCGGTTTGGGACTCGTTGATTTTTCCGCCAAATGTGCGGCTCTTTTTTGGAAGCGAGTTACTGCTGTTATTCAGAAGGCACCTTGCGGTCCTACTGCGGTTGTTTTTAATCGTTACCGTCCTCCTTCTGAAGTAGCCCCTGTTTCTGTGTCGCACATCCCGTTCTACCTTTCTTACGTGCGCCGCTACTTTCTTGATAATAGTTACCTGGCGCTTTGTGACGTCTCCGCCCACACGGTTAGCGCTGTCTGCACTGCTTTACGCGGACCTCCTGTTCGCTGCAAGTGGGAGTATCGATTGCCACGCTGCAACTGGGTGGCGGTGTGGAAAAACCTCGCCAATGCCGTTCTCCCGGCTTCCGTCCACGCGGTGTGGTACAAGGTGGTGCATCGCACCATCCCCACCAACTCCAAGCTTCATTCTATAAATCTTATCCAGTCTGGAGTGTGTGACGTGTGTACTGCCGACGATACTCTGGAACACCGCTTTGCGTGTGACCGCTTTCGCCGTGTTTGGGAAGTCGCCAGGGACATGATTCGTTTGATTCAGAGGGTGGACACTCGCACTGTTACTGTGGATGCTGTCTTAATTCCGCAGTGTGACGTCTACCCCACCACCAAGCGCAATGCCACGGTGTGGATCCTTGGCCACACGGTTTTTGCTATCTTCTCCCTCAAGTTGTCTACCGATCTGGACTTTCTCACTTATTTATGGACCCAACATACCCAGATTCAGGCATCACCACACTATCGGCGAACTTTTGCTAATTTTTTGCAGGTCGCACTAGCGCATGCTTTTGCGCGGCTTTCCGTACCTGAGCAGCATGGACGTTTTTCTCTTATCTTTTCTCTTGCCTTTGAGCGACACAATATGAATATGTCTTACTGCGATCTTCCCAAGTTATTCTGGAACGAAAATTGACGTACCTTGCATACCGCACGAAAACAGAAGTCTTTTCAGTTTTTTCTCTGGCCGTTATTGCCAAACGTCTTGTTTGCCATGTGTGTCCGTATTATTAGTTTCATTATTAGTTTTTTTTCCCGTTTTGGGGCGTGACGGGATTTTTTACTGAAGTTTCAGTTCTCTGTCTTGGTGGTGACTGTTTGAGTTTTTTACATTTTCCCATTTCTTTATTGTGGAGCACTCCAAAGTCTCGTCACGTGTCTGTGCTCGACACTCTTTCACCTTTTGTCGGTGTCGTATTTCACACCGGTGTCCCGCATTATAGTTTTGTTTTACGGTCAATCTGAGTGTTGACGGGTGTGGGGGCGGCACTGTGGCCAGGCCTCAGGCACATTGACCCCTGCCCTCATTGCCGCCGCCTGCCTGCCTGCCACGCTCCTTGCCCGAACGTTTGTCTATCGATGACTTTTCTTTTCCGGGGGATGCTTCGCCCTGGTTGCGTTTTAATTGATTATTTTTTGTGGACAGTCGTCACTGTCGGTTGTTGCGGTTTGAAGCCGTCTTTTCTTTCTTTCCTTATCTTTTCTCTTTCTTGCGTATCAATGGGAAGCATTCTCCCCCTCGTTTCTCACGCATTGGAGGACTCTTTCCCTTTTGTTACATGACCAGGACGCCATACTGTCACAATTGCTACATATGCGCCTCGCCGATGACGGCGGTCATTCAACGGTGTCCACCGGTTCACCTCGAGGGAGCCACCAGTACCTCTTATAGCCATTGAAGCTCGCCAAAAGACGGCAATTCATGGAGAGAGTAAAGGCCGGGCTATAAAGGGAGATGGGAGGCCCGTAAAAAAAAAAAAAAACAAAAAAAAAGGTGCTGTTGGCTCCCGTTCATTTTCTCCCTTTTACGCCGCTATCCCTGCCAGCCCTCTTTTCATACTACCTTTCTTTTGTGACAAACGTGCTTCCTTAAGCATTTTAAACGTGCTAGGAATTCCTTGAAAATAACGAAAACTGCGAATCGACAGATGTGATCTGAAACAAGTCAGGGCCACCTACTGTTTCGTAGCAGTGCAAAACACCACAAAAAAATAAAAAAAATGATATTTAACGACTGTAATAAACATAATATTCGATATTAATGGCCTCAGTTCGAAGAAGAATGTGCCAAGGAAGATTTCTTAAAAGTGCCTGAAGATAACAAAACAGTATGAACCGACAGATATGTTCTGAAATACGTCAGGGCTTATTGTTTTGCAGCAGTGTACGACTGCAAACTTGTAAACAAAAATGTATCTTTCGTCGCTAGAAGAGATGGATGCTTTGGCGACCGTCCTGTGTCTTGTCCCTGTTTCCGCACCTTTGCACAGGTCTGCTGGCCGCAAACGGCGTCTCGGACACGCCCGTTAGGTCCACGCCCGTCTCGCAGATGTTTCTCGTGCTTGTGCTGTCATATGGGCCACTACCCGAGCGGCAGCCGAGCAAAGTCGGGACAAGTCGGGACGGAAGAGGACAGGTGCGAATGCACTGCACGGATCACGCAAATATGTGGATGCGAAGCGCGCCGCGCGGCGTGTGTCAGGTGAGGAAGCTGCCGGGGGCGCCCTCCAGCAGGACACTGCTACACCCCGCACAGCCCCCCGCCGGATAACGGGAACAAGATGCGTCGCCCGCGAGTGTCGGACGCCGCACGCACCAAGCGAAACGAATGACAGGCGGCGCACCGAGCAGCCGCGTGTCTCACGCAAGTGGCGGCGCGGCGCGGCCGCCAGTTCGGCAGACGCCTCTGAGACGCCGGACGCGCACAACGCGCCGCCTTCGAGGCTCCAGCTGTTGCGGAAGGACGTGCTCTGCGTCAAATGTGCCACGGAAAACCGCGATTGTGTGTGTTGGGAGAAGAGGCAGAGGCGTCTTCTGTCGTGCGGCTACAGTATAAGGGCGCCAACTCTCTCTCTCTCTCTCTCTCTCTCTCTCATTCTGTCTCTCTGTCTCTCTCCCTATCCCGCTCTCGCTCTCTTCCTCTCAGCCACAATCTCGTGGACACCTTCGCTATATAAATATATAATATTCATTCATACATATTTGTTATTGTCCTTTGCCTCCTAGATGTAATCATTAGCCAGTAAGACAACTCTAATAATAGTTACATGCCACATAATGGCACCACACCAAAAACTCTACCTAAAGTCTAGAACTTAGAAGTATCTGAATTAAACCCATGAAATTAACAAAAATGCAAAATAAACAGGAAAAAATGAAATATCTTTGCTCCACTGACTTACAAATCAGTGCAACAGTGTAAATCAACCTGCAAATGCACAAAATATAACGAAACAGACAATAGCAACGAAGTTACATATCAGAAAAGAAAAGAAAAAGACTCGATAACGTGAATATTTCTCATGGTGGGTTTGGCCTTCGAAATGTTCGTGTGTTCAACTTGCCTTTTGAAATCCGGAATGACACAATATCTCGTCATTTGCGGCCGTACGGGACCGTCCTATCTGTTACTAAAGAAAAGTGGTCCTCCGCCTATGTTTTTCAAGTTGAAAATGGCGTGAGGAGTGTAAAGATGGTCGTACGTCAACATATTCCGTCCTTCTTGCTAGTTAACGGTCATCGTGCTTTCATAACATATAGTGGTCAACCTCAGACGTGTTCTTTTTGTGGTGCTGTCGGTCATTACCGACAAAACTGCCCTAAACGCAGGCCGCCTGTTCAGTTGCCACGTGAGGATATTTTAGGTGGGCCTAGTTTTGCCTCTGTTGCCGCGACGAGTTTAGGTTCCGCCCCCCCCGCACGTGTGCCACTCGCGGCCGCCCCCCCCTGTACCGGCCGCCGCTGACGCCATGGATACGTCTGTTCCCGATAGTGACTCTGTTTCTGTACCTCCTGTTGAGCCTCTTTGGTCGCGGATGCGACAACTGTACCTATTACTAAAAAACCGGTAGTGGACGATGTTTCACCGGAATCCGTGCCGCTGTCGGCCGTTGTTCCGCATCCTGTCCCGGTTGCGGAACCCGATAAATCGGCGGTTGTTCCAACTCTCGTCCCCGACAGTGTCTCTGCTGCCGGTGATGTTGTTGTTGACAGTGAGGCTTTTACTGCGCCTAAACCCCGTAGAGACCGGAATGTTGCTCGGGCTTCTGGCACACCGCGTTTGCGTAGTGCCAGTAGTTCTGCTTCTTTCGATACGCGTGATGTTTCGGCCAAAAATCGGAGTCCGTCTCCGGTGGCGCGTTCTCCTGCCCCCCCTCACGCTCAGTCGGTTGGTCAACCGACCTCCCGACAGCCGGCTGCGCGCTCCGGGGCCGATCTCGGCCAGCGCCTGTCTCAGGGAGGGGGCGGCAGGCGCCAGGCGAAAAAGCAGACATCTTCCCGCACCCAGCCGGAGGGTGCTGTTGTAACTGCCACGCACCAACGTGATATCACGGTTCAACACCTAAAAACATTTTTGAGTCAGCCGTTTTTCGCTGCCGATTCCGACATGGCGGTAGATCCGCCTGTGTCTGTGACGCCCCCCCCCCCCCCCTTACCAACAAAACGAAAGGCCGAAGATTCGCACCATCGTCGTGCCCCCCCTTCCACCCACGATTTGGTGCCGGCCTTATCTTCTGATGTCGTAATGCCCGCTGTGGAGCATTCCGTCGCAGGGGATCCCGTCACAGTTTCCGGGACCCCACCGCCCCCGCCCCTCCCTCCTAGTCAATCACGGGCTTGGTCGGAGGACGTTGAGGACGGTGATTCCCATTAGTGCGACTCTTTGTATGTCCTTCCCCCTCCGCGCACGTTGGTATGTTTTATTGTGTTTTAAGCGTTTTCATGTTTTTCTGTTCTTGTTTTTTCCCTGTGTTTTACGTGTATATGTTTCCCGACTGTAGCCAGTGGAACATTTTAACGGTAAATCTTAATAAGCTGCGAAATCCGCAGAAAGCTATGCTTCTTAAAGATTTTTTGTATGATAATCACTGTCACGTCGCCTTTTTACAAGAGGTGACTTGTGAAGCGCTTTTATATTTGAAAGATTTTACTGATTTTATTGTGATTGACGATGTTGCGCCTGATTCTGATACGGGCACTGCAATTTTAGTACGTTCCGGCTTACCTGTTTCTAATGTTGACATTTTACCGACCGGTCGTGCTGTTGCCTGTACCATTTTTGGCATTGTGTTTGTGAATGTATACGCTCCGTCGGGAAATGTTAAACCGGCCAGGGCTGAATTTTATGGTAGGGATTTGTGTCAGCTTTTATCCAGGAATGTCGATACTTTAATCGTCGGGGGTGATTTTAATTGTGTTTTAGACGACAGAGATCAGGAGCCGCGTCCGAACAAATGCCACGAACTGGGTGCTTTGGTCACTAGTTTTCATTTGCTCGACACGTGGCGTGTTTTACACCCCGATTTCACTTATTTCACATATTTTTACGGTGCGGGGCGTAGCCGCCTCGATCGCATTTATGTGTCTAGGCGGCTGTCTGCCCGTGTTTCTACTGCTGACGTGACTCCTGTCGTATTTTCCGACCACTCCAGTTATTCCTGTCGTCTTTTATTACCTCGATTGTGTGTTCCTCGTCGCACTAATTTGTGGAAGTTTAATTGTAGTTTATTGGATAACGACCACTTTGTGACTTGTTTTACCCGTATGTGGCAAAGGTTGGTGCTGACTCGCGGCGGTCATAATAGCACCATTGAGTGGTGGGTTGCGATAGCTAAGCCGGCGATTCGAAGCTTTTTAATTGATTACAGCCGTGAGGCGGCACGCTGGCGTCGGGCGACGGCTCGCTTCCGCCAGGATTGTTTACGCGATTTGGCGTTGCGAGTGACGTCACAGCCCGATTTGTTGCCCACTCTGAAGCGATTTCAAGCTCAGCTTTTAATTGATATGCGTGCCGCTAGTGATGGGGTGACCGTCCGAAGTCAGCCTGCAGGCTTTGTTACTGGGGAACCTCTGTCCATTTATCATTTAAACCGGGAACGCAAACGCCGCGAACGTTTGCGCATTACTGTTTGGCAGCTGAGCAACGGCGGTCGGACTTCCGTCCAGTCGGAAATTGAACGCGATATTTTTGAACATTTTGCTTCGCTTTTCCGTGCTGTTGACGTTGATTCCGACGCGTTGCGAGATTTCTTGCGGGTTGTTCCCCATGTTTTAACTCGCCCGGACAGGGAGCTTCTAAATGACGCCTTTACGTCTGATGAAGTTCTCGACGCCGTTCGGCGGATTCCCAAAGGGAAGTCCCCGGGTCCCGATGGGATTCCTGCGGAATTTTATTCGAAATTTTTTCCTCTTTTAAGTGAGATTTTAGTGGATTTAGCGAATGATATTCACAATGGTGTGACTGTACCAACTGCTTTTGTGGAGGGGGTTGTGACGCTCGTTCCCAAATCCCATGCTGTACCTCATATCGATGCTGTCCGTCCGATTACTTTATTAAATGCTGATTACAAGATCGTTACGCGCTGCGTCGCTCAGCGACTTAAAAACATCTTGCCGACCGTCCTTAGTGATCAGCAAACATGTGCGGTACGAGATCGGAACATCTTTGACGCTATCCTTGCCTACAGGGATTGTATTGGATATGTGAAAAGTGCTCGGCTCCGGACGGCGGCGATTTTATTAGTTGATTTTAAAAATGCCTTTGACCGGATTAGTCATTTTTATTTGCGTCGGGTTATGGTACGCATGGGGTTTGG
The DNA here is from genome assembly GCF_021461385.2 of Schistocerca piceifrons. NCBI lineage: Eukaryota > Metazoa > Arthropoda > Insecta > Orthoptera > Acrididae > Schistocerca > Schistocerca piceifrons. The sequence continues at coordinate 988,429,611 of NC_060139.1, forward strand.
TTATACGTTTACCCGATTCGTGACGCATCTGTTGCAACCTGCTACGTCCCGTATATGTGTCAATGGTCGTCTTACTCCTGCTTTTCGTGTGGGTCGCTCCGTGCGGCAGGGGTGTCCGCTTTCCATGGCGCTTTTTGCCATTGCGCTGGATCCCCTCCTCCGTTGTATCAGTCAGGAATGTCGCGGCATTCAGATGGGGACTACTAGATTGGTTTGTCGCGCATACGCTGATGACCTTGGCGTATTTATTGAACATATAGACGACGTTGACAGGTTGCATGTTGTTCTGCACAACTTTGGAAAAGCTACGGGGGCGGTTATCAATCCCCGAAAAACTGTTCTCTTGCCGCTCACCGCCCGCGCACGTACCCTGGATAGGGACTGGTTTTGTGTTCAGCAGCAGCCTACCGTTCTTGGGATACTTCTATCTTCGAACCCACAGCAGATGGCAGCTTTGAATTGGCGGTCTACGCTGTATCGGATTCGTGCTGTTGCCAGAATCTATGCGGTCCGGAATTTGGCCCTTCGGGAAAAGGTGCATTTGATAAATGCCAAAATCTTGGCGAGAGCATGGTACCTTGCGCAGGTTCTCCCGGTTCCCACGCAGTTGGGGCGCGCCATCAAACAGGCGGTTTACTGGTTTTTATGGAGAGGGGAGATTTTTAAGGTCTCGCATGCTGTCTGCACCTTGGGCCTGTCCGATGGCGGTTTGGGTCTCGTTGATTTTCCCGCCAAATGTGCGGCCCTTTTTTGGAAGCGAATTACTCCTGTTATTCAGAAAGCTCCTTGCGGTCCCACTGCGGTTGTTTTTAATCGTTACCGTGCTCCTTCTGAAGTGGCCCCTGTTTCTGTGTCGCACATCCCGTTCTACCTTTCTTACGTGCGCCGCTGCTTTCTTGATAATTGCTACCTGGCGCTTTGTGACGTCTCCGCCCACACGGTTAGCGCTGTCTGCACTGCTTTACGCGGACCTCCTGTTCGCTGCAAGTGGGAGTATCGATTGCCACGCTGCAACTGGGTGGCGGTGTGGAAAAACCTCGCCAATGCCGTTCTCCCGGCTTCCGTCCACGCGGTGTGGTACAAGGTGGTGCATCGCACCATCCCCACCAACTCCAAGCTTCATTCTATAAACCTTATCCAGTCTGGAGTGTGTGACGTGTGTACTGCAGACGATACTCTGGAACACCGCTTTGCGTGTGACCGCTTTCGCCGTGTTTGGGAAGTCGCCAGGGACATGATTCGTTTGATTCAGAGAGTGGACACTCGAACTGTTACTGTGGATGCTGTCTTAATTCCGCAGTGTGACGTCTACCCCACCACCAAGCGCAATGCCACGGTGTGGATCTTTGGCCACACAGTTTTTGCTCTCTTCTCCCTCAAGTTGTCTACCGATCTGGACTTTCTCACCTATTTATGGACCCAACATACCCAGATTCAGGCATCGCCACACTATCGGCGAAATTTTGCTAATTTTTTGCAGGTCGCACTAGCGCATGCTTTTGCGCGGCTTTCCGTACCTGAGTAGCATGGACGTTTTTCTCTTATCTTTTCTCTTGCCTTTGAGCGACACAATATGAATATGTCTTACTGCGATCTTTCCAAGTTATTCTGGAACGAACATTGATGTACCTTGACTAGCGCACGAAAACAGAAGTCTTTTCAGTTTTTTTTCTCTGGCCGTTATTGCCAAACGTCTTGTTTGCCATGTGTGTCCGTATTATTAGTTTCATTATTAGTTTTTTTTCCCGTTTTGGGGCGTGACGGGATTTTTTACTGAAGTTTCAGTTCTCTGTCTTGGTGGTGACTGTTTGAGTTTTTTCTACATTTTCTCATTTCTTTATTGTGGAGCACTCCAAAGTCTCGTCACGTGTCTGTGCTCGACACTCTTTCACTTTTTGTCGGTGTGGTATTTCACACCGGTGTCCCGCATTATAGTTTTGTTTTACGGTCAATCTGAGTGTTGACGGGTGTGGGGGCGGCACTGTGGCCAGGCCTCAGGCACATTGACCCCTGCCCTCATTGCCGCCGCCTGCCTGCCTGCCACGCTCCTTGCCCGACCGTTTGTATAACGATGACTTTTCTTTTCCGGTGGATGCTTCGCCCTGGTTGCGTTTTAATTAATTATTTTTTGTGGACAGTCGTCACTGTCGGTTGTTGCGGCGTGAAGCCGTCTTTTCTTTCCTTATATTTTCTCTTTCTTGCGTATCAATGGGAAGCATTCTCCCCCTCGTTTCTCACGCATTGGAGGACTATTTCCCTTTTGTTACATGACCAGGACGCCGTACTGTCTAAATTGCTCCATATGCGCCTCGCCGATGACGGCGGTCATTGAACAGTGTCCACCGGTTCACCTCGAGGGAGCCACCAGTACCTTTTATAGCCATTGAAGCTCGCCAAAAGACGGCAATTCATGGAGAGAGTAAAGGCCGGGCTATAAGGGGAGATGGGAGGCCCGTTTAATAAAAAAAAAAAAAAAAAAGGTGCTGTTGGCTCTATCTCATTTTTTCATTTTTACGTCGCTGCACCTAAAAAAAAAGGTGCTGTTGGCTGCCTTTCATTTTTTTTCTTTTTATACAGCCACCCTTGCCAGCCCTCTTTCCGTACCACCTTTCTGAAGTGACAAAGATTCTTCCTTAAGCATTTTAAACTAGTGTAATGACCGTAAGGTACGAAATTGCAGTAAACATCTCAGTTTGAGGGAGAATGTGCTAACCAAGTTCGCCAGGAAGTCTTTGGAAACGACAAAAGAGTGCGAATCGGCAGGTGAGTTCTGAAATAGGTCAGCGCCCATTGTTGTGTAGCAGTGTACAGTTCCAAATTTGATTTGTAATCATAAATTTATTCCTTAGTCGTCTCGTCTCCCCTCGTCACTTCCCGCAGACGTTTGTCGTGCTTGCGCTGTCATATGGACCACGACCCGAGCGGCAGCCGAGGGACGGGCATAGGAATGGTGCGACTGTACTGCAAACTACGCAAACACCTGGTGTGAGGTGAGGAAGCTCACATCGCTAGCAGTGGCGCCCTCCAGCACGACACCGCCACACCCCGGACAGGCCATACGCCGGTCGGCCGCGCTCCAGCCAGCACCGCGGTGCTCCGCGCTCCGCCTGCCCGTGGTGTTTACGTTAGGCGCGCCGCAGCGTGTGGTGTTGGCGAGGCGACTTGCTTGCTTTGCTCCCTTATTAACGGTACGTACTGACAGCGATGGAAAGTGAAGATCGGAATAACAACATTCAGTGCGAATTTGACCGATCCGTACCTCGTCCGAACGCTCTCGAAATACGTAATTGGATAATTAATGATTTGCAAATACCGGCCTGTGAAATTTTAGGACTCTAACTGGACACACTTCTGAATTCAGTCTTTTTGAAATTAAGTAGTTCCGAACTGTGTGAGAAAGTTGTTAATGTAAATGACGGTGTGCGGCAATTTAAGCACAGTAATCAAACCGTGAGTGACGTGGAAGTGACGAACACGGGTTATGGCATACGAACTGTCAGGGTCTTTAATCTGCCGTTCGAAGTGAAAAATGAAACCATTTCTCGATGTCTCGGCCCTTACGGTACTGTCCTCTCAGTTATCAAAGAAAAATGGTCTGCCGCGTACCCCATACAGTGTGACAACGATGTGAGGAGTGTTCGTATGATTGTGCGAAAGCATGTGCCGTCCTTTGTATACATGGCCGGGCATCGCGCATTTATCACGTACAGTGGGCAACCACAAACATGTTCTCTCTGTAATAGACCCGATCACTTTCGCCAAAATTGCCCACGGCGTAAGGGACCTTTGCAACTGCCGCTGGGCGAACAAGGTAGCGAACCCATGAGTTGGGCGGCGGTCGCTTTAGGCGCCCCCCCCCCCCCCCCCCCCCCCCCCGCAGCCAGCTCGTCGTGTAGACATTCCGGCAGACATGGACGCGTCCCCTGCCACTGTCACGGTTGAACTGCAGACTAACAGTGATCCCGTAATGTTAAACGCGGTAGCTTTACCAGAGACAGACGCGCGTGCAACCACACCCGTCACGGGAACAGAACCCGCCCCGGCCGTTGCCGCCACAGTGGCCACCGACACAGTACCAGAATTGGTAACCGACGAGACACCCACCCCCACAGCCAGTCCCAGTGTAGTGGCAGTAGAACAATCTGTGACTTTAGAGGACGTGGACCGTGCAGTTTTCGTCCTGCCAAAACAGGTGACGGACGTCTCGCATGTGGTCACTGCAAGCCATGGACACTGCCCCCTCTCTCGAAAGACAAGACTCGTCTTCTTCTGTTAGTGCGTCGATTCGGTCGCGTAGTGACCCAGAACGATAGGCGTGACGGAAGTAGAAGCTCATCGACCGGTTCTCGACGGTCGTCCGCGAGACGAGAGCGTAGTCCGTAACCTGTTAGGAGAACGCTTTCTCAAGGGGACCCAAAACGGCAGCGGCTTAAGGGGGGCAGCACGAGAGCGCGGAAGTTCGGCCCGGCGCGGCCGCTCACGTGACCCGATCAGCTGTAGGCGCGGCGCGAGAGCGGACGGCGGCGGTGCTGGCAGCGGCCAGGCTGAGGGCTCGGAAGCGTACAGGGCCGAAGTTGTCCGGCATCTGCACGCCGTCATCCACCAGTCGGACGTGCTACCTCCAAGTGGAACGGTTCCACAACCTGAGGCGAACGATACACCTCCGGTTACGAGCGTGCGCCCTGTCACACAGGACGCTGTAGTAGCGCACCCTCGCAGAGACTTATCCACGATGTCTGTCCCGGAGGCGTCCCCACCTGTTACCCGACAGGGAGCGTGGGGTGACGAGATGCCCGATGACTGAGTTACAAATACATAAAGTGTGGCATTCCGTATTTTAAGCACACGGACGACAACCCATGCAGAGTCATATATGTATTTTAACGTTTTCTTTTGTGAGTGTTTTTACTGTTTCTCTGTGTTTTGTTCTTTTATGGTCACTGGTAATCAGTTCATAGTAATAACAACTAACGTTAATAAGATGCGCAGTCAACACAAGGCGTTAGCACTTTATTATTTTTTAACAGAAAATTGTTGTCAGGTAGGTTTTCTACAAGAGGTGACCGCTGAAGCATTATCTTTTATCCGCGATTTTAACGAGTTCACTGTGCACGACAATATTATAGCGGATGACAGTACAGGAACTGTTATTTTAGTCCGATCGGACATCGAAGTGAAAAATGTAGAATGCTTACCAAATGGGCGGGTCATAGTTTGTGAAATCAATGGTTACGCGTTTGTTAACGTTTACGCGCACTCGGGCAACAAACCTGCGCGAAATAATTTTTATGCTAATGAACTGTGCCAGGTTTTATATCGAAATAGGGATAATTTTATCCTCGGGGGTGATTTTAATGGACTGATTGACGATCGCGACCAGGAACCACAGCCAAACCGGTGTGACGAAGTAAAGACATTGGTCAATGGTTTACAGCTGCAAGACACGTGGCGGGTTTCCCCCTGCGGGTCCGGGGATTAGAATAGGCCCGAGGTATTCCTGCCTGTCGTAAGAGGCGACTAAAAGGAGTCCCACCCCCTCAAGGGGGTCGTTAGCACCTGCGTCCGGAGACGGACGGTTCCACGACCTCTATTTGCGGTCATTTTGCTTTTTCACTTCTCGTTTCTTCCTTTCTTTGGTTGGTTCTTTTCTTTGCTCTTCTCCACCTCACTGTCTTCCTTACTCTTTCCCTTGTCTTCTTCTCATTGACTTCTTCTCATTGCCTTCTTCTCATTGCCTTCTCATTGCCTTCTTCTCCTTGCCTTCTCTGGTCTCCGCCTCGGCGTTTGAGACAGTCTGTCCTCTCTCTCCCTCTCTCTCTTCTTTTTCCTCTTCTTCCTTCCTCCCTGTGCGTGCCTGAAGGCCGACCCACGCGTTCGCACGCGTAGCCGGTGACGGGGTAACGCGTAATTCCCCGCCCTGGGTAGACATGTAAGGCACGCACGTACCCCCTGGTAAAGGCCAGGCCCAGGGAGGGGTGATTGCCTGAGCTGATACCTTCTGACCATGCCGATTGGTCCCTCCGTCTGTTTCTCGGGAGGAGTGACCTGAAGTGTAAACATTCACCTAAGGCGGGAGTGCCCTCTGAGAGCGTCCCCACAAGGAAGGAGCGCGCCATCGGAGATGCTGGCAATCATGGGGGATTCCTCCGCAATGGATATCACTCCATCTCTCTCGGCTTCTGCCCAAAAACGGAAACTTGACCAGCCACCAGTGACAAAAGTACTACCGCCTGCCCCACAGTTCCTCGTCGTTTCTCGATCTGAGGACGGAAAGGATTTCTCCTCTGTCAACCCTTTCGTTATCCAGAAGGGCGCAGATGCCATAGCCGGATCTGTCAAATCTTGTACCAGGTTGCGTAACGGTACCTTATTACTAGAAACTGAGAGCGCCTTTCAGGCACAAAAACTGCTTCGGGCCACACTCCTGTACACGTTCCCTGTGCAGGTGGAGGCTCACCGAACTTTGAATTCGTCTCGTGGTGTGGTCTATACTAGCTCCCTCGACGGATTGACTGACGAGGAGATTCAATCTTTCCTCGCTGAGCAGGGCGTGACGGCTGTCCATAGGGTCGTGAAAAAGGTCAACAATGACCTTGTACCGACCCGGACACTTTTCTTGACCTTCGATAGTGTTAAGCTGCCATCGCGCATCAAGGCGGGCTACGAGGTTATTTCTGTTCGCCCCTATGTCCCGACACCTACGCGCTGCTACCAGTGTCAGCGTTTCAATCACACTCAACAGTGTTGTTCCAATGCGGCTAAATGTGTCACTTGTGGCAGGGATGCCCATGAGGGTGACTGTCCACCTCCGTCTCCTCGTTGTGTGAACTGTCAGGGTGACCATGCCGCATCCTCCCGCGACTGTCCCGTCTATAAGGAAGAACGCTGTATCCAAGAAATTCGGGTCAAAGAGAAAGTGTCCACCTCGGCTCCTCGCAAGCTGTTGGCTAGTAGGAAGCCCACGCTGCTCCCAGCGGGGAAATACAGTACTGTCCTCGCCTCTCCTCGGACTACCAGGGAGGTGGCAACCCAGACATGCGATCTGACCTTCAACACCACTGTCGTCCGTTCGGCCAGTGCTAAGATCGCGCGGTCGACGTCTCCTCTTCCTCCCATCACCCCACAGACACCAGCCCCTTCATCAGCTTCTGCTAAGACGAAGACCCAGAAGTCAGATGCACGGGCCTTCAAGAAGGAACCGTCCCGTGCAGACTTCCTACGTACCTCGACCTCCCAGCCTTCGACCGGTACTTCCACCAAACGTCCTTCCAAGAAGGCTCATAGGAAGCACAGTTCTCCTTCTCCGCCACGGCGCATTTCTTCTCCTGCGCCACCCAGCAGTTGCCGCCCCAGGCCGTCATCCGTTTCGCCTGGCCGCACCGCTGGTAGCCGAACATCTGGCCGTTCACCGGCGGAGGAAGCTCCCCCTCCCGGCCATCTTCCCAAGATGGCCGATGAACCTATAGACCCAATGGACGATGACTGTCCGCCTACTGATAGCGGCGGCAGTGCTCGCTCGAAGCCAGGCCCTCAGCGGCCTTCGAGGTGACCCCTTCTTTCATCTTCCTTTTCTTCTTACGATGGCACTTATTCACTGGAATATTCGCAGCCTTCGCTCCAACCGAGAGGACTTGAAGTTGCTGCTCCGCTTGCACCGTCCGCTCGTCCTGGCCCTCCAGGAAACGAAGCTACGCCCATGCGATCAAATTGCCTTGGCACACTACACCTCTGTGCGTTTTGACCTACCCCCTGTGGTAGGTATCCCGGCTCATGGAGGGGTTATGTTGCTGGTCCGGGATGATATTTACTACGATCCCATCACGTTGCACACCGGCCTGCAGGCAGTTGCCATCCGCATTACTCTCCCCACTTTTACATTTTCCATTTGTACCGTTTACACTCCATCGTCATCTGCCGTTACCAGGGCAGACATGATGCAACTTATTGCTCAGCTACCTGCACCATTTTTGTTAACTAGAGACTTCAATGCCCACCATCCCCTTTGGGGCTCTCCAGCATCCTGCCCCAGGGGCTCCCTGTTAGCAGACCTTTTCTACCAGCTCAATCTTGTCTACCTCAATACTGGCGCCCCTACTTTTCTTTCGGACACATCTCACACCTATTCCCATTTAGACCTCTCTATATGTACTCCCCAACTTTGCACGCTGGTTTGAGTGGTATGCACTTTCTGATACATATTCGAGCGACCACTTCCCGTGTGTTATCCATCTCCTGCAGCATACCCCCTCTCCGTGCTCATCTAGTTGAACCATCTCCAAAGCAGACTGGGGGCTCTTCTCTTCCAGGGCGATCTTTCAGGCTCAAACCTTCACAAGCTGCGATCGTCAGGTCGCACACCTCACGGAAGTCATTCTCGCTGGTTTGAGTGGTATGCACTTTCTGATACATATTCGAGCGACCACTTCCCGTGTGTTATCCATCTCCTGCAGCATACCCCCTCTCCGTGCTCATCTAGTTGAACCATCTCCAAAGCAGACTGGGGGCTCTTCTCTTCCAGGGCGATCTTTCAGGCTCAAACCTTCACAAGCTGCGATCGTCAGGTCGCACACCTCACGGAAGTCATTCTCGCTGCTGCTGAATATTCCATCCCTCACCCTACTTCTTCTCCACGTCGCGTACCGGTCCCCTGGTGGACCGCAGCATGTAGAGACGCTTTACGTGCTCGTCGACGTGCTTTACGCACCTTTAAACGCCACCCTACAGTGGCGAATTGTATCAATTATAAACGATTACGTGCACAGTGTCGTCGTATTATTAAAGAAAGCAAGAAAGCCAGCTGGGCTGCTTTCACAAGCACCTTCAACAGTTCTACTCCTTCTTCTGTTGTCTGGGGTAGCCTGCGCCGGCTATCTGGCACTAAAGTCCTCTCACCAGTTTCTGGCTTGACGGTCGCGAATGACGTCCTTGTGGCCCCTGAGGATGTCTCCAATGCCTTCGGCCGCTTTTTCGCAGAGGTTTCGAGCTCCGCTCATTACCATCTTGCCTTCCTCCCCCGCAAACAGGCAGAGGAGGCTAGGCCACCTAACTTCCGCTCCTCGAATCGTGAAAGTTATAATGCCCCATTCACCATGAGGGAACTCGAATACGCACTTGGCCGATCACGGTCCTCCGCTCCAGGGCCTGATTCTATTCATATTCAGATGCTGAAGAACCTTTCTCCTGCGGGTAAAGGTTTTCTTCTTCGTACTTACAATCGCATCTGGATTGAGGGACATGTTCCCGCATGCTGGCGCGAGTCTATTGTTGTCCCGATTCCTAAGCCGGGGAAGGACAAGCACTTGCCTTCCAGTTATCGACCCATCTCGCTTACCAGCTGTGTCTGTAAAGTGATGGAGCGAATGATTAACTCTCGATTGGTTTGGCTGCTCGAGTCTCGACGCCCACTTACCAATGTACAATGTGGATTTCGTAGGCGCCGCTCTGCTGTTGACCATCTGGTTACCTTGTCGACCTTCATTATGAATAACTTCTTGCGGAAGCGCCCGACCGCGTCTGTGTTCTTTGATTTGGAGAAGGCTTACGACACCTGTTGGAGGGCGGGCATTCTCCGCACCATGCATACATGGGGCCTTCGCGGTCGCCTCCCTCTTTTTATTCGTTCCTTTTTAATGGATCGACAGTTCAGGGTACGTGTGGGTTCTGTCCTGTCAGACACCTTTCGCCAGTTTTGAGCGTCGCTCTCTTCGCCATCGCGATCAATCCAATAATGGATTGCCTCCCAGCTGATGTATCAGGCTCCCTTTTCGTGGACGATTTTACCATCTATTGCAGCGCGCAATGTGCACGTGTCCTGGAGCGCTGTCTTCAGCGTTCTCTTGACCGTCTTTACTCCTGGAGTGTCGCCAGTGGCTTCCGTTTTTCTGCCGAGAAGACGGTCTGTATTAACTTCTGGCGCTACAAAGAGTTTCTCCCACCGTCCTTACGACTCGGTCCCGTTGCTCTCCCAATCGTGGAGACAATAAAATTTTTAGGTCTTACATTTGACAGGAAACTTAGCTGGTCTCCACATGTGTTATATTTGGCTGCCCGTTGTACCCGTTCTTTAAATGTCCTCCGTGTTCTCAGTGGTATGTCATGGGGAGCGGATCGAACCGTCCTACTTCGCCTATATCGGTCGATCGTCCGCTCCAAGCTGGATTATGGGAGCTTCGTATATTCCTCTGCACGGCCATCCATCTTACGCCGCCTCAACTCCATACAACATCGGGGTTTACGACTTGCGATCGGAGCGTTTTATACTAGTCCCGTAGAGAGTCTTCATGCTGACGCTGGCGAATTGCCACTCACCTACCGGCGAGATATACTGCTTTGTCGGTATGCCTGTCGGCTACTGTCAATGCCCGACCACCCGTCATATCGTTCCTTTTTTGACGACTCTCTCGACCGTCAATACGGGTTGTATGTCTCTGCCCTGCTACCCCCTGGAGTTCGCTTTCGTCGCCTCCTTCAACACCTTAATTTTTCACTCCCTGCAACCTTTCGAGTGCGCGAGAGCCACACGCCACCTTGGCTCCAGGCTCAGGTCCGCGTTCACCTTGACCTCAGCTCGCTCCCAAAAGAGGTTACCCCCGGTTCGGTCTACCACTCCCGTTTTGTTGAACTTCGTTCGAAGTTCATCAATATGACCTTCATTTATACAGATGGCTCAAAGACCAATGACGGGGTCGGGTGTTCTTTTATTGTCGGGGCACAAAGTTTCAAATACCGGCTCCATGGCCATTGTTCGGTCTTCACAGCTGAGCTCTTTGCCCTCTACCAGGCTGTTCTTTACGTCTGCCGCCACCGACATTCTGCTTATGTCATCTGCTCCGATTCCCTGAGCGCCATCCAGAGCCTGTGATCCGTATCCGGTTCACCCTTTCGTGCACCGGATCCAACGCTCTCTTCAGCAGCTGGTGGATGTCGGTTCTTCGGTTAGCTTTATGTGGGTCCCTGGCCATGTCGGTATCCCTGGGAACGAAGCTGCAGATGCCGCGGCCAAGGCTGCGGTTCTCCAGCCTCGGACAGCTTCTTGTTGTGTCCCTTCGTCAGATTGTAGCAGGGTAATTTGTCGGCGCATTTTATCGCTGTGGCATGCACTTACAGACAAGCAGCTTCGGGCCTTGAAACCTCTTCCCGCGGCTTGGACGTCCTCCTCCCGCCCTTCTCGGCGGGAGGAGGTCGTTTTGGCCCGGTTACGCATTGGACACTGCCGGTTCAGCCATCGCCATCTGCTGACGGCTGCGCCGGCGCCGTTCTGCCCATGTGGGCAATTGCTGACGGTCCGCCACATTTTAATGTCCTGTCCGGATTTTAACACACTGCGTCTTGATCTTAGCCTGCCATGTACTCTAGATGCCATTTTAGCGGATGACCCACGAGCAGCTGCTCGCGTTCTTCGTTTTATCAATTTGACAAACCTCTCTAAGGACATTTGATGATGCTGTTTTTTAATCCTATGCCTGTCAGTCTTTTATCGTGTTTTCCCTTTTAGCTGTTGTTTTAAACTTGTGCCTCGCGGTGCATTCTTAACGTAGTCAGGGCGCTAATGACCATTGAAGTTGTGCACCCTAAAACCACAAAAAAAAAAAAAAACGTGGCGGGTTAACCCCCACCGTACAGAATTTACGTACTTTTATGCTAATGGACATAGTCGTTTAGACAGAATTTACGTCTCACCACAGCTTGCACATACCGTCATCACTGCAGAGGTGCAACCGGTGATTTTTTCTGACCATTGCAGTTACATTTGTCAGTTAAATTTAGGCATGTGCCAACGTTCGTCACTTAAAAATGTGTGGAAATTAAACTGTAGCATTTTAAATGATAATTGTTTTAAAACGAGTTTTTAAAATATGTGGCACAACCTTGTGCGGAGCCGACCGGTCGGTTCCACCGCTATTTACTGGTGGACCAAGGTGGCCAAACCGGCGCTCAGAAAATTTTTAATCGATTTTAGTCGCGAAGCGGCACGGTGGCGCCGGGCTACGGCCGACTTCTACCGCCAGTGTTTGCGCGAGCTCGCGCAGCGCGTTACCGCGCAGCCGGAACTGTTGCCCACTCTGAGAGAATTCAAAGCGAAGTTGCTGCGGGATTTGCGGCAGAAATGTGAGGGGACAGTGAGGCAGAGCCAGCCTGTGGGCGCCGTGCCCGGGGAGACGGTCTCTGCGAACCACCTCCGTAGGGAGAGGTGCCGCCGCGCAAAATTACGGCTAAACACGTGGACGGTAGCCGCCGGGGTCAGAACCACGGACCACCAGGCGATTCAGGCGGAAATATACCAGTATTTTCACTCTCTTTTTACCAACACTGCTGTCGATGCCGCCGCAATCAATGATCTTTTAGGTCACGTGCCGCATATTTTAACGCGACGAGATAGACTCAATCTCAATGCGGTTTATACCGGGGATGACACAGAGGATGCCGTGAAAGCAAGTCAGACAGGGGAATCTCCCGGGAAAGACGGCATACCAGCAGAGTTTTATCTTACATTTTTTGACACTTTTAGTGAAATTTTAACGGAAATGGCTAATGACATCCGAAACGGCGCGGAAATCCCAGCGGAATTTGAAGAAGGACGTATCATCCTTGTTTCGAAATCGACGGCGACGCCGAGTTTAGGCAATGTGCGTCCATTACGCTTCCAAACTCAAATTATAAGATAATGGGCAGGTGCGTTGCAAATAGACTTAAGCAAGTTATGGGAATGGTTTTAGCTGAATCGCAGTCGTGCGCTGTGAGGGATCGCAATATTTTTGACGCCGTTTTAGCCTACGGAGACAGCATCGGCCACACGAAAAGCAGCAGACTTCGAAGTTCAGGAATTTTAATAGTCGATTTTAAAAACGCGTTGGATCGTGTGAGCCATTTATACCTTCGCAGATTGACTCGCATGGGTTTCGGGACGAAGATTACCACCATGATATTGCGTAGTGCCACATCACCTGTCATCGTAAACGGTATCGCCAGCGAGAAAATCCACATCAGTCGCTCCGTCCGACAGGGTTGCCCCCCGTCGATGGCGGTGTTCGCGATCGCCCTGGACCCGCTCTTCCGTACCATTGGCCGCACTTGTCGAGGGATTCGCGTGGGAGACTACCGGCTTGTATGCAGAGCATACGCCGATGATTTGGGCGTCTTCGTAGAACCAGCAGACGATATCGACCGCCTCCAACAGTACGAACGGGCAACGGGCGCCGTCGTAAATCCACGCAAGACGGTTCTATTCCCGTTGACAGATCGACTGCGAACCGCATACAGGCATTGGTACTGCGTGAAACGCCAGTCTAAGGTGCTCGGCGTGACTCTGACGGACAACTTGCAGCAGATGCAATCCCTCAATTGGCGGTCTACTCTTTACAAAGTGCGCGCCGTGGTTAAAATTCATGCGCAACGCAACTTGGCACTGTCGGACAAAGTTACGCTCATTAATACCAACATTCCGGCCAGGGCGTGGTACCTGGCGCAAATCTTGTCGATATCGAAGCAAATCGCGCGGTCCATTCGACAGGTGTTTTATTGGTTTCTGTGGAAAGGGGATATTTTTAAAGTCGCTATGGCCACGTGTACACTGAAACCATCAGAAGGCGGTCTCGGACTTGGCGATTTTAACGCCAAATGTGAGGCCCTCTTTTAAAAAAGGACCAACGTTTTAATCGGCAATGGTTTGGGCAGCTCTACGGCGGTTCTCTTTCGCCAGTACCGGCCACGTTCAGTCACCGCCCCGGTCTACGTCAACAGCATCCCCTTCTCCATCTCCCACGTTTCTACGTCACGCACAGCTACATTAGTCTACACGACGTGCGAGGACATGCGGTCGGCGATATAACGGATGTCATCCGAGGACGGCCACCGAAAAATAAGTGGGAGCTACGTCTGCCGTAACACGATTGGAGCGCCGTGTGGAGGAACATTAGTTCACGCGTCATACCAGCTGACGTGAGGGCCACGTGGTACAGGGTGGTCAACCGCACCGCACTGTTGCCACAAACTGCAAGCTACACTCCATCAAGCTCATCCGGTTCAGCCAGTGCGAGACCTGTGGAGTACCGGACGATATCGAGCACCGCTTCGACTGTTCCAGGTTCCGCGACATCTGGTACTGTGCGAGGGACATGATTCGTCTCATAAACAGAGTGACAGTTAGGCAGGTTACCGTGACGGACGCGATAGTGCCTCAGTGGAAGCCTTACCCGCCCACAAAGCGGAATGCCACCATATGGATATATGGACATACAATTCATGCCATATTTAGTCTCAAACTTAACTTTACTGTGACTTTTCTCACCCGTTTATGGACTTTACACAATGACGAACGCGCCAGAAGCAACTATTCAGCGACGTTCGCTAACTTTTTGCATGTGGCCTTGTCACATGCGTTTTACTCGATCTGGACCCATTCTTAATAGTGACATATCAATAACTATGTAATTACATACCTCTTCATGATTATGTGATATATTTTGGAACGAACTGAACGGAACATTCTGGACAAGTTTTTTGTATTTGGGATAATACTAAACATCACACTGATGAACTACCTGTGACAGTTTCTTGTTTCCACGTTCTACAATAAGTGCGACAAACTTACAAGTGTCTCGTCGGACGTGTTGTTTCTGTTAATATTTTGTGTTCTAATTTTTTTTTGTGTGTGTGTGACAATGTCGTTTCTCAACCGTCCTTGCGTGTGACAACTCTACTCTGCCGTTTGGTTGATTGTTCTTTGACTGGTTTTCGTGCATTGGTGATAATGTCGAAACCATCTTCCGTGTTTGATGCCAGTGGAAGTGTGGCGGTTTCGTTTCTTTTATCATCACGTTTCAATTTAGAGAATACTTCTCACATTTTCATTCTTTCTTCACCGCAAGTGACTACGAGAAGAAGATATTTTCATTTTCTTTCCATACGTCAACAAAAGGACCTCCCAGGCATTACCTACCTGCGACAACGTTTAAGGGTCTCTCTCTCTTCGCCATTGCCAGGATTGCGAATTGTTATTTTTCCAAGAAGTTATTATTATTATTATTATTATTATTATTATTATTAGTATTAGTATTATTCGTTTCTTTTTCAACATCTCGTGGGTACAATGATTGCCGCCGCTTTCTGGAAGAACTTTTCTGTTTGGATTTCTCCTTCCTTCAACGTCATCATAGTACTTACCTCCCCCTTTGATGAACACGTAGCTCCTACGTAACCAGAAGAGGACCTTCACGTTACATCCTGCGCCTACCATCTGCGAACACCGAGAAGGAGCAACCATTACGCCCCCTCTTCGTTCCTCGTCCTGCACTGCCAACAGCATCTTCTTATAGCTAAGAAGCTCGCCGAAGAAGGCGTATTGTGGAGAGTGAAAAGGCCGGGCTATAAGGGGAGTTGGGAGGCCAGTGAAAAAAAAAAAGAAAAAAAGGTGCTGTTGGCTGCCCTTTATTTTTTTTTTCTTTTTATAACCCACCCCTGCCAGCCGTTTCCATACCACCTTTCTGATGTGACAAAGATTCTTCCTTCAGCATTTTAAACTACTGCAATGACCATAAGCTACGAAATTGCAGTAAATATATGTTTGAGGGAGAATGTGCTAATCAAGTTTGCCAGGAAGTCTTTGGAAACGACAAAACAGTGCGAATCGGCAGGTGAGTTCTGAAATTGGTCAGCGCCTATTGTTGCGTTTTCCTGGATCGTCGTGGCGGACGGTGTGGGCCAACATCCACGCCTCTTACTTGCCGCCGGACGTTAGTAGTTTTTGGTATAAAGTCGTGAATAGAGTCTTCCCCACTAACGACAAGATGTGTCGCATTCATTTGCGGCCACCTGGCTTGTGTGATTATTGCCGATGCACCGACACGCTCGCTCGCACGAGTCCTGCCAGCTTTTCAGTGGACGTTGTGCTGATTCCGGATTTTCGACCTTATCCGGCAACGAAACGTGCGGCTACTACGTGGCTCACTGCACATACTGCCTATGCTCCGCTGAAATTGCAGCTTGCGGACGATTTTCTCTATCTGCAATATTTGTCTGCGCATCATCGTATTATCCACTCCTGGACTGACTATTGAAACACGTATGTAACGTAGCAGCGATGGTGAGGCACGTTAAAATCTTTGACCAGAGAGCCTATAATGATAGTTAGTCTGCGCTTGACCGCGCGAGTGTTGCGAGCAGTTCGCTAGTAGTCGTCATGCAGAGCAGTCGGTCAGTAGTAGCAGCCCAGTGCGGTTGTGTGATGTAGTCTGTCGGCAACACTGGTCAAGATGCTGAATGAGGTATATTGTTAATTAAGGTAATCATCAGATAATGTAAAGTTTATTTATTGTAATTAATTTCCAACAAGTGCCCCAATAATAATTTTGATTTCAAAAGCAATTTTACAAAAAAAATTTATTTAATTGAACTAACGATTTCGTTCCACTTCCTTTAAAGAAAAGTTTCAGTTAAATTAAAAAAAAAAAAGAATATTATTATTTGCAATGCAGTTCCTCCAAGCCGTGCGCAAGAATAAGAGCAGAAATTTGACTGGCAGTTACAATGAGGTAAGAATTTAATTCTGATTTTTGCACAGGGCCAAAGACCGATATTTCGGTTTAACTGAATTATCATTATCACTGAGATTTTCTTATCACTGAATTGACTTTCATTATTTTCGTGAGGAACTTATACTTGGGTCAGATTGCGATTCTCCAGTTTTATTGTCATTAAACTTAATTGCTGGTGTGGTTAGCATTGTTAAATAATATTGCCATTCTTTTAAATTTTTGTGGGGAGGTTACACTTGGCGACACCCAGTCCAGGATCGAATTTCGTTGAGAGTCTTTTGAACAACAGTCAGATATCTGCTCTTATTTGCTTAAGTATAATTAGGATTTGGCGCTACGCTTTTACTAATTTTGTGACTTTCTTTCCACAGATCAACGACAATTCGTTTGCTCTGTTGTATTTGTGTGTTGTTTTTGCATTGTGCTTATTTGTTTTGTGAATATTTGTGACTATTGTAAAAATGCCGCGAAAGACTGTGAATAGTGTATCGCGAGGTATTACGAACGAAATTACCGGCTCAAACGACTTTACCGATAGGACATCTGACACGCAGTGTAATGATGTCAATCCTGCGTTCACTAACAATCAGTGTATTCCAACCACTAATGATGACTTTTGTCTTAATGATGAACAAACGAACTCGGTTATGTCCTCTGTTGATTTGACGACAATCGATGACGCGGGACGCTCTATTGTAATGAGCGCTGCCCAGCTTAATACACCCGATTTGGAAAATTCAAGTAACGTACAGACAAATTTGTCTAATGAAAATGAACAGGATACACAGAGTACGACGGATTTATTTAATTCCGAAATAGGGACTGACAGTGTATGTTTAACTGGCAAACCTTTTTGTAAATCTCAGAATAACCAAATAGTTACAGAAAACGAGACAATTCCAGATCCACCACTAAACAGCACAGAGAATATAAACGCTAGTTTTGACTTGGTACGAATTATGAGAAGTTTGCTACAACAGCAAAGTGAGAAAGCAGACAACAATTTCAAACACCTAAATGAAAAACTTGACAATAATGCCGAAGATCTCAAACAACTTAGAGAACAGAACAAACAAGATAACGAAAATCTCAAACAGCACTTAAATGAAAAATTTGACAATAATGCCGAAGATCTCAAACAACTTAGGGAACAGAACAAACAGTTAAATGAAAAATTAGACGACAATTCCAGACAGCTTAGTGAACAAATTAGAGCCGTTGCCGCGCAGTACCATGACACTAAGGAACAGTTGCGTGTGGAAATTGAGGCTTGTTCACAAAAAAATAGCGAAGAAATTAAGTCTGTTGCGCAAGAATTAAGGGAAATGCAGACAGCCGCAACAGAAACACTCAGAGACGAAATTAGCGGAGTCGCTAAACAATGCTCTGAAAAAGCTACACAATTACGGGATGAGTTTAAAGCAATGACGGTAGAACTTTCGCGCACTATGGACGCAAAGATAGACGCGAAATTCGAACAACAGAATACTCAGATTGACGAACGTTTTAATCTTCACATACAAAACAGTGATACGCGTTTCCGCAAATATATTCAGGATCAAAACAAAGTAAAACGACAAGTCATGGAAACAATCACTGCACAAAGACAAGAAGACAAACGTAAAATGTTCGCGAAAGCGAAGACGTATGTAGACAATAATATTGCTACAGTGTCCGACGAAATTAATTCCATCAAACAGTCGAACACAGAATTACATGACGAAATTTCCAATCTTAAATTAAAAACAGATACACACACGGTAAATATTCAAACAGTGACCGACAGATTCGAACAATTAGAACTAACACAGGATTGCGATGTCATCAAAGCTGATGTTAAAAAACTGAGCGAAACTGCACGTAAGTTGCAAAAACAGATTAATGCGTCCGATTCTAAAACCGATGATCAGGCAAAAATACTGACTGAAAAATATGATGAATTAGCCAGTCGTATTGATGCTATTGAAAGTAATAATGATAATAAATCAGACGATACTACACCGATTTCTTTTAACCAAACACCTGAATTTCAAAATTTACAGCAGACAATTAATGAGATCGATTCGTCTAATAACACGTTGCGTAGAAAATTGTCGAGTTTACAACAAGAAGTAACAGAGATGAAAAACATTTCAGTTAATAACATACCACAACAGACGCCACTTTATGAACATTTGTCAGACTCACGCAGCGCGTATAATTTGGGTAATCTACAGAGAGTACGGGACTTAGATTCCGAACAACCACAGTTCAATAGATACTCTTACGATCCTGAACCTGTTGCATCACACAGAGATGATAATTTCGATTACAAACATTTTCTGTCAGTGAGAAAGTTTAAAGTATTTAGAAACGATAGAACGCAGATTCACCCACTGGATTGGATTCAACAATTTAGCTTTGCTCTTCCACCGACTTGGCCTGTTACGCATAAACTTGAATTTATTTGCAGCTTTTTGGAAGGCGAACCGGCAACTCGTATGAGACCGATCGCGAGGCAATGCTACTCAGTAGAGGAATTTCAGAATGCTTTTCTGTCAGCGTACTGGTCGAAGACGACACAGCGCGGAATTAAAGACCAACTAATTAGTTTGCCAAACTATGAAAACTCAAATTTTCCCAGTCTAACGCAATTTTTTGAGCACATGGTGCAACAGAACCAGTACCTAAGTGAACCGTACAGTGAATCCGCACTTATACAATTATGCATCTCTAAATTACCACGGTCATTACGAGTGTCACTTCTAACGGGTCAGCAAAAAGAAAATATTTCAGCATTCAGAGATTTGTTACAGCTCTTGGAAGTACAACAATCTGATTATTCTTTTGTAAACAAAAATTTTTCTTATAATAACCAAGGTCAACAAAAGTACAGCAATTATGATCAGACACGTAATTTCAATAGGAAAGATAACAGACGCTTTAGGAACGACAACTACCAAAACTCTAATAACAGCCAAAATTCTAATTATCAATATCGTCAAAATTTTCAGCAACAGGAACCACACTTTAGTAACAATAGAGGTGTTTCACAACAACAACATCAAAACCAGCCGGTTAGCATACCTAACCAACAATGGAATGCACAAGGTCAACCAGGCTTTAATGTTTCGCCGCGTGCACGTGTAGTCCCTGATACAAGAAATAGTAACGGACGGCAGCAAGGAAACAACTACGTACAAAGAAGACAGTATTTCAATTCCTATCGTAATGCACCGTATAGGAATGACTATTACGACAGACGTAAAAACGATGAGCACAATTATCAGCGTACATATAACAACAGTCGGTCTCACCAACAACAAAATCATACGCAAGAACATATTCTCATGAATGAACCCGACAGTAGGTACCATCCAGAGCGTAACACGTCTGGAAGAAGTAATAGGACAGTTCAAATAGTCGAAATGCCACAGAATCCTCCTAATAATAATAACACGTCAGATAGAATCTGACTATATACTGTACAGATCGCATCTTCCAATAATACAAGCACTACTTCAGACACGTAAAATGTTGTTCACGAAAATGCAATTACTTTTGACGATATCAGAGACACTCTCTTGCAGGAAAGACCAGTTATTCAGAAAACCATTTCACATCCTGTTATCGAAATTAAGATTGGTTCATCGAAATTCTCAGCAGTAATTGATTCCGGATCACCTATATCAGTAATAAATGAGACTTTCAACGAGTGCAACAAAGAGAATACTTATCCGACATTACCTTTAGGCAAAATGAAAGTGAAAGGAGCAGTACCGAGTAAAGGAGTAGACGTTAAATTACAGACGCATTTATCATTTTGTATTGCAGGTCATGCTTTCCACTCTAATTTTTGGATTGTTCCTTTATTGACAACAGACATTATTTTAGGTACGAATTTTCTGGTACAACACGACGCAGTTATCGATCTTCAAAATTCTTATTTAATGTTAAAGGATGAAAATGTGCAATTGGCTTTAGAATTTCAGCACTCTCTATCTGCGGAAGAACAAACAATTAACCGTACAGAGGTCATTTCCGCGTCACATAACATAGACTGTAATCCCACATTGTTCACGGATACGTACGTACACAACTATAATACTCCAGACGAAGCTGACTACGACGTAATGCAATTGATTTCTGATAAGGTTAAAGAGAGCAGTGCAACTACAGACGACGAAAGCACGCAGTTACACAAAATTCTTTTACAGCAAGCTCCAGTTTTCGACAACATTTCTGGTACTATGTCCGGATTTATGTATGAATTTCAAGTCAAACAGCACGATACATTTAAAGCTAAGCATTATCCTATTCCGTATATTCATAGAGAACAAGTTAAAAAATAATTGCAGGATATGCTCGACCAAGGAATTATAGAACCAGCAGTTAGTCCGTACGTAAACCCGCTACATATTGTTAAGAAAAAAGATGGCTCACTTCGCCTTGTACTTGATTCACGTCACATTAATGACATTATTATTAATGAAACTGATCGACCACAGACATTAGAGGAACTTCTACAGAAATTTCATGGTACTGCTATTTATTCTACATTAGATTTGAAATCGGGATTTTGGCAAATTCAACTTCATCCGAACTGCAGAAAATACACAGCTTTTCTCTGTTTTGGCGACTGTTATCAATTTCGCAAATTACCGTTCGGCTTAACTATTTCTTCTGCAGCTTTTATTCGCGGTTTGAACACAATACTTCCGACAGAACTTAAAGACAGAATTACGACGTACGTAGACGATATTCTTATTGCAGAAGCTAACTGGTCTGAACACAATCTGATTCTTGAACAACTGTTACAAACTTTTCATGCACAAGGACTCACAGTTAACCTCAGTAAATCGCACTTTGGCAAAACTTCTATAAAATTTCTTGGACACGTAATTTCAGCAGAAGGCATTGCACCTGATCCGGAAAAACTTCAAGCTCTACGTGACATTACTATTCCTACAACGAAAAAGCAATTACGCAGTTTTTTGGGCTTAATTAACTTTTTTCGTAAATTTATTCATCACTCTGCTTTAGACACACCCAGGTTATGCCAATTAACAGGTAAAAACACTATTTGGTCATGGGATAAGCAAGCACACTCTGAATTCATGAACCTGAAACATGCTTTGTTGAATGCTCCACTTTTATCGCACCCAGATTATCAGAAATTTTTCCATTGCGACCGACAGTTCCAACACCGCTTTAGGCGTACATATTTTCCAGGAAATTGAAGAAGATGGTTCAACAGTAATTAAAAACATCGCATTTGCAAGCCGCATTTTATCACCTGCTGAGCGAAATTACTCCGTTACAGAACTTGAAACATTATGTGTTGTATGGGCTTTCACGAGATTTAGGCACTTTCTTTATGGCAGACATACCACCGTCTACACAGATCACAGAGCGATACAAGTTTTACTTTCGGCTAAATTCACTCACGAGAGATTAAGCAGATGTAAAATTAAATTCTTGTAAATAAAGTTTCCAATAGTTCACATTCCCGGCACACAAAATGTTATAGCAGACGCACTATCGCGTTCTCTGAGCAACAATCAGCAAGACGTAGCAACCAACTTCTGCAAAACAAATTTCAGTGTCATGTACATTCAGCAAGTTGCATTTGAAAACTTTATTTCATCGTCATTACAGGACATAGCAAAGGAGCAAAATAAAGACAATGTGTGGAAAGAAATTAAACACCTTTGGCAAGATAAGAATAATGTTACACTGTACGCAATGACATTCTGTTTCGCCGCTCTCATCCTGACAGCAACAATTGGTTATTATGCATCCCTGACGAACTGGTTAACAAATTAATCTGGTACACTCATTTAAGTTACGCACATTACGGAGCACGAAAATGTTTTCTTATACTGAGACAGAACTGTTATTTTACCAACATGGAGAAACGTATACGACGAGTTTTAGCGTCTTGTAAAATTTGCCAGAAAGCTAAATCAGACACCACTTCACATATTCCTCCATTATATCCCATTATACCTGTTAAATTAAGACACATGGCCGCTGTAGACATTTTTGGTCCGATTCCGAGAACTAACAGAGGTTTTTGCTACATATTTGTCGCTGTTGAGCTCACTTCAAAATTTGTTACTTTCACTCCATTACGCACAGCTACTGCTAAAACTGTTTCGAAAGCATTTGTAAAACATTTTCTATTTCATGTAGGGCATGTGATGAAAGTAATTTCTGACAATGGATCACAATTTCGATGTGGCGTATGGACACGTATGTTACGAGCTAGAAACATTTCTCCGATTTATACACTCCTGGAAATGGAAAAAAGAACACATTGACACTGGTGTGTCAGACCCACCATACTTGCTCCGGACACTGCGAGAGGGCTGTACAAGCAATGATCACACGCACGGCACAGCGGACACACCAGGAACCGCGGTGTTGGCCGTCGAATGGCGCTAGCTGCGCAGCATTTGTGCACCGCCGCCGTCAGTGTCAGCCAGTTTGCCGTGGCATACGGAGCTCCATCGCAGTCTTTAACACTGGTAGCATGCCGCGACAGCGTGGACGTGAACCGCATGTGCAGTTGACGGACTTTGAGCGAGGGCGTATAGTGGGCATGTGGGAGGCCGGGTGGACGTACCGCCGAATTGCTCAACACGTCGGGCGTGAGGTCTCCACAGTACATCGATGTTGTCGCCAGTGGTCGGCGGAAGGTGCACGTGCCCGTCGACCTGGGACCGGACCGCAGCGACGGACGGATGCACGCCAAGACCGTAGGATCCTTCGCAGTGCCGTAGGGGACCGCACCGCCACTTCCCAGCAAATTAGGGACACTGTTGCTCCTGGGGTATCGGCGAGGACCATTCGCAACCGTCTCCATGAAGCTGGGCTACGGTCCCGCACACCGTTAGGCCGTCTTCCGCTCACGCCCCAACACCGTACAGCCCGCCTCCAGTGGTGTCGCGACAGGCGTGAATGGAGGGACGAATGGAGACGTGTCGTCTTCAGCGATGAGAGTCGCTTCTGCCTTGGTGCCAATGATGGTCGTATGCGTGTTTGGCGCCGTGCAGGTGAGCGCCACAATCAGGACTGCATACGACCGAGGCACACAGGGCCGACACCCGGCATCATGGTGTGGGGAGCGATCTCCTACACTGGCCGTACACCACTGGTGATCGTCGAGGGGCACTGAATAGTGCACGGTACATCCAAACCGTCATCGAACCCATCGTTCTACCATTCCTAGACCGGCAAGGGAACTTGCTGTTCCAACAGGACAATGCACGTCCGCATGTATCCCGTGCCACCCAACGTGCTCTAGAAGGTGTAAGTCAACTACCCTGGCCAGCAAGGTCTCCGGATCTGTCCCCCATTGAGCATGTTTGGGACTGGATGAAGCGTCGTCTCACGCGGTCTGCACGTCCAGCACGAACGCTGGTCCAACTGAGGCGCCAGGTGGAAATGGCATGGCAAGCCGTTCCACAGGACTACATCCAGCATCTCTACGATCGTCTCCATGGGAGAATAGCAGCCTGCATTGCTGCGAAAGGTGGATATACACTGTACTAGTGCCGACATTGTGCATGCTCTGTTGCGTGTGTCTATGTGCCTGTGGTTCTGTCAGTGTGATCATGTGATGTATCTGACCCCAGGAATGTGTCAATAAAGTTTCCCCTTCCTGGGACAATGAATTCACGGTGTTCTTATTTCAATTTCCAGGAGTGTATATCCAAGTACCACGCTTCTTCGAACCCCTGTGAAAGATTAATGAAAGAAATTGGTAAACCGTGTAGACTATACTGCCACAAAAGACATATTGATTGGGATACACACATTCTCTCATTCCAAGATGTAATTAATTCCCTTCCAAATGAATCCACTATGCTATCTCCGTCTGTTATACTGAAAAATGTTGAACCACCAAACAAAATTAAAGAATTAGTAAACTTCCCTAAATGTCGTCGACTAAGACACCACGAAATAATTGACATTGCGCTGAACAACATCAAACGTGCCGCAGAGCGCCGGAGAAGACAGCAAAAACAGGTTTGTAGACGCCGAGACTTTCACGTTGGACAGAAAATATTAGTACGTACACACTATTTATCCAGCAAAATAAAAGGTAAGTGCAGTAAATTTGAACTTCTATACGCAGGTCCATATCGGATTCGCAGCATCCCTCACCCCAATGTTGTACACGTCGAAACTTTGAGAACTAGAAAATCGAAAGGCAATCACCATATCTCAAACATTAAACCGTTTATTGAGTGAAGACACTTTATGATTCAACACACTATGATGCCATTTACTAATGCAATTATATTCACCTGACTAATTACTGATGATTATCGTATTTTTTCTTGGCAAGTGCCCGGCAAGGTAAGGTTAGCAGGTCGCTTTTCTTGTCGTTACACATCAGACCGTGCACATTTTCCACTTTTTTTTTGTGTATATGATTGTACTCCAGTTTTGTTTGTATGCACTATGAAATAGTTAAGATATAACACACCAGTCGACTTTGACATTTTTTTTTTGCCTTATGACATCTCAACATCGTGACTGTTTTACATTTTTTTGCTGCTGCATTGTGATATTCTGTGTACATTTTTGCATCTGAACACTGTCAATGTCTTTGACATACACTCCCGGAAATTGAAATAAGAACACCGTGAATTCATTGTCCCAGGAAGGGGAAACTTTATTGACACATTCCTGGGGTCAGATACATCACATGATCACACTGACAGAACCACAGGCACATAGACACAGGCAACAGAGCATGCACAATGTCGGCACTAGTACAGTGTATATCCACCTTTCGCAGCAATGCAGGCTGCTATTCTCCCATGGAGACGATCGTAGAGATGCTGGATGTAGTCCTGTGGAACGGCTTGCCATGCCATTTCCACCTGGCGCCTCAGTTGGACCAGCGTTCGTGCTGGACGTGCAGACCGCGTGAGACGACGCTTCATCCAGTCCCAAACATGCTCAATGGGGGACAGATCCGGAGATCTTGCTGGCCAGGGTAGTTGACTTACACCTTCTAGAGCACGTTGGGTGGCACGGGATACATGCGGACGTGCATTGTCCTGTTGGAACAGCAAGTTCCCTTGCCGGTCTAGGAATGGTAGAACGATGGGTTCGATGACGGTTTGGATGTACCGTGCACTATTCAGTGTCCCCTCGACGATCTCCAGTGGTGTACGGCCAGTGTAGGAGATCGCTCCCCACACCATGATGCCGGGTGTTGGCCCTGTGTGCCTCGGTCGTATGCAGTCCTGATTGTGGCGCTCACCTGCACGGCGCCAAACACGCATACGACCATCATTGGCACCAAGGCAGAAGCGACTCTCATCGCTGAAGACGACACGTCTCCATTCGTCTCTCCATTCACGCCTGTCGCGACACCACTGGAGGCGGGCTGCACGATGTTGGGGCGTGAGCGGAAGACGGCCTAACGGTGTGCGGGACCGTAGCCCAGCTTCATGGAGACGGTTGCGAATGGTCCTCGCCGATACCCCAGGAGCAACAGTGTCCCTAATTTGCTGGGAACTGGCGGTGCGGTCCCCTACGGCACTGCGTAGGATCCTACGGTCTTGGCGTGCATCCGTGCGTCGCTGCGGTCCGGTCCCAGGTCGACGGGCACGTGCACCTTCCGCCGACCACTGGCGACAACATCGATGTACTGTGGAGACCTCACGCCCCACGTGTTGAGCAATTCGGCGGTACGTCCACCCGGCCTCCCGCATGCCCACTATACGGCTTCGCTCAAAGTCCGTCAACTGCACATACGGTTCACGTCCACGCTGTCGCGGCATGCTACCAGTGTTAAAGACTGCGATGGAGCTCCGTATGCCACGGCAAACTGGCTGACACTGACGGCGGCGGTGCACAAATGCTGCGCAGCTAGCGCCATTCGACGGCCAACACCGCGGTTCCTGGTGTGTCCGCTGTGCCGTGCGTGCGATCATTACTTGTACAGCCCTCTCGCAGTGTCCGGAGCAAGTATGGTGGGTCTGACACACCGGTGTCAATGTGTTCTTTTTTCCATTTCCAGGAGTGTATTACGTTTTCTGTCATGTTATGCTGTATGGTTAATTATGTCACCATAAACTAGTCATTATTTAGTGGGTATATGATTTAAATGCAGGACATTTATCTTTGTTCATCAATTTCAGAAAGAAATGATGCGTGTAAGAAATAAATTCAACAGAAATGGGAATTTCACCTACGGAATAAACGAAAGAAGATGCAATAACTTTATGGGGAAGAGTAAATGGATCAGGATTAACAAGCATTAACAAGAATATACTATACTCATCGTAGAATAGCAGTCTTAACTAATTTTTTCTTTCAGAATACAAGGTGATTGATGCAGGCTGTCAGACAGAACTACACATCTTAGTTTTAGTGATGAAATATGCTAGAGATAAGGAATAGTTGTGTAATGAGTAATGAAGTGATTTTTTTGCAGATGGTAATGAATGCTGATGAATAATGATGAAGAATATGCAATTATGAATAATGAAGTTTTTCTCTACAGGTGATGATAATAATGAAGTTATGATGATATGGATAATGAAGTTTTCTTTACAGATGAGGATAATGTTGAAGTTATATTTAGGCTATGTAGTTATTTAAGTATTTGTTGTAGTTTGTTTTGACAGCAGGTGTTATATTGCATAGTAGGATGACGGAAAGTTTTGGAAAGGACAGCTATGGAACACATTTTTATACACATTTCACTACCTGTTAATTCGAAGTTCACTACTTTTCAGCATAGTGTGCGTTTCTTCTTTCAGCTCAATAATCCATTTTGTATTTTTTTTCAGGAGAAGTTTTTCATGATACTTACTAAACTTGTTACTTATTATACCTGTTCTAGTACTTGCATTTTTATTTTTTACCCATTTGCGTTTATCATTTATAAATGTGATAACATATACTGCCTTGTTACATAACCTTGCTACAGCTGACTCATGACGAATGACGTTACCTATCCTCATTTGCAGCAATAGGTCAAAAGCAAATAGTGTTATGCCTCAGCAATTAATTATCGATCCCAACGCAATGCATTGCTAACAAAAAAAATGTATTACCAGTCCCAAATAGTGATACCAGTTTGAGAAAGTTCTGAGTAATGCTGATTAGCTCTGAATAGTATGTCACTTCAGTAATGACTTCTTAATGATAAAAAAAATATATATAAAATAATGCTTTGTAACTGGCCAAGGACTGCCACTGTTTATTGTAATACGATTACCCATGATGCCTGCTAATGATTAATACTATATTGGAATGACAAATGATTAATTAACTATGCCATGCTTTGTAATTGGAAATGAATGCGATTGTTTAATAATGCTTTGTAATTAGGAAAAAGCTAATAATTCTTACTATATTCAAATGACAAATGATTAATTAACTATGCCATACTTTGTAACGAAATGAGTGTGATTGTTTAATAATGCTTTGTAATTTGGAGAAAGCTAATGATTCTTACTATATATTGAAATGACAATTGGAAATGAATGTGATTGTTTAATAATGCTTTGTAATTAGGAAAAAGCTAATGATTATTACTATTGGAATGACAAATGATTAATTAACCATGCTATACTTTGTAACTGGAAATGAATGCGATTATTTAATAATGTTTTGTAACTAGGAAAAGAAGGCTACTGATTCTATGTAAAACAATTAATGAACATTTTTCTGTAATACTACATACTTGGTACAGAAATGTTCAATAACTGGGCTATGAATGCCGCAAACTACTAATGAAGACTGTAATTGTCAATATTATGTGACTTAATGTCCTTCACCTCATGAGCCAACTACCCTGAATTACTGCAATGTCGATTTGTCCTGTCCATCCTAGTGATCATGGAGCACTATATTTGGTTCTGCACTAATTCTACGTTGGTGTGCCTTGTAAGAGCGCGGTGTTGACACGACATGCTGTCCACCACCGTGAGCGATGAAGACGTTATTATGGTCCCACTGTTTGGTGTACCTAGTGTACTGCCAAAATGAGAACATGGAACATTACTACGACAGTTCAGTGTCTTGGCTACACTGATAAATTCTGATGGGAAAAGAACTTCAAATTGTGTCACTTGGTGTTGTACTTCTGTGGAAAGATATGGACTTTTAGAACAGCTGTGTGCAATCTAAAGTGCTACAACCATGATGCAATCCTTCCCTTTCCTATCCTAATTCTTGTCACATAGTGAAAATCATTTTTGCTAACATCATTTATGTTCATGGCTATACATTTTTTTCAATTCGCTGAACTCCAGTGCGAGTACACTTATGTCACTGGTCGACATGATTTTTTGCTATTATGTTTGTTTATTGCGAAAATGCTAAAGACATTTTTTCGATTTGTTCTGAAGTACAGTATATGTGCACTCTTGTCTTTTATATTGTATATACATTTTTATTTTGATGATATGTTCTGAACTACAGTGCATGTGCGCTTATGTTGTGTGTTAATATGTTTTCTACTGAACTTCAGTGCCTGTGCATTTTTCTCATTTTTCAATATGATTTGTACTCATTCTGTACGTTCAATACTTCAGTGTGTATGCACTTATGTCATTTGTTACTCATTGTATATACCTTTCATCATTTACTGATATGTTCTCAACTGCAGTGCATGTGCACTCATGTCACTTGTCAACATAATTTTTTTTTTTTTTTTTTTTTGCCATTCTGTTTATGCTAAAGAATTTCTTCAGTGCCTGTGCACTTTGTTATCTGTCAAATAATTTGTATATACATTTTTCTGATTTGCTACTATGTTTTGTACTCACATCCTGTCTTTGTCTAATATATTTTGTACTCGGTGCATGTGCACCACATTTAATTTATGTACTAAATTTGAATATTCTGTAAATTGTAAAAATTTCTTGCGATGGCAAGTCCAAATGACTCACCATCGCTGCCAAATTTTTGCCCCCCCCCCCCCCCCGTGGAGGGTTATGAAACACGTATGTAACGTAGCAGCGATGGTGAGGCACGTTAAAATCTTTGACCAGAGAGCCTATAATCGTAGTTAGTCTGCGCTTGACCGCGCGAGTGTTGCGAGCAGTTCGCTAGTAGTCGTCATGCTGAGCAGTCGGTCAGTAGTAGCAGCCCAGTGCGGTTGTGTGATGTAGTCTGTCGGCAACACTGGTCAAGATGCTGAATGAGGTATATTGTTAATTAAGGTAATCATCAGATAATGTAAAGTTTATTTATTGTAATTAATTTCCAACAAGTGCCCCAATAATAATTTTGATTTCAAAAGCAATTTTACAAAAAAAAATTTATTTAATTGAACTAACGATTTCGTTCCACTTCCCTTAAAGAAAAGTTTCAGTTAAATTACAAAAAAAAAATAAATATTATTTGCAATGCAGTTCCTCCAAGCCGTGCGCCAGAATAAGAGCAGAAATTTGACTAGCAGTTACAATGAGGTAAGAATTTAATTCCGATTTTTGCACAGGACCAAAGACCGATATTTCGGTTTAATTGAATTATCATTATCACTGAGATTTTCTTATCACTGAATTGACTTTCATTATTTTCGTGAGGAACTTATACTTGGGTCAGATTGCGATTCTCACTTTTGTTGTCATTAAATTTAATTGCTAGGGAGGTTACGTTTGGCTCCCATTCATTTATTATTTCTGTCTTTAAAATTTCAGTGGGGAGGTTACACTTAGCGCAATGTCCATTAGCATTTCTATATAATATTGTCTTTTCAAAATTTTTGTGAGGAGGTTACACTATACTCAGACTTCTGCAAATTTTTTTAACACTTGCTATCAATTACGCTTTTGAAAAACCGCTGTGATGACAACATTGCTTTCTAAAAAATGTCTTTTTTCTAAATATATTTGATTTGCGTTTTCTATAGAACGTAACAAGATAATTGGATAAACGACATAAACGATATAAACGATTCTTACTACGTTGCTAATTCATGCGCTGGACTGCTTTTCTTACTGTAACTGCATCTTGGACTGTAACTTATGAAGCATGTAGACACAAATTTTCGTCAGATAAAGTGATTTGAGCCTCTCTCTCTCTCTCTCTCTCTTATATATATATATATATATATATATATATATATATATATATATATATATATATATATAAAAATTTTTTCCCGCGATGGGCACTTTCGTGGCTTGTTTTCTAGTACTGTCACAAGCTTTCCATTTCTTTCCGTTAGATTCAAGCAAATTGAGGCATGAATTATTCCGATGTTTTTGAGATTATCATTGTCACAAATTACTAATTTAGTTAACCTAGTATGCCTGCGTTTCATGGCCATTTGCTCACAATGTCAAGCGATGATTCATTCAGTTTTTAAGTTTCCTTTTGTGGCACACTGTACCGTTAATTCTCATACGCAGCGGGATGAGCTCGTTGCTTCATGTTTTTGACGTGTTTTGTGACAGTCCTTGTTTTATGTATGGATTTCTGTATCACGAATTAGACTTTGAAGCGAGACCAGCTTATTGAATAATGTTTGATTTTAGTTTTGTGGCAGTGATAGTGTTTTCTCCTTTCTAAGTGGTGATTTTACCACATTTTTGCCTTGTGCTTGTGCTCCACTCATTTTTAATTTCTGTCGCTGCGTTACTTCACAGCGATTTGGAGACACCACAAGTAGCGGTGTTTTATGTTGCTTGTTCCTTTCTAATGAGGTTTTATTTTTTTCATTCTACCAAAAACTAAAAAAAAAAAGCAAAAAAAATTTCGCCTTTTCCTCCATGTTTCTTTCTGGCAAGACACTTGCGGCACATGGATGTCACACCCCTTAACTTCTCGGTTGGCATGCGTGGTAATTTAAATTGTTGTTTATGTAGCCTGGCGAGCTAATTGGTTCTTAATAAAAAATGAAATAAAAAATAAAAAAAATAAAGGATGCTGTTGGCTCCCCTTCATTTTTTTCCTTTTTATGTCGCTACCCCTGCCAGCCCAATTTTCAAACTACCCTTCTGTTGTGACAAAATTGCTTCCTTAAGCGTTTTAAACTACTGTAATGGTACGAAAATGCAGTAATTAACTGAACTTTGAGAATGTGCTAACGAAGTTTGCCAGGAAGTCTTTGAGAACGACAAAACAGTACGAATCGGCAGATGAGTCCTGAAATGCGTCAGCGCCTATTGTTGTGCAGCAGTGTACAGTTCGAAATTTGATTTGTAATCATGAATTTATTCTTTAGTCGTCTCGTCTGGTCCTGCAGACGTTTGTCGTGCTTGCGCTGTCATATGGACCACGACCCGAGCGGCAGTCGAACCAAGTCGGGACGGGAATGCAGTGCAAATTACGCAGACATCCCGTGTGAGGCGAGGAAGCTCACATCGCTACCAGTGGCGCCCTCCAGCACGACACTGCCACACCCCGCACAGGTCACACGGCGGTCGGCCGCGCTCCAGCCCCCCCGATGGACACCAGGCACAAGATGCGTCTTCCGCGAGTGTCGAAGGTTGCACGCGGCCAGCGAATGACAGGAGGTGCAAGGAGAAGCTGTGCGTCTCACACACGCGGCGGCGCGACTGCTATTTCGGCAGTCGCTCTGCTGGGACGTCGGGCGCGCGGTTCGCTCCGCTCCGGGGGTCTAGCTGCCAGTCCTGCCTGAGCTGTCGGCGCGTGGCTGTTTCCTGTTTGCGGTTCTACAATTAGTAAGTACATTATGTCGACATTTAACAGGGCAAATAGCGCGCAGTGCGGTTTTCGTAGGAGTGCTAAGCGGCCGCCTGCCTTTGAAAACCATGAATGGATTTTTGTAGAACTTAAATTACCGGAAGAAATGGTCGACACGTTTCAGTTAGATTTTGTTTTGCACTCGTTATTTATCAAGTTCACCAATGTCGACAATTATGATAAGTAAACTGAAAGTTTTGCTGGCGTCCGTAAATTCAAGCATTTTCAAATGGCTCTGAGCACTATGGGACTCAACTTCTGAGGTCATTAGTCCCCTAGAACTTAGAACTAGTTAAACCTAACTAACCTAAGGACATCACAAACATCCATGCCCGAGGCAGGATTCGAACCTGCGACCGTAGCGGTCTTGCGGTTCCAGGCTGCAGCGCCTTTAACCGCACGGCCACTTCGGCCGGCTCAAGCATTTTGATGGCAGTGTTAGTGACGTGCAGATTATTCCATCTGGTTATGGCGTGCAAACGGTTAGTGTTTAACGTTCCACCTGAGTGTCCGAACGATTACATTTCCCGGGGTTTGTCTCAATTTGGCACTGTACTCTCCATTAGTAATGACAAGTGGGGCAGTGGGTACCGCTATCAAGTAAACAGTGGCGTGCGGAGTGTGAAAATTGATCTTAAAAAGCATATTCAGTCGTACTTCATCATCGCGGGTGTGCGTGCACAAATGTTATATCGGGCAACCGCAAACTTGCCTTGCGTGTCATTCGTCTGATCATTTGCGTACGGACTGCCCTCGTAGACGCCCTGTTTAGCTCCCGCGTGAGCGCCCCGTAGACGCTTCCGGTAAATTTGTACCGCTTTTGAGTGACATTGTCGCAGGCACGGTATCACAACCCAGTCAGCCGGTTACGCAGCCTGAAGTAGGCACCTGATGTAATGGATGTTGTGGACGAGTCGGTGACGGAATCCATTCCTTTACGGCCGGCCACCATTCAGACAGAAGTCATTGCGGAATGTTCTCTTACTGCTTCCGAACACGTGGAGGCGAGTCTACGTCCGTCGCCTCCTCCGAAGGAAAAGTATATTCCACCTAAGCAACAACGTAAGCGAAAAGTAAAGGGGAAGAAATCGAGGGCCACTTCGCCAACCCCCCTATCAGGGACTTCGAGTGAATCGGAGTCTGTCGTCGTGTTCACGGAGGGGTATGAAAGATCACAGGGAGACGCGTATCCAAGAGCAGGCTGCGCATTTGCGACAATTCCTGGACACTCAGGGTGACAAGGGAGAGCTGCCCACTAAGCGTAAGAGCGAGCAGACGCACGCGTGCGGGGTCGGGTGCGACCTCTCCCACGCGCGCAGAGCCGATGGAAGCAATGAATGTCACTGTCGTTGGACGGGACAGTGAGGTAGACGATGAGGCTTGGTGGAAGTCGCCGGAGGAAGCCCCTTTGTCGGGGGTGGTTCCGGACCCCCTCCCGCGCCTAAGTAACTGATTTTTCTGTCCACGTCACCAGTAATTGAATTAAAGCCTTCCTGTCATTGTCATGTTTGTTAAACTTGTGCAGCTCACGCTGTGGCTTGCACGTGGTAAATATTTTATGGGTTGCGGCAGTGCATTGTCGATTTGCTTTAATTGCACTACTGATTGCCTGAGGATCGTACGATTCGCAATAAGTGTTTTCTTTTACTGTGCCCTCTTGCCATGACAAGTATGTTTACCTATAAACAGTTTCGTACCGCCGCCTGCCTTCATGCCGACGCCGCTATATTGGTATTGCAGCGACGTGCCTTTGTGATGTTACACGTTTGCCTTTTTTTTGTCACGTTAATTTGTGCTCATTGTCCTGTTGAGGGACAATTTCTGTACGTTTACTAGCGTTTCTTAGTAGCAACGTTTAGACCTGCGTGTGCTTTTACTGTTTTCTTATTGTTACCTTGCTGTGAAATGACTTTATTCTACAGACAGTAAATGACTGTTTGCATTGCCGTATCCGCCGCCGTATTGCTGTCGCAGTGCTGTGTTTGTCATGTGTTTGCTAATGTTATACGTTTCGTGTACTTTCCCCCGTTGTATTGTGCGAACTACTGGTATGACGAGGGGAAGTTTACGCATGTTTCCCCTTTCTTCTTGTTACTGTTAGCTTGCAATTTTACTTTAAGCGCGACTTAACGTTCTCCCTCAGCTATGCATGATGTTTTTCTTGTCCCTTTTGCTATTGATCATAGGGGGTGTAATATTCCATGTTGGTGTGTTTCGCGATTCAGCTTGATTTTCGCGCGTTTCTGCCGTAATTTCGAAATAGTTGTATGCGTGAATTGTATTGCGTTGTATTACAATGATGTCTTCTGCGTTATTGTTGCACTGTGTTAGGCCACCGACGTGCGCACGGTGAAACTTCAAAATTTATTTTTGTGTGTCATACCGGTATTTCGTTATGCGGTATTT
The DNA here is from genome assembly GCF_021461385.2 of Schistocerca piceifrons. Classification (NCBI taxonomy): domain Eukaryota; kingdom Metazoa; phylum Arthropoda; class Insecta; order Orthoptera; family Acrididae; genus Schistocerca; species Schistocerca piceifrons. Next base: position 988,464,221 of record NC_060139.1, read on the forward strand.
CGTTATGCGTGTACATGCCTTATCTGATGAAATTCTTAGATGGGGCGTGTCTCGCTATGGGTTTTTTTTTTTTTTTCTTGATGTTGTTGTTTACATATCTGCAGTCCGATTTTCCAATGGCGTAACTTGTGGGCCACTGCTTTCCTCCATGGTTCTACGGTTGTTGTACTGTGCTACTTCAGGAAGTGGCTGATAGGGTGATCAGCGACATAGCTGGATACGGCGTCATTTACAATGTGGATCGCGATTCTAAGTGTGGCGCTGCCATTCTTTACAAAGCAACATTGGACCCTCATGACATTAAAGTGATGCCTAACGGTCGTGCCATTGCGTGCACGATCAGCGGTGTCAGAGTTGTGAATATATATGCGGCGTCGGGCACGGACAAGCGCTGTGACCGGTCAGTATTTTTTAGCTATGAGATCTGTCCTCCTACCACAAGTGGACGACCGGTTGTTAAAAAAGGAGATTTTAATTCTGTTGTCGATGCTGCTGATATGAGCACTGCGCACACTTTGTGTCAAGAAGTTGCTGCGTTGCTCACTGCTACGGATTTGTGATACCTGGCGACATTTCCACTCTCAACGCACTGTGTTCACGCACATCTACACTCCTGGAAATGGAAAAAAGAACACATTGACACCGGTGTGTCAGACCCACCATACTTGCTCCGGACACTGCGAGAGGGCTGTACAAGCAATGATCACAACCACGGCACAGCGGACACACCAGGAACCGCGGTGTTGGCCGTCGAATGGCGCTAGCTGCGCAGCATTTGTGCACCGCCGCCGTCAGTGTCAGCCAGTTTGCCGTGGCATACGGAGCTCCATCGCAGTCTTTAACACTGGTAGCATGCCGCGACAGCGTGGACGTGAACCGTATGTGCAGTTGACGGACTTTGAGCGAGGGCGTATAGTGGGCATGCGGGAGGCCGGGTGGACGTACCGCCGAATTGCTCAACACGTGGGGCGTGAGGTCTCCACAGTACATCGATGTTGTCGCCAGTGGTCGGCGGAAGGTACACGTGCCCGTCGACCTGGGACCGGACCGCAGCGACGCACGGGTGCACGCCAAGACCGTAGGATCCTACGCAGTGCCGTAGGGGACCGCACCGCCACTTCCCAGCAAATTAGGGACACTGTTGCTCCTGGGGTATCGGCGAGGACCATTCGCAACCGTCTCCATGAAGCTAGGCTACGGTCCCGCACACCGTTAGGCCGTCTTCCGCTCACGCCCCAACATCGTGCAGCCCGCCTCCAGTGGTGTCGCGACAGGCGTGAATGGAGGGACGAATGGAGACGTGTCGTCTTCAGCGATGAGAGTCGCTTCTGCCTTGGTGCCAATGATGGTCGTATGCGTGTTTGGCGCCGTGCAGGTGAGCGCCACAATCAGGACTGCATACGACCGAGGCACACAGGGCCAACACCCGGCATCATGGTGTGGGGAGCGATCTCCTACACTGGCCGTACACCACTGGTGATCGTCGAGGGGACACTGAATAGTGCACGGTACATCCAAACCGTCATCGAACCCATCGTTCTACCATTCCTAGACCGGCAAGGGAACTTGCTGTTCCAACAGGACAATGCACGTCCGCATGTATCCCATGCCACCCAACGTGCTCTAGAAGGTGTAAGTCAACTACCCTGGCCAGCAAGATCTCCGGATCTGTCCCCCATTGAGCATGTTTGGGACTGGATGAAGCGTCGTCTCACGCGGTCTGCACGTCCAGCACGAACGCTGGTCCAACTGAGGCGCCAGGTGGAAATGGCATGGCAAGCCGTTCCACAGGACTACATCCAGCATCTCTACGATCGTCTCCATGGGAGAATAGCAGCCTGCATTGCTGCGAAAGGTGGATATACACTGTACTAGTGCCGACATTGTGCATGCTCTGTTGCCTGTGTCTATGTGCCTGTGGTTCTGTCAGTGTGATCATGTGATGAATCTGACCCCAGGAATGTGTCAATAAAGTTTCCCCTTCCTGGGACAATGAATTCACGGTGTTCGTATTTCAATTTCCAGGAGTGTATAACACCGGTGGCAGTCGCATTGATCACATTTATGTCTATCACACCCTCCCGGATGCTCTGCGCCGTGTTGATGTGCTGCCCGTGGCTTTTAGTGATGACTGTGGCTATGTATGCGATCTGCATCTGCAAGGTGGGGCTGAGGCTCCTCGGCCGCTGTTTTGGAAGCTCAGTGTAACTCACTTGTCGAAGGATAGTTTCCGGTCGACTATTACGGCGGTGTGGGAGTCTTGCATTCAGAATGTTGACAATTATTCCTCGAAGCTTGATTGGTGGTCGGCATTAGCTAAGCCTCAGCTGCGTCGTGCTGCGCAAGCGTTTAGTCGTAAGGAGTCGTACTGGCAGAGCCGCACGCTCGATTTTTATCAGCAGTGTCTTAGGGATGCCTTAGATGCCCCTATTGGACAGTACAGTAACCTCCGTCTGCAGCTCAATCGCATCAAGATTCTCCGTATTCGCCGCGACAGAGCGAAGGGTCACATTGTTCGTAGTAGTTCTGCGGGCGTCGTTGATGAGGAGCTTCCGCCAGCTTTTTACCTGCCGAGGAGAGAGGTGCTTGGCGCGTACGAAACAAGTTCAACTGTTATTGGCGGATGATGGCACCCGACTCAGTGACAAAAGAGATGTGGTTGCACACGTCACCAATTATTATTCTGCGTTTTCAACCTGCGATGGTGAAGGCATCGCCACTGCCGGCTTTCTGGACGAACTTAGTTAACTTCGTTGTTTTTTAACGGATGACGATCGTGCCGACTTAACTGCAGCGTTGTGTTTTCGATCTTGGAGTGCCCCAAGGGGAAATCCCCTGGTCCAGATGGTCTACCAACTGAATTCTATCTCGCCGTTTGGGAATACATTGGGGGCACGCTCACTACGTTGGTTAATGAAGTCCTTCGTGGTGTGGCTGTACCCAGCCGGTTTTTGGAAGATCGTGGTCCTCATTCCCAAGAAGAAAGACTGTCGCGTTCAAGACCTGCTATCTATCACATTATTAAATGCTGACTATAAGCTTGTTGCGAGGTGTGTGGCTGCCAAGCTGAAACCTGTCATGGATAAAGTTATTGCTGCCCCCCAGTCGTGTGGAGGTCCGCGCAGTACCATCTTTACCGCGGCTTCTGCATATAGGCACGTCATCTACTCGGCAGTATCACGTGGTACCTCTGCAGAGATCTTATCCATTGACTTCGCCAACGCCTTTGATCGTGTCAGCCACGATTACCTCCTTCAAGTTACGTAGCTCGTGGGTTTTGGTCTCCATTTTCTGGAAGTGGTAAGAAATTTACTCACGGGGGCTAGGTCTGTCGTCATAATTAATGGCTGGCCAACCGCGCCTCTTCCAATACGTTCTGTTCGGCAAGGTTGTCCGTTATCAATGTTTTTCTTCCTGATTGCCATTGATTGACTGCTGCGAGCTCTTGACCGTACGCTTCACGGGGTGCAAATTGGACGTGTATCATTGCGATGTGCAGCGTATGCAGATGATGCGGGCGTTTTTGTGGCGCATGCGGAAGATGTTGTCGCAACTCAGCAGTTATTGGAACGAGCTTCTGGCACCCGGATTAATGCACGAATAACTGCTCCTTCCACTCGGACTGCATGGTTTTGACGATAGAAGACCATGGTTTCGCGTTGTCTCCCACCACACCATATTGGGCTTCGATGATACTGCGTCACCGCAGAACATGCAGGCTAGGAATTGGCGGACAATTCTTACAAGTGTTAGTTATTTGTCGCACTTACACTTCCCGACGATTGAATCTCATACAGAAAGTTGACCCGATAAACACGTTCATTCTTTCGCGGGCACGGTACGTGACGCAGCTGCTCAGTGTACCAAAAGTTACTTGCTCGTTCCATTTCACGAGTTGTCTATTGGCTGCTTTGGCGTCACGAGATTTTTAAAGTGCGGGCGTCGGTCTGTGTGCTTGACAGGTCCCTGGGAGGGCTCGGACTGGTGGCTTTTGAACGCAAATGTGCGGCGTTGCCTGTAAACCGCACAGCTGCGTTGCAGGCGAACTGTCCGGGTGGGAGCACAGCTGTTTAAAGTAAAACATATCGACCGACGTTTGAGTGTGCTCCTGTTCCTGTTGCCGCCATTCCGTACCGTTTGTCCTTCGTGCGTGAATATTATTTTACCCCGAGTTATGTTTTATGAACAGCTATTGATCCACAGCGAACAGCACGGCGTCTCTACGCTGACCTGATGGGACGGCCGCCAGTTCACAAGTTGGAAGTTCGCTTCCCTATCGTGAACTGGAAACAGGTGTGGGCGAACATAATTGACAACGTGTTGACAACCGACGTTACGGCGTTGTGGTATAAGCTGGTCAATAACACATTGTCCACTAATCGCCTCGCTGACATTCACCTTCTCGCCTCCCCCAATTGTGGCAGGTGTGGCGCGCCTGACACCAGGGAGCATAGACTGCAGTGTCGGGCTGTTTCAAAAGTGTGATCGCTTTGTCAAGTCATGGTGGCACTGATCCACAGGACCGTACCGGCGAATATCTCCGTTGCTACTCTTATTACCCAGGATTTGAAATATTTTCCACGTGCACGGCATAAAACTACTGTGTGGTTATTTGAACATACTGTTTATGCCCTGATTGAGCTGCAACTGACTGATAATTTTTGCTTATTTGGCTTATCTTTGGGACTGTTTTTTGAAGACAAAATGTAAGAGGACATATCGAGCAGATTTCTAGAATCATTTGTCTGTAGCAATATATCATGCCTATGCGAAAGTTCTGCGACTTCGAGATATATTTATTTTCCTTTGGTTGCTTCCCACGATTGGTTACTTTCGTGGTTTGTTTCTTGTCGTGCCAGAACCTGTTCACTACCTTCATTCCGAGTCAAGAAACTCGGAGCAGGTTATACTCGGATGTATACTGCTATCACTGCCACTGCTATTCGGTTTAGCTTGTGTGCCTATTTCTCTCATCCGTTTTGTTTTGCGCGTGAAGCTTTGATCAAATGTTCAATTGTTCTTTAAGCGGCACAGTATGCCAGTTATTTTCGATTTGCAGCAAGACTAGGTTATTGCACAATGTTTATATTTTAGTTTTGTGGCAGTGATTGTCTGTGTTTTCTCTTCTCTATTTAGTGCAGTGATAACATTTTTTCCTCGTGCTTGTGCTCCACACTTTTAAATTTATGCCGCTGCGGTACTTTGCAACGGTTTGGAGACGTCACAAGTAGCGATATTTTATGTCGCATGTTCTTTCCTGATGACGGTTCCCTTTTTTCATCCAAAACAAAAACTACAAAAAAATTCTGCCATACAAATTCCTCTGTTTCTGGTAAGATGTCACACCCCTTAATTTCTCGGTTGGCATGCGTGGTAGTTTTTTTCTGTTTTTAAAGCATGACGAGCTTATTGGTTCTTTTTTGTTTACAAAAAAAATACACCGGTAAAAAAATACACCGGTTCTCGTCCGATCACTGAAGTTAAGCAACCCTGGTGAAGTTTGTTTTTTTACCGCGTCGTCATGTTGTAGACTAGACAGATTCTACTTATCTAATTTTTTATGTGATAAAATTCTTACTGTCGATGATATTCCTACTAGTTTTTCTGACCATTGTGCTTTTGCTGCAACTGTCAATCTCAGTCACCAACCTGCAAAACTTTATCGTTCCCAGTGGATGTTAAATGTGTCCCATCTTGCCGACAGTACTATAGATGACGTTATAAGGGCCGTATGGGAGCGATGTCTTCTCTCTGTCCCGCGTTACCCCTCCTTGTTGCGTTGGTGGACTGTATTTGCCAAGTCAAAGATTCGTCAGACTTTGATTTTTTTTTTTTACTGTGCTGCGAGGGCGCAGGATTTTAAGAACACGTATGAAATTTATTACTCTGTCCTGCGTGAACTATGTGACGGGTCGGGTGCCTCTCCTCTGCTGATCCATGATGTTCGTCGTATTACAGCCAAGTTATTGATCCTTAAAAGGCACAGATGGATGGTCTGCGAGTTAAGTCAAATCCTCACTCTCTTTTTGAAGGGGAACTGACGTCTTTGTACCATTTGCTACGGCATTAGACTCGTCGTCGTCGCCGCTCCTTTATCTCGTCTCTTATGGTGGATGGAAGGCTACAGCTTATTGCACAGGAAGAAAGGCTTCGTGCTCTCCATCAGTATTTCGCGCGTCTGTATTCTGCTGATGATTCTGAAGTCACTTTCGGATGATGTCCTTGGGGAACTTAATGCGACGATCACGTCAGCCGCGAACGGCGACTTTCTCCGGGAGTTCCAGGTAGATGATGATTCCGAATTTTATCGCTAGATCTCCTTGCGGTAAATCACCGGGTCCAGACGGCCTACCTAAAGAATTTTATCTTCGTTTTTGGTCTCTTTTGGGTGACAGTTTCACGCAGATTTTAAATGAGATTGTCAGGGGTATGGATGTGCCTGCCGATTTTAAAGTAGGGAAAATTGTTTTAATTCCGAAGTCCTCTGGTCGTTTATCTGTAGACAATCTTTGTCCGCTCACCTTGATGAACTTTGACTATAAGACTGCTGCTAGGGCGTTCAATAGCCGGTTGTCCTCTCTGCTTAGGGGTGTGATTGGTGCACGTCAATGTTGCTTTCATCATCGATCTATTCTGACCCCAGCAGCGGAATTTCGAGATGTGATCTCGGTTGCGGCGGTTACAAACGTCCATTGTGCCTTTGTTTTCCTCGATTTTTATTAGGTTTTTGATCACGTCAGCCATGGATTTCTAGATCGTGTGTTGAGTAAAATCGGTTTTAACGCTTCATCATGTGGTTCTTGGCAATTTGTTTAGGGGAATAACGGCCAGGGTGTCAGTCAATGGGCGGCTGACGCCTCCCATTGCTATCCGCCGAGGAGTGCCTCAGGGTAGTCGGCTTTCTATAGCTTTATTCGTATTGTCTCTGGAACCGCTGCTTCGGACTGTTGCTCTCAAGCTTCAGGGTATGACCCTCTCTGGTGGGAACCTCACTGTTAAGACATACATGAATGATGTCGTTCTCAGTCAACGTGATGATATCCCGTTGTTAAAAGGGGCAGTTGATGCTTACTGTCGTGCCTCTGGAGCGCGTCTCAATCAGGGCAAATGCAAGTTCCTCGAAATTGGAGGATTTCGCGATGCTGATGTTCCTTGGGCCACTTTTGTCTATCGCCATACCTCATTGGGGATTATCATTGATCGGTGTCCTCTGAAAGTGGCGGCTCTCAATTGGAAGTCTGTCACTGAGAAGAAACAGGCGGCTCTGATGGTCCATGAGCAGCGCTCTGCTACCATTTTGCAAAAAGTCCGAATTTTAGACACATACGTTCTATGTAAATCCTATTATGTTGCTCAACTGTTCCCAGTTCCCTTGATGCTGGCGAACAGGTTGCGCCAATTGTCTAGCAGGTTTATATGGAAGTGCCATCTGTTCAAGTTACGTTACGAAGTTATGACGAACCGCGCCTCTCAGGAGGCTTGGCTCTCTGATATTACTCGCAAGGCATCTGCCTTGTACGTCCGCCGGACGACTATCATTGTTACAAAAGATCTGAATACTATTACATCCAGGCTTTTTACGGTAGTGCGTCCGGCGAACATTGCTCCACCTGTCGACGTCGGTCTTCTTAATTTTAAGTTGAAACATATCCGTGAATTTTATATTGTAGTGACTTACCTCGGTGACGGTGTTTTGCGACGACCGGTGCCAACGACCAAGTGCTTGATTGCCCGATGGAAGGGGCTAGACAGTCCCAATCCAATAGAACTGTCGTCTCCATCCGTGTCCTGGAGGGCCGTCTGGAAGAATGTTAGTCTTCCAATCCACTCTGTGGCTGTGACATCCACGTGGTATAGGGTAATTAATAATTTAGTCCCCACCAATGTACGACAGCACCGTATTGGTCTTTGTGACACGGATAAATGTAGTCGGTGTAATCTCCTGGATACCCTCGAGCATAAATTCACCTACTGTGGCCACTTTTCTAATTGGCGTTGGCTCAGGAAACAACTGGCCTTTGTAACTACTGCTGAAGCCGCTTATACCATTGACATCGTCTTACAGCCAGATTCTTTTTCCATGAGCAAAGCATAATACAGTGATGTGTTTGGACATTTTGTCGTCACTTGTAATGAAGGGGACGATCACCTGGTGTTTCGGCAGTACATGCTTACTGCTTACTGGAACCGCTTGCGATTGCCACGCCTTCGTGATTTTGCCAATATGCTTACCCTGACATTTGAAAGAGTGTGTGTTGGATACGGTGGCCTGTGGGGACCCCTCCTTCGTGATTTTTCTGTACTTGCCGCTCTTCTGAAGTTTTAGTGGAATATTAGGGCACACAAGAAAGACAAAAAGGAGATCAAGAAACAACGCACTAGGAGAATGTGCGATGCCCTTGTACAGGTGCCATTCGGGGACAGCACCGTGGAGTCATCGTGGCCAGCTCTCGGGATTCGAGCCCTGCCCACTTTGTTTGCGCAGGCCTGAATCTGACGGTCACCTCGTCTAATAGAGGAAATATCTAAATAAGGATAGGGCAACGCCGGGTTCGATTCTCGGTACCGGAAATTCACCATTTTGTTGCTTGGCGACTTGCCCCGACCAAGCTCGTCTGGCGCTTCGCTGACGGTTGCAGAAAAGTACTTTAAATATGAATCACGGCCACAAGTGACGGCGAGAGAGCTGCGACACCTGTCGATCTCTTATTGGGCACATTCCTGTGGTCAACACACTTCGAGGACTGAAAGACATTGCCAGGGAGGTGAATGCTAACCACTCTGGTTAGTGTCCTAACAGCGCAGGCACAATCATTTGCCCGTATACATGTAATGCAGGTCGCGTCTGTCACGGTGGGCTGAGCTTTGCTGTGTACCTCGCAGGTGCTGTCGCGAGAACTGCTTTCGAAGGTGCCTCCGTGGCCGTGATCGTCTAGTGGTTGGGGCATTGCGTTGTGGCCGCAATAACCCAGGTTCGAATCCTGGTCACGGCTATTTTGAAAGTTTTGCCTTGCTGTTGCTGCAATGATGATAGCTACCTAGTGTCTGAAATCACAATGCTTTCTTCATTTGTCACTAATGTTGCGCAGGCCGCAGTTACACTACCGTTTCATTATCAACAAGTAATTCGGCCACCCCAGGACGTGGGTAGCTGCCTGAGAGGTTAATCTATAGTGGGAAAGGGCAGTTGTTTCAGGTGCGATGGATGAGCAGCCAGTCGCAGCAGAACAGGAAACTCTGTCGTGCACTGTTTCTAGAGATGGCACAGGTAGCATGGCCGAGCAGTTTAAGGCAAGCTCGCACGGTAACTCAGCGTGTTCTGTCAGAGGGTTATCGGCCATCTGTAATAAAAAAAATAACTGAGTTAATGTATCAACGACGAAGTGAAACGGGCGTCTTGCGACGTCTGTCCCGAGCAGATACGACGAACGAAAAAAAAAATCTAACAAAATGAGACTAAAAAAAGAAGGCGCTGGTTTCAGGCACCAGCTCTTCGGAGGTGTGGGTTCACTTACCGTACTTGGTAAGTTGTTACAGTGCCAAAATGCACAGCTCAACTGGCCAAAGTCCATATGAGATCGTCTACGGAAGAAGAATGCATTCAACCTTGGACTTCGCACGATCGACTGCCGGAATCAGCAATGAACACGTAAGGGATCTAGCACGCAAGCTAAAGGAAGCATGGAGGGGAGTGAAACAGCGAAATCATCAAGCCTTTCTTCAGCAAGCAATACAAGACGACCGCCAAGCAGCGGTGTCACAGTATCTAGTTGGATATCTTGTGTATCTGAGCAACGTGGTGTTAAAGAAGTCAAGTAAAAAAGTTTAAGAAGTTTTTGAAAGGACCATATCCTATCTTGGAGGTGTTGTCAGTCACTCTTAAGCTCTAACTGCCCTTTCGTTCGATTGTCGTTCATGTCAATCGTGTAAAGCCATTTCTGGGTAGACTTCCTGTAGTATCGCAAGACGACGAGGACAGACCGAGAGGCAGACCTGCTGTTCTCAAACCCAGGAAGGGAGAATCGCGAGGTCGCAGTCCAGACTTCGAGGCCGAGGCATCGCCACGTTCCGAGCGATCCTGTTCCACACACCCTTACAGTCTGCGTAAACGTGTTTAGTGTGTGAGAGTGCAATGCGTGTGGTTATTTCATTATGTGCTTATGTGAATGTGTTGTGAAGATTTAGTATTGAAGCTATTGCACGAGTGCACAAGTGAAACTAAAACTTTTATTCTATATATTAGTACAAGAAACTCATTTATTTTATGTTCATTGTTAACTCTAGTATTTAGAACTAATTACCCATGTTCATTTTTATTCTAAGGTTTGCTATGATAGCGTATTCTACTAATGCTGTCGTAATAGTACCACAGAGTACAGATGTTTTGTTTGAACCACGATCAGACATGGTAGTTTCAATAAGTAATGCAACACTTGTACTCAAGTACAATCTGAGTGAAAACCAGCAACAGTTCAATTCTGTAAAGAAGCAAATTGATCTAATTCGTTCTGTTAAGGGTAACGATACAATTTTGGAAATAGGTACATCTTGGTATAATTACTGGATCATAGCCAAAACGCAGGTAGTCTACATTTGCTGATGATGAACAAGAGATTTACTGTTTTCTAAAGTTTTTGCCACACACAGCTTTAATTAGGCGTAAACGCGCCTGGTCAGATTTTGGAGGGAATATCCTTCGTACTGTAATTGATGCTTTAACTTGCCGAGATCTACTGGAAGTTAAAGGCAAAATATTAGCTCCTGAACAACAGCCCAGCATATATTCGGCTAACCTCTCTAATTAAATTATTGTATTAAAGAATATGCAAAGAACCATTACTAACCACAGTTTTCATTGTACAGGTTGAAAAGCAATTTCTCACATTTCCACGTAATTCGTAACGAAACGAACACCAATATCCAAGAACTAATCCAAGGATTAAATGCTGTGAGTGCACACTCAGATTTAAACACTCTTTTGTTAAGGATTACTGATAGTTTATCAAATGCTAGAATTGATGCCCTTAACTTAAGAACAGCCTTAGAAAGTAGTTCAAATGATTGATTGAGCAGTGTATTACTACATCCAGAATAATTTTTACAGGTCCTACTATCAATTGAGCGAAAGCTAGATGCAACCTATACTATGATCTACCCTGTTAACTCTTACAGTTTATACGATTACTATAAGTTAACCACCACAAACTCTTTAGTGATTGAAGATGAATTATCTGTTATTGTTTCTATACCCATTGCTAGATCAAAGCATAATTTTGAAATGTATAAGATTTATACTTACCTTGTGAAATGGAGACAGGCAGGTATTCATGTAAAGTACGTACTGAATGATTATTTGCTGCAAGGGTCGAAGATACTTGGTGTCCCTAAATGAAAATGATTTACTTACGTGTAAACGTAGTCTTAAGTTAATTTGCCCTGTATCGGCAGTATTCTTAGCTAGTAGAGTGTACAGCTGTGAGAAAGAATTGTTTATGAATCATCCACCAAGAGATGATTGCCCTAGAATTTCTTAAGCGATGTTCTTAAGGTAAAATTTTCTCATTTAACTCCACCCTTGATGTCACATTTACATGTAAATGCTACACTTTAAACTCAAATGGAATAATAGTGGATTAATCTTGAATGCCAAGCTTTGTGAGTTATGTGAACTATATGATATGCCTAGTGTATTGCCAACTACATTTCATGCAACTGGACATTTGCCATTAACGAGAATGTTATCTGTTTATTACAATGATTCATACATTTTAACATAGGGAAAGCATTCCTTATCAAGTTTTTCTGAAGACAATAATTTAATTAAGGACACCCATGAAAATGTGATTTCTTCCAATAACGAGTTAAATTTCATTGAAGCAACGAATAGAATTAAGTCCTTCGATTCACCCAGTAATGTTGATGCATACTTGATTGTCACTATTGTGTTTCTACTGCTTTTATTGATGTGTCTTTTATCAACAGCATTTGCCATTTATGAAACTGTCGTCCTGAAGGCACGCTTCTCTATACCGAATGTTACTGTGTCTGCAAATGAAATACATGTTGCAATGCCTTCTGGTGCCACAAATGGCGAAATAGATTCATAATACCCAGGAGGTCGTTCTGAGGCACCTATGGTTGCTCTTTTTCTCTGAGGAGAGTGATTTAAGGGTCTACAGGTTGCACACAGCCATATGGTACATAACACGCGCTCGCCAGCAGACCTGTCTGGGATGCGGACAATTTGCTTGGTCAGTACACGTGTGTGTCTGGCCGCAGTGCGACGCAGGGGTGAGCCATTGGCCGCCGTCCACTGCATGCCGTATTAACTAGCGTGGCCTTGGGCTCAAAAATGTCTCTTTCTTAGCTCACCATGGAGCCTTTCGATACGACCGTAATTAGGATGTCAGACACAGTGATGATGGGTGCACGTAGCGTGCGTGTTTCGTAACTAGCCTTTGTTAATAAAACTGTTTGAGCTTACTTCTTATGTTCGCGTATTGCCGTACCTGAAGGACCCACCGCTTACAAATCCTGACAAATATTTCGTTTAATTATCATCTGGGGCAACAACAAAAACAAACTCCTTATACTTCTTTTAAAATTATTTGAAATTACGAAATATCTGGCATATTTAAAATTCATATTTTTAATTACACAATCTAACACTAATTATTAAATTTATTTCTTGATTCATTTGCAGAATATTGTTATATCTTTGTGATGATTCTTCTATTGTCAAGAAAGTATGTAATCTATTTTGCGTTGTAAACTCTTTGGAATATTGTGACTACCGCAGAACATTAGTAGTGTTCATGCCTCTGATGGAAACAGACGCACTTTATTAATTGATATTAACACTGTAATTTGCGGTGTGATAGAAGTTGAAATTGTAAAGATGGTGTGATATTCAAAAATGTGACAAAGAATAAAATACAAGAGTAACACAGGCAAATCTTCATTAGTTATTTAGTCATCTGGAACCACTAAGTCAAAATTTGTCGCAAGAATGTACCCCGAGGCGCAAAAACTGTAGCCAAGAATTAGAGAAAATGAAGATAAGATTTTCTTTTGTGTATATTACGCCTCTCGAAGCTTTCAAAACTTGTGTAGAGACAGAGAATTTTAATAGTGATGTATGGGGGGATAAGATTGCAAGTGGGGGCGTTTTGGCTGTTGCAGAAGAGGAAAGGACAATTATTTGTGTATTTGCAGTTTTCATATGAAAGAACTTCAATTACTCGACGAAAGAAAACCCAGAGTTGCCGAACAAAGCCGGGTCAACAGTGACAAGATAATATCAACAATGACGGACTGGATAAATATATAAAATAGGTGAAGTACAGACTATTTGTGAAATTAATATTTCTGATGGGCTCATGTGATTTCTAGGAAAATGAATAGAGGCCAGGGTAGTGGTGATGACGTGTCAGCTGTAGGACGTAGCCTAGACATGTTTGAACCAATTGAAACGGTAGTCAGCAAAGAAATAGTCAAAACTGCCGTTATGCAGTTGATTTTGCCAAATTTGAGTGCAGTTAATGATCAGTTAACGGAAACACGAACTGTAAACAATGATAAAATGAACAGGGTACAATACCAGGTAGACCAACTTTGTAATCAGGTACCAGAGCTAAAAAACGGGTTGTCAGGTGGATTAAAAAGTGTGAATGAAAAAGTCAGTGTATTAGAAAATAAATTTATTGTTTTGTAAAATGATTTAGTTGCAGAATTCACAAATCAGGAGATGAATGTTAATGACGTCAGAGTTCAATAGAAGGCTGTAGAGGAAAAAATGGAAGAGAATATTAGTAGTTTAGATCAAAAAATTTTAAATGTTGGAAATAGTATGCTAACAAATGTAAATGTTTTAGATAAAAGAATTTCAGTAGTTAAAGAAAATTGCATTCACAACAATTTGTATTCAAATAATGGTATTGCATGGTCCAACTTTCCAATTCAAAGTTTTCCATCAGACGATTTACGTCCAGTGGATTTTCTGCATCACTGTGTAGATAGTTTCGTGTTGGGCGTGAGTGACGACCAAAGGATCAAATTTGTTAAAAGATACCTTGAAGGTGAAGGTGTGTCGTGGGTAAATCAAAATTTAAGTCGGTGGGAAACATATCAAAGTTTCGAAAAACTTTTATAAATAAATTTTTGATCAGAAGCTGAAAAAGGGAGAGTTAAAAATGAATTTCTCAATGGTCCAAATTACAGGAATAGGGACGGTATACTGAGAGAGTTCTGTAAGAATCAACTGAAGATATTAACACACCTTAACAAACCATTTGACGAAATGACATTGATGCACCAAAAAGGAGATACCAGAATGGTTGCTGTGGGATTTAGTAAACGGACCTGACGATTGCCTTGAACAATTTTTACTATATGTTCACAGGCTTGGTATGGCAGTAGAAAGAAGTATGTACCATAATAATCGAAATGATAGACATCACAATGGTAACAACTACAGAAACAGAGATACTGGTAATTACTATCAGGGTCAAAATGGTAATAGAGACATAAACTTTGAACGTCATCAGAATCGGAATAATGGGGAGAATCATGGCTAATTTGATAGGAGAAACAATCATAGAGGTAACTATTGGGGAAATGGCGGTCTGCCTCAGTGAAGGTCCACAGCTTTTGGGTGAGGAAATACAAGTAGTACAGAACCCCCAATTTACACTTGTATTTAGACAATAACAACAGTATTAATTATGTGGCGCATGTATCTGATGTTGAACAGAAGAAACATCAGATTTCTCTGTTATGTTTTGATAAAAAGTTTTGGAATACAATGTTCAATTATAGTGATGTGGATACTTAACACAAACCAGAATGTTGGAGTAATGAGAATTTTGAGGTAGTGTGTACTAATGATTTCTGTTCCTGGTCATAAAACTGTTATTGATGTATGTAAAACTTGTGACGACTGTACTGAATCTGAATTAGTTTTATTTTTGATGTAGGTGTGAATGAGAGCTGTGAAATGACTGAGGTTGCTAAGTCTGACACTGGCAGCTTACTGCAAATGAATGTAGGTGAGATGTATGACTTTAATGGAGATGAGACTTGTTGTTAACTATGTTATTGCCAAAGTAAATTGGAAGAATATGATAATGATGTTGATGAGGTTTTTGTGGAGTCAAAGAATAATGAAGTTTCAGAGTTATTTGTGAATACAGGTAAGGTAAGTGATGTTTGTCACAATGTAAATGAGAGTCATGGAAAACCAGTCCAGTCAAAAAAAGTTTTCATTGATGTCATGCAGAGAAATGATCCAAACAGTAAAGGTGAGGTATCTGTAAGCCTAGAGAATAAAGATGAAAACTTTCTGAAATTTGTTTGGGACCAGATTGCTAACATATTTAAATGTGCATTCTGGAATACGTTAGCTGTGTTAGTCAAAATTTGTATCCAAATTGGTGGGATGATGTGAAAGAACATATAAGTAGGAAATGTAATTTAACAGTAATAGGTTTTGTGTTCCTTCTGCAGTAAGTGCTGTGGAACCCATTCAGTGTGTTCAATGTTTACCTGACAACAGGTGTAGTCAAATCGATGCTATGATTCCACTACTGTTGATAAAACCCTGCAAAAACAGTGTGGATGTAGCATTAGACGAAACTGAAAGCGATTTTTTACATGAAGTGTCTAATAACAGAGATAATGGTTCAGATTTTGGATGTCCTTACATTAAGATTAAGATTGATCAGTGGGAAGGGAATTTGTGACATATATGAACAACTTAGACAAGATTAAATATAGTAAGAGTTTTGTAGAAATGTCCATTGCACATGTAAAGATAAGAGGAGTCACTGGTGAGCAAAGCAAGTTTGTGAAATGTCAAGTACAGTTAACATTTTGTATAGAGGACAAGACCTGTGAACAAGAATGCATAATGATCGTTACTCTAGAAGAAAATATGCACTATGTCTGTAGATTTATAATACTATGGAATGTGTTTTGTTTGCCATGAATGTAGACTGTAACATCATGTAGTTTCTAAAGTTCTAACCTATCCATTGACTGAGTTTAAATCTATTTGTGGATTCATAAGACTATATAACTGTGTTTTCTTCGTCTGGAATTTAGTATGTAAGATAATGTGAATTTTAAGCTCTAACATATCTGTAGACTGAGTAAAAATCTATGATACACTATGTAGTTGTGTTCTGTAATAGATATGTGCTTTAGAACTTTGTACATATATGCCATGAGACTAAATAAGCAGATCTTTTAGTTTTGAAATGGGACAATATTCATATTTTGTATTCTAAAAATTAGGAATAGTGTCATAGCATATTTGTATGTAGTAGCTTATTAGTCCATTTTTATTGCATTTATCTCTGTTTACTAATGTTTCATATGTGAACAATTTTTAATTTCAACTGACATAAATCTCATATAATTGATTTTAAAAAGTGACTAAGAGAGCATATCTCATGTTATGTGAAGGCACTGAATGGCATATTTAGTACAAAAAACAATGTTTTGGGATTTGATGTGAATACTAGATGGGAAGTTCCCTATCCTTTGGAGTGTGTGATGAGAATTCTAGGGAGGAGACTGAAAGATGTGGGCAGATCCACTCCCCACAATGCTATATGGCTGTATGCTGCTGGGCCAGTAAACTTCCAAGAGATCATAGGTGCTGGATAATGTACTACAGCATCTGTCAACTAAAACAGTGATGTGACTGATATTTGTGAATTGTTAGCCTAGAATGCTAAAGACAGTGTTATACAAAATAAGTGCATGCTTTTTGACAAGTAGGGGGATTGACTTTAAATTAGTAACTTTAAATTAGTATCTACTTTTTTATAATTTGTGAATAAATCTTCTAGGTCTTTATGTATGTAGGTTAGTTCTACAAAGAATCAGCAAATAGTGTGGAAAATGTTTGCTAGTGTGACAACATAACAAGGTGTATAATTGTTCGCTTTCATACAATGATTTTGGTCATCAAACTGTTGGATTGTGTCATCATTCAAAGCTGATTATTACTCTCTTCACCTGTATTTAGCCTGAATATTGCAATATTGTATGTGATTGCAACTTGAGTTGTAGGCAGACTCGCACTTAACTCTGTTTTGTGTAACCCTGGTCGTTGCGACTGTGTACATGTGTACTCAAGGAGAGTGTACAATCTTTAAGGCTAGATGCTTCTTCCAACTACTCTTTGCGTATAATTGAAACTTATTGATATGATTATGAACTTCATTCATTTTATTATGTCGAAACTTTTTTGCTGGTTTGTACCCAGTGTGGTTTGGATTCACGGGTCGATCACCAGTTCATAAATGTAGGCCCTAATATTTTTTCATTATTTTGTTCTTTCATGAGTCAACATATCCTTGAATACTACAGTTTACGTTGCTGATTGATTCCTGCTCATGATTGAGTGTATTCTTCCGGTCTTTATCTGTCGTTCTGAGTTTTTCGATTCGGCTCACTCATCATATACTTAGGCTCCGAAATTTTCTCTCTTCTCTTTTGAAGATTTCGGAGGTTTGATTGCGTGGATGTTAACTTACAATTTGTAATTCTTGTAATTTACATTGTCTCCATATTTATTACTATAGTTTAGTGTTGCAATGTTGTAGCTCTGACGTCGTATTTTTGTGACAGTATGTTCTACAGGTCTGAAAATCTGAGTGCCATATCCTGATATATGTATAGATTGACTTGATAGTAGATATTTTTCTTGTGTTTTCTGTAATATGTTGTGTATCAGATACTTCTATATATCTATATGCTATTCTGGGCATCATTTTGTATACCGTTTGACAAACCTTATGGTCTGTCACAAAATATTGTAAACACACTATTTCCAAACCGTCCTCTAGCATTTCCTTTTTTATATAGAAATACACGAATTGAAAAGGTATTTTAAATCTTGTGTAAGTTTAACTTATCTTGGCTGTTTCACTGAAAGAATACATTTGATTTTGTATGCAATCTATTATACTTCAGGCTAAAATGTATGGAAAGAAATTAATTTGTTACAATCGTTATTGTCTAATCTGTATATGTGATTAAAATTACTTTCCTTTCAAAAATATTTGAAATTAGGAAATATCTCGCATGTATAAAATACACAATCTAACACTAATTATTAACTTTATTTCTGGATTAATTTGTAAAATGTTATTTCTTGGTGATGATTCTTAATTTGTCGAGAAAGCTGTGTAAACTCTTTGGAGTATTGTGAATACCGCAGAATGTGAGTACAAACATCAAAAGAGTTTTGCATCACCTCAGTTCCGAGAGTTCAAGAACCTGTACAGAAAATTGGAATAGCGATCGACGTAAACATCATTTCCGCACTTTTTATTGTTCATGAAAACCACACATTGCATGTTGTAGCACTATACAGCGAGACCTTGAGAGGTGGTGGTCCAGATTACTGTACACACTGGTACCTCTAATATCTGGTAGCACGTCCTCTTGCATTGGTGCATGCGTGTATTCGTTGTGGCATACTATCAACAAGTTCATCAAGGCACTGTTTGTTCGTATTGTCCTCGACGACGATTCGGCGTAGGTCCCTCAGAGTGGTTGGTGGGCCATGTCGTCCATAAGCAGCCCTTTTCAATCTATCCCGGGCATGTTCGATAGGCTTCATGTCTGGCGAAGTCACAACATGTGCAAGATGGGGACGCGAATTGTCGTCCTCAAAGACGAATGCCTCGCTAATATGCTCCCGACCATAGGTCGGAAGATTGCATTCACATATCGTACAGCTGTTATGGCGCCTTCCATGACCACCAGCGGCGTATATTGGCCCCACATAATGGCACCCCAAAAGAGCAGGGAACTTCCACCTTGCTACACTCGCTGGACGGTGTGTCTAAGGCGTTCAGCATGACCGGGTTGCCTCCAAACAGGGATCGAACGGTTGTCTGGCTGAAGGTAATGCGTTCCATTTGGCCTGTTGCTGTGAACACCTGTAGCGCACTGCATGGTGTCGTGGTTACGAAAATGGACCTCGCCATGGATGTAGGGAGTGAAGCTGTGCATCATGCAGCCTATTGCACACAGTTTGAGCCGTAACACGACGTCCTGCGGCTGTACAAAATCATAATTCAACAGGGGGCTGTTGCTCTCAGTGTTCATCAGAGCCATAATCCGTAGGTAGCGGTCGTCTACTGCAGTAGTAGCCATTGGGCGGCCTGAGTGGGGGCTCGGCATCAACAGTTCCTGAGTAACTGTATCCCCATGTCCGAACAACATCGCTTTGGTTCACTCCGAGAGGCCTGGACACCTCCCTTGTTCAGAGCCCTTCCTGGCACAAAGGAACAGTGCGGACGCGATGGGACCGCGGTATTGACCATGTAGGGATGGTGGAACTGCAGACTACACGAGCTGTGTACCTCCTTGCTGGTGCAATGACTGGAACTAGAAAATTTATGAGTGACAGTGCTGGTAAGACCGTTACGTAATTTGGTTTTCGAACAACTGAGCAAATCTGAACGTACTCAGACATCCACTATACTGGCACACGATATTTTTTGTGTAATGCAATCTGACTTTCCATAATCCCTACAAAAGAATGGCCATGACTAACAATAACCTATACCTTTCATGAATCACTTACCTCACTACTGCAATACAACGAGCGCCAATACTGCCAGCTAAATGAGAGTCAAACTACTGAAGGCACTAACTACTGGTAGGCATGGTTAGCTAATAAAAGATTTTGATAGAAAACAAACAATGTACATACCTTAATAATATTCAAGTCATCATATATACATACATATATATAATCAGTTCATGATGTACAGTATTAAAAATTTACTCTTTCTGATGGACACACGTCCAGATCGTCCACTCTCAAAATTCTGCCACCTCTCTCCCCACATCCACCACTGCTGTTGGATCACCTCCAACAGCGAAACGCTACACGCTGTTCACATCCCACTGCCCAACACTACAATAGCAAATACTCCAACAAACCAGCCACAGACTGCACACAGTACAGTCAATGATTTTCATACAGAGGGCTATATGGCGTTACCAACATAAAAACCCCCCAGGGGGTCCACAACTCTTTTGTGGATACGTGCATGGCGAGCACGGGGCCCCGAGCCATTGCAGCCTTCTTTCTCTCCAGGGCTGCATTTCCTTTTCTTTCCCCTCCTTTCCCCTCCTTTCCCCTCCTTGCTCCTTTTCCCTCGCCCTCTCCTCTCCCTCTCCTCTCCCTCTCTTGGTGTCCTTGCTTATGTTGGCCCCGCTATCCTCCTGGTTCTGTTGGTTTTCCAATTCGGCTTTGTTGCATAATCATCTCCTTTTGGCATTACTTGGTCCCCCTCTGGGGTTTGACCTCCGTTACAAAATTTCTCCTCCGTAGTGTGAGCCATTTGGGGAAGAGCACCTTACCTAGTGTCTCCGACGTGCGCCCTCCTAGTACATTCCACCTTTTCTTTCGCGTCGTTGTCTGATACTAGGGTGCATAGCCAGCACAGTAGCCAGCCCGTATGGTGGGGTCGCTATGTACCCTTTTGGTTGAGCCGCCTGAACACGCAGGGATCACACTTCTGATACCTGAGCTGTGACCTCATGCATGCCTTGGAGTGGTTGCTCGTCATCCTGGAGCATCGGAACTCCCGGCAATGGCCGCTGTGCCAGACGGCCCTTGCTGTGGCTGGGTGGCGTCCGTGAGGAGAGCCCCTCATCGGAGTGGGTGGTATCAGGGCGGACGCTATGCAAATGAAACGCATATGGGTCCAGAACTCTGGCTGTACTTTTGCTGCCATCTCTCTGCGTGGAACTGATTCCTCAAGTGCTGCTTCTCTTGCCCCTTCAACCTTCCCTTCCATGGCTACCTTCTGGGAAGAGGGTCTGGCCCGTTGTCTAGGGGCAAAACCTTTCCCCCGTTATCTAGTTGGCACCAGGACTGATAGAGATACTTTCACCAGTGTCAAACCTTTCTTCTTTGTGGAACACATTGAAGACAAGTTTGGCGAAGTGGACTCCCTGTGCAAGATGCGGTCAGGTTCGTTGCTGATAAAAACTGCTTCAGCTGCCCAATATGCGGCCCTCCATGCCTGTACCCATCTTGGCACAATTCCTGTGTCCATTACCCCCACCCCCACCAGTCTCTAAATATGGTACAAGGTGTGATTTTTCACAGGGACCTCATCCTTCAAACTGATGAGGAACTTCGGGACAATCTCGGACGGCGGGGTGTTCACTTTGTTCGGCGTGTTCAGAAGGGTCCTAAAGACAATCGTATTGATACTGGTGCCTTTATCCTGGCATTTGAAGGGGATACCCTCCCTGAGAAAGTTAAGATTATGGTCTATCGCTGTGATGTGAAGCCGTACATACCGCCTCCTATGAGGTGTTTTAAGTGCTTGCTTTTTGGCCACATGTCTTCCCGCTGTTCCCAGGCCCCTCTCTGTTGTGACTGTGGACGTCCACTCCACGAGGGGAGTCCCTGTGTCCCCCCTCCTGTATGTGTAAATTGTCATGGTAGTCATTCTCCACGTTCACCAGATTGCCCAGTATATAAGAAGCCCGTAAGAAATATGCACGACTTCACCCTGTGTCCATGACATCTAGTTACGCCATTGTCACATCTTCACCCCTTCCTCCCCCTTCCTTACCCCCATCCCGGACCCCTCTCCTTCCCCCTCCCCTGCGGCTGCCACACCTTCTCCTATGGGCGCTGCTCCCCCTCCCCAGCCGGAGAAGTGTCCCACTCCTTCGGCGTCTGCCGGTCAAGGGCGCCTCTCCCGGGATGCCCCTTCCTGGCACTTTCCAGGCCAAAGGTCTGCTGCCGCGCGACGTCCGCGAGCCGCGGTCTGTCGGCCCCCAGGTCGCCCAGTCTCTTTCTGTTCCTGATCTTGCTGCAGCTGGCTCCTTTATGCCACACAGCCCTCCTCGATCTCAGCCTGAAAAGAAGAAGAAACATAAGTCCCAGGAAAAGAGCCTCTGGTGTCACCGGAGGTCCCTTCCCCGACTTAACAACCGGATTCTGACCTGTCGTTCATGGATGTCGCCCCCTCCTTGTCGGTGACAGTTGGGGACCCGGCGCTATGACTGGATTTAGCGTGTTCAGCCCCCATTTAAACCATCGTTCTGTGGTTCTCCAATGGAATTGTAATGGATACTATCATCACCTTCCTGAGTTGAAATCCCTTCTTTCGTCCTACTCCGCAGCTTGTGTGGTTCTCCAAGAATCTCATTTTACTGATGCTCACTCACCGACCCTCCGTGGGTTCCGTGTTTTCTGTCGAAATCGGGTCGGACCGCTTCAGGCTTCTGGTGGCGTTTGTAAGTTGGTCCATACAGACATTGCTAGCACATGGATTCCTCTTCAAACTACATTGGAAGCGGTTGCTGTCAGGGTCCACCTGGACTCTGAGGTCACGGTTTGCAATCTTTATCTCCCTCCTGACAGGACTCCTACACCTGCTGCCTTAACCGCCCTTCTTCAGCAACTTTCTCCTCCCTTCCTCCTCCTTGGGGATTTTAATGCTCATCATCCTTTGTGGGGCAGTACCTTTCCATCTAGACAAGGTCTTCTTATAGACCAATTTATTGCAGACCACGACCTGTGCCTTCTTAATGATGGCTCCCCTACTCATTTCAGTGCCGGTCATGGTACCTTTTCTGCCATTGACCTTTCTCTTCCTTCTCCCTCTTTCCTCCCTTCATTACACTGGTCACCACACGACGACCTTTGTGATAGTGCCCATTTCCCGTTGATTATCACGCTCCCTTCCCGCTCCCCGATGGAGAGGTTACCTCGTTGGTCTTTCCAACGCGCCGATTGGCCTCTTTACACTGCACAGGTCGAGTTTTCTCCCTCTTTGTCGGGTTGTATTGATGACGTCCTACGTGACGTGTCTGACGCGATTGTTCGCGCTGCTAGCCTTGCTGTCCCGCGCTAATCTGGACCATTTCGTCGCCGGCAAGTCCCGTGGTGGAGTACGGCCATTGCCATTGCCATCCATGATCGCCGTCGAGCTTTGAAACACTTTAACAGGCACCCATCCGTAGCCAGCCTTACTACCTTTAAACGCCTTCGCGCTAAAGCCCGTTATTTAATCAAACAGACCAAGCAGATATGTTGGGAACGATTCGTTTCTTCCCTTGGTTCTACTGTCCCTCTGTCACGGGAATGGGCTACACTTCGCTCTCTCCAAGGTTGCCATCGGCAGTCCACCCTCCCAGGCCTTCACCTCCCAGATGGCATTTGTACGGACCCATCAGTTCTTGCAGAACATCTAGCGACCCATATTGCAGTGGCATCAGCGTCAGCCTCCTATCCAGCTGCTTTCCTTCATCAAAAACAGCAGGCTGAAGCTTCCACCTTATGTTTCACCCCTTGTGAGTCAGAATCTTACAACGAACCTTTTACTGAATGGGAATTTCGTTCTGCTCTATCTTCTTCTCATGATACGGCCCCTGGCCCAGATTCCATTCATGACCAACTGCTTCAACATATCAGTGCTCCACAACGGCAACATCTTCTTCAGGTGTTTAACCGTATCTGGCTCCAGGGTGACTTCCCTTCTCAGTGGAGGGATAGCATTGTGGTTCCTGTCCTTAAGCCTGGTAAGAACCCCCTATCCGTTAACAGCTATCGGCCAATTAGTTTGACCAATGTTGTTTGTAAGATACTTGAACGGATGGTAGCCCGTCGGCTCAATTGGGTCCTCGAATCTCGGGATCTATTGTCGCCTTACCAGTGTGGCTTTCGAGAGGGACGGTCTTCAATCGATCATTTTCTTCGCTTGGAATCCGCAGTTCGGCAGGCTTTTTCCCAGCGCCGCGATTTGGTTGCAGTGTTTTTTGACCTTCGCAAGGCGTATGACATGGCCTGGCGCCGTCACATCTTACTTACCCTTCATCAGTGGGGTCTTTGGGGCCCACTCCCGATTTTTATCCGCCAGTTCCTGATCCATCGGTCATTCAGAGTTCGAGTTGGTACTGCTTTTAGTTCTCCACGGACCCAGGAGACGGGCATCCCACAGGGTTCTGTCTTGAGTGTCCTTCTTTTCCTCATTGCTATCGATGGACTTGTGGCCTCTGTCGGTCCCTTGGTCGTCCCTGCTCTGTATGTGGATGATTTCTGCATTTGGGTTAGTACCTCCTCGATGGCATCTGCAGAACGGCAGCTCCAGGTGGCTATATGGCGTGCCTCTGCATGGACCATCTCACACGGGTTTCAATTTTCTCCTTTAAAATCGCGGGTGGTCCACTTCTGTCGCCGTACTACAATCCACCCCGATCCAGAGCTCTATCTCGCTGCACAACAATTGCCTGTGGTTCCACAGTTTCGTTTCCTCGGTCTTCTTTTCGACAACAAGCTCACTTGGCTGCCCCATATCAGACTTCTGAAGGTAGGATGTTTCCGTAAAGTCAATGTCCTTCGCTTCCTTGCCCACTCCTCTTGGGGTGTGGACCGTTCCCTCCTCCTCCTCCGTCTTTATCGTGCTCTAGTTCTGTCTCGCTTGGACTATGGTTGTCAAGTTTATTGTTCAGCTGCTCCTTCCACACTGCACGTGCTGGATCCGGTCCACCATCGTGGTATCCGTTTGGCCACTGGTGCCTTCCCTACTAACCCTGTTGCTAGTCTAATGGTTGAAGCTGGGATCCCCCCCCCCCCCATTCTGTTCGGCGGTCCCAGCTTCTGGTGTCTTATACACTCAGTATCCGTTCCTCTCCCATTCATCCTCCCTATTCTATCCTGTTCCCAGACCATGGACGTCGCCCACCCGACTCCCGCCCTCGGGTGGGTTTACCGGTTGGGCTGAGACTTGCGTCTCTTTGCCGTGATTTTCAGCTTCCTTCTTTGTCCTGTCTTCCTCGCTCCCTCCCCTCCACCCCTCCTTGGTTAGTTCCTTGGATCTCCGCCGAGGTCCGAAAGATGCCATCCCCCCAGTGGTGTTCCGTTCCTTTTTCCGCCAAATTTCATGGGAGTTTCGGGATGCTGTTGTTTTTTACACTGATGGCTCTAAATCTGCTGATCATGTTGGGTATGCCTTCACGTCCTCTGTTGGAACGGAAAGCCATCTGCTGCCACCTACATGTGGGGTGTTTGCTGCGGAATTGATGGCGGTTTCCCGGGCCCTTGCCTTTATTAAACAGTCGGAACACAACCGCGTTTTATTATGTACGGACTCGATGAGTGGCCTTCTTGCTATTGACCGGTGTTTTTCGCGCCATCCCTTGGTCTCTGCCATCCATGACCACCTCGCTGATATTCACTGTGCTGCTTGTTCCATTGACTTCCTTTGGGTCCCTGGCCATATGGGTATCCCGGGTAATGAGCTCGCTGATCGTTTGGCTGGGGGAGCAGTTACTTACCCCCCGTTTTCTGTAACCCCTCCTGCAGCGGATTTACGGCTTCACATCAAATCCCACCTCGCACAGTCATGGGCCAATTCTTGGGAGGCTACTCCCCTGTCTAATAAACTTCGTGCAATTAAGGTGACACCAGGCCCGTGGCATTCTTCCTTTCGCCTCTCCCGAAAGGACTCTACCACACTGTGTCGTCTCTGCATTGGCCATACCAGGCTGACCCATGGCTTTCTTTTGCGTGATGAGCCACCCCCACTATGTGGTTGTGGAGCCTTCCAGTCAGTAGCCCACATTTTGGTTGAATGCCCACTTCTTTTGGCTCTGCGCGCTAAGTAGAGGCTCCCTCAGACTTTACCTTTGATGTTGGCTGACGATTCCCGGATGGTCTCTCTGGTTCTCGGTTTCCTCCGGGAAAGTGGTTTTTATTCTCAGTTTTAAGGTTTTTAATCTCTCTCTGGTGTTGGGGCAGGGCTGTGAGTGTTTGGGTGTCTACCACTGTAAACAGTGTTCGGAGATTCCCGATTCACCTCCCTGATCGAAATCCTCTTTTCTTCCCCTTTTACTCTGTTTTTACCCTTTTTTTTAAGGCTTGGTTAGTCTTTCTATTCCCATACGTACTTTCTACATTATAGCAGTTGTACCTTGTAAGTCACAGGTGGTCTTGCCTATGCTGCTTCAGCATAGTGTTGGGTTCGTTATCTTGCCGACTTCCCTCATTTTGTTTTTTACCAATGACAACATGACTGCCGTTTTACGTTTTTCCCCCTTTCCAATTTATTGTTCTGACTTTACTGAGATGTCCCATTAGCAGTATGGAGCATATCTGAAACAAGGGACTGATGACCTTGCTGTTTGGTCCCTTAAACTCCAACCAACCAACCAACCAAAATAAAAACCTAAACAGTCTACTTACATAGCCCCCATGCTCGCGACAGCAATTTTACAAATTGCTTTGGGTAGTGGCCAATACATATTTGTTAAAATTTTTCATAATTAAAATAACAAAGATATCAAATGCACACACTTATTGATACACTGTTGGTCAAAAAGCAAAGATTTTCTCACAGTCCATAAAGACAATCTGATCATTCATCACAGTATTAATTACAATTTTATGCACAAAGTCTGAGCAGTAAAAGAAAATGCACACAGAAGTAGTTGGATTTCCATGCAGTCTTGAAGTAGTAGTGTTGTCCTCCCAATGGAAAGACTCTTGACATGCAGACAGGTAATGGTCCACAACAGAGCAAATCCACAGCAGAGTCAGTCGAAGTTTTGAAGAATATTGGTAGAGCAGACCCACTGTAGTCCTGGTAGAGAATATGGTATTGGTGGGCCCTCAGAGGTACAGACCCACTGCCATCCTTGTAGAGATGGCCAGCAGCCATCTGTTGCGGCTATGCAGGTGCACAATCACCATCGAAGAGTCTTGCGGACGATATAGCAAGTCTATAAACCACCACTTGTGCACCCACAAAATTTTTGGAATTGTCCTTAGAACCAGCATTGCTGTTAAATAGTCCCTTGCTGAATTATTAACACATGTGCAAATGATAAGTCCCCCTTTTTTCACATATTGTGCATGTATTATGATCAACAGGAATGTGTGCACTGAAATGAACGTTTATAAGTTACTTAATTTGATGGACTGGTGTCAATTACAATTTTATAACATGAGAATACAATTACAAAGGTACAGAAAACATCATTAAAAAGCGTAATAATACAGATAACATTGGTAGTAATACAGGCTTTCCAAAAGAATAGAAATAAACACATACACCAGTGTTACAGGAATTATGACCTAAGTAAATACACAAAAGATCAGAATAGCTTTCGAAAATAATGTATAAATATCTTTACAAAGTAAATAACATGTTATTAGAAAAATTCTTCAACATAACTCTTGTCAGATAAACACATAAAGACAGGAAGAACACAAATACACAAGTGTACACAAACACATAGCGGAATAACACAAAAGGATAGTACAGGGTTTGTTGTCAGCGACTCATCTGGTACTGCAGTCCAACCAAAAACTTCATTCTATAGATCTTTCCTCTTATTTCAACATTTGCTCCTGAAAAAAACCCTATCTAAGCCTGTTTTCCTTAAACCCTACTGTTTTGTTCATATCCTCTTTCAAAATAAATATTTCTCATTGTATAACCCTCATTTTTGCCCCAAAACTTTTTCATATAACTTCTCAATGCATTCTTTTCCTGTTCTTCATAACTCATTCTCTTATATAGTCTACTCCCCCTTAAGCTAACTTAAATCCACTGAGCTCAGATACATAAACTAAGGGGCGAGACAATGCAGCAGCACGAAATATTTAACACAAACAGCAGTGACAAAAAAAATGCATATTGGCAAAGCAAGCAGCAGTATATCTAAATTAGCAAAGCAAATGCAACATTAAAACTAATATGAGCCAATGTGCAGCAACAAGAAAAATAAATCAGTAGTAGAACTGGTTTAACAGAGTAATACAAAGTGAAATTCAGTAGCACTATGCCTGGCAAACAGCAGCAGCAAATGCAAGAACTTATATCTAAACATGACAAACCCACAAGCAGAAAAAACAGTACACTAACGACAATAATGCAGATAAGGGAAATGTCTATTCACATCTTAATGTCTGTCATTAAAGTGGTGCACCACAACAACTTATTCTACAAAAAATTACCAAGTACTTGAAAAGAAAATTATGTATGCTGTTACTGCTATTAGTCCCATCCTATTGTTCTTTCCTTTCCAAATGCTCCTTTTTTTTTTTTGAAGAATGTGGATTATAAAATTATTATTCAACATCTGTTGACAGAAAGTGCTCACATTAGCAAATACATTTAATTTTATTTTATAAAACCAATGCTGCAACACAGCTGGAAACCAGCTATCAAATGAAATAAGCAACTATGTACAAAGCATAAAACATCATTTAATAGCCATGTGGCATTCCATAAGTCAGTAGAAATTCTCTCAACTCTCGTAGAAATAAACCTGTCATCTGGTGTGCAGATGTAAGAATACTTCCCATCAATTCATAAGTATTTCAGTAAGTAGCACTAAGTATGAGCTCTACTGTATAATATGTTTCCAAGTAATGAGCGTGTCACATTTGCAATGCTTTCTACAAAGGAATGTCAATAGCGAGGTTAATGGCCTCTTTTTTTCTCTCCACCTAATAGCTTTTTCTATAGGCGACTGGCGCAGCTGCGTGCACACAACACATTACGTGGTCACTTATCTTCCATACCTAAAAATTTACAACAGTAGTTTCCACTACAGCGACAGTCTCACATAAAAAAATTCACAGGTCGAGAATTT
Organism: Schistocerca piceifrons; assembly: GCF_021461385.2. Taxonomy (NCBI): domain Eukaryota; kingdom Metazoa; phylum Arthropoda; class Insecta; order Orthoptera; family Acrididae; genus Schistocerca; species Schistocerca piceifrons. The sequence goes on from NC_060139.1 coordinate 988,492,877, forward strand.
ATTAAAAATGTGTAGAAACAAAATCCTATAAATATAACAGTGTCCAAAAAATTTTCGCTGGCATTGTGATACCTTCACGCATGTACACACATTTCATAAATCTTAAAGTACGATTCTTGGTTTCCAACATCCATTTCCACAAATCAGAGTCCCTAACCACTACTCATTATTCATATACATATAAACACATGGTCACATTCCTCATATACGGTAGCATCAGCTTATTGATCATAAACATACCTCAACAGCATAATACACATCGTCATTGTAATAATATCATAACAGATTAATCACGTCTCAAAATCGTTGCAGCTTCTTTCAGTAATTTCAAAACCTTGAATAAAGTCATCTGCCTCAAACGTACTTAAAAAAATTCATGATCCCATACCAAATACATCATTCAATGCTCTCATAGTATCAAATGGTTCCGAAAAAATATGAAGAGTTCACAAAGTACAGACAAGATACAATTTCATAAGTGTGAAGTTATCCAGCTGTGTAATTGGGTAAACATGTGTCACTGACATAGTAAAACAAAAGCTTATCTCTCTCAGTTAAATGATCAGATAGCTGTGTAATTATGTGTTAGAGAAATATGGTAACGATGTGTAAAGTTGTATAAGCAAATACCATATTAGCTAGGGCTCCTAGCGTTTGCCATGCTTAGAACACAAAGTAGGCGTGTACCCCCTGAGGATTAAAGTAATTATACCCTCAGGTGTTACAGATTACAGCAATGCAATGAAATGTATAACAGAAAACCTTTGTATCTTTGTAATTCAAAAATCTTTAAAAATAAATGTTTTAAGTACAAAATTATACTGAAATGCGAGTCCCTTAGCGCTATAAGTGCATCTTGCTGTAAGAAAATTCTGTGGAAGTGTCATAGTTATCGTCCTCCGTAAGGAAAGTTTTGCAGAAGTCATTGCACTCACCTCATCGTAAACAAAAGTGAAATGCTTTGTGCATACATATCGTAGTTATTACGCTTATTGCCGTGATCGAGAAAGTACTGTACAGTAACGTATTGTGTGCTACAGAAAAGGCTGTCTCATTGTAGCTATACCACAAAAGTTACTACTAAAACATGTTTTACTTTCCAGAATAATACAGAAAAACTGTGCAGATATAAAACAGATAAACCGCAAAAGCAACCAAGTAAACTGTGTCACACATTAGTAGCGTCGTGATATAGTCGTGTAGCTGTCAAAGAAACCAAATACTAAGTCATCTTTAGTCTCATAGAAAGTACTTCAAATAAAGAATGCCTTTTCAAATAAATCAAAATGTTACATTAAAATCTCATTAGCGGTATATGTTCTAATTATACAAGCATTATAGTCGTTGTTATTTTTCTCAAGCCCAGCCAGCGCACGTGGCCGCCTGCGGTGTGGGGTCATTGTCTATTACCTTTGTTGTCGCGCGTTGTTGCTGGGATTTGGAGATCTAACTTCTACAAATTCACCTTGTCGAGAGGCCCCTGCTCTGTTTGAACTACGCCAATTTTGGTTAAATTCTGGTCTGTTAAGATTATATCGTCTGTCATGTCGGTAGTTTCTATAATTTTTTTTCTTGTGGGTCACGTGATGGAGAATTTCTCCATGAGTCGTAACTGCGCGTTGGACCGTTGTCTGAAGTTATTCTGTCTCCGTTGATAATACTTACTTTGGTTCCCATTTTGTCTGTTTCTCTGATTGTCTGTCATATTCATTACTATGGAAATGCGATCTTTCTCTGTAACTATTTTTACTCTGCCAACGGTTGTCATAAGTGTGGTGTCTGTTTTGGTCACGATTTGCGTTGTAAGAATAGCCTTGTCGTGTCCAGTTACTATTTCTGTCGTCACGGAATTGTGATGCATATGACCTGTAATTGTCATGTTACTGTTTTCACGTCCCGCGATTGACAGTGTCAATTTCTAATTCTTGTAAGAGTCGCTGAGAAGCTTCAATGTCGTCTTTGCAGCGTCCTGCCAAAATATGTCTTAAATGCTGAGGCAGTTTGATTAAGCAAATGCGGATGAGTTCTGAGAGGCTGTATGGATTTGACAGGTACTGATACTTGTGCAACATGTCTTCAAAATATTTCACAAGACTGGAAAATTCAGAGTGTTCGAAATGTTTCATCATTATGATGATATGTTTTACTCGGTCTTGTGTAGCTTGAGACCAATATGTTGAGAGGAAGGCATTATAAAATTCTCCTTCACTGTGAAAATCGTGAATGACCGATTGCTTCATACAGCTGGTTCATTCTCTAAGTAGCCACACACAAATTCTAACCTGTGCTCCAATGACCAGTTGGGAGGAAAACAATGAGAGAATTGATGAAGCCACGCTTGAGGATGAATGTCGTTGCCAGAATTCTTAAATGTTTTGAATTTACGTGTAGTAATGAACAGCTTATAGTCAAAGTCATCGTGTCGGCGAGACGCATATCGGTCATTGTTAGGTCGTGTCGGTGGTTCCATCTCAAAATTCGGTGCACCTTGCCAATTTCTTTCATAATTTCCGAAATGGCATGTGTTATTATTTTGTGGCTTTTCCGTATTTCTAAGTCCCTCTTCCCGTGTTGGAGCGCGAGTCTCCTCTGAAATATGTAATTCTTGTATTATTTGTGCCAACTGATCTTGTACTTACCGGATTTCTCTTTGGTGTTGCGTATTAATTTGATTCTGATTTTGTTTGAATTTCCTAATTTGTTCGTACTCCTCTGTGTCAGCAAAGGCTACTGGTCTTGTGTCATTCAGATCATCCACCTTTGTAGATAAGTTAGTGAACTGATCCGAACGTTCGGCTACTTTCTCTGATAGTGAACTTATTTCCTCAGTGTTTTTTTCTGAACCAAGTTTCAGGGTGTCCATTTGTGTTGAAAACGCATCTACTGTGTCCTTTAAATTTTCCTGAGTTTTTGCAAGATGCGTAACCGAATCGGTAGATGCAACTGAGTCAATTTTAGCTCGCAAGGTGTCGTGATTTTCATGAACAATAGTTTGAAGTTCCTTTACGGCTGCCTCGTGATTCTGTAATGCATTTTCATGACGCGAAAAAATAGGATGGAAATGCTCACAAATTTTTGTTTTTACGTAATTACAGACTTTTGACATTTCAATTCGATTTTAAGTAACTCAGCAGTTAAACCTTCACGTGTTTGTTCAACCATGGTGTCTAACATTTGAAGCTGCTGCTGTGTTTGTCTCTGGTGTTGTTCCATTGTGTCTAACTTTCGAAGATTTTGTTCCATTTTGTCTAACTTTTGAAGCTTTTGTCCCATTTGTTGCATTAATTGTAATAACAGTGCACTGGTGTCTGAAACATGTTCCTCAGTGCTATTCGGTAGTGCATTTGAACCGACAATACTCGCATTTTGAAAAGCAGAAAATGTCTTGACTTATTTGAGAAAATAGTGAGGACACAAAACCTGAATCTACAGTATTTGCAAGATTGTGTCCTGTCATTTCGGAATCCTGAGGCGAGTTGTGCCGACCGATCGATCGATAGATAATGCTTCCCTGTCCACTAATTGTTTCACTGTCTACACGATTATTTGCCACCCGCTCCGTTTCCCTATGCACAATTACCAAATTACTACTTTGAATGTCTGTTAATTCATTACACGGTGGTGCTGATAAGCTACTTTCGTCCTCACTATCATTTCTCAATTTACTTTGGAGCCTAGTGTTTCGTTTTTCACACGCCATAATTATCATTTATTTCACACGATAACAAGAAAAGCACAATTCGAAGAGCAAAAATAAAACACATTAACATAGCACTGAAAATAATATCTAGTTAATTGCAAGCTCAGCTGCGAAATACTTGGTGCAAATGTACATGCATGTCACAATTGTTTTACTGTACAACAATGAATAACTTCAACTACAAAGGAAATTCTCTCTACAATTACGCTCTAGCAATAAACAATAGCTACACTAATTACACAAACTACAAGAAAGAATTAGAAGATTCCAGTGAGGTATCCTCGGCTAAGGGTCGACATATGAAACATTCCCTTAAAAAATTTATGAATGACAGTGCTTGTAAGACCATTACATTATCTGATTTTCAAACAGCTTAGTAAAACTGAACGTACTCAGACATTCACTAAACGGACACACAATATTTTTAGCGCAACGCAATCTGACTTCCAATAATCCCTACAAAAGAAGAGCCCTAACAATAACCTACACTTTTCATGAATCACTTACCTCACAAAAATCTTCGTCACTCAAACTCCTGCAAGACAACGAGCGCCAATACTGCCAGCTAAATAAGAGTCAAACTACTGAAGGCACTAACTACTGATAGGCATAGTTAGCAAATGAAAGATTTTGATAGAGAACAATGTATTTACCTTAATAATATAAAAAGTCATATATATATATATCTCAGTTCATGATATCCAGTATTACAAATTTACTGTTTCTCATGGACACACGTCCAGATCGTCCGCTCTCAAAATTCTGTCATCTCTCTCTCCCCACATCCACCACTGCTGGTGGATCACCTCCAACTGCGAAACGCTACGCGCTGTTCACATCCAACTGCCCAACACTACAATAGCAAATACTCCAACAATGCAAACGAGCCGCAGACTGCACACAGCACAGTCGGTGATATTCATACAGAGCGCTACGTGGCGTTACCAACATAAAAACCTAAACAGCCTACTTACAAACTGATCGCTGTCGGAGACCCTCCATTTAATAGGCGCTGCACATGCATGGTTGTTTAGGTCCTTGGTCGGGTTTAGTGACATCTCTGAACAGTCAAAGGGACTATGGCTGCGATACAATACCCACAGACAGCCTCTGATGGAAACAGACGTGTTTTAGGATTGATATTAACAATGTAATTTGCAGTGTGATAGAAGTTGAAATTGTAAAGATGATGTGATATTGAAAAATGTGACAGTATAAAATTCAAGAGTAATGCAGGCAAATCTTCATAAGTTATTTAGTGATCTTGAACCCACTAAGTCAAAATTTCAGCTGCAAGAATGAATCTATGGATGCGACAACTGCAGCCAAGAACAAGAAAAGAAAATGAAGATACGTAAAAAGTTTTTCTGTTGTATATCTTACGCCTCTCGAAGCTTTCAAAACTTCTGCAGAACCGAAGAATATTAATAGTGGTGTGTGGGAAGTTAAAATTACACCCTCTAATTAAAGAGGGTGTAGAAATAAGAACGTGTGAGAAGATCTTCAACTGTGAATGCTGATGTAACCTTATAGGTGTATTGAAGCGAGCTGTCCATGCGGAAAAGAGCCAGAGATATTCGTCGGAATGTTTACGCTAGGGTGGCAGCGGTGGTGCCACCAGCGCAGACGTTCACGTCATCTGCAACAGCTGTACGTAGTTTTCGAGCAACCAGAAGCCATCCACCAAATATATAAGGCCAACATAGCACCAGCTCTGCCTGCCAGTTGCTTCTGACGATGACGATGGAGGTAATTGTCGAAACCTCGAGGTTTTACCCCTAACTGACGTGGCAAGATGTCTCAGAATATTTTATGCGATGCTTAGGAAACTTCGAAGTCGATTACCTTGAGAATTTGTGAATCCCATCGGATTGCTCCGGCTGACTTTACATACCAGAAATGTACAAAAATGCCGAAATCCGATGCTGTATGGTCTCTTTGTGAGATGAGGAGGATGTCCACACTAGAGAAATTTGTGATACCCTACATTTACCTGTCAGACAACTGATGATGACAGAACAGAAATGGAACGTCGATCATTTTGAACAACAATTTCTGTATAGTGTGTCACATCCGAAACATTTCTTTATTAATGGTTTAATAAGTAGAAGTTTGTTACTACAACATATTGTTGGATAGAGACACACATTATACGGGAGGCAGTTGGAATATTTCATTGAGAGCTGTGACGTTACTGCTTCATGTCTAGGCAGTGCAAGTGCGAGCAGATGAGGTCAGCGCATCGTCTGCAGCCGGCTGAATGCTGAACTGCAGCAGTATGATGGCGTACGCGACGACGGCAGCCACGTAGCCTGTCAGCAGCCTGCCATCCACGCTGAACAGGGAACACGCGCTGAACATGACAGGACAGCTGGCGCAGCTGCTGGGACAGCTCCTCACTGCCGCCACCTATTATAAGAGTAACGCTGTCGTTAACTGTAGTGATTCGGTCATAGCAAACACTTCAATTAAAAATTACCTGTTTTATTTATTCGTCTGTTTAAATATTCCCCCTTTGTAAAATTGGACACGTGTGAGGAAACACGGATTGCTGCATCATTACTGAAGGAAAGTTCTGTGCAATCTCCAGTCGAATGTACTTTTGGCTGGCGATAAATGAACACATTAGGTGAGTATTACATTGAATTTATCGAAATAAAATGCGCTTGTACATTTACCACCCACATTTTAAAATTATATTTCTGACTTATTATTACTTTGACTGTTATACACTGAAGAGCCAAAGAAGTATACCTGCCTAATATGTAGGGCGCTCAGGAGCACGCAGAAGTGCCGCAGTACGACGTGGCATGGCCTCCACTAATGTCTAAAATAATGCTGGAGGGAACTGACACCATGAATCCTGCAGCGCTGTCATAAATCCGTAAGAGAAGAAGGGGGTGGAGATCCTGAACAGCACGTTGCAAGACATCCCAGATATGCTCAATAATTTTATTTATTTTATTTATTTATTTAACCTGATCAGATGCTCATAGTTGGCGAGTTTGGTGGGCAGCGGAAGCGTTTTAACTCAGAAAAACGTTTCTGGAGCCACTCTGTAGCAATTCAGGACTTGTGAGGTGTCGTGTTGTCCTGCTGGAATTTCCCAAGTTCGTCGGAATGTACAATGGACATGAATGGATGCAGGTCATCAGCCAGGTTGCTTACGTATATGCTACCTGTCAGAGTTGTGTCTAGACTTATCAGGGATCCCATATCACTTCAATTGCACACTCCCCATAAAATTATAGTGCCTCCTCTAGCTTGAACAGTTTCCTCCTGGCAAAAAATGATTCAAATGGCTCTAAGCGCTATGGGACTCAACATCTGAGGTCATCAGTCCCCTAGACTTAGAACTACTTAAGCCTAACTAACCTAAGGCCAACACACACAACCATGCCCGAGGCAAGATTCGAACCTGCGACCGTAGCAGCAGCGCGGTTCCGGACTGAAGCGCCTAGAACTGCTCGTGCTACAGCGGCCAGCTCCTGCTGACATTCAGGGTCCATGGATTCAGGAGGCCCTCTCTATACCTGTAACGTCCATCCACTCGATACTATTTGGAACGAGACTCGTCAGAAGAGCCAACATGTTTCCAGTCATCAGCAGTCCAATGTCGGCGTTGACGGGCCCAGGTGAGGTGTAAAGCTTTGTGTCGTGCGGTCATCAAGGTTATATGAGTGGGCCCTCGGCTCCGTTGGTCCTGTTCTTGCATGATCTTTTTCCTGTCGCAGCCATGTCAGAGATTTGATATTGAAGCTACACTCGTGAAATGGTCGTGCGGTAACATCCCCACTTCACCGCTATCTCCGAGATGCTGTGTCCCATTGCTCGTGTGCCGACTATAACACCACTTTCAGACTCACTTAAATCTTGATAACCTGCCATTGTAGCAGCAGTAACCGATCTAACAACTGTGCCAGACACTTCTTATCTTATATAGGCGTTGCCGATCGAAGTGCCCTATTCTGCCTGTCTACATATCTCTGTATTTCTATATGTATTTAGAGCACATTATTGTATTTATGTAATCTTCATCTATGAAGCTACTTGAAATTTTGTTGTACCACATAATACTGCTTTTACCACTGTGTAATTTTCTGTATTTAAAATTAGCAACCTGAGTTGTATGGGTGCACTTTTATTGCAATGAGTTTCTTTTATCATAAATTTTTTAACGATGAATCGATTTTTAAGACAGGAAGCATTCTGTGCCTGCAAGGACGTATTTTAAATATCTAAACCAACGCCTAACGGCAAATGTGATGAAAGCAACTTAGAATTTGACTTTACAGTAAAAACCGGTACAGAAACCGTGATAATCCAATTTCCCATTGTTTGGTACGTTCAGAAACAGTTTCAAGCCAGAGCACGTTTGTTGTGAAATTATTCACTTTTTCAAAGGAAAAGTTTTTGTAAAAAATTATCCTCTGTAAATCTGTAAAAAATTAACCTCTGTAAAATATTATTAACAATGATACTAACTTGAAAAGCCTCACACCCCGCTAGTTTTACTCACAGAATTGCAAACAAGGTTAAATCACACGCCTCCACCTCAGGGTTCACTCAAAAGTGGAGAAGCTATAGTGGTACACCTAAAGTTCTAAAAATGTCAAGTAGTACACAGTGAAAAAAGGTCTAGGAGACCTGGTTAGTGTATTACGATAGGTGGAGTTGCGGTGGCAGATAATCGTGGTGCAAAGTGCGAGATTGCATAGTAGAAATCCACAAGGCTGCCGTAAGCTTCCTATCATGAATCACAGTGATCAAACCGGACGATCTTTGTACATGGCTGCTCCCAAGGTGATGAGAGATAACGCTTGCATGTCAAAACGGTGATAACTTTCGCGCTGCTGTTATCTCCCAAGCGAAATCGTCCAAGTTCAGTAACCGCATGGCGCTGGAGATCGGCTCTCCATACTGTTCATGTACCTGGATGCTGCACCGTGGTTTGCATCCACCGTTTCCCAAGGTCAACGTCACAAGGGATGGAGACTGCACTCTCGGTCTGCGCTGTCTCTTAGCTATCGATCTTGAACACCTGTTCAGCCATCATGTTTCTGAAATGGAGAAAATAGTGTGCCTCCACCATGGCGTGACCTTAAATAAATTTTTAAATTTAGTGGATCAGAGCTTGTAATATTATTGGAATTTCCGTCGTATGAAAGCTGTGAGTACCCTGGGAAAGGCATTCACCTATCTGTATATTAAATGATCAACTTATGAGATGAGACATATTCTTTGAACGACATTTGTTTTATATAATTTACGGACTGTAAAGATGTGCATCTAGCGCGGACGCTAATACATCGATTGTGTAGTCAAAGAAACATTTTAACGGAAGCAGAACTGACGTTCCGCTTCGATTAAATAAAAGATGACAGTAAAAAAACTTTGGTAGATCTTCAGATTTTAATGTACTTCTGCTTGTAATGTGAAAGCGTAAAGAAGGTCGACTTTAAGCTAGAAAAGTGATTGGTCTTGCCAGCGTGCAGACAACATTATTAATTAATAAAATTCAAGTAATTTATGTTCGAAACTATAAATCGGCAAGTTATTGTTATGAAGGTGTTGGACAGTGCAAGAACAGTCTTTAACGAAGGAGAAAAGTAATGACTGTAATTTGTGACAAAGACGTAAACCAAGGAGACAGCACAGGGCAGGCTGAAATCTGAACGCACCATACAGTTAGAAAAGTACTTATGTAAGTTATATTGTCTATAAAGAAGCTCTAATTGCTTGTGAGAATTATTAGAATATATTTAGTGTTTGCCATATTTCTTATTCTATTCTTTTCCTTTATTTTTTTTATCTCCATGTCACATTATTTTTATAAATGTCAAACAGCCTTTACTACAGCAGAGAATACTGCAGCATCCTGGTCGTAGACTGAAGGCCGCTCCTTGTCTTCTATACAACTCATAGCTGCCCCATTTATTAATGATTTCATTTGCAAATGCAATTTTTTTATTGTTCATTGTTAAAGGTCCCTTAGGTAATTATAAAATTCATACTGATTACGTAAAGAAATCCGGGTTGTTCTTTTCCAAATAATAGAAGTCTTTACGTAGGTAATCAAAAACTAGCCTCCTTCTGACAACGATCAGGAGCCGGCCAGAAGATGGACGTCTTCGAACGCTTTCGTGTCTCCTGTGGCAAAGCTGTGACAAACTGGGAGCACGGCATTCTAGTATGAAACACAGATTTAAATTGAAAGAATTGAAACATATTTAACCTAATAATTTTTTATCATACTAGAAGCTTTAGTTGCCTTCGTCATTATGACTATTTGCTATACTAATTAAATGATGAATTTAGCAGTTACTCCGCCCTGTCCAAACGATGATCCTCCATGTAAGCAAATCATCGATGGAATCTGTTGCCAGGGCAAAACTGATCTAATTACATCCATTGACTGATTTATTTTTATGACTCTTTTTACCTAATGAAGCGTCCAGTCAGATACTATTATGAATGAACACGAAATTTTGCAAGCAACTCTAATCTGTGGTTGGAACTATTAAATTACGATGGCGAGTCAAATGAAAACTTTAAATATTTTATTAAATATTATTTATTGTGAAGAATTGGTACAAAGCTGTATCACTTTTCAACATAATCTCCCCCACGCTCAATGTAAGTCCTCCAACGCTTACAAAGTGCATAAATTCCTTTAGAAAAAAATTCTTTTGGTAGTCCGCGCAACCACTCATGCACCGCGTGGCGTACCTCTTCACCAGAACGGAACTTCTTTCCTACCATTGAGTCTTTGAGTAGTCCAAACATATGGAAATCAATTGGGGCAAGGTCTGGTGAGTATGGTGGATGAGGAAGACACTCAAAATGAAGGTCTGTGATTCCGCAGATGATTTTTTTTGGAGATCAGTGTATGATGCACTGGTTACACTGCTCCCTCTAGGTCCGGCCGGGGTGGCCGAGCGATTCTAGGAGCTACAGTCTAGAACCGGGCGACCGCTACGGTCGCAGGTTCGTATCCTGCCTCGGGCGTGGATGTGTCTGATGTCCTTAGATTAGTTAGGTTTAAGTAGTTCTAAGTTCTAGGGGACTGATGACCTCAGAAGTTTTGTCCCGTAGTGCTCAGAGCCATTTTTCCCTCTACGCATGTAATGATCCAAAATGACTTTTTTTTCGTCCCAAAAGAGAGTCAGCATAACGTTCCCTGCTGATCGTTCTGTTCGAAACTTCTTTGGTTTTGGCGATGAGGAATGGCGCCATTCCTTGCTCGCTATCTTTATTTCAGGTTGAGGGAAGTGATCCCAGGTTTCGTCCCCAGTAACGATCCTTGCAAGGAAGCCATCACCTTCTCGTTCAAAGCGCCGAAGAAGTTCTTCACAAGCATCAACACGTCGTTCACTCATTTCAGGAGTCAGCTGCCGTGGCACCCATCTTGCAGACACTTTGTGAAACTGGAGTACATCATGCACAATGTGGTGTGCTGACCCGTGACTAATCTGTAAGCCGCGCGGGGTTAGCCGAGCGGTCTTAGGCGCTGCAGTCATGGACTGTGCGGCTGGTCCCGGCGGAGGTTCGACTCCTCCCTCGGGCATGTGTGTGTTTGTCCTTAGGATAATTTAGGTTAAGTAGTCTGTAAGCTTAGGTACTGATGACCTCAGCAGTTAAGTCCCATAAGATTGCACACACATTTGAACATTTGAACTAATTTATAAACATTCTGCAACGTCATTCAGTGTCACTCGGCGGTTTTCCTTCGCTATGGCTTCAACTGCTGCAATGTATTGTGTAGTCACAACTACTTGTGCCTGACCGGGACGAGGAGCATCTTCCACTGAAGTCACACCATTTGTGAACTTCCTACTCCATTCGTAGACTTGCTGCTGTGACAAACATGCATCACCGTACTGAACCTCCGTTCGTCGACGAATTTCAATAGGTTTCACACCTTCAGTATGCAAAAACCGAATAATAGAACGCTGTTCTTCCCTGGTGCAAGTCGCAAGTGGGGCAGCCATCTGCACTATGCTGCCACCTACAGGCCATTCTGCACGCTGTTTATAGCACGCTTACCAACTTACAGGATAACGGCGCGAAATTTCGAATTGTTATTACAAATTTAAGGTTTTCGTTTGACTCACCCTCGTAATTTTGTTTGGTTCTCTTTATTTAGCATAGCGACTGGTATGGACAGCCGTTGCAGCCGTGCCAAGTGTATGGTATGACTTCAAAAGATATTTTTGTAGCCATCAGTCTGAAGACTGGTTGAACCAATCTCCGATACTAGTCTGTCCTGTGCAAACTTTGTCGACGAATAACTACTGCCACCTACATGGATTTGATCCTGGTTACTGGATTCATCCTTTCATCTCCCTCCACAATTCTCACCACGCACTCTTGTCTCTGTTATCAAAGTGACGATTTCTTTATGCGTTAGGATGTATCCAACCAAAAAATTCGTTGTTTCAGTAATGTTATGCCACAAATTTCTTTTTCCATCAGTTCGACTCAGTACCCGCTTATTTGTTAACTGATCTACACAACTAATTTTCGACATTCTTTTTAGTATCTTACCTGAACTGCTTGTCACTCACGTTTCATTTCCGCACAACGCTACGGTCCAGACTAGGGCTGTTGATATTTTTAAAATTTATAGGGAATCCGATATATCGACATTTAAAATTTGTCTATACACTGTATCTCGATATGGCGAGAAAAATATCGATATATCGACGAAAAAAATATTGACGTACCGGTCCATAGAAATATCGGCATTTTCATTGTAAATATACTGCCAGGTATATTTGTGATGGTATTTAGTCTTTTTAGTCCGTTTAATTTCATGACATAGACTTTAAAACCTGATGATGAGAGCATTGTCTCTTGAAACGCGTTGTTAAAATATATGTATGAGAATCGCGGTTGAATGCTAACAGTGATAACCAGTATAACGACAACTGCTACCTCGACTCAATAATGGATTATATTAAATATACTGCCAGTTTTAGAGCTGTACGTTCATATACTGATTTATTATCAGACATTCTGTACATCAAAAAACCAGCAGGAAAATGATATACCTTCACGCTTGGCGATAACCACTTTCCTAACAATGGTAACCGCATGTTAAGTGTCGCAACAAAAGGTGTCCGATGGGCCCGTCTCTTGGTTTCGTCACGTATCGGATTGGTCCGGAACATTTCATGTCGACATCCCTGTCTTTTTTTTTTGTTTATTTGTGACAGTTCCATTGACCTGACAGTTGTGGTGTCAAATCTGCGTGGTGAAGCTAAACGTTGCAGTTCTGTTGATAGCGCCAAGCGCCGATTGCGTCAGAATTTCCCCTCATATGTCTTCGCCCACCGCAAAGTCCAGTCTGGTCATTTAGATTTTTTTCATCATTTTCAGCATATGCGTTTGAAGAATGCCGATGTGATGAAACAGCACACTAGTTGCGATAAAAATTGTTTTTTAACGCAACTGGTATGCTATTTCTTCACATCGGATATCTTGTTATTCCTCTCACACCGACAGTCACATGTTCAATGAGGTGCTGGAAGGTTTCTTGGGGAATCACAGCCCACTCTTCACGGAGTGTTACACTGAGGAGAGATATCGTTGTCGGTCGGTGAGGCCTGGCACGAAGTCGACGTTACAAAACATCCCAAACGTGTTCTGTAGGATTCAGATCAGGACTCAGTGCACGCCAGTCCACTACAGGGATGTTATTGTCGTGTAACCACTCGCCACAGGCCGTGCATTATGCACAGGTGCTCGATCGTGTTGAAAGATGCAGTCGCCATCACCGAATTACTCTTCAACAGTGGGAAGCATGAAAGGGCTTAAAACATCAATGTAGGCCTGTGCTGTGATAGTACCACGCATAACAACAAGAGGTGCAAGCCTCTTCCACGAAAAACACGACCACAGCATAACACCACCGCCTCCGAATTTTACTGTTGGCACTACACACACTGGCAGACGACGTTCACCGGGCATTCGCCATACCCACACCCTGCCATCAGATTGCTATATTGTGTACCGTGATTCGTCACTCCACTCAACGTCTTTCCGTTTTTCTGTCGTCCAATGTTTACGCTCATTACACCAAGTGGGGCGTCGTTTCGCATTTACCCGCGTGATGTGTGGCTTATGAGCAGCCGCTCGACCTTGAAATCCAAGTTTTCTCACCTCCCGCCTAACTGTCATAGTAATTTCAGTGGATCCTTATGCAGTCTTTAATTCCTGTGTGATGGTCTGCCTATTACACATTAGTAATATCTTCAACTGTAAGTCAACAGACGCGGTCGGCCTGTACGCTTTTGTGCTGTACGTGTCCCTCCACGTTTCCACTCCACTATCACGTCGGAAACAGTGGACCTAGGGATGTTTAGTAGTGTGGAAATCTCGCGTACAGACGTATGACACAAGTGACACCCAATGACCTGACCATGTTCGAAGTGCGTGAGTTCCACTGAGGGCCCCATTCTGCTCTCTCGCGATGTCTAATGACTACTGAGGTCGCTGATATGGAGTACCTGGCAGTAGGTGGCAGCACAATTTACCTAATTATAAAAACGTATGGTTTTGAGGGTGTCCGGATACTTTTGATCACATAGTGCTCCACTATTGCACTTGCGAAAGGATTCGTAATCTGGTGATATCGCATGTTCAACATTCATCATCTATTTTTGTGGTATTTGCCAGCATTTGCTACCCTATGTTTCTTAAATTACTCTTCAATGCGTCATTTATATCGCTTCGGAGAGTTTTAAATGTCAGTAAGAATCACCCTGTATATGGAAAGTAATGTTGGTGTTTAACACAGGGCAAAATAAGTACTAATTCCTACGCAATCAATTCTAAAACAATTACGTCATGGCGTCATTTACCTTGTCTTGAAGCCACAGACACAGGATATATATATATATATATATATATATATATATATATATATATATATATATATATATATATATATACATATAGGGTGGTCCACTGATCGTGACCGGGCCAAATATCACCTGAAATAAGCGTCAAACGAAAAAACTACAAAGAACAAACTTGTCTAGCATGAAAGGGGAAACCAGTTGGCGCTATGGTTGGCCCACTAGATGGCGCTGCCATAGGTCAAACGGATATCAACTGCGGTTGTTTTTTTAAATAGGAACCCCCATTTTTATCACAAATTCGTGTAGTAGGCAAAGAAATATAAATTTTTAGTTGGAGCACTTTTTTCGATTTGGGATAGATGGCGCTGTAATAGTCTCAAACAAATGGCTCACAATTTTAGACGAACAGTTGGTAAAATGTAGGTTTTTTAAATTAAAATACAGAACGTAGGCACGTTTGAACATTTTATTTCGGTTGTTTCAATGTGATACATGTACCTTTGTGAACGTATCATTTCTGATAACGCGTGCTCTTACAGCGTGATTACCTGTAAATACCACATTAATGCAATAAATGCTCAAAATGATGTCCGTCAGCCTCAACGCTTTTGGCAATACGTGTAACGACATTCCGGTCAACAGCGAGTAGTTCGCCTTCCGTAATGATCGCACATGCATTGACAATGCGCTACGCCATGTTGTCAGGCGTTGTCGGTGGATCACGATAGCAAATATCCTTCAACTTTCCCCACAGAAAGAAATCCGCGGACGTCAGATCCGGTGAACGTGCGGGCCATGGTATGGTGCTTCGACGACCAATCCACCTGTCATGAAATATGCTATTCAATACCGCTTCAACCACACGCGAGCTATGTGCCGGACATCCATCATGTTGGAAGTACGTCGCCATTCTATCATGCAGTGAAACATCTTGTAGTAACATCGGTAGAACATAACGTAGGAAATCAGCATACATTCCACCATTTAGATTGTCATCGATAAAATGGGGGCCAATTATCCTTCCTACTTAGGCATCATCATTTGTTGCAGGTCGTGGTTGACGTTCCACATGTGGCTGAACACTTGCTGTTTCCTTAAATAACGTAACTGTCCGGCGAACGGGCCGGACACTTGGATGATGTCGGCCAGGATACCGAGCAGCATACATAGCACACGCCCGTTGGGCATTATGATCACAATAACAATACTTCAACACGATATCGACCTTTTCCGCAATTGGTTCAAATGGCTCTGAGCACTATGCGGCTTAACTTCTGAGGTCATCAGTCGCCTAGAACTTAGAACTAATTAAACCTAACTAATCTAAGGACACCACACACATCCATGCCCGAGGCAGGATTCGGACCTGCGACCGTAGCGGTCGCTCGGTTCCAGACTGCATCGCCTAGAACCGCACGGCCACTGCGGTCGGCCCCGCAATTGGTAAACCGTTATATACTTCGCGCGCTCACTCTGGAAACTTCAAAGAAGCTTTGTTTTCAGCTGAGAAAAAAAATGAGGTGCATTACTTTCTGGGCAACCCTCGTGACAAACAAAACATATACATACACGAGGCCCTGTAAGGGGCCTCCCGGCCAGAGACGCCAAACGCTCATTCCATTTCCGAGCGTTCGTTGCATCGTCCGATGAAGTGACGGAACATGGCGCGCTCACTCAGGAAACTTCAAGCAATACACACGTAACTTTCGCATTCCAGCTGGAAACAAAGCTACGAATGCGAAAGTTACGTGTGTATTGCTTGAAGTTTCCTGAGTGAGCGCTGGAAACAAAGCTACGAATGCGAAAGTTACGTGTGTATTGCTTGAAGTTTCCTGAGTGAGCGCGTCATGTTCCGTCAATTCATCGGACGATGCAACGAACGCTCGGAAATGAAATGAGTGTTTGTCGTCTCTGGCCGGGAGGCCTCTTACGGGCAGGTCCGGCCGCCTTGGTGCAGGTCTTTCCACATTCGACGCCACATTGGGCGACCTGCGCGCCGGATGGGGATGAAATGATGCTGAAGACAACACAACACCCAGTCCCTGAGCGGAAAAAATCCTCGGCGAAGCCGGGAATCGAACTGGGGCCCCTTAGGCCAGCAGTCCGTCACGCTGACCATTTTTTTTACAATTTTTTTTTAAGTCTCATTTTATTCGTTTTAGTTCGTTACATATGCTCGGGGCGGACGTCGCAAGACACCCGGTTCAGTTCGTCGTTGATCCATTAACTCAGTTTTTTTATTACAGAGGCAGCTAACCCTCTGACCGAACACCCTTTTTTTTGTTTATTTTCAGAGTCCTATGCATCAATTTGGCAACAAGATGCGACAGATGCACCAAAATCAGAGCATGCGCCAATCGGAAGGCGAGATAGGGCGTTTACAATCCCATGCTTTGCCGTAAATCTGTACAAAATTTCATACTGATACTGCGAAAGCAAAAAAGTTTTTCGTTGCAAGTTTTTTTTTTTTGCAGATGCTCCATCCATCCTTTTTTTCCCAGCAATCCAATTTAACCACTTTTTTATTTTTTATTTTTTATTTTTAGGATGGTCAGGGCGTGGTACACACCGCACTAGCAGTGGGGTCCCTTCACGGCACTGCCAGTGCGTCGAGGCCCAAACCCCTCCCACCCCTGTTTTCATGTTCCCTGTTGGGTCATAGCACTAAGTGTGCAGAAATCTTAACAAAAAATTCCCATTCTCCGATGTAAGAAAGACAAAGAAACCTCTTCTCTGAGTAGAAACTTAAAACTGATAAAAACTTAATAATTCTTCTTGAATCACACAAATACAATTCTGAACAAAATGTTTCGAAAAAAAAAAAGCTTTTCGTGTGACCAAGTGACTTTTAATTTTCTTCTGTTCGTTCTCGTTCAATGTGTTGTAGTGGTTCCACATATTTAACCAACACCCATTCTTTCCAAAATGATCTTCAGCATGTTGCTGTAGTGCTTCTTGTGGTTGCGATACGTGCTGATTTTTGCATATTCACACTTCATGTAAACGCGGAATTCTATCTCGTTGTCCGACCCAAGTTTGTGGATGACATAACTAGCATATTTTCCCCAGTAACCAGCTAATGGCGTTGGTTTTTAATTTCGGAAAGTATGTCATGTCTGGTCTCAGGAGGAGCGATGGTGTTACATATTCCGTAGAGGATCTGGTGAGAAAGGCGATTTGTTGCCTGATCCAATTCCAGTTATGCACATTGCCACCACAGGTGAATCTGTGGATGAGTGAGTGTATCCGCCAGATTGCGTTTTCCACAGTGGTGTGTCTGGTTTATACCGATCCCATATACTCTCTCGTTGGTGCTGATGACATTGTTAACTGTTTTGTACCATGCCGAAATAGCGTCTGTAGATAGCCCGGCGTAGTTGATGTTTCGCCATACAGCTTTCCAGTCACAATTTGGGAATTTCGTTTCAATTTTGTTTCTGCCCTCATTTAACTTCCTTTCAAGTATGATGTCGCGCGCTGTGATACGTGTGTTGCTTCTGATGTCGTCACTAAGATAACTTGCTTCGAGGGAAAAGTTCCTCACATACTGCAGACGGGCATTAATCCTTCGCACATCAATCGGTGCTTGCAGGCTATGGGGTGTCACAGCCTCAAAGAGCTTTGCGGTTATACATTGTGGAAGTTCTCTGAGTATATGGAAAGTCCGTTTGAGGAACAGAGCAGACGCTTTATTGCGAATATCCACCAAACCGAGGCCCCCGTTTCTGACATCCAGTACAACGGTAGTCGCACCAACCCTGAATATGTCTCCTCGCCATAAATAATTGGTAACAGTGGACATGATCCCTTTCGCTACTAGTTTAGGGATTGGAAATACCTGCGCAGTGAAATACGCTTTAGACAAAACGCAGGAGTTGATGAATCTGACTTTTTGCACCAGGTCCATAGTTCTATGGATGCTCTCCATTACAGCACCATGAACTTTCCTCCTAGTTTCCGTCCAGTTAAAAGCAGCCATCCTCATCGGACATGCCATTTAGGTTATTCCCAAAGTTTTATGTTTGTTGTCGTGTTTTGCCCATGCCAGTCGGAGGTGATCTAGGCCACCGTGGCCGGCCTTATTACAACGCCCACGTCATCAGCATAAGCTCGTATGACAGTTTTCTCACCACTTAATGTTATGCCTGTTAATCTTGCGTGGACAGTGCGGAGGAAGGGCTCTAAAGATACTCTAAAGATACGCAAAGTAAAAACATAGATAAGGGACTGCACTGTGGAACCCCTCGCCTTATCTGTATGGGTTTATAAGTTTGGCCATTGATTGCTATTTTCGCATTTATACCTGTTGCAATATTTCTTAGCATGTTGACAATCTGAGGGTGGAAAGCCATTCTTGATAGCGTCGCAAAGAGGTATCTATGACTAACGCGGTCAAAAGCTTTGTTGAAATCTACTAAGATTAAAGCACATTTTATACTTGTCACTGAGGTAATAGCAATGACGTCTCTGTATGCAGATAGACTTTCGAATATCGTTCTGGTCGGAGAAGAAGATTGATGATGACTCAATATTTTGTTGGAAAAGGCAGAGAGTCTTTTGTTGATAATACGCGAAATTATTTTGTAATCTGAATTTAGTAGCGAAAGAAGCCGAAAATTGTTTAAGTTGGTTTTGCCTTTACTCTTAGGAACCAGTACTATTTTACTTTCCTTAAACTCTGCAGGGACCGTTTTTCCGTTCAGGACCTCATTTGCCATGGAAGTGATCTTGTGCCCAATTATAGACCAGTAGCGGGCATAAAACTCCACAGGGAGGCCATCAATTCCCGGAGATTTTTTGAGAGGTGAGTTACCCACTGCTTGATGCACTTCATCTTTAGTAATACGTGACAGGATGTCAGCGTTGTCTGTTCCCGACAATTGTGGACCTAAAATAGAAAGTCCTCGAGAGCTGCATCTTCCACTGTGGTAGGGGCATATAATGTTTCATAGTACCTGTGGACTTCGTCCAGTATTTCTCTCTGGCATGTGAGCCTCGTACCAGTATGCGTCTGGACTTCATCAATAAAAGTTTGACGTCTGTTTTTAGCATGCCGCGTCCGCAGCTCGTGGTCGTGCGGTAGCGTTCTCGCTTCCCACGCCCGGGTTCTCGTGTTCGATTCCCGGCGGGGTCAGGGATTTTCTCTGCCTCGTGATGACTGGGTGTTGTGTGCTGTCCTTAGGTTAGTTAGGTTTCAGTAGTTCTCAGTTCTAGGGGACTGATGACCTCAGATGTTAAGTCCCATAGTGCTCAGAGCCATTTTTTTGTAGCATGCCGCACCAAGTGATAGGAGAAGCTGTTTCATCTGCTACGACTGATGTGGCTATCGATTTAATTTTTAGTCCCTCCATCTGTTGCCGTTTAATGCTTAATAACTTGGCTTTTATTTTTTTGATATCATTCAGACAAATTACGTCATCATGGGCCTGATGATTTTTTTGTCATCAGTTTACTGACTGGTTTGATGCGGCCCGCCACGAATTCCTTTCCTCATCATCTCAGAGTAGCACTTGCAACCTACGTCCTCAATTACTTGCTTGACGTATTCCAATCTCTATCTTCCTCTACAGCTTTTACCCTCTACAGCTCCCTCTAGTACCACGGAAGTCATTCCCTCATGTCTTAGCAGATGTCCTATCATCCTGTCCCTTCTCCTTATCAGTGTTTTCCACATATTCCTTTCCTCTCCCATTCTGCATAGAACCTCCTCATTCCCTACCTTACCAGTCCACCTAATTTTCAGCATTCGTCTATAGCACCACATCGCAAATGCTTCGATTCTCTTCTGTTCCGGTTTTCCCACAGTCCATGTTTCACTACCATACAATGCTGTACTCCAGACGTACATCCTCAGAAATTTCTTCCTCAAATTAAGGCCGGTATTTGATATTAGTAGACTTCTCTTGGCCAGAAATGCCTTTTTTGCCATAGCGAGTCTGCTTTTGATGTACTCCTTGTTCCGTCCGTCATTGGTTATTTTACTGCCTAGGTAGCAGAATTCCTTAACTTCTCTGACTTCGTGACCATCAATCCTGATGTTAAGTTTCTCGCTGTTCTCATTTCTACTACTTCTCATTACCTTCGTATTTCTTCGATTTACTCTCAGACCATACTGTGTACTCATTAGACCGTTCATTCCGTTCAGCAGATCATTTAATTCTTCTTCACTTTCACTCAGGATAGCAATGTCATCAGCGAATCGTATCATTGATATCCTTTCACCTTGTATTTTAATTCCACTCCTGAACCTTTCTTTTATTTCCATCATTGCTTCCTCGATGTACCGATTGAAGAGTAGGGACGAAAGGCTACAGCTTGTCTTACACCCTTCTTAATACGAGCACTTCGTTCTTGATCGTCCACTCTTATTAGTCCCTCTTGGTTGTTGTACATATTGTATATGAC
The DNA here is from genome assembly GCF_021461385.2 of Schistocerca piceifrons. Lineage (NCBI taxonomy): Eukaryota > Metazoa > Arthropoda > Insecta > Orthoptera > Acrididae > Schistocerca > Schistocerca piceifrons. The sequence goes on from NC_060139.1 coordinate 988,513,847, forward strand.
CCGTCTCTCCCTATAGCTTACCCCTACTTTTTTCAGAATCTCGAACAGCTTGCACCATTTTATATTGTCGAACGCTTTTTCCAGGTCGACAAATCCTATGAAAGTGTCTTGATTTTTCTTTAGTCTTGCTTCCATTATTAGCCGTAACGTCAGAATTGCCTCTCTCGTCCCTTTATTTTTCCTAAAGCCAAACTGATCGTCACCTAGCGCATTCTCAATTTTCATTTTCATTCTTCTGTATATTATTCTTGTAAGCAGCTTCGATGCATGAGCTGTTAAGCTGATTGTGCGATAATTCTCGCACTTGTCAGCTCTTGCCGTCTTCGGAATTGTGTGGATGATGCTTTTCCGAAAGTCAGATGGTATATCTCCAGACTCATATATTCTACACACCAACGTGAATAGTCGTTTTGTTGCCACTTTCCCCAATGATTTTAGAAATTCTGATGGAATGTTATCTATCCCTTCTGCCTTATTTGACCTCCAAAACTCTTTTGAATTCAGATTCTAATACTGGATCCCCTATCTCTTCTAAATCGACTCCTGTTTCATCTTCTGTCACATCAGACAAATCTTCACCCTCATAGAGGCTTTCAATGTATTCTTTCCACCTATCTGCTCTCTCCTCTGCATTTAACAGTGGAATCCCGTTGCACTCTTAATGTTACATCGCTGCTTTTAATGTCACCAAATGTTGTTTTGACTTTCCTGTATGCTGAGTTTGTTCTTCCGACAATCATATCTTTTTCGATGTCTTCACATTTTTCCTGCAGCCATTTCGTCTTAGCTTCCCTGCACTTCCTATTTATTTCATTCCTCAGCGACTTGTATTTCTGTATTCCTGATTTTCCCGGAACATGTTTGTACTTCCTTCTTTCATCAATCAACTGAAGTATTTCTTCTGTTACCCATGGTTTCTTCGCAGCTACCTTCTTTGTACCTACGTTTTCCTTCCCAACTTCTGTGATGGCCCTTTTTAGAGATGTCCATTCCTCTTCAACTGCACTGCCTGCTGCGCTATTCCTTATTGCTGTGTCTATAGCGTTAGAGAACTTCAAACGTATCTCGTCATTGTTTAGTACTTCCGTATCCCACTTCTTTGCGTATTGATTCTTCCTGACTAATGTCTTGAACTTTAGCCTACTCTTCATCACTACTATATTGTGATGTGAGTCTATATCTGTTGCTGGGTACGCCTTAAAGTCCAGTATCTGATTTCGGAATCTCTGTCTGACCATGATGTAATCTAATTGAAATCTTCCCGTATCTCCCGGCCTTTTCCAAGTATACCTCCTCCTCTTGTGATTCTTGAACAGGGTATTCGCTATTACTAGCTGAAACTTGTTACAGACCTCAATTAGTCTTCCTCCTCTTTCATTCCTTGTCCCAAGCCCATATTCTCCTGTAACCTTTTCTTCTACTCCTTCCCCTACAACTGCATTCCAGTCACCCATGAGTATTAGATTTTCGTCCCCCTTTACATACTGCATTACCCTTTCAATATCCTCATACACTTTCTCCATCTGTTCATCTTCAGCTTGCGACGTCGGCATGTATACCTGAACTATCGTTGCCGGTATTGGTCTGCTGTCGATTCTGATTAGAACAACACAGTCACTGAACTGTTCACAGTAACACACCCTCTGCCCTACCTTCCTATTCATAACGAATCCTACACCTGTTATACCATTTTCTGCTGCTGTTGATATTATCTGATACTCATCTGACCAGAAATCCTTGTACTCATCTGACCAGAAATCCTTGTCTTCCTTCCACTTCACTTCACTGACCCCTACTATATCTAGATTGAGCCTTTGCATTTCCCTTTTCAGATTTTCTAGTTTCCCTACCACGTTCAAGCTTCTGACATTCCACGCCCCGACTCGTAGAACGTTATCCTTTCGTTGATTATTCAATCTTTTTCTCATGGTAACCTCCCCCTTGGCAGTCCGCTCACGGAGATCCGAATGGGGGACTATTCCGGAATCTTTTGCCAATGGAGAGATCATCATGACACTTCTTCAATTACAGGCCACATGTCCTGTGGATACACGTTACGTGTCTTTAATGCAGTGGTTTACATTGCCTTCTGCATCCTCATGTCGTTGATCATTGCTGATTCTTCCGCCTTTAGGGGCAATATCCCACCCTTAGGACAAGAGAGTGCCCTGAACCTCTATCCACTCCTCCGCCCTCTTTGACAAGGCCGTTGGCAGAATGAGGCCGACTTCTTATGCCAAAAGTCTTCGGCCGCCAATGCTGATTATTAATCAAAATTTAGGCAGTGGCGGGGATCGAACCCTCCTGAGCCCACCGATTCAATATTCTGCTAACAGTCATTGGATCTCGACCAATGCGAGCAGCAATGTCGCGATACGATAAACCGCGATCGCGATAGGCTACAATCCGACGTTCATCAAAGCCGGAAACTTGATGGTACGCATTTCTCCTCCTTACACGAGGCATCGCAACAACGTTTCACCAAGCAACGCCGGTTAACTGCTGTCTGTGTATGAGAAATCGGTAGGAAACTTTCCTCATGTCAGCACGTTGTAGGTGTCGCCACCGGCGCCAATCTGTGTGAATGCTCTGAAAAGCTAATCATTTGCATATCATAGCATCTTCTCCCTGTCGGTTAAATTTCGCGTCTGTAGCACTTCATCTTCGTGGTGTAGCAATTTTAATGGCCAGTAGAGGACACTGGTAGAGCATCGTTCTTGTAGAATCTTCGGATGCGACGTTTCGACATTCTTGCTGAGGGCTTTCTCCAGACGCTGATTGCATACAGTGTATGCTACACAGAGTGGCCATCCAGAAACCGCAAGACGACATCAGCAAGATAATCGAAACGTGAAACCCAAATATTGTAGATGAATGATGCGCTAACAACACACATGAACCAATAAAACTTTTCTAGGTATGTGAGGGTATTTTCAATGTGCCAAATTCTCCGACGTTTCGGCCACTGTTGTAAATGGCCTTCCTCAGAGAATCTTTGCTAAATCAAAAATACGCTGAGGAAAGTCATTCTAAAGCAAAAATACTCTGAGGAAGGCCATTTGCAGCAGTGGCCGAAACGTCTGAGAATTTTACACGTTGACGATACAATCACCTACCCAAAAAGTTTTATTGACTGTGACAACGGCCGCGTGAGTTTATGCTTGCTATACATAAATACCCATGAAGTTTTAAATCCATCGACGACAACAACAAACATTGCGGAAGCCCGTGTTCCTACGTCTTCACTTTGTAATTAGATAGCGTTTCTCACTCCATTCATTCACTCATTCATTCAGACATTGTGGTCTGTAAATTCCAACCCTACAGAGATGTGGATCGAGTCACGTTATACATTACCAGGCAGAAGGTAGCACTGCTAACATAACATACACTAACAACAAATTATGAGCAGCGCTAATCTGATCAAACAGATAATCATGGTAATTACTTGTAGATGATGTCATACATGTACTTCAGGAGCATAACAGCTACTTAAAAGAAAGCCACTCCACGATCATGTTCAACAATATTCCTATGTTGCTGACTGCTTTACGTGTTCCCATCTCGCGGCATACGAGGATACGCGTAGTATTGTCGAATGAGATCGTGTTGGTGGTCCAGACGTTATGGCGTGAGGTGACGTAACGTCGCTCGGGCGTACTGACTTCCAAATCACTCAACACAGAAGACTTACCGGTCAACGTCAATGTGACAATCTACGCCTTCCCATTGTAAGACGTGTATACTACTATTGTCTATTGTCAAACCACAATTTATGAAAGATGTTTACATTTTATTAATAGGATTAAGTAGGAATAATTAATACTTCTCATTTTGGAAATAATTGTGGTAGCAGGGAATGTCTGCACCAAAGTATTGTTGGCGGGAGAGATCGCTCATTGATACAATTTTAAAAAGGGTGGGAGAGACCGCGTATGGATACATTTTAAGGAAAGAGCGGGAAAGACCGCACATTGATACTTTTGTAATGGTAGTAGGGATTGTCTGCATCACAAAGCATTGTTGGCGGGAGAGACCGCACTTTAGCGTTCGTAGGAAGTCAGTAGTAAGCGAGATGTGAAGAGAGTCCGTAGCAGGTCTGAACCGAGAGGTCAAGAGGAACGGTGTGCCTGCCAGCCACCAGCTATGACTTAAAAGAGATTATAAACGGATGTAGAGAGTCATCAGCTAACTATTATCATAAGAGGAACTAATATTATTGAATTATTTTTTATTTTTTTTATTTTTATTTATTTATTTATTTTATTTTATTTTATTTTTTTTTTTTTTTTAGAATCTCAAGACTAATGAAGGTATGTTTGCGCAATGCTAGTTGTAAGATTATTGTAAAAAGTAAGTCCCATTTGAACGTTTGTAAAATCATTTCATTACCAACAGTAAATATATGAAGAATCGTTTTCAGAATATAATTAATTTTTGGCAGCAATATTGCATTACTGATTATAATCCATCCCAAAAATCATCAGCGTAAAACTTTGCAAAATTTTATTGTTGTGAAGAAAAAGTTTAACTATGAATTACGAAACTTTAGTCAAATTAATTAAAGAATAACGTCAGCTTTGCTATTATGAATAACGTCAGATTTGGTAATAAATACCGCCACTTATTATGACAGCCAACCCAGCAGCTAATAGAGTATAGGAAAACAGAGTAAGTATATTCATGTCGCAGTTAGATGTAGCAGTCAGATGGCGATCGAGTAACAGTTAAAAAGGTAAGGAACAGTTTTGGGTTATTGCAGGTAACGACTGAGGGCCTCGACGGCGACACATTCTACGTTTCGTCAAAATAATCAGCAGATCACTTTTAATAACCAGCATTTAAATTTGTATGCGAAGATTGCACTTATTATTATGTAGAAAGGGAATTAATTTCAAAGGGAAGATTTCATTTGTTATTATTAAACAAGAGGTAGAAATACTAAGGGAAGGTTTCATAGGTTATTGTAGAAAGGAAGGTTGCGTAACAAAAGAGATATAGAGGAGACGGGAAGGTTTCACCATGTGCGTCTTTTCAGGACTACATTCAATTGTGGTGTCATTTTTATGATTGACAAGGAGCGTCTTCATCGAGCAGTGCAGGTGGAGCAGCTCTTGGAACGAGAAGTTATTAGAGGAATGGACTTTTTGGAAGACGTATTACAGCACGTCCATATGCATCAACGCCATTGTCAATTGCGCTGGTAGAGGAATGGATCGCTCTACCACAAGAGCTCCTTACCAACACTGTGGTCAGCAAGCAAGCACCTTGAGAGCATGCATCGCCGTCCGTGGTGACCACACACCTTGTTAAGCACCCTCTACCGCCTTTTGTAGTCTGCAGAGGGGCCATTATGAAACGCAGTGACTTCAGTGTAACTATTGTCTTTGAATAAACGTGTCAGTTTCGTTTATCTCATTACGTACTTCTTCCAGGCCATTTCTGTAATATGCTGTAGTAGTTCTTTCTATGTGTGGTCCAAATTTTACCTATTTATGTTCGTTTGCAGTGACACATCATGCTAAAGTTTCTTTCGTATTTACGTTTTGCACACCAGTGTACATGGTTCAGTCCCATCAATGTGACCATCTGTCAAAAGCCCTTTTACAGTGCGGCTTGCGGGAAAAAATGAGTCAGGTTCTGTATGGTACCAACTTGAATATGGAGCCATGCTGACTCCAGTATCGTGGCCAGCCACGCTAGGTTTCTCGGTTGAGGATCCATGGCGTGAACAGCTCGAACGAGGTGGTCCTACGGATTTGCGACTGGATTCAAGTTGGGGTTGGTTTGGTGGTCAGCGAAATACGGCAAACTCATCATTGTGCTCTCCGAACCACGCATGTACACTGCGAGCTGTGTGATATGTTGCATTGTCCTGCTCGTAAATGCCATTGTTCCGGGGAAAACAAACTGCCTGTGAAGCTGGACATGGTCCCCAAGAACAGACACATACTGGTAGTTGATCCATTGTGCCTTGCACAACGACTAAATCACTTAGGGAATACCACGAAAACATTTCCCAGACCATATCGCTCCCTACTCTGTCTTTGACCATCCTGACGATTGCTGCGCGGCCGTATACACCAAAGGCCATCTCTCCGATGGTGTATAACAAGTGATTCGACTGGAATGGACATCCCTCACCACCCATTGGACGTCCAGTTGCGGTACTGGAGTATAAATTCCAGCCTTCGTCACCGATGAACAGCAGTTAGCATGGGTGCATGATCCACACACCTGGTGTGGAGGCTCATACACAGCAAAGTTTCCTGAACGGTCATTGACGAGACACTGTCGGTAGCCCCTTGGTTCTTAAGTTTCTCAACAGCTGCATGTCTATTAGAACGTAAAGGTCTCTTCAGCTGTCGTTCACCCCAGTGACCTATGGCCCAAGGACACTGAAGTAACCTCAGCACGGTTTTGGATAGCACAGTTTGCCCACACACGGAATACTTTAACCATGCCAACACACGAACAGTTTACAAACTTAGCTGTTCTGTAGATGCTACCACCTTTGGCTCGAAAGCGAATGATCATACCCTTTCAGATAAGCCACTTTGCTTCCGCATTACGACAACGACTGCTCTGTGTATCCCCATCCCCTCCGACACGCCTTATACACCCTCCACTATTAATGCCGCCCCCTGGCGTCTGGAAGTGGTTATTGTACGTTGACGTCGAACATAGGCAGTGGTCACATTAGTGTGACTGGACCGTGTATAAGACCACCTTTTGTACCTGAGTGGTCAGTGTGATTGACTGCCAAGCAGAGAACCTGGGTTTGGTTCCCGGTACTGCCATGGATGTTTACTCGGCGGGAGGACGGGAAGGAGGGTGCATTCAGCATCGAATGCCAGCTGAGGAGCTGCTTGAATGAACAGTAGTGTTTCCAGTTTGTGTAAAGACGACAACGGCTGGGAGAGTGGTGTGCTAATTCCCTCCCCTCCATATCGCATCGATATAATGGCACTAGCTGATTGATGACGTGACAGTCGATTGGGTCTGGTTGCCCGTATGTCGTCAGAACGGCGGTGCTTATGTTTTGTTATCTATAAAAGTGAATCATGTAAAACTTTCGGAAATGGACAGTGCTATTGATGTGTGGTTTTCAAAGAATGGATTGATAGTCTTGGGCTCGTATTGTTAGCTAATAAACAGATTGTAATAATACTTAGGAAGTGTATTTTTTTTGCAAAGGTACACATTTTTAAATGGAACAATCCCAATTGACATGAAAAAACTGAAAGTAGAGTAAATTAGAATATTGGTGCAGGACGCTAGAGTGAGGCGTTTACGAAATATCGTATTTTGAAAAATTTTCACACCGACACTTGTTTGTGCCATTCAACCCACGTAGTTGTTGGGTACGATGTTGTTACGTTTCCTTATAGTGTTCTTGTGTGTTCCTCGAATGCACTGCGACTTGCTTATCAGTTAGTGTGTGACAATCCAAGCCGTAGGTCGTGAGAAGACGATGAGATTTACCAATGTAGAGAAAACCAACTTGCTCATGGTGTCTAGAGAGTGTAGGAAGATTGCAGTTCGTTCTTGTACGGTGTATGCGGCAAGATATTCCAAAGTCTGTCAACCATCTCGGCATTTATTTATTAACCTTTTCAAATAGTTATGTGAAAGTGTTAGTGTACCACCTTGACAATGTAATAGAAGTACACAAAAGACGACAGAAGAGGAGGAAATTAATATTCTTGGCGCTGTCGCAGTTGATCCACACTTTAGCTTCCGCTTAATCGCACGAGGAAATAGCGTGAGTCAGACAAATGTGTTACGCATTGTCCATCGACATAGGTTTCACCCCTATCACATCTGTCTCCATCAGGAGCTACATGGAACAATTCTGAGAATCATGTTAACTTCTGCACCTGGGCTTTAAGAGAGGATACTACAGACCTGTCATGTGTTTTGTATAGTGATGAAGCTACACTTATTTATCACGCCACCATCGAAACATGCGCTGTTCGTGTGTTGACGATACCCATTTGCGTCGTCAGGTGGAACGTCAGCGTCCATGGAGTGTAAACGTGTGGTGTGGGATAGTGAACCATCGGCTCATCCGTCCGTTTTTCATAGAAGGAACACGTGCAGGGGTATCGTAACCTCGTAACAGAGTACAAACCACGGAGTGGTAGAACACGTTCGCCTGCAGACTAGAAGGAGCATGTGGTACCAACATGATGGCTGTCCAGCCCATAGTGGGCAAAACACTGTAGCATGTCTTCACGAACTGTTCATAATTCGTTGGAGTGGACCTGTACCTTGGATGGCTCATTCCCCGGATTTGACGCCTGCAGAATTTTTTTCTGTGGGAAAAGCTGAATGACGCTGTCTATAAGGACATACCAACTACACTCGATGGTACTGAACGACGTAACAGTGCAGCCTGCTCGGATATCGTCACTGAAGTGGTAGCATATGTGGAGCACACTGGAAAGGTGTACCGCCACTGCCGGCCATCATTTTGAACACAACATATAATGATCAGTTGTCTCCTTACCGGTCAAAATCAACATAACTAGTGTATGCACTTCTTCAGTGTGCGCTACCACGGGTATTATACAAATGACGGTTTGGAAACTTTTCGAAACGACCCGCAGTAGAATCCTGGTACAAAAACCACTGACATTCTAATTTGTTATTGTCAACAGGAAGTTTTCCATTTAGAAAAGGCGTGTGTTTGCACAAAAATTATACTGTCTAAGTAATATTACAACCTGTTGATTGGCTAAAAAAACAAGTCTCTGACTACCAATCCATCATGCAAAAACCGCACATCAGTAGCATTTTCCATTTCCACAATATTTTCGGTGCAAGTTGTAACTGATGCAATCTGTGTAAGTCCCTTAAGAAGCATCTGTAAGATCTTCAGTTACCAACTTTACCGATATTCTTATTACACGCTTCTGTAGGATAAAAATTGGTTTCAACTTAGTAGCAATGTCCCAGAGTATTATGCCATGGGACAGAACTGAGTGAAAGAATGCAAAATATGCTAGCAAACCTGTCAACCGATCAACACTGTGAGAGAGGCTTCTGAGTGCAAACCAGGCAGAGCTGAGCTTTTTGGGTAACTTACCCACATTCTGGAGTTACTCCAGTTCATTATCCATCTGGATGCCAGAAACCTATGAAGCATCATCCAGTGTACGTCCATTGGTCTCTGCCTCTAGTATCTCTAAATCACTTTTATTTTTTGTAATTCCACAATGTGACTTTTGGAAAGACTATGGGTTAAGCTATTGGTCGAGAGCAGTTTGAAGCCTGTTCCATTAATCTTCTGGCTGCGAATGATATGGGCGTGTTTGGATACATTCTAGTTTTTGAAGAATCCTGAAATGTTCCAAGTAAATTGTTTATGTAGACCAAGAACACAAGTGGCCCAAGTACCGAACCGTGTGGCACACAACGTTTCATGTTTCCACACTCTGAATTTAATGTTGTTCCTTTCGTATCATTTCGTAATGTTACACTTTTTCTGTTGTTAAGATACGACTCTATTCAAGCAAGAGGAAGACTTTTAGTGGCACCCTGTTTCGGTTTTCATACGAGATGTTTTAATCTACACAGATTCCTTTACGAGACAACATAAAACACCAACAGGACAATTTTTATTGTTTAGTTGTTGTAGAATTGTTTTTGTGAGATCATATATTACTTTCTCAGTAGAGAAGCCTTTAAGGAAGGCAAACTGATGTATTCTTAAGTTGTTATTCTCAGAAAGGTGGTTCAATAATCGGTTGTAAGCTGTTTTCTGAAAACTGTTTGAAAACATTGGCAGGAAGGGGATCTATTTATAATTAGAGGTCAGATGCTTATCTTCAATTTTGCATATTGGTGCATATGTCAATCTTCAATATACACCTTGACTCATTGCCTAGTAACAAACTTAACTGAAGGGTGGCACTGCTAACTCAGCACAGTAATTTTCTTTTTAGGCTGAGATAACATCATAGTCAGAAAAGTAACAAATTTTTAGTGTCATAATGATTTTTGTAAGGCCTCTAACAGATGAATTACCAAAACTGAACTCTGATGGTGGAATACGTATTCCCTGTCTGCATCTTTTACTGCATCTTGTTTCTGTAGAAAAATTTTTTGCCACTCCATTTTCGAATGCTATTGGGAGGGGTCACTGAATTTGGTAGCCAACGACTTCAATTTTATGTCATCTGTCTCACTTCTGATTTCATCTGGGAGTTCAACATGATTTGCCGAGTTTATTCGGCTCATTGATAATAATGCATCAAGTTTTTCACATCTTGACCTTTCTTTCTGTTTGTTTGAATCATTAATTTCAGCAGCATTATAGGCAGAGAAGTGGAGATAATGGTGCTGTACCACTACTGAAATAAAATAAATTGAACATTGTGTATAAACCTGTTAATTCTTTTATGGCAAATAATTTTATTGCAGTTTTAATGTACACCTTCTAATTGAATTCATATGTATAATTAAACTACACAGTCAGATATGTTTCAGGTCAATTGGATTCTCTAAAACCGAGGATTACATTCTTCTTCTTCTTCTTCTTCTTCATGTTCCAGGCCTCTGTCTTCTGTTTGTAAAGCAAGAAAATAACTACGTTTGATAGCTGGAATATAAGACAGCAAATGAATCATATCCTGATTTTTCTTTTTCAGCACTTTACCCAAGTGTGGGCAAATTTTTGAAACTGCAACACTACCATAAGCGTGTGGTCACCCTCTACCACGTTTGGGAGCGAAGTTTAGGACATGGAAGTCAATGCCATCATTCAGTGTTTCCTTGTAGAACATTTTGTATGGCTTCCACCATTTATTTTCAGCCAATTACATGAAACATAGTCCTCGTTTTGCTTCCTTCTTACCAATGCATTTTGCAACTGTTTCACTGCTAAAAAGTCAGTATGCTTTATTTCTTTGCGTACAAATTTATTTTTTCCGCCAGTTTTCCTCATTGTTTCAAAAATATCATCTGTGGAATACAGAAACTATTTATTATTTAATTGTTCTTCTATGTGGGCAAAATCCCTGTCATTTGGGCGGTATGAGTGACCTGGGAGCAGGAATTTTAAATCATTGATGTTGACATGAAATTAAGGAGACTGTGTCACTTTCATTAGTGTTAGGCTAATGTTTATGTTCCTATTTTGCCCACCACACGTGTCACTGTACGCAACTACCTGTTTTTGAGAAGTAACATGCTTTTCAGTATATTTCAATAAACAGGTACCAGTACCAATTTCTGTGAACCCCTTGATCCAAATGTTTCTTCCCAAAAATACACATCGATTTTGCAGGCAGTTAAATTGTGGCAGCCAAAATTATACATGTTCATGTTTCTTTTGTAGTACGATATCAATGTTGTCAGTTTAGGAAATGCAAGTGGTATTTGCAGGTCAAAGGTAAACACGAACATCTGGGAATCTGCCTCTTTGCTATATGCCGTGTCTGTAGCCACTGCCGTTCTTGCAGCTTCAGCCCTCTTAAGGTGAAGCTCCTTTTCAGTTTAAAGCTTTCTTTTTTCTTCTGCATTGGTAGCAGCCTCTATTTCAAAGCTCAATTTGTCACAGAAAGAACAAATGTCTTCACGTGGTGGTCGAAATGACAGGCTGAAGTCTTTGTTAATGATTTTTCGAGAGATGTACTCCTCCACAATTGGTTTATTCTGAGATGTGCATTTATCTTTGTATAAATCGTACATTTTGGCCCCACACAGCTCAGTATTTAAAAACCTTTTTTGGGGATTATCATTCTTTGCATAATGGCTCTCGGAAACTGGAAAGCTTTTGATGTGTTTCTTTACGTCATTGATCAACCCTTCCGGCACAGAGAATTTGTTCTGATGTCTGCCCTTCAATCAAGGTGAGATGTACCTTCATCCTTGCTTTTTGTTAAAAGACTAGAGAGTCCTCCGTTAGAAATGTCAGTAGTATTCAAGAAAAACTTCTTGCATACTATTGCACGGTTTCCATTCACATGTAATCAATATTCATAAATATAGCTTTCCTGAGAACGAGAGCCATCTCTTGGTCATCGACGGTTAACTGAATGATACGTGCATAAACCATTCAGATAATTATTTTGCGGTTAATGTCACCCATACCCCAGAAATTGTCAAATAACGCCTTCCCCTCACCCTCTGAAATTTTATTGAAACATTTACGTGCACACCTGCAGTCCACACTGCAAAATGTTTTTGGAGGAATTATTTTACCAGTTGCCGTGACGTATAACTTCCCAGTGTTCCATTTTTTTTTAGAACGTGTTTTTCATATGTGTCCGTTTTCCTTGCACCCTTCATGCTCCGAGCACGCTTTCTTTTTGTCTGCATATTTGCGGCTGCACCATTTGCTCAGGCATCAGTAACAGTGTCTCCTGTTTCGTCATTTTTTGCACTTTCATTGGAAGTTTCGTCGTCAAGTACTGGTATCTATATTGAAAGTAACACAAGTTATGATTTGTACAGCACCAGATGATTGAAAACATACGTATATGTGAAATACATTAAGATGGGCACCCTCAGTTCCCACTGTTATTGTCAACATATCCTTCATTCTCGCATGTTTCTTTTTCGGAACAAAATGTCTATAATACTCAGAGAAAAGTAAGTAAATTCTTTTTACCTGCAATCGCTTGGAAATCTGGATCATTGACCGTATCACAGTCACTTGATAATGCTCCTGAATCCATCATCTTCGCAAGAAATAGCAACACGATGCAATGCACAAAAGCAAACGGACTTGTACCACTACCGAAATAAATTCCTGCTTGCTTTCCCTAATGCGTCAGCATTGAGGTGCACTCTGTTGGCAGCTGGAAAAAGCTGGAGCTGTCCCACTATGCAAATAAATTAGAAACGACTTGTGTGAGTACGTACGTGAGGTTAACTCAAATTTTCTAAAAATTGGTCTTGTCCTACTATTGAAATAAGCCGTTCGTATTAGCGCTGAATGAAATAACAGTCTGAAAGTAGGTTGTAATTGGACCAGTTTGGGTCCGTAAGAAGCACTTAAATTTTTCTGTGCGAGCCTTGATTTCTTTTATTTTATAGTGATGATCATTTCTCCCTATGTAGGTGGGTGCCAACAGAATGTTTTCCCAATCGGAGGAGAAAATTGGTGATTGGAATTTCATGAGAAGATCCCGTCGCAACAAAAAACGCCTTTGTTTTAATGATTGCCACTCCAATTCACGTATCATTTCCGTGACACTATCTCCCCTATTTCGTGATAATACAAAACGAGCTTTGGGCCTTTTCGATGTCATCTGTCAGTCCCACCTGATGCGGATCCCACACGGCACAGCAGTAATCCAGAATAGGGCGGACAAGCGCGGTGTAAGCAGCCTCTTTAGTAGACCTGTTGCACCTTTGAAGTGTTCCGCCAGTGAATCGAAGTCTTTGGTTTATTCTAGCACAACACTATCTATGTGATCGTTCCAATTTAGTAATTGTAATCCTTAAGTATTTAGTTGAATTTACAGCCTTCAGGTTTTTGAGACTTACCGTGTAAATCGAAATTTAGCGGATTTATTGTAGTACTTCACACTTTTCTTTATTCATGGTCATTTGCCACTTTCCGCACCATACAGATATCGTAACAAAGGATACGATTTGCAGAGTCTGCTTTGAGTAAAACACAACTTCTTGTTTCTATTTAAATAGGAAAACAGCTTTACGGCTTGTAATGTCTCGTTTCCTAATTTTACTTCGACTGTACCACTTTATTCAATTCGACTATACTCTGTTACTCTTCTCTTGACGTACATCATATGATCTATTTTCAAAACATGATTCACTCCGTTCAACTGATGTTACAACGTCATCCGTAAACCTTAAAATGTTATTGCTTTACTTCGAATTTTGTTTCCGTTAGGGCTCCAAGTTATCATTAATATGTGGGTTCCAAATTATCATTCATACGTGAGAAATACCAGCCCCTGTGCTGCGTGTTGTGTTTTGCGAGCCACTTTATGACCTTTCCAAATGTTCACTATGCACCAAAACATATGAAGATTGATTTACTCTTAGAAGCATCCAAGTCATAGATACATACACACTACAATTAAATAAACCTAATTTGCTTCCTCAGTTAAAACTTAAGTTGTAATGCAGCATTTCCGTACGAAATTACGAGCACTTTAAATTGACTTTACAACAAAACATAAATTTAGAACGAAAACTTAAAGAACAGACGCCTCACAAGGGGACATTTATAAGTGGCGTTAACGACCTATATGAAACTTTACATGTGTGCAGAGGGAGCAAAATAGTGCAATAATTACTATTTGGTATGCGTCCAGTTCCGCTTTTAAGGGGTAAAACACTCCAAAAGGTAGGTTGGGTTTTTGGACTTATAGGGGATATCTTCGAAACGATGCCTTTCACATAAACGTTGATGGGTAAATTAATACTCTTGAAAACTATGTAATCAACTTCTGTAATAATGTAAAATTTTGTAAAATATCACACCATAATGGATAATTCTGAATAATGAAATCTTTTATTATAATACAAATTAAGGAATATTTAAAGCCACATACATCTCTGTGTAATGAAACTGGTTTCTGAGATACAATTTTTGGAAAATAAGTTGTACACAATGTGCTGTTGGAATTTTTTCTATGTACCTCATTAAAATATCTAAAAAATTCATTGTTATTCAAATTATTTACTTACTTTTATTTTTTATGTTTTAAATTGTTAATTTACGTTTCACATTCGTAGTTTCTTGTTTTTTTATTTAATTTTTTAGTTTACCATTTCACGTATGTGTCATTTGTTAATTGAAAATGATACATAACTTATTATCATGATAGAAAACGATTACAATAATGATAATAGGTAACGAAACGCATAAGTTAACGAAACGCTTAAAACATAAAATTTTTTGTACTATGCACACAAAATGAACGAAACTTCTTCACGTAATATACATGACAGAGAAGACAATATAGTACAAAATTCAGCAGGATTTCAAATTGCACGGTATAAGCTCATTCTGTGTGATATGCATTTACTGATTGGAATAGAAAAATTGTTGACTGGTTAGTGAGAGAGAAATAATTTAATAATTCTGAAAAACAGATACGCCCGCAATTTGAGGATGATTCTCGATGGAATGTTATTCGCAGCACTCGAAAGGGATTTACGTTAGCGAGAGTTAAGAATAGGTTGTTTTCTAGTGTCATACTTCATTATTATGGTTAGTTTTACGATCTAGTAAAAATACCTGTCTAGCTTTAGATCGGTATGCAGGAGGCGGAGGGCTTCTCTGTTGAGCTGACCTGGAGGAAAGTATTGTTCCTTTTATGTTTTGATCGTGAAATCGGAAAGTTAAGACTGCAAGCTGTTGACAATGATGTCAATTATACTCGCTTCATTTTTACTTACCGCGCAAGTGGTCATATTAACACTGTCCCAGCCACCCAGGAATTAAACCGCTTCCCCTTTCCGCCTTTTACAGCCTCGAAGAACAGCCAAACTCCTCTGGCTTCTCTACAGTAAAAGGTGCTACAGGACAGCAATAATTTCGTACACCAATTTGCTCACTTGAATCGTTATTATTAAATAACAAACGGAAATATTTCCATCAGTCTAAACTCTCTTCGCCGCTAAAGTGTAAAGACACCGGAATGCGACAAAACAAGATCAATCTTAGTATATCTACTATTTTTCTGCAGAGATCATAGTACTCCATCTGGCATAGAAATTATTTATTGCAGCTTTTCATCCAGTGATCCTCTAAATTGATTTGTATCAGGCATATTTCAGTACACTGCTAAGCCTTGGCGAAGAAAATTGATTATGTACTAGTGACAGCATCTTGATTGTATTGTTCGTCAAGTGGAGACTGATTTCACAATCATTCAACACAACTAAATCTGCAGACTTTCTCACAAAGTTCTTCCAACACATACTATGAGGTAGGGTCTCCGGGATTCCTATGTTTCAACCGAGATTTAAGGGAGAAATCGTTTGAAATTTTAATTTGCGTCACACAACATTTATTTTTACAATTATTTAAATGTTGTTCATACGCTCCCTGTTTATTTTATTGCATTAAATAAAGCCTGTGGCGTTTTACTGTTTATCACACAAAATCACACACTTTTGTGTGGTCTTTACAAACAGTAAACATAAATGGACTCTTAGAGAACCGAAATTTACGTTATAAAAAAATTATACTCCCTCTGTAGCAAGTAAATTTCCACATAAAACAAAACTGCATTGTTTAAATTAACACACAAAATTTCCACTCGAGAGGTAAAAAATAAAGTGTGCAAAATTGTTGCTGGGGTCTATATTATTTTTAACAGACAAATCCCCATCACAGGTGCCCAGAAGTTCTTCCTCTGAATGATGGTCTTGTCTGATAGCAGAATTGTAATCACTGGCTATTTTAAAACCATCGTATTTTTTGTCTATTTCTTGATTACGTAACCGACACCTTATTCCGTCCACTGACTAACGATTTCATCAAACTTTGGAAAGTTAAAACTCTCACATCGATGAAAGTTAAAACTCTCACATCGATGAAAGTTAAAACTCTCACATCGATGCGAACACATTTTGTACTATACATTACCGTACTGAAGAAAACATGTGCAGAGTTCACGAGGCGCTGTCTAGGAGATCCTAACAAATATCAGTAACACGCGTCAACAACAAACAAAGGGGGTGATAATGCAACTGACAGCAAACCATTTTAAGGTGGGCAGGTTAATGAGGGCGGGATGGGGGGGGGGGGGGGAGTACAGAAGCATTCCGCCACAACTGACCCTGGAGACCGACGTCGAACATTTTTCCCAGCAGTGTGAGATACCACACACTGCGAGTTATGGGTTCAAGTCTCACGAAGACTTGTACCCGTTATTTGATACTGAGTGGTTATAATTAAAGAGCAGCTACTAACGGAGGTCCTGTGTGGCTGTAATTATCATATAGCAGCCAAACTTTCTGATGCACTGAAGAGGAACCGAATTACGCTGGAAAAAAGTTAGTTACAATTTTGGCCACCAGGTGCAAATTCGGCGCTGTCAATAGAAAAAGACGTATAGAAATGTTTCCATTGGAAGATTAGGAACGACACGTGGGAAGAAATGTCAAACAAGCGAGAAAAGCATAAGGACGTAGGCACAAAAGGTCAAACAACTGAGAAAGGCATAATATTGACTTTGTTATTTACTGCCTAGTAATCAGTTTGTTTAGTATGAGCAACGGAAACATTGATGAGATGCTGCATCCTTAAAGTGACTTGATCAACAATTGCTCACGGCAATTCCAGTGAAATTTTAGTAATGTGTTCCTGTATATTGGCTCTCAGATCAGGAAGAAACTGAAAGTGTTCCTGGTAAATGCATTCTTTTAGACACCCCCAGAGCCAAAAGTTATATAGATTAAAGTCAGTTTATTCTGCAGGTGATGCATCTGGCAAACCTCTGGAGATAGCACCTTTGTGGAAGACTGCATGTAAGCAGATCTTTCACTGGGCGGGGAACATGATACGTTGCCCCATCTCGCATGAAAACAATGGCTTCATACAGCTGCGCTCTTGAAAAACAGGAGTCACCTACTCTACAAGAAGGACTTGATTACTAGAAGACGTGACGATTTACTTGACAGGCCTTCTGTTGTATTCTCTTCAAAGACGAACGTGCCAAGTATGAAAATGCTTGTAAATCCACACCACACAGTCAGATACGACGAGCGTCTCTTTCTGCACAACAAGCGTTTTAACAGGACCCGAAATTTGGCAGCTATGTGTTTTCACTGTACCCTGTAGTGTAAACTGTCCCTCGTCACGCCACGGAATATGGCCTGGCCACATGTCATCAACCTATACCCGTGCCAGAAAGCGAAGAGCAAACTCAGTGCGTTCCTTCAGACCCTGTGCTTTCAGTTGCTGCACCGTCTGATCTAGTATGGGTACCAGTGAAAAACAGACAGTACAACGAAACTTCCTGGCAGATTAAAACTGTGTGCCCGACCGAGACTCGAACTCGGGACCTTTGCCTTTCGCGGGCAAGTGCTCTACCATCTGAGCTACCGAAGCTGTGAGACCGGGCGTGAGTCGTGCTTCGGTAGCTCAGATGGTAGAGCACTTGCCCGCGAAAGGCAAAGGTCCCGAGTTCGAGTCTCGGTCGGGCACACAGTTTTAATCTGCCAGGAAGTTTCATATCAGCGCACACTCCGCTGCAGAGTGAAAATCTCATTCTGGAGACAGTACAACCTTCCTTACTATTGACCACTGGATGGACAATTCTCGTGACACTGCTCCAGCACTTGCACTAAACGGGGCACATGTGCATGGTCAGTTACAGCAACAGCAAGTTCGTCAGTAACTTCCATCGGCAAAGAACCTCTTCCTTTGCAGGTGCCAAACCAAGCTCTCCTGTGTTTTCAGAATTTCATTATCATGTTCTTTGAACTATTTAATGGTATGGGGCCTGTCCTCAAACCACTCATTCGGCGACACTCTCTCAGTGCAGCACTGTATTGCTGCCTTTCGCATAAAACACTTTCACTTACAGAGCACGGTCTATTTCTCGACAATGATACTGTCCGTTCACATTATGGCTTGTCAAACGGCAGCATGGAAGTCGTACCGTCATACAAACACTGTACGGCGTCAGATTTGCACCAGGCGGCCAAAACTGGAACTAATCTTTTTCCAGCGTAAATCAGTTCCAGATTAATCCATCAGCACATCTACTAAGTCCCACTGCCATACAATAATTACAGTCCATACTCTACCTCGGTCAGTACCTGCACTTTAATTGTAACCACCCGATTTTACGAAAGGATACACTCAGGTCTCTGTGTGCGATCCCTAAAATTTGACAAGTTAACTTAGAACCACTACGCAAAGCAGTCAGTAATTGTTACGAGTTGTTACATATGCTGACGATTTGTTACTTTTAATGCACGCCGACAGCCGAGATATGCCCGAAAATTAATGTGCAAACTACTTGGAATGTTGCGTGAGTGGTGCTCGTAGGTGCATCTCAAGATGGTTGCAGAGTAGTCGACATATATTTTACTGAAAGGGATACCTTTCAGAGATCCTTCGATTAAAATAAACCTGGAGATAACTGGAGATATTTGAGTGTACCCCTGGATAAACACTGGACACCATGCCTACATAGAAATTACAGCAAGGAAACGGGAATTCTATAATGAAAAAAATTATTAATAGGGGACACAGGAAGTTCCGTTATTGCCCCTGAGTGTTAATAGACTGTATCATGAGTCTATATCAGCTGCAATTGTGGACTATGCTGCCAGTGATTGGG
This sequence comes from Schistocerca piceifrons, assembly GCF_021461385.2. Classification (NCBI taxonomy): domain Eukaryota; kingdom Metazoa; phylum Arthropoda; class Insecta; order Orthoptera; family Acrididae; genus Schistocerca; species Schistocerca piceifrons. The sequence goes on from NC_060139.1 coordinate 988,533,136, forward strand.
AGTATAATGTACGACTAGTCAAACTTGTCGTCGCAGTGAGAAAAGTGGAGCGAGAAATTATGCTTTGAGGCTGTGGAGCATTCAGCAGCATGTCTACAGAAGTCCTAACTACACCAATACGGTTATATCCCCTGGACGCACAATGCAAAAATAAGAAAAAAGGCTGTCCTCTAATGGCTCAAGAATAAACAATATCAAAAAATCCATGGAGTTCTCGGAGAACCAGCAACAAACCCAATAGTAATAAAGAATTTAATGTTCGCAGAATGACAGCAGAGATTGAGCCTCATCAGACTCAGGAAGGAGGAGATCTCACTTTCTTCCTGGCGTAGTAGAATGGCTTCAGATGACACATTTTGAACCAAGTAGGAGCTAGTCCACTACCTTACTGGACGTGGTCCGTATCCCTCATAGCTGAACAGAACTGGTAGAAGGGCAACGACCTGCAGTGACTGTGTCGAAATCGCCGCACCAGATCATTTTCTATGGGAAGGTTCCATAGCTGAAGACATACCAAGGACTGCTAGGCATCCTTTAAGAGGTAAAACGGTTTATGACATAATTAGAGTAAAAGAAGGCTTTGATACCTAAAATGTTGTAGATGATGTTGTCGCAGGCAAAGCATGGCATAACAGAAGCCAACAGACACCACAACTGTGACGAATAAGGACTGTATGCGATCCGAGGGAATGCAGACGAAGTCAGATTTCTCTGTCCTCACTTGGCCCTGGAACGGAATAAATGAAGGGAGGTGGTCACAAGTGTATGCAAGAAGGCCGAGACGAATCAGTGAAACGTAAGTAATATGCTTTGATCCGTTAGTATGTCGTCCGCAGAAAGCAAAATTTTGCTGGACGCGACAGCATCGCCGATACGCTATGGAATGTACCGAGAAAGTAGATACATTTCGACAGAACTAAATTCTATGCGTATATTTATATACGTTTCAGACCACGATAAAGACAAATAGTGATCATTTGTAATCACAGTAGAAATGTCGGAATACTGGTATTAGTAATAGCAGCATTTTTTTTCCAGTTACAGTAATAGCATTTGCTGAAAAATAAATAAATAAAAATATAGGTGGTGGTAGAACCATTAGCCACATTTTTGTAATTGTAATAGTTCTATTATTTGTTATTATATAAGTAGTATATGGTGCTGTAACAGCAGTAGTATCCGTAGGTATAATGGTAATTGTAAATTAGTCGAGATAATTTGAAATAACAAAAACCTATGACTCTCTATCACAGTAAGGGAAGACCGAACTGAAGGTGGACAGAGGTGCCGTAGGAAAACAATTAATAGCCATTCAAATGTTAGAGTGATAGTAGTAGAGATAAATAAATAGAAGGAAAGACAGTATTATAAACAATGAAACCCTAAGTTACGTTAATAAATGATTAAAAAAACTAAGCTGATTTTCCTTAAAATTCACACACCTGCAATTCTGTACGTAACGTAATCAAGGAAGTAGACTATTATAAACACAGTAAAAAAATTCTCACTGTCCCTATTAATAAATATAAATAAAACAAATATCGTACTAGACTAATACGAGAACACGCTGTCGAATGGGCACATGTCATTCCGCTTTTTTGGCCAAATCATTTTGTTGGAATGGGACGCAAATCGACGTTTCCGTTGACACTGGACTTCGCATGAAAGACTCGATGAGTAGTATTAGTCAGCGATGAATCCAGCTAAACATTGGAAAATCCAAATTAGAAATATCCGCCTAAACATCAGAGGAAATGCGCTAGACACTTGTAGGAGAGACTCTTGGTATACAGATACAGTGTGTAAACTTTTAGATAGCAGACCTCTCCCTAGTCCTGAATCGGTAGAAGTCGGTAATCGTCGGGAGGCTTCGGTAGGCACGCAGTTTCAACTGCTGCCAACATTACGTAGCTGACTGTGTTGTACAAGGTAGCCATTGTCGTCTGCTTCGTTATTGTTTTGCGCTGTACTGTTCTGCGTGTTTTATTGTGAAGTTGTTCTAAACATTATCAAAATGAGTGAAGAGGCAGTTGCTGGCCCATCTCGGGAGTTTTTTTTAGGAATACGCCCGTGGTTTTATATACTTTTTTAACACGTTTGCGAAACGTGTTGCGAATAGTGTTAGTAGTGAAGAAATAATAGAACAAAACGTCATGCCTGACGCGGCACTTTTTCACGGATCTCTATGTTTACCACGTCATACCTCCTGAATTATATGTCGTAAAGAGACATAAATTTGCCGGCGCATTTACTGATATATGTGGATACTGTATGGGAAATTTGTTGCGATTGGAGTTAATAGTAACGAAATAATACATTAAAACGTCATGCCTGCTGCGGCAGATTTACGGTATGTACTGAGAAAATGTAGTAAGCGACAACCTTTTTTCCTTTCATTATTTTGTGGGGGGTGTCAGCGAGAAAAAGTTTCGTCAAGGTTTGAAATTGTATGTAACGTTTGTTGCTAGCCGCTAAGTGCTCTCATTCTCAAATAGTGGATGCATAAATCTGGGTATTTTCCCGCGGTGGCATCTCATTGTTTATGACGTCATATCTCCTCAAGAATGTGTCTTATTTCTTTTTTTTCGGCTAGGAACCTTCGTGGGCGTACGGACAACAAATCACAAAACTTTCATCGCAATCGGATGAATGGTTTGGGAACGCACAGAAGACAGACATACATACATTCATTTTTATATATAGAGATTGATAGTTACTTTATACTATATGACCTGTTTAAGTATATTTAAATTTTTATAATTAATAGTTTAACATTGCGGGGAATGAAGTAAAATCAAAAAGAAATAGCGAACCTGGGTCCTCTGCTTGACAAGCCTTTACCTAATCAATTGCGCTACGCATGCTACAGTGACATATTTGTTGAAACATTGTCCATTACGCTTTTAGGGGGTTCGGAGAACAACTCACCAAAGTTTCATTGCAATCGGATGAATGGTTTGTGAGCGCATAGTAGACAAACATACATAAATTCATTTATGTATATATATATATATATATATATATATATATATATATTAATGTACATGACGATTTCAGTTTCGTTTACGAACAACATTTAAAGCGAGTTTTACTTCCAAGCCTTTCGTCTGCTTTCGTGTAAGCATGACGCGCAATTTGTAGTGCCAGCACTGCAACTGGTAGGCGTGCCTTGTCCTCCCCCCCTCCCCCCCCCCCCAACGGCTCCTCACCTCTCGCCAGCCAATGCTTGCTTCCTCCTCTCCCCGCACTCCCCTCACAACTCTGCCGTCTTACAGTTAACACACTGTATAAACCGGTTTGTTGTAATTGTGTAATCAAATGCGGGTACTCACATAGGCCGAGTGGGGGCTGTAACTGTAGTGTGGCAATGAAATTGGTAGATATTCCAAAGCATTAATGAAGGACCATGTCCTCGTGTGATTCAGGTTCTCGGTTTTCGTTTCCTTTGTGGAAATTACTCTTAAAATTGCTAACATTTAATCAAAGTCCAAATCGCCTTTTATTCACAGCGAGAAAACAGGGTTTTTAGAGAATGATTTCTATTAGCTAAACCTGAAACGAGAGCGTTGCTTGACTCCTCTTTTCTCGTACCCTTTTTAAAAAGTGTTCTGAAGCAAACACGGTGTCTTAATCGAAACAGAACAGAATGCTCTATTCCAACAATAGTTCCACATAAAAGACGATTTTTTAATTAAATTCAATTAATGAAAATACCAATAAGTATAGATTCATAATATTGAAAATACATTTTCTTGACAATATAAGACCCCACATCTCTACTCCTCAAATCAAATGTTATCATGTGATATACATAATACAAAATGCTAATCCATTTTTATTTTGGTATTTTATAGTGATTTTTGTTTCCATCTGTTTCAGAACTTCTGTTATATCTATGTACGTATAAAGCAGAGTAGCCGGCCGGTGTGGCTGTGTGGTTCTTGGCGCTTCAGTCTGGAACCGTGTGACCACTATCGTCGCAGGTTCGAATCCTGCCTCGGGCGTGGATGTGTGTGATGTGCTTAGGTTAGTTAGGTTTAAGTCGTTCTAAGTTCTAGGGGACTGATGACCACAGATGTTAAGTCCCATAGTGCTCAGAGCCATTATAAACAGAGTACATGTGAACATATGTATATCTCCAGGATCTCCTCCCAAACTCCTGGACTGATTTGAACCAAATTTGGCACAGAAACAGCAGGGCTCACGAATATCAGCACTGTGGGATTTATACACTCCTACTTCCAATAGGAGCGGGGGTATGGATAAATTTCTGTTTTCTCCAGCGCCTGGAATATAGGCATATACGCTGCCCCACACGACTGCCGTATTATATGGGGATAGTATCAGCCCACTTATCCACCTTGCTCTACGGTACAGACTACACATCAGGAACAAGACACAGTTTTCCAGTGCTCAATGTGTAGGTTGCCCTGCATGACACCTGTGTTTGAGAGTATCATCAGCCTACTTTGTCGACATCTTTTGCAGAGGCCACCTGTGCAGATGGACACATCTGACCAGGGATTGGAGAGAAGATGGATAGTCAAAGAGGGGATGGATGAGGTGCTTGGAGAAAAGGGGAAGGAAAGATGAACAGAGAGGAGATGGAGGGGGTTGTGCTGACAGAAAAGGGGGGGGGAGGATTAAATGGAGAGGAAAGAGATAGAAAGAAGGAAGGAGGTGTTTTGTGCTGATAGCAGGAGCTACACCTGTGGACAGACATGGCTGCATACAGAGAGAGGATAGGGAGGAAATGGATTGTGAGAGAGTAGATGTATATGCTGGACATAGAAATGGGATAGCAGGAGATGGAAGGGGTGGATGAAAGAGATGGACAGAGAGTTGAGTGAGGTCAGAATCGACAGTGGGAGTGGGAGGAGGAGATATACGATGAGAGTGGAGATATTCTTGAGGCAGGTGGAAGATATAATGGGGTAGTGCGGAGATGGGAAAGGAAGGGAGTGGGAAGATATGGACAGAGGAAGGGGAAGAGGATGCGGAAACAGGGAGAGGGAAGAAGATGTAGCAAGAGAAAGGGGCAGGGGAGATGGATAGAGAGAAGGCGAGGTGTAGAAGGAGAGAGAGAATGGGAAGGAGGGAAGGACAAATGGGAGGATGAGGTGGGCAGAGATATGGGAGAGAGAAAGAGGTGAACACAGAGATGGGGGTGGAAGAGATGCCTGCAATATAAAGGGTGAAGAAAAAATGCCGTAGACAGAGGTCAGCATGCAACTCCTCATCCACATATAAGATAAAAGTTTATATAACAAAATCAGATCAGGTGCATTTTGAAACCGCATTTGTGAAAATGAGGAGCTGTCAACAGGGTCACATAGGGCAGTCCTTCAGAATGTATAGAAGAATGTATATCACCCCACACTACTGTACGAGCTGTCATAGCTCTCTGGCTAGACTGCTGGGACCTCAAACTCACATCCACCGTGGAGATAAGGTTCGAATCCTCTTCAGGTTCCATTATTATTTTTTAGACCCCTATTTCCTACTTCTCGTCGTTTATAAGCAGGACATAATTTTTTCACATGGTAATAGCCTATCACATGACAGTGGGGTCCTTTAAACTGCATGTATGTTTGTACTTACATCACTGTGCACAACCATGACTGGTCGTGTCAAGTTTATACATGGCGACTTCCCAATGGAATACACAGACTATGTATAAAATGATACGTTTTGGTTCTGGGTGTATCTAACAACCAAGTTGCCACTGCTGCTCATGTGTATTCTGCACAGTACCCTCAAAGACGCCATCCCGATAAGAATGTTTTCGTTGCCCAGAGCAATGCCTTCACGAAACTTGTAACTTTCGTCTAAAAGGAATTAACGGAAGTGGTCGAAGGACTAAATGTACTCCGCAGACAGAGGACGCGATTCTTGTGACAGTTCACAAATCACCTCAGAAAAGTACCCATGATATTGCAAGATAGTTCAGATATCTCAAAGACCGGTTGCTGAAGTGTTGCACGATAAAGAACGGCATCCATATCACTAAATGTTAACTCTGTACCAACGGCTAGAAGACAATAGTCGATAAGCACAGTTTTGTGAATGGCTTTTGCACCAGGTGGGAGATAACTAACATTTTGTAATAATGTGATATGGACTGACGAATCTAGCATCACTAATGGAGGTATTTTCAAACTCCACAACTGCCATTATTGGTCATAACTATACCCACACGTCGTCCATGAACATAGTTTTCAAGCACGCTATGGCATAAACTGTGGGCTGGAATCGTGCGAGGAAAAGTTGAATGCTCTCCTGTATCGTACATTTATTTCCATTACTTTGCCTGATGCATGTGAAAACGGTCTACTTGGTGTTCAGCGACAGTTGTAGTTTCAGCATGATGGTGCACCGTCACACTTTGGAATGAACGTATGTAATTATTTAAATGAAGCGTTTCCAGGAAAATGGATTGATTGCAGAGGTCAAATTTTCTGGCCTCCACCTTCCACGGACCTTAATCTATTAGATTTTTATTTGTGGGGACACTTATAGGAATACGTTTGTGTCACTCTGCCCACGGAAGGACACGACCTAACACTATGGGTTCATGCCGCTTTGGCAGTGGTGGATGCAAGTGTGTTGCGTAGGGCCGAGCAAAGTATGATCCAGCAAGAGGTGAAGTGTTTGCAAGTGCACGATGGTCACTTTGAATATCTTCCCTAAAGTGACCGCTGCTCTTACGTGTATGTAATAGTTGTGTGGAGGTAAGCTTGGACGTCAGACATACAGAACGGACTCATTGTGCGTAATAAAAAGCGCAGTCTAGTGTGGCCTACCTATTGTGTTTCCTGTACCTCACTGATTACAGACGATATTACTGTATCCACTGTCATTTTCTGTTGGCTTTCTTTGTTGGCCTTATTTGTGTCATGGACGAAACAAAGCGGCCGTTTACATCTGTAAGAAGTTCATGTTACGTCTTAAATGAAGATGACAATAACAGAAAGATATACACAGGATATCGTATTTGCAGGTGTAAATTCGAAAATTCGATGAAGTTCAAGCTACCCATTCGTGCCCACATTGCACGCTGTTACAGCGTTGCGATCCTCATTTTTTAAATCGCATTTCTATTAAACTTATTGGCAGAGATAGGCTTTGCTACATACACTTCTATCTCGAACTGAGGTCAGGAGTCGCGTGGCAGCTGCAAAGTGCGGCATTTATTCCTCACCCTGAAAAAGTTGAAACATTTGTAATATTTCTGGCTTATTCAGCCATCATATTAGGCTCCAGGAAGCTATTCTCAGGGCAGTGGAGATGCAAGAAGCATAGAGGTGACGCAATGTGGGATGAGGTACCGATGACAGATGTTATATTCGGTACCATTCCCGTGAGAAAGACCGCCTGCATGATGCTACTGCTCTGTGATTGGCTGCTGTGTTCGGCGGTAGGGCTCCAAAACGTTAAACTTTAGTTGCTATTATTAATTAAACCTGTCATCCAAATTACTTCATTTTTTAAATAAACATCTCTCAACAGCCAGCTATCAATCAGTCATTTCAAAATTATTAAAATCAAAGTATTATTAAAACAAAAGACTGACGATATTACTGCCGATGCTCTTCGGTGGCGTTCGGTCACGCCTTGATGGCTTGGCGCGCGAAGTGTCTCGGGCAGTCCGGCTCTCCAGTGCTGACCGTTCCAGTAGACAGATATGTTGTTTGTTGTAGCAGTATTTGTTTCACGCAATTTTATTTACTACAGTTCCGACCGCAACTAGGTACAGACATGCTGTCTGTAATAGTAGTATTTGATTCATGCAATTTTATTCTCCAGTTCTGACGGTTCCAGTAGACAGACATGTTGTCTGTGGCAGGATGTATTGCATGTTATTTTAGCCAGATATAATGACTGTAGAAATATATGTTCAATACGTTGTGATCAAGAATAGTTTCTCGTGTCTATATCAATTAAAACGCGAGTGGCATCCCAAATGAGTTATAGTTTATTCGTTGCAGCAGTTCCTTGCGAAGTTAATTTCAGCCTCAAGAAAAAGAATCCACGACCTGCGTGCTGTTTTCTGCGCTGGGGACGTCATCATCATGAAGACAGCAGGTTAGTGAAGTGTACAAGAACTTATGTAATTCCACACAGGGCAGTGGAAACAACTAGGCACCTCACGTGTACTGCATGCACAGTACAAACGTGCTCAGTGACACGTCATCTGCAGTAATGCAGAAGAGGTAAAGAATGATGAAAGTTTTAACACTATCTCACCATTTATTCCTTTTTTCTTGCCGTACATTGTTGGCAAAAATGTAGAAAAGTGTTTCATTGATTGTCTTCAGGTTTTTACACGATACTCTAACAAACATTTGTACAGTCCACCCTGTACAAGATCTAAGGATTCATCAGTGAGAGGATAAGGAACGAAAAAGGTCCAGAAATGCATGATTTGCATGCTAATTTATTCAATCGTACATTGTTACAGATACTGCCGTCTAATACGTGCTGTACCATGCAGGCACAGTTACAGTGTGTGTTAGAAATGATTTCCTTGTGCCTCAAGTCCGCAGCTCGTGGTCGTGCTGTAGCGTTCTCGCTTCCCACGCCCAGGTTCCCGTGTTCAATTCCCGGCGGGGTTAGGGATTTTCTCTGCCTCGTGATGACTGGGTGTTGCGTGATGTCCTTAGGTTAGTTAGGTTTAAGTAATTCTAAGTTCTAGGGGACTGATGACCATAGATGTTAAGTCCCATAGTGCTCAGAGCCATTTGAACCATTTTTGTACCTTGTGCCTCAACCCATACTTGTACGCGCCGTAGCATGTTCTGTCTCACTCGTTCACATCGGCCAGGCTGCATCCGAACACTGTCAAAGGCAACATGAATACACTGCTCCAGTGTCTACACATCTGTAAGGGACTCTGCATACACAGAACTTTTGAGATGGCCCGATAACCAGAAATCGCACGAGATCCGGTGAGCGGGCAGGCCGTGCGACTGCACCCCTCGTGCGATTCATCGACCAGGGAAGGCACGACTGAGATGCGTCAGGACGTTAACGGCGAAATGGGCGAGAGCACCATCATGTAGCAGCCATATAATGCTTCGAGTCATCGATGGCACATTTTCCAGCAGGGGAGACAAAGTCACCCAGAAGAAAAGCCCTTAGTTCCTGCCCGTTAAGCGACCTGAGAGGAAGACTGGCGTCAAAATACGGTCGCCAATTATCCAGGCCTACACATTCCAGATGCACCAATACTGATGATTCTCTGTCACCGTACCATGAGGATTCTGCATACTGTCCCACATACGACTGTTATCGAAGTTGGAGATACCACTCCGCGTAAAAGTGGCCTCACCTATGAATTGAACGGATGACACAAATCCCGGAAACGTTGTTGCCTGTGAAGAAATCAGAGACAAAACTGCTTCCGATTTGGAAAGTCTGCCGCAGTACTTGATAAGGATAGCAACAATTGCCATGGGAAACGTTCCGATCGCTCGTCTAGCGTGCCCTATACTGCAGGGCCAACTGCCTCGTACTGACATGGCTGTCGTCTTCCACAGTGTTATTCACATTTTCTACTAAGTCTGGGTGTCCAAACGTTTCAGGTACGTCCTCCAGGATTTCCTGCTTTTTGAAACGACCCGCTCTCAGACAAACGGCCAAACCCTGTTGCAAACACTGAATGCTGTGGATGCTGTCGCCGGGGATCGGTCTCCTGACACAACCTTGCTGCCCGCCGCCCGTTGCAAAAAATGGTTCAAATGGCTGTGAGCACCATGGGACTTAACTGCTGAGGTCATCAGTCCCCTAGAACTTAGAACTACTTAAACCTAACTTACCTAAGGACATCACACATATCCATACCCGAGGCAGGCTTCGAACCTGAGACCGTAGCGGTCGCGCGGTGCCAAACTGTAGCGCCTAGAACCGCTCGGCCACTCCGGCTGGCCCGCACGTTGCAATTCGCCTTTCCGTGAGTAAATACCGTGCCGGCAAGTCCTCTATTCGAATACGTAACCGCTATGTACAACGCTTTATCACATCGACTAAAAGGTGAATCAGCAACAGAAGTGAATCTGACACAACATTACCAATTACTACGGCAACAAAGGGCGCTAGGACGTGCCCGACGAAAACATGCATACTGTAACTGTTGCTGCATGGTACAGCGCGCATTAGACCACGGTCCCTGTGACAAAATACACTGCTGGCCATTAAAATTGCTACACCAAGAAGAAATGCAGATGATAAACGGGTATTCATTGGACAAATATATTATACTAGAACTGACATGTGATTACATTTTCACGCAATTTGGGTGCATAGATCCTGAGAAATCATTACCCAGAACAACCACCTCTGGCCGTAATAATGGCCTTGATACGCTTGGGCATTGAGTCAAACAGAGCTTGTATGGCGTGTACAGGTACAGCTGCCCATGCAACTTCAACACGATACCACAGTTCATCAAGAGTAGTGACTGGCGTATTGTGAAGAGCCAGTTGCTCGGCCACCATTGACCAGACATTTTCAGTTGTTGAGACATCTGGAGAATGTGCTGCCAAGGGCACCAGTCGAACATTTTCTGTATCCAGAAAGGCCCCTACAGAACCTGCAAGATGCGGTCGTGCATTATCCTGCTGAAATGTAGGATTTCGCAGGGATCGAATGAAGGGCAGAGCCAGGGGTCGTAACACATATGAAACGTAACGTCCACTGTTGAAAGTGCCGTCAATTCGAACACGAGGTGACCGAGACGTGTAACCTATGGCACCCCGTACCATCACGCCGGGTGATACGCCAGTATGGCGATGACGAATACACGCTTCCAGCGTGCGTTCACCGCGATGTCGCCAAACACGGATGCGACCATCCGAAAAAATGAGGTTTTGCCAATCGTGCACCCAGGTTCGTCGTTGAGTACACCCTCGCAGGCGCACCTGTCTGTGATGCAGCGTCAAGGGTAACCGCAGCCATGCTCTCCGAGCTGATAGTCCATGCTGCTGCAAACGTCGTCCAACTGCTCGTGCAGATGATTGTTGTCTTGTAAACGTCCCCATCTGTTGACTCAGGGATCGAGACGGTGGCTGCACGATCCGTTGCAGCCATGCAGATAAGATGCCTGTCATCTCGACTGTTAGTGATACGAGGGCGTTGGGATCCAGCACGACGTTCCGTATTACCCTCCTGAACCCACCGATTCCATATTCTGCTAACAGTCATTGGATCTCGACCAACGCGAGCAGCAATGTCGCGATACGATAAACCGCAATTGCGATAGCTACAATCCGACCTTTATCAAAGTCGGAAACGTGATGGTACTCATTTCTCCTCCTTACACGAGGCATCACAACAACGTTCCACCAGCCAACGCCGGTCAACTGCTGTTTGTGTATGATAAATCGTTTGGAAACTTTCCTCATGTCAGCACGTTGCACGTGTCTCCACGGGCGCCAGCCTTGGGTGGATGCTCTGAAAAGCTAATCATTTGCGTATCACAGCATCTTGTTCCTGTCGGTTAAATTTCGCGTCTGTAGCACGTTATCTTCGTGGTGTAGCAAATTTAATGGCCAGCAGTGTACATGGGATACTAGATGATCAAAAAAATGGTCTCTTGCACGGAAAACAAGTATTTCCGGACATAAATTCGTCAGACCTTTATCCTTTAATCGATGAGTCCCTAGAGTTTGTTCATGGTGGAAAAAAATTACCCTGTATGTTTCAGGGAAACATTGTTAGCAAAAATCTTTAAATTTTCTTGACCGATTTTCTTCAGGTATATACATATACACAGACATTTTAAATGAATCAATTTTATGTTATTAGTGTATTTTTTTACTTTTATACTTTGACGATGGCGTCATATTATGATCGCTGATTGGCAGTTGTGAAGTAGTGTGGCAGGAAGTAGGCGGAGCCTCTGCGTATTTAAGCTCGTGCTCAGCACTCATAACCATCAGTTAACTTCGTAGCAGCTGAGGAGAGCTCCGCCTACCATCCTAAGGGAGCCATGGGTATAATTTATTTTATTTTATCTTGTTAAATTTTGACGTCATTAGACACTTTCATTTTATTTAAAGATTGGTTTCTAGTATTTCCTAAAATTAATCCACAGGTCTGATGATGGTTATGTAAAAATAACCGAAACCGGTTACCTATATCATTGAAACATAAATGGTGTGATCATGACTGAAGTTTAGTCAAAACATAATAATCTATTGATCACTGTATTCCAAAAATGTTTACCATAATTGTATATACATGAGGTTGTAATAAATGTTTGGATGGGTTCAAACTAATATATATATATATATATATATATATATATATATATATAAACTGGATATTTGTTACTGGCATATATATTGTTTCTCCTTGTAAATAATTTGGGGAGAGGGTGATGAACAGAGAGGGGGCAAGGAGGGGGAGATCGACAAACAGTGGGGGAAGATGAATATGGATAGAGAGAGGGGGCATGAGGACGTTCGGACACATATCCAATTCTGATACATATTTCGCAATTGTCAAGCAGTCTAGCTTCACTGGTGTATTAAAAACGTGATTTGCATGCAGACTGTCTCTTAATGAGGGTCCAAGATTCTTGTTATGATAGTTTGAATCTTAAAGAAAATTAACCTTCAGGTCGATGTAAAGTCATATAAAAAAACACATAAAAAAAGTTTTGTATCCCCCCAGTTCCCAGAACTCTTGAAGACAGACGATGACTGTGGATATTGTATCACAGACACAATCCCTTTGACTGTTCAGAAATGTTACTAAACTCGCACAAAGATGTAAACAACTATGCATGAGCAGCGCCTATTAAACGGAGGGGGTCAGACAGCCGATCAGTTCCAGTCGTTCCACCAGGAAGGAGGTCCACGGCTCGTGTTGTCTGTAGTTCAACCATGGCTAGACGGTCAACACCGCGTTTCGATCGCGTCCGCATTGTTACTTTGTGCCAGGAAGGGCTCTCAACAAGGGAAGTGTCCAGGAGTCTTGGAGTGAACCAAAGCGATGTTGTTCGGACATAGAAGAGAAACAGAGAGACAGTAACTGTCGATGACATGCCTTACCCAGGCCGCCCAAGGGCTACTACTGCAGTGGATGACCGATACCTACGGATTATGCCTCGGAGGAACCCTGACAGCAACGCCACCGTGTTGAATAATGCTTTTCGTGCAGGCACAGGACGTCGTGTTACGACTCAAACTGTGCGCAGTAGGCTGCATGATCCACAACTTCACTCCCGACGTCCATGGCGAGGTCCGTCTTTGCAACCACGACACCAGGCAGCGCGGTACAGATGGGCCCATCAACATGCCGGATGGACCGCTCAGGATTGGCATCACATTCTCTTCACCGATGAGTGATGCATATGCCTTCAACCAGACAATGGTCGGAGACGTGTTTGGAGGCAACCCGGTCAGGTTGAACGCCTTAGACACACTGTCCAGCGAGTGCAGCCAAGTGGAGGTTTCTTGCTGTTTTGGGATGGCATTATGTGGGGCCGACGTACGCAGCTGGTGGACTTGGAAGGCGCCGTAACGGCTGTACGATACGTGAAAGCCATCCTACGACCGATAGTGCAATCATATCGGCAGCATGTTAGCGAGGCATTCGTCTTCATGGACGACAATACGCGCCCCCATCGTGCATATCTTGTTAACGACTTCATTCAGGGTAACGACATCGCTTGACTACACTGGCCAGCTTGTTCTTCAGACTCGAATCCTATCGAACATGCCTGGGATATACTGAAAAGGCCTGTTTATGGACGACTTGACTCACCAACCGCTCTGAGGGATCTACGCGGACTCGACGTGAGGAGTGGGATAATCTGGACCAATAGTGCCTTGATGAACTTTTGAATAGTATGCCACGGCGAATACAGGTATGCATCAGTGAAAGAGGACGTTCTACTAGTTATTAGAGGTACCGGTGCGTACAGCAATCTAGACCACCACCTGTGAAGGTCTCGCTGTATGATGGTAGGTTCCGGAACTCTCGGAACCGATATGATGCAAAACTTTTTTATATGTGTATAATATGCACTAATAGTCATATCGCAAATACGACGAATGGGTTGGTTAATTCCGTAGCAGTGACATCACAATAGATTCATAGGAAGTTACTGCAGTATCTGGCAGCCAATGCCGAACTGGAAGAAGGTTGACATGTGCTGTTTATCACCGTCGAGTAGGAACAGCATTTGCGTGTCTCATGTTATTTGGATTGGCAATGAAAAAAAAAAACATTGCGTAGCGTTCTTCTTTTCATTCGATATTAGAATTAAAACAACCATAGAGATAATGAGAAGACGTTCAAAGGGAACTCGTTAATTTGATAAAAGTAAACACTAAGCAGATCTCAGCGCTGAGGAGATAAGGAAGAAATAATTTGTTCTTTGAATCGTAATTCTGTTAATTGAAGGGTTAGTCTCCACACGTACATTACAAGATTAGGAAATCAATTTACCTGAAATGTCCCAAGGGGCTGCTTCTTCGTCTTACGCAAACAAAGTTATCCATAAACTGATATACACTATCTTGATGTTAAAGCGTTTGTCTTACGACCACCCCACACGCAAATTACAAATTTATGAAATTAATTTACCTGAAAACTCCCAAGTGCCCGCTTGTTAGTAGATAAACAAATTTATCCACAAAGTGACGTACGTCCGCCGCCATACCTATTGTTCCAACGGTTCTGCCGCAAGTGACATCATAAGGCAGTTGTTTTCCGTAGGGAGCAAACGTATAAAAGCGTCACCAGAAACGTATCTGCCAGAATCGATTTAACTATCAGGCAATTGAGAAAACGTGCCCGTGCGTTGTGTTACGGAAGTCGTATCCGTCATGTGCCGGGTGTTACTACTCAAATTCCTTCAATTAGCCGAGCTCTTTCGGGCTGTTATGGTTAATACATCTTTGAAGAGGAAGCGTTCGATAGGGTACTTTTAGTTCCCCGGGAGGATCAAACACAATGCAGTACAGCCTCAGTCTATACTCGTCCACAGAGAGCTATGGCGCCACTCCCGCAGACCGGAAGACGTGCGGGTGTAGTTAAGAGCCTGCAGCCGCTACTTTTACTGACTGCGCTCTCTGGAGTACCTCTGTGTCGACCACGTGGCGTTTTTCTAGCTTCTTGCTCCCGTGTCTACAGTATCACTGTGTTAACAATAGTATTGTATTTAGGTTACAACGGGATACAAGAATCGTATTTTTTACTGGAAGAGCAGTTTTGGCACAAATGGGCCATACCAGGTTTAGTTATTTGCGCATTAAGCACCACTATGTCAGCTTCTTCTATACTGCTCTTCTCGTGTAACCGCAAAAAAACGTTCTTGGAATTTACGGAGGACATCCACTTCACTGACATCTTTGTTGGATTTACTGCAGAGCGAAGAGACGACAGATTAACATTACCTCTGGTTTGTGTGTCATCTTTCATTCTCTCAGGTTCTGTTGCCACCATCTGTTATTACGCCGTAACACGACAACACTTTCTTGTAGCCGTCGTTGTAAACAATTTTGTGACATTTCTGATCGTAATCCAGTTTGCAGCAGTTTCTTCATTCCTCTGTCTAAGATTCAGGACACTCAATGCTGCACTCAAGGAATGCTTTCAATATGAACTCCAGGACTTTCGGTCACGTGATACGTCATCTGTGTTTAAGATAACCTCAGTCCGCTGTGTTCCTTCTATACACCAGTTATACGTTACTCAGAGGCGCCTGCCACAAGCGAGAAAGCGCGTTCTGGAGATTCAGGTTTGCCATATGAAACTAAGGAAACTGGTTTCCTCTGTGACTGACACATACGCTGCGGTCATCGCTATACATCTAGTACAGAATCTAATGACAAGCATCCAGCATGTATTCTTGGCCATTGCATGTTTATTATATTGGCCTACAGAGACACCGGCAGGGAACGTAATCTACGTATGTTATAGTGTTATATTGTTTCTACAAATAGCAACGTTAATTGTTATCTGCCAAACGACATCTGCGGAAGCGAACAGCACAATCACAATCTCAGAAGAATTACTGACGTTGACTATCGCAGGTTTGTACCCGTATGATTTACTTTTCTGGCTTAAATAAAACTCATTGTTTTGTCGAGGTGTAGTGGGAGTGGTTTTGGTCGGTGGAGGGGGCGCGGGAGGGTTGATGGCGAGACGGGTTGTGGGAGATGGAGCAAGAATTCATATATTTTCAGTCATAATCTGTTCTCTAGATGGGGTGAAATAATGTTGTTGAGTACAAAATATTTCGGAGGTACTATTCCATCGTCGAAGACTACAGCCGACGTTTCTGGGTGTTATATCCGCGTCAGTTTATTTCAGAACAGTAAAAGCACGACAGAGTTGATAGTTCTCTGAGAGAAGCGTCTCAGACAAGATCAAGAAACAAACAAAATATTTTTTGTGGTTTCTTTCATTTCACAATACAATACCATATTTAATCACTTTTTCGTAGTTGGGCATTTCTCTTCTCTTCACCTCTTTCTATAACTTATTTAGTATGCTAACATTGCTTGATTCATATTCGAATGTTGAACTATATACTTCTCAAAGAAAGTAGCAAACTGAGACGAGTAATTTAAATCACTTAGTATGCTAATAAATGTCAAACTTCGTGTTATGTATGCAAGAATATAAACAAATTAAGTGTCACACCTACAAAAATCATTTTATAACGACATCGTCCGTTGATTTCTCAGAATGTGTCCTCTCGACCGATCCCTTCTTTAGTCAAATTGCACCACAAATTTCTTTTCTCTCCATTTCTGTTCAATATCTCCGCAGCAGTTACATGATCTACCCATCTAATCTTCATCATTCTTCTATAGCGCCACATTTCAAAAGTTTCTGTTACCTTTTTCTACATCTACATCTACATCCATACTCCGCAAGCCACCTGACGGTGTGTGGCGGAGGGTACCTTGAGTAGCTCTATCGGTCCTCCCTTCTATTCCAGTCTCGTATTGTTCGTGGAAAGAAAGATTCTCGGTATGCCTCTGTGTGGGCTCTAATCTCTCTGATTTTATCCTCATGGTCTCTTCGCGAGATATACGTAGGAGGGAGCAATATACTGCTTGACTCTTCGGTGAAGGTATGTTCTCGAAACTTCAACAAAAGCCCGTATCGAGCTACTGAGCGTCTTACTTGCAGAGTCTTTCACTGGAGTTTATTTATCATCTCCGTAACGCTTTCGCGATTACTAAATGATCCTGTAACGAAGCGCGCTGCTCTCCATTGGATCTTCTCTATCTCTTCTATCAACTCCATCTGGTAGGAATCCCACACCGGTGAGCAGTATTCAAGCAGTGGGCGAACAAGTGTACTGTGACCTACTTCCTTTGTTTTCGGACTGCATTTCCTTAGGATTCTTCCAAAGAATCTCAGTCTGACATCTGCTTTACCGACGATTAATTTTATATGGTCATTCCACTTTAAATTACTCCTAATGCTTACTCCAAGATAATTTATGGAATTAACTGCTTCCAGTTGCTGACCTGCTATATTGTAGCCAGATGATAAAAGATCTTTCTTTCTATGTATTCGCAGCACATTACACTTGTCTACATTGAGATTCAATTGCCATTCCCTGCAACAAGTGTCAGTTCGTTGCAGATCCTCCTGCATTTCAGTACAATTTTCCATTGTTACAACCTCTCGATATACTACAGCATCATCCGCAAAAAGCCTCAGTGAACTTCTGATGTTATCCACAGGGTCATATATATACGACACTCCCCTGCGGCACACCTGAAATCACTCTTACTTCGGAAGACTTCTCTCCATTGAGAATGACATGCTGCGTTCAAACTGTTTGTCGTCCACGTTTCAGTTCCATACAAGGCTACGCTCCAGACCAATGCTTCTACATCTACATCTACATGTACACAGATACTTCTCAGGTCACCGTTTGGCTCTGAGCACTATGGGACTTAACATCTGTGGTCATCAGTCCCCTAGAACTTAGAACTGCTTAAACCTAAGCAACCTGAGGACATCACACACATACATGCACGAGGCAGGATTCGAACCTGCGACCGTAGCGGTCACGCAGTTCCAGACTGAAGCGCCTAGAACCGCACGGCCACAGCGGCCGGCACCCTGAACCACTACTTGTCATTTCCTCTCCTGTTTACTCGCAAATAGATCGACGGAAAGAGACGGTTCGGATGCCTCGATATACGCCCTAATTTCTCGTATCTTATCTTCGTGGTCCTGACGTGTGATGTATGTTGGCGGCAGCAGAATCGTGACAGTCAGCTTCAGATGTCGGTTCTCTAAATTTTCTCAATAGTGTTTCTTGGAAAGAACATCGCCTTCCCTCCAGAAATTCTCAGTTGAGTTCCCGAAGCTTCTCCATAACATTTACGTGTTGTTCGAATTTACCGGTAATAAATCTAGCTGCCCGCCTCTGGATTGCTTCGATGTCTTCCTTCAGTCCGACCTGTTACAGATAACAAACACTGGAGCAGTGGTCTGGACTAGCGTCCTACATGCGGTCTCCTTTACAGATGAACAACTTTTTCCTAAAATTCTCCCAATAAACCGAAGTCGACTGTTTGCCTTATTTGCCACAATTCTCACATGCCCAGTCCATTTCATATCGCTTTGCAACGTTACGCCCAGATATTTAAAGGACTTGACTGTGTCAAGCAGGACACTAGTAATACTGTATCCGAACGTTACAGGTTTATTGAATGAGATTTTCACTTTGCAGCGGAGTGTGTGCTGAAATGAAACTTCCTGGCAGATCAAGACCGTGTGCTGGACCGAGACTCGAACTCGGGACCTTTACCTTTCGCAGGCAAGTGCTCTACAGTCTGAACTACCCAAGCACGACTCAAGCCCCGTCCTCACAGCTGTACTTCCGCCAGTGCCTCGTCTCCTGCCTTCCAAACTTCACAGAAGCTCTCCTGCGTGTGGCTAAGCCATATCTCCGCAATATCCTTTCTTCCAGGTGTGCTAGTTCTACAAGGTTCGCAGGAGAGCTTCTGTGTAGTTTGGAAGGTAGGAGACTAGGTACTGGCAGAAGTAAAGCTGTGAGGACGGGGCATGAGTCGTGCTTGGGTAGCTCATATGGAAGAGCACTTACCCGCGAAAGGAGGAGGTCCAGAGTTAGAGTCTCGGTCCGGTACGCGGTTTTGATCTACCCGGAAGTTTCATTACAAGTTTATTCTTCCTACTCAACCACAATAACTTACATTTTCCCGCATTTAGGTCCAGCTGCCATTCATCATACCAACCAGAAATTTTGTCTAAGTCGTCTTGTATCTTCTTACAGTCACTCGACTTCGACACCTTACTGTACAACACAGCATCATGAGCAAGCAACCGAAGATTGGTACCAACTCTATCCTCCAAACCATTAATGTATATAAAGAACAGTAGCGGTCCTATCACAGTTCCATGGGGCCCTCCTGACGATACCTTTGTCTCTGATGATCACTCGCCGACAAATTATTTAAGAAGTCTTCGAGCCACTCACATATCTGTGAACTTATTCCATATGCTGCTACCTTCGTTAATAGTCAAAACGGGGCACAGTGACAAACGCTGTCCGTAAATCTAGAAATATGCAATCTGCCTGTTGTCCTTCATCCATGGTTCTCTGTATACCATGTGAGAAATGGACAAGCTGAGTTTCGCACGAGCGGTGCTTTCTAAAAACCATGCTGATTTGTGGACATAAGATTCTAAGCATGAAGAAAGTTTATTGTACTCTAACTGACGATATTTTCAAGGATTCTACAGCAAACAGATGTTGGGGATATTGGTCTGTAATTTTGCGGGTCCGTTCTTTTACATTTTCTTATATACTGCAGTCAGCTGAGCATTTTTCCAGTCGTTTGGGACTTTGTGCTGGGCGAGAAATTCACGATAAATGCAAGCCTGGAAAGGGGCTAATCCCGTTGAGCACTCTTCGTAAAAACCAATTTGGATTCCATCCAGACGTGGTGATTTACTTGCTTTCAAATCTTTCAGTTGTTTCTCTACGCCAGGAATGCTTATTACTACGTCGTCCATACAGGAGTCTGTCCGATAGTCAAATGATGGCATATTCGTACAGTTCTCCTGTATGAACGATTTCTTGAACGTGAAATTTTAAATTTAAGCTTTCGTTTTGCTATCCTCAGCTGCTGCAGCAGACTGGTCAACAAGAGGCCGAATGGAATCCTAAGACCCGCTTAGCGAATTTACATGCGACCAGACTTTTCTCGGAATCTCTGCCAAATTTTTTGCTACGGTGTGACGGTGGTAGTTGTTGTACTCTTCGCACATAGATATTTTCCCAGATGCACGAATCTTTACTAACCTTCGCTTGACGTCATTTGTGCGTTCCCTTTTAAACCTACAATGCAACAGCCTCTGCTTCCTCAGCATCTTACGAATTTCGTTATTAAACCATGGTGGGTCTTTTCTATCCTTTATCCACTTACTAGGCACGTAACTCTCCAGACCACGATTTATAATCTGCTTAAACTTTGCCCATCATTCCTCTACATCTATCTTAGTTTAACTAAGTGTTGGTAAATTTAGAAATTTTTGGTAAGATCTTATGGGACCAAACTGCTGAGGTCATCGGCCCCTAAGCTTACACACTACTTAATGTAACTTGAACTAACTTATGCTAGGGACACCACACATACCCATGCCCGAGGGAAGACTCGAACCTCCAACGGGGGGCAGCTGCGTGATCCGTGGCAACATGCCCTAGACCACGCAGCTACCCAGCGTGGCAAAGTGATGCAAATCACTGTCTAAGTGAGATATTAATAACTGCTTATCTGCTCTATCTACCAGAAATACTCTCATAGCCTTCTTGACTGATTTGTTAACTTTTGTAATCGTAGTTGTTAAATGACGCCATGATCGCTAATCCCCGTTTCTATACTAAGATTTTTGATACGGTAGCTACAAGGTCTTGCAGATGCTTCAATATGTATTCGATGTTAACAAATTTCTCTTCTTCAGAGACGCTTTTCTTGTCATTGTCAGTCTATATTTTATACCTTCTCTACTTCGGCTGTCATAATTTATTTTACTGCAAAAATAGCAAAACTCATATAGACTTTTAGTGTTTCCTCTAATTTCCTTGGCACCATCTAATTCGACTACATTCCATTACCTTTATTCTGCTTTTGTCCGCGTTATCTTATATCGTCCTTTCAAGACACTGTTCATTCCGTTCCATTGCTCTTCCAAGCTCTTTGCTTTCTCTGGCAGAATCACAACGTCAACGACAAACTTCGAAGTTTTTATTTCTTTTAACTGAACTTTGATTACATCTCCTAATATTGTTTTCCCTTCCTTTACTGCTTGCTCAATGTGCCGGTTGACTAACATAGCTTACAATGCTGTCTCACTCCCTTGCCAGACACTACTTTCCTTTCATGATTATCGACTCTTGTAACTGCCTATGGTTTCTGTGCAAATTGTAAAAAGTCTTTCGCTCCCTGTATTTTACCCCTGCTACCATCAGAATTTCAGAGTCCAAGTCTACAAATGCAATAAACGTAGGTTTGTCTTTCTCTAACACATCTTCTAAGAGAAATCGTAGGGTCAGTATTGCCTCTCGTGTCTCTACACATCTCCGGAATCCGAACTGATATTCTCTGCTGAGGTCAGGTTCTACCAGTTATTCCATTCTTCTGCAAAGGATTAGCGTTAGTGTTTCTCAATCATGATTTATTAAAACTGATAGATCGGTAATAATCACTCTTGTCAGCACCTCCTTTCTTTGGAATTGGAATTACTCCATTCATCTTGAGGTGTGAGGTATGTTACCTGTTTGATACATCTAGCGCACCAGATGAAATAGTTTTGTCATGATTGGCTCTCCCAACGCTGTCAGTAATGCTGGCGGTTTGTCGTCTACTCTAGGGGACTTGTTTCGACTTAAGTCCTTCAGTAGTCTGTCAAATTCTACTCGCAGTGTCATGTTTCCCAACTCATCTTCATCCACGTCCTCTTCTCTTTCTACAATATTGTCTTCAAGTTCATCTCTCCTGGACAGGCCCTCTATATACTCTTTCCACCTATCAGCTTCCCTCCTCTACTTCGTACTGGTGTTCCATCTGAGCTCTTGACATTCGTACAGCTGTTCTTCTTTTGTCCAAAGACCTCTTTAATTTTCATGCAATCTGAATCTCTCTTTCCCGTAGTTATATAGGTTTCTGTATATTCTTACATTTGTCATCTAGTGATTCATGCTACGTTGTTTCTTTTCTTTTACTTCCCGTCACATTCATTATTAAGGCTTTTTTATTCCTTTTTTCCTCCTTCATTTTCTGGCTGCATTTTTACATCCAACGATTTCTATTAGGCCTTGTCTTTTTACCTATTTGGTCCCCTGCTGTCTTTACTGTTCCATCTCTCAAATCTACCAATATTCGTCTTCCATGTATACCCTTCCCCGGGTGTAATCAATCGTTGCTTAGTGCTCACTCTGAAACTTTCAACAACTTCTTATTCTTTTAAATTGGCCAGGTCCCACGTCCTTAATTTCCTAGCTTTTTGCAGTTTCTGCAGTTTTAATCCACAGTTAATACCGAAGAAATTATGGTAAGAGGCCAAAAGTGCCACTGGCAACGTCTTACAGTTTAAAATATGGTTCCAAAATCTCTCTTGCAATTGTATAATCAGTCTGAAACCCACTGGTGTCTCGAGATACCTCTCAAGTATACTACTTTCTTTCATGGATCTTAAACCATTTGTTAGAAATGATTAAATTGAGCTCTGTGCAACATCATACAACGTGCCATCCTCTTTCATTCCTTTCCCCTAGTCCATATTCGCCTACCGTTTTTTCTTGTCTTCCTTTTCCCAATGTCAAATTCAAGTCTCTGATCACACTTAAATTTTCGTCTCTCTTAACTATATGAGTAATTTCTGTCTCCCCATCATATGCGCAGCTAGTTGGCATATAAAGTTGTACTACTGTGCTGGGTGTGGGCTTTGTGTCTATCTCGGCTACGATAATGCGTTCACTATGTTGTGCATAGTAGCTTACCCGCCTTCCCATTTTCTTATTCATTATTAAACCTACTCCTGCATCACCCCTATGTGCTATCGTATTTATAACTATGAACTCACCAGACCAAAAGTCCAGTTCCTCCTACAACCGAACTTCGCTAGCTCCCACTGTATCTTACTTTAAACTGTCCACTTCCATTTTTAAATTTTCTAACCTACCTCCTCATTTAAGAGATATAAAATTCCATGCTGCGTCAGGTACAATGCCAGTTTTATTTTTCCCGATGGCGACCTTCTCCTGGGTAGTCTTCGCTCGGAGATCAGAAAGGGGGAACTATATTACCTTCGGAATACCTTACCCAAGAGGATGGTTCTGAGCATTATGGGACTTAACTGCTGAGGTCATCAGTCCCCTAGAACTTAGAACTACTTAAACATAACCAACCTAAGGACATCACACACATCCATGCCCGTGGCAGGATTCGAACCTGCGACCGTAGCGGTTGCGCGGTTTCATACTGTAGCGCCTAGAACCGCTCGGCCACTCCGGCCGGCCCCAAGAGGATGACACCATCATTTAACCGGCAGTAGAGCTGCATGTCCTCGGGAAGAAGCAGATAATAATACCTATAACCGTCAATGTAGGTCTTGAAAACGGAACTATAGCTGCTAAACACATTAAATTTAAACAAAAAGAGAAAAGTATTGTTACTGAAGGCGGTATTATGCTAGTCAAAGTAGTCCTAATTTATAACGTACAGAAATTAATATCCTATGGTAGTATGTTGTTCATAAATAACGATTTCACTTATTTTGAAAAGCGGCGCAGTTGTAATTGTAGCAATAAACAAATCACTTTCTTTGCTCACTAACATACATTCATGTACATACCACTAATATTAATACAGGGTATCTCTTTAAACTATGCTAAACTTGTACATAACCGTACAATTTACGGAGAAGATAAAAACTTGTAACACTAGATGCTGATGGGCAACTATGCTGCTACTTGAAGAAAAAAAACAGGGCCTTAAGGACGATCTAGTTCTGCACAAAAGATAAAAATGTCAGTATTTTAATATTCGGAAACTACTTTTTTAAGAAATTCTCGATTCATTTATGTCACCAGCTGACGTTACTGCCAATTAACGCGCAACAGCGTGTAGGAAAACACAAATATTCACAAAAGCTAGAAAGTTAAATATACGAGTTTATTAGGAAAACATTTTTTTTTTTACAAAAATGGGAAACGTACATAAACAATGCGCACAATTCAGTACTCAAATTAGTGGTATATTCAGGAAGTGGTCTATCTAGCCTTATATACACGGTTCAGTCACATTAACGTGACCCCGCCTACGTTCCAGTTCCGCGTGAAATAACCACTAACAGATGGTAGATGGCAGCACTAGCAGTGGAGCATATACAGGGTGTTACAAAAAGGTACGGCCAAACTTTCAGCGAACATTCCTCATACACAAATAAAGAAAAGATGTTATGTGGACATGTGTCCGGAAACGCTTAATTTCCATGTTAGAGTTCATTTTAGTTTCGTCAGTATGTACTGTACTTCCTCGATTCACCGCCAGTTGGCCCAATTCAAGGAAGGTAATGTCGACTTCGGTGCTTGTGTTGACATGCGACTCATTGCTCTACAGTACTAGCATCAAGCACATCAGTACGTAGCATCAATAGGTTGGTGTTCATCACGAACGTAGTTTTGCAGTCAGTGCAATGTTTACAAATGCGGAGTTGGCAGGTGCCCATTTGATGTATGGATTAGCACGGAGCAATAGCCGTGGCGCGGTACGTTTGTATCGAGACAGATTTCCAGAACGAAGGTGTCCCGACAGGGAGACGTTCGAAGCAATTTATCGGCACGGTACATTCCAGCCTATGACTCGCGACTGGGTAAGACCTAGAACGACGAGGACACCTGCAATGGACTAGACAATTCTTCGTGCAGTTGACGATAACCCTAATGTCAGCGTCAGAGAAGTTGCTGCTGTAAAAGGTAACGTTGACCACGTCACTGTATGGAGAGTGCTACGGGAGAACCAGTTGTTTCCGTACCATGTACAGCGTGTGCAGGCACTATCAGCAGTTGATTGGCCTCCACGGGTACACTTCTGCGAATAGTTCATCCAACAATGTGTCAATCCTCATTTCAGTGCAAATGTTCTCTTTACGGATGAGACTTCATTCCAACGTGATCAAATTGTAAATTTTCACAATCAACATGTGTGGGCTGACGAGAATCCGCACGCAATTGTGCAACCACGTCATCAACACAGATTTTCTGTGAACGTTTGGGCAGGCATTGTTGGTGATGTCTTGATTGGGCCCCATGTTCTTCCACCTACGCTCAATGGAGCACGTTATCATTATTTCATACGGGACACTCTACCTGTGCTGCTAGAACATGTGCCTTTACAAGTACGACACAACATGTGGTTCATGCACGATGGAGCTCCTGCACATTTCAGTCGAAGTGTTCGTACGCTTCTCAACAACAGATTCGGTGACCGATGGATTGGTAGAGGCGGACCAATTCCATGGCCTCCACGCTCTCCTGACCTCAACCCTCTTGACTTTCATTTATGGGGGCATTTGAAAGCTCTTGTCTACGCAACCCCGGTACCAAATGTAGAGACTCTTCGGGCTCGTATTGTGGACGGCTGTGATACAATACGCCATTCTCTAGGGCTGCATCAGCGCATCAGGGATTCCATGCGACGGAGGGTGGATGCATGTATCCTCGCTAATGGAGGACATTTTGAACATTTCCTGTAACGAAGTGTTTGAAGTCACGCTGGTACGTTCTGTTGCTGTGTCTTTCCATTCCATGATTAATGGGATTTGAAGAGAAGTAATAAAATGAGCTCAAATATGGAAAGTAAGCGTTTCTGGACACATAACATATTTTCTTTCTTTGTGTGTGAGGAATGTTTCCTGGAAGTTTGGCCGTACCTTTTTGTAACACCCTGTATAAAGCGAGTCAGAGAGAGAGAGAGAGAGAGAGAGAGAGAGAGAGAGAGACGGAAAACAGTTCAGTCGTTGTCGTTATACGGAAACGGAGTGATTTATCTGACATCCAAAGCCGGCCGGGATGGCCGAGCGGTTCTAGACGCTACAGTCTGGAACCGCGACACCGCTACGGTCGCAGGTTCGAATCCTGCCTCGGGCATGGATGTGTGTGTTGTCCCTAGGTTAGTTAGGTTCAAGTAGTTCTAAGTTCTAGGGGACTGATGACCTCAGAAGTTAAGTTACATAGTGCTCAGAGCCATTTGAACCATTTTTTTTACATCCAAAACAGCAGGACCGTTGGGTTTCGGGTCAAGGGTGGAAGCATTTACGCAACTGCTATGTTTGTGAACTTTTCACGTGTTGCCGTGGTTAAAGTGCTTATTGAAACGGTTTACTTGCTGACAGTAAGTAAATTAGTCAAAATTTCGACTTGTACAATAGCGGCCGAAAAAAACGCAGTTAGACTTCTTCATAATCTATCGTCACAATGAAGCAACCAGCAACGTCCAGTGCGACGTTTTTGGAATAACTATATAAATATGCTACGAGCCACTTATGAATGTGGTACAAAAAAAAACCGAAACATGTAATGAAATCAAACTAATATTTCATTAAGGCACTGGTTGCAGCTATTTACAGCTATAGCTGATTTTAGGTACTGTCAAGATTTCCAGAAACATACACTGGAAACAAGCCTAAATTAATTAACAGATATTGACCATATGTTTGTTTAAACGCTGTTGACTAAACTTTACACAGACCTTTCTAGAAATATCTAGATCAGCAACAGTCATCATTAGAACTGCATAGTGTCAGAAAGAATAATGTACTGTCATATGCTGTAACGTGGCTAATTTCCCATTTCAATAATTTGGTATAGCAAACATAGGAAGTTCCAAAGCTTTAACCATGTCTCTGTCTCGGATTTCTCAACACGGTGCTGCTTTTAAATTATCTAGAGGCATTCCTATAACTTTATATTCTGTGAGATCTGGTAGTTAATACTAGTGTACCCTTGTCCCCTAATTTCACTCTGAAATATTTGTCTTTTAGTTGTGCTTAAGTAAATGTAAGTCTTTGACACACATAATATTTCAGTTATCGAGTAAATATTTGGTCGTTGTAGTGTTGTGGGTATTGTGTTGGCCATCCAATTCACCGACAGTCCCGTTATTAATACTGACTGATTAATGTAATAGCTCAAGGCATAATTCATTCCTGTAAAGAAAAATCACGATGGTAGCTATTGTTCCGTGCATTTCGAATACTTCGACTGAATTTTGTTGCAGCCCCATCTTAAATATACTGCACTCGTTTTCTTATGTGCAACGGACGTTTAGTGTGGGAAATTTACACACCAGAAGTTTGTAAAATTACTTCTCATACTCCATATATAAGTTTTTTTAAGAGAAAGAGGATGTTAAAATGGCTGAAATGGCTCTGAGCACTATGCGACTTAACTTCTGAGGTCATCAGTCGCCTAGAACTTCGAACTAATTAAACCTAACTAACCTAAGGACATCACACACATCCATGCCCGAGGCGGGAGTCGAACCTGCGACCGTAGCGGTCGCTCGGTTCCAGACTGTAGCGCCTAGAACCGCACGGCCACTCCGGCCGGCAGGATGTTAAAATACTGATATTGTTTTGAAGTTAACCTCAGCAGCAAAGACATTTGCACGTACAAACATATATTCGTCTATGTACTGCATTTTTGTTTTGTTTTCCCTTTGATAGTGCCCGCAAAATCATCGGTGAATTTTTCGTTGTCGAACAAGCGAAGGCATATGCTGAATACCGGAGCAACAAGTTCGCAAGCTGTATATGCATCTAGTTTCCCCTGTAGTCCGGCGGATGGCAGTGCCGTCGAGCACTTGATCTACGTCCTAGTTGACAACAGATAAGTTCTGTGCTCCGAATGAAAATGCTACTTGCATCAACAAGGCAAAGAAATCAAATGAAATTACGATGTAACTGCAAGACTGAATGTGCATTAGTAAAGTGAGAAACTTGTGTACGTCACATTCTAAGATAACCATCGTGTCATGTACAAATACAAAATATTCTTAAAAGAATCCTATGCTTGCTACTTTTAATGAGAATGCACTACCTTATCGAAAATTTTGTTGCGCAATTATTACAGCGGAAACAAAATATGCGTTTTGGCAGCACTGAGAACTATTAGTCTAATCATTCTAGTATTTCCTGTCAATATCTCGGTACGAAGCAATATTTTAATAACAATTTTTCGAAGATAACGAATTTTAATGGCCCCTTCAAAACCTGCACTTTATGTGTACATCCCCACTGAACAGAAGCTGTACTTGCTCCATAACAAAGTTAGCGGAAATTACTGTCGAAGAACTAACCTCAAACTAATAGTTCCTCTATTAACATCTCGATGAATGTAGAGACTTTAAATAAAGGACTCCGTTAGGACAAGTGGACTGAGTCGGTTTAGTACTATTGTGAATAATACCGGTGAAACTTAATAAATAATATTGGTATATTCTGAAAACACTTGCTCTGTGTAGAGCGACAAACATTTTACACAATGAACTGTCTTTAGCGAATAGCACAATGCTACACAGCTAACACCCGTTCACATTCAATAGGCATGAAAAGCGGTGGTCGTTACTGTTCAGTTTACTCGGCATAAGTACAATCGAAACGTCAACACCTCACTCACCACACGGTACCTCTATATATCAGCCAGCAACACACAAAAATGAGAACTGAATAACAAGTCAAAGTCCTCGGAAACAGTCTTCCGAAACTTTCATAAAGCTGGTAAAACCCTAACCTCACTTTACTTCAGTGCTAAATAATTGGTTTACATACCGCGCTGTATACAATCTGAACTGCTCGCACATCAGAAGCCAATCAAAGAGGAAGAAGTTCTGTACCAAATTCCAGGTGTGGTCGTTCAAAATAGACATCCAAGGGGCTCTCCATAGTTATCGGCTCAGTTGACAACCGCAGACTGACAGCTGCACTGCGTCCAAACTTTAAACAATTTCGCTGTTGCTCGCTCGATTGTAGCTTTTTATTAATGCGCCAATCAGCCAGAAACATTCGCAGCAGACAGTCCTATGTTGCAACAGGTATGAGTTATGTGCCCATGTGAATACTGTAAAATAGCCTTATCTTATGGTGTAGAGTCTTTCTACTATGTATAAGCTAAAACTACTAACAGGCCAAATTCGGGAATTACATCCCTCCACTATTCTCCACATCTGCAAAACCCAGATCTGACCCATCCTCTGTTACATGGACCTCCACCCCACCAAAGTTCTATAAGTCCCACCAAATCCTCGAACACCATGCAGTCCGTCTCGCTTTCCGCATCCGTTTATCTTACCCCACCTGGATCCTACTGCATACCATGTCATCAAATTCCAGCCCTCCTCAGCGAACACCTCTGCATCTCTTATACTATCTCAAACTAGATTTCAGTCACCCCATTGTCTCCTCTGATCACCAACCCTGGTATGATACCGCGCCATCACAAACACATCCCTTCATCAGTATATCTACACACATTCCATATCGTACCACAATGCAACTTCAGCCAAGTCCCTCTCCAAGACAGTGACACCTGCCCTCATACCACCTTTAACTCTTCCCCAGGTATCCAACTCCACATCATCGATCCTCTCTCCTTTTCCCTCTCCATCCATCCCCATGCCTTTCCTCTCATAACCACTGCCCTGCTCAGATAACACACTACTCCTCACCCTCTGTCTATATCACCGACTGTATTTCCCATTCACCTTTACTTCTACCTCTCATCTCCACAGTTTTCCTTTCTAAGAAATCCCTATCCCTCTACCCACATCCCTCAATCCTACGGAATATACACTCTCCTCCTGCAATACTTCGTACCCTAGTACAATTCCTTCAGTACTTTTAGCAGATTTCATCTTCCTGCGATGTTTTTTTAAAATGTATATTTTTTCGTTCTATTCTGTCCGCCCTTGATTTTTAATTTAACATAAAAAACAGCGGCAAATTTAATTTATATTTCTCATTATAGATCTTCTTTAATTCCCTTGGCTAAAGAGCGGAGAATTATACCACTGAGAGCTCACCCCAGTCCACATGGGGCGAGGGGGATGAAATAATAATAAAGAAAAACGTTCTACTACGATATTCATTGTTAATTATTTTTATTATTTGTACCACGTTTCTGGCAATATGGCTTTAAATTATTTTCGCAGTTTTCTCCATAAACCAAGGGACAAAAGGAACCCTAAGATTGGTCGGCTGCAACTCCCCATTCTGGTCGTTACCCTCGTTTCAGTGTAACAGCTGCGTCCTATAGATTCAGCCCATTTGCCTGATACACACATATTTACGGCTGGGAAAACAGTTTTTTTATTCTACTAGGACTTCAAAAAAAGAAAAATAGTTGAAAGCACTGACTCATGCTGCTATATGTGTCCAACATTGTAGACAATTAATGAAGGTCCGATGATAAGGAATATTTTTTCAGACCCGAGATTAAATCTAAGGGTTTTGGTAACACAAACCATTGTTTCGTCCTGGGCGCTGAGTGCATATCAGTGGCAAATACGACTTCAGAATTAACACTGGGAAGTTTGGTAAGACCATTACCGTTCTGCATGTACGTAAACGATCTGTGAGAGAGGGTGAGCACCAACGTGAGACAGTTTGCTCATGACTCTGCCGAGTACTGAAAAGTGTCATCGTTGAGTTTATATAGAGGAATTTGGAGTGACTAGGGCTGAATTTCTACTTGGTATGAAGTATGTGGTATGTTTTAAATGCGGATAAACCTAGGTCAGTGTGGATGGGTAGGACGAACTATCCTGTAATGTTCGAATACTGTATTAATTTTGCCCTCGTAAACTTCGTAACTTAGTCACACCGAGAAAGGGTTCATAGTGGTAGAACAACTGACTCGCATATTGTAGGATGGTCGTCAAATCCTCGTATGCCCATCCAGATTTAGATCTTCTCTAGTTTCCCTAAATGTTTCCAGAATGAGATTTTCACTCTGTAGCGGAGTGTGCGCTGATATGAAACTTCTTGACAGATTAAAACTGTATGCTGGACCAAGACTCGAACTCGGGACCTTTGCCTTTCGCGAGCAGGTGCTCTACCATCTGAGCTACCCAAACATGATTCACGCACCGTTCTCACAGCTTCAGTTCTGCCAGTACCTCGGCTCCTACCTTCCAAACTTTACAGAAGCTCTCCTGCGAACCTTGCAGAACTAGCCATCAAGTTCGTTTTAGAATATGGGTTGGATGGGAATTGTGCTGATACAACCAAAGTGGTTAAGTCGACGTTTGACTTAAAGCGGATAATCTGGGTTTGAATCCCAGGCTAGCACAAATTTTCTCTGGTCGCCATTGAATTCAGTTCAGAGCCCTATTGCAGCCGGTGTCAGAATTTCTATTTCAGTTCATCTAGTGTATTTATAGCTACTGAATTAAGAATAGTGTCTGTTCTTTCGGACATTATATCATTCCATGTAGATAGACTCCTCCTGAACTCTTGAGGGAAACAGCGCGAGGCTGCCAGCAATGAGAATAGTGGAGAGAAAGCGCTATGTAAGTCCTATGCAATAAGTTGAGAATTTGGGCTGTAATGGATGTGTGTTGCATACCTGAATGGTTAGGGCGACCAGCTACATAAAGTGGCATATCTGGGTTCGAATCCCAGTTTAGCACAAATTTTCACTTGTCGCCATAGAATTCATTTCATTCTTGATTGTGGCCAATGTCAGAATTTCTGTTTAATTTCATCTCCCAGTTTCGTTTGATACTCTGAACTCATGGTCAATCTCTAACAATCTAGTCGTTGAGGAAATTTTAAACCTTAGTCTGCCATCTGGGTTTAGCAATGCAAAATTATATGTCACAGAACGAGAACATTAAGTCAGTTATACCGGAGGCTAACGGCCAGCTGCTCTACACTGGAAGAATTCTGGAAAACCATAGTGCACAAGTGAAAGAGACTTAGAGCAGAACACTTTTTAGTCACATTTTTTAGATCCGGACGATTTGCTTGCAATCTGCACCAGGTAGGATTATAGGAAGACATCGACACAATTGAGAGGCGTACTTCAAGACTTATTGCTAGTCTTTATGATCAGTAGGAGAGCATCACGGAAATGACCAATGAGTTTCATTGCGAATCCGTAGAGGGAGGACGATGTTTTCGGAAAATATGGTTGAGCATTTGTGACCAGTTGCAGTACTGTCATACTGTCTCCAGTATTTAGCTTTTTTAAGGACCATAAGGACGAAAAGCTTACTAGCAGTCATTTTTCCCTCCGTTTGGAAGCGGAACAGTTGCATAGTACACCCAGCAGTACAGCGACCTGCAGGGCATGTATGTAGATCCTGATTGTCAATCATTCTCACATGTTTCCTTCCGCTTCGTCTTATGAGGGCATAACTAGTAATTCTACAAGACAAGTAAAGAATAAGTAATATCTTAAATCAGTAGTTTTATTGTGAGCCAGTGACTGCAGTCAGTGACAGGTTACCATCTCGACAGGTGGCGGCAGTGAGGAGCTGTCCCAACAGCTGCGCCAGCTGTCTCACCAGCTGCGCTGCTGCCCTGTCACGTTCAGCGCGTGTTCCCTGTTCAGCGTGGACGGCAGGCTGCTGACGGGCTACGTGGCTGCCGTCGTCACGTACGCCATCATTCTGCTGCAGTTCAGCATTCAGCCAGCTGCAGACAGTGCGATGACCCCATCCGCTTGCACTTGTGCTGCCGGGACGTGAAGCAGTAACGTCACAGTTCTCACTGAAGTGTTCCAACTGCCTTTCGCATACTCAGGATCTCTATCCCACAACGTGTTGCAGTAACAAACATCTACTTGTTAAACCACTAAAAAAGAAATGTTTCAGATGTGGCACTGTATACAAAAATTGTTGTTTAAATTGATCAAAGTTTCTTTTCTGTTCGGTCATCAGTTTTATGGCGATTGGATGCGGCGTATACAAATTTCTCTAGTGTGCACATCCTCTTTATCTCACAAGGAGACCACACCGCATCGGACTTTTGTATTTTTGTGCCTTTATGGCATCCAAAGTTCACAAATCAAGTATCAGTCAGCAGAAGAGCTTCGAAGTAAATCTCAAAAATTGTCAGTGCAATCAATGTTGAAGTTTCCTTAGCATTGTATAAAACATTCTCAGACTTCTTGTCGCGCCAGTTCAGGGTAAAACCTCCATCGTCTTCGTCTGGAGCAACTGACAGTGAAAATTGCTGCTGTGATGGCATTACATAACCGGTAGACGGTTTCTGAATAGTCGGTAACTACGTAAAGCCGTCGCAGATGGTGTCTAAGTGTGCGCTAGTTGCGCCATCACTGCCACGTTAACGTAAATATTGCGACGAATATCTCTGGCTGTTCCCCTCTTCAAGAACTCGCTTCTATGCACTGCTAAGATTACATCCGCTTTCATAACTGGAAGTTTTGTGATGCGTCATGATCTCTACAGCCTCTTTAATTACAGAATCCAAGTGTGTAGGAGCCTGGAACAAAAAGCATTAAAAGAATCTATGAGAAAATCTTCAACCTTGACAGCGGATTTTATCTTAGCGGTTCTTAGGAGCGAGCTCTCGATTAATTAGAAGACGCAGAGTTATTCGTCGCAATATTCGCGCTAAGGCGGCAGTGGTGGCGGGACTAGCCACAGAAGTTGACACCATCTGCGACAGGTTTATGCAATTATCGACCTCTCATAAGCCGTCTACGTGCTATACTGTATAAGGCCACCACAGCAGCTGTTTTGGCAGTCAGTTACTCCCGACAGAAACGATAGAGGTAATCGGCGAAAGCTAGAGATTTTATCCCAAACTGACGCGGCAAGAAGTCCTACAATATTTTGTGAGACAGTACGGTCGCGAAAGACTTCGTTCTCTTTCCTGAGCATATTTAATTCTCTAAATCTAGGGCCATTTTTCAAGAGCTATCGGTTTTCTGTGGCAGAATGCTCGTTAACTATGTTTGCAACTTAAATATTTAAACCATACAGCTTGCTCTACAAGCATTTCTATGAAGCGTATTATACATGAAGGCGAAAAAAATTAATTGTAGTGTTCTTTAATTTAAATAGTATTTAATCCTTTTATAAAAGATTAGTAATTAAGAATTTGTATTTGCAATAAAATCTGAAAGTTTTTACGAGATATGTAATTAGAAATAAGATGGTGTGCATTTTTAATGAAAATTATAGTTAGAAATATGTATGCAACATACTTCCATGAATTTTGTATTCGAATGATGTAGCTAGCGAAATGAACAGAGAAAAAACCAAAAAACAAAAATCTCAAGGAGCAGACATTGTTGACAGTCCAGAACTGTCTTAAATATTACAAAATTTATTCGCTGATTGCCACTTATTTAATGTCAACTATAGCAGATAAAAATGTACTAACTATTCGTGACTCGGGAAAAGTTGTGATGGACCAGGACTAGAACCCAGAGTACCCGCTTTTAACGAGCAGTCACCTTAGGCACCTCTGTTTCTGATTTTTATTTTATTTTGTGCAGTGATTTTATTCCTAAATTGAATGTATGTCTGTTGATGATACTTGCAAAGTCTTTGAACATGGCTGCACTTCAGCATGTATGCTTACAAGAGCTTCAGTGGATTGCGAATAACAACCAGCCAGTTGCAAAATACACTCTTATTAAACCTTGACCATGGTTTCGACAGTTTTAAAACTGTCTTCTTCAGAAGGTATTGCACCTATTAACAATATTAGAGCAGATAAGGTATCATTAAAACGAAAACAAAAATTGCAGGAAGTGTTTACAAATAATTTTAGTGGAGCATTCTTATGTAGAATCACATTATTTATTTCCATTGTGGGAGTCTTTCACTGTGTCTAGTACATGTGCATGTTATCACTTAATCACTATTTAAAATAGATGATTTAACAGTAGTGGCCCTCAACTGTAGATATTTGTCTTAAAAACTTTATAAAATATCATTTTTTATACTGGATCCAACAAAGTGTAGTGTGACGCTTGACAGATCTGTATGTATATTGCATTAAATATAAAACATTGTATCAGATCCTGTAGAGTTACTATCTGTAGGATCCGATTCCACAGTTACAGTTTGTACTTAATGTCATATATATACTGTGATAGTGTTCACGGGAGATGAACTTTGGCTGCAGACCTGGACACTAGTGATGACACTGAGTTTTGTTTCACCTTGTTTTCAAAATAAATCTTTTAAGTTGCAATTAATTCCAACTTTCTATTTGGTAGTTTGTACCTGGGACACAACAAACACCACATTTGTTTGTAGCAGTTTCAAAATGCACTGCACTGTTGTCGCTCAATAACCCTTTTGCATGTATGTTTACAGAGATTAAAATAACCTTGCATCGGTCAGAGTCTTCAATGAACTTAGACATCTCTCTTTGGTAACAGCCACAGAATAAAAATACCTGTGGAGTTAGCACTGAATAACGCACATATCGCCAATGTTAAACTGAAACAGTCAGGAGACGTTGGTACGACGCTACTATTTACTTTTTTCTTTAATATTGCAATACAGTACACTTGGTTTTCACATATTTATTTATTAGCAACAGCAGTGGTGATGTATTGCTGGTGCTGCAAAGCAATTCTTAATGTGTCAAAACGGAGATGTTACTTTTCATAGGTAAGTGGGCCTAACTGCACTGAGGTGACAAAAGTCATGGTGCAGCGATTTGCACATATACGGATGGCGGTAGCATCGCGTCAACCTAAGGGCAGTGCATTGTCGAAGCTGTCATTTGTACTCAGATGTTTCATGTGAAAATGTTTCCGACGCGCTAATGGCCGGACGACGAGAAGTAACAGACTTTGAACGCGGAACGTTACTTGGAGGTAGACGCATGGAACATTCTGCTTCAGAGATCGTTAGGAAATTCAATATAACGAGATTCACAGTGTGAAGTACGTGCCGAGAGTACCACATTTCCGACATTACCTCTCACCATTGACAACGCATTGGCCGACGGCCTTCACTTAACGATCGAGAGCAGTGGCATTTGTGTAGAGTTGTCAATGCTAACAGACAACTAACACTGCGTGAAATAACTGCAAAAATCATCTCCCACGAACAGTTAGTATATCTATGTCCAACACAGCTGACGTCAAAAAATTCACAATAAGTGAATAAATTCTGTAAGTTCTTTTTTAAACTTCACATATTTTATCATTTATGGAAATGTTTCAGCTGCTGTCAAAGAATTCATAATCAGTGAATAAATTCCGTAAGTGTTTTTTTACATCTTTTCTTCTGATTTTCTCAAGATTTTGTAAAGCTGCGCCAAACTACTTTGGCTGACTGGTATTTGAATTTCACATACCACGAATATAAAACAACATTAGCACCTAGCGTCTCAATTATTTGTGGGATATTTTACAATATATTTCCTCCCCCACAGTATTTACTCTCAACAGCCTCCTCCAGTACCATGGAATTTATTCGATGTTGTATTACCTCATATCCAACCGGCCAGTCCCTTCTTGTTGTCAATGTTTTCCACGTCTTTCTACTCCTCGCCATCTGTGGTGTTAAAGGGATGATGGTTGAAACGATTTTTTGTTGTGAGCTACTATCCTCTCATCTCATTTACATACACATTTTGAAATACTTAGACTATAGTATCAAAGGTGACATGGATAAAATAGTAGCAGTAACATCACACATTCCTGTGCGGTCTGTGTAAGTTTTGCAGCTCCATGATCAATCCATTGCTAAAACAGCTGGCACCCAGGTGAGCAGAGAGCTCAATGGGCTCCTTTTGATTGAAGTAAAGTCTCTTATACATGCGGTACCTGTTGCTGCAATTAGGAGACTGTGATACACAAAATATAACTTGCATCTGAATCGCAGGGGAAAAATTAATACTTACAACTATATCTATTATTAGTATTTGCATAAATAAGTTTCATTTCAACAAACATAAAACATCCTAATAATTATTTCTTCAGCAACATGGATAATGTTCTGAATACCTTTTCTTTTTTATGCTATTTCTATCATCATTGGAAACAAACAGACATGGGGCAGTAGAACTACTAACTAATATGAATGTCTTTTCTGGAATAGTTCATAAAATTTAGTGAATAATTCACA
This sequence comes from Schistocerca piceifrons, assembly GCF_021461385.2. Taxonomy (NCBI): domain Eukaryota; kingdom Metazoa; phylum Arthropoda; class Insecta; order Orthoptera; family Acrididae; genus Schistocerca; species Schistocerca piceifrons. Next base: position 988,570,272 of record NC_060139.1, read on the forward strand.
AATAATGTGGTAATTGACACATGTATATATATCTCTCTATTTCAAGTCACATCTATGACCAAAACCGTTTTAGATCTTGATGGCTGAATATTCCTTTGGTCACTCCTTTTGTATTCGACAGAATATAATTTCCAGGATGAGGTATTTTTATTATCCTGAAAGGACCCTCGTATTTTAATTGCCACTTCTTATTCAGTCGTTTTATAGCCGATGACTTTGGGTGAGATCTTAGGATAATGTTGTCTCCTACTCGGTGTTTAATAGATTTTGCTACGTGCTTATCATATATACTTTTCTTAAATAAGCATGGTGCTGGATAGCAACACGTACTTGATTATGAAGTGTCGTTTCATTTACTGGTATGGTTTCATTTAATTTAGGTAAATCTTCATTCCATTAGTTAGACTGACAACACCCAAAGAAAACATCATAAAGAGGAAACCCCGTGGATGAGCGTGGTAAATGATTATATATGTTTTCAAATTTTTGTAAATACTCAACCCAACGATAGTGTCGGTGAGGAATATGCGTCCTCATAAATCGATTCAATTCACGAAACACCCGTTCAATAGGGCTACTCTTTGGATTAAACCTGGCAATCTGGATGTGCCCAATACCTTCCCCGCATAGACACTCCTTAAAAGCCCTACACGAGAAATAGGAGGCATTGTCCGTTAGTAAGGTTTTTGGTTTTCCAACATGCACAACGTACTTTTCTTTCAAGATTCTCACCATGGGTTTCACTCTCACAGATCTCAGTGGGTATACCTTCACTAGCTTAGCAAATAGATCATAAAATGCTATCACGTATTTAAAGTTATCTCTGGAAGTTTGTAAAGGGCCGATTACATCACATGACACTAGGTTAAGAACATCCTGTACTACTATGGGTAGAAGCTCGGTTTTAATAGAATAATTGATAGGTTCGTTTTCTGGCAAATCATACAAGTTCTCAATACTTTCTGCGCAATACGTTCCAGGTTAGGAAATAGGCATAAGCTGCTATTAATACATGTACCAGCACTGGCATGACCCCATGATAAATGTGTATGCCAAAGAAACTTTATCACATATGCAGAAGGAATACAAAATTTCCATTGACGAACTAAATCCTTATTTTTATAAAATAAAACCTTATTATGTAGGCAAAATTTGTTATTTATACGACTCTCCTTATCGTCATAAAGTGATCATGTAATTAATTTCCATTTATAGTCTTGTTCTTGCAGATCAACAATATTTTTACACATGAATTTTATATCCTTTTCATACAAATTATGTTGTATGAACATGACACGAAAGTTATTCGTTGTATTCGCTATTGCAACCATTCCTGCAACGCTACGCGGTAGTCTAGACAATGCGTCTGCTATTACCTTGTCTCTGCCACGAATGTGCCTTATCTTTAACAAATATTCCTGCAATAGCAAGGCCCACCGAGTTAATCGGGCGTGCAGTAATCTACAAGTCATTAAAAAAGTTACTGCTTGGTGGTCACAATATGCAATAATTGGCTTACCATAAATAAAATACCTAAACTTTTTTAATGACCACACTAAGGCTAAAACTTCCAGTTCTGTAGTGGTATACATTCTTTCAAAACTGGTGAGCGTGCGACTTGCGAAGCTTATAATTTTAAAGGTATTAATATCTTCAGGAATATCCATTTGAAACAATGTTGCCCCTAGACCCGTGTCTGAAGTGTCAGTAACTATATAAAATTGCTTATCCATCTGAGGATGATGTAGTATTTGGGCATTTAATAATGCGTGTCGTAATTTTTCAAATGCTTCGCATCACTCAGGTGTCCAATGCCACAAAGTGTTTTTCCTTAACAAATTTAACAAACAATCCTGGTTCAATACCTGATCTGGCAAAAATTTTCTAAATAAGGATACTAGTCCAAGAAATGATTTTAACTGCTTACGATTACCAGGGTATGGGCATTCACTTATGGCTTTTAATTTCTTAGGATTTGGAGTTATGCCTAAAAGTGAGATAATATGACCAAGAAATTTGACTTTCCCGAACTCAGATTTGGAAAGGTTTACTGTTACTCCATAATTTTGAAACCTACAAAACACTCGTCGGAGCAATTCCAAGTGACTCTACCATGCATCGGTAGCCACGAGGAGATCATCAACATACAATGTCACTTCATTAACCTAATCTGGGCTCAACACGGTAACAAGTGCGGAAATGAAAACTCCACGACTAATATTCAAACCAAAAGGCATAATTTTAAAGTGATGACTCTTACCCATGAAATAAAAGCTGTATACTTCCTAGATTCTTCATCTAAAGGCACCTGCCAAAACGAACTACGGAGGTCTATGGAGGATAGATACTTAACACCATATGAACGCTGTAACAATTCATCTATATTTTGTGGCCTTGTTTGGACGGGTATGGAGATTTTATTAATATTCCTAGCGTCAAGTACCAATCTTACGTCTCCATTAGCTTTTATTACTGCTAAGAGTGGACTAATGTATTCCGAGTTGGATGGTTCAATGATACCCCATTCCAACATCTGTTGAATTTCTATCCTAACCGCTTCACGTTTTGACCAGGGTATAGAACATGTTGTCTTACAATAGGTGTCATGAGGACTCACACACATTCTATATTTAAATCCTCTAATCACACCAGGGTGACTGTCGAAAACTGGAGCATATTCATGTAACAACTCTGATGGTTCCTGTCGTTGTACGCTACACAAAGATTCTGATTCACTTATTTTATCTCGTATAATCTGTTCAAGATCTGGATTGAGATTAGCTACTGACAAGTTCTCGGTGTCACAGGATATTACATTACTATAATTACACACTACTGATAGAGTCTGGCAATATTTATCAGGAATCCTCCTTTCTTTCAATAAAGACAGTTCAACAATTCCGTTGACTGTGTGTAAAGTTCAAACTCTTTTTTTATGCCGATGACTGCCCGGTTGTCGGCCAAATAATCCCACCCCCAAATGGATGGTACGGATAAATTCTTAATGATCAGGTAGGTGCTTTTAAGTCTTTCTTCCTGAGTGCATAGTTCCGCCATCACTTGAGCTTTAATTGGTTTAACAGAAGCGCCAAAAGCACCGGAAACAGTACATCCCGTAACTGGAAAAGTAGGTACTTTCTCAACTCTATTAATACAATTGAATAAATCGAATGACATCACATTTGTCGTAGCCCCCGTGTCTATCAGCACATTTACAGGAATTCCATTTGTCTTACCAACTATCACAGCTTGAACATGTTCTTTCGGTTCCAAACGTTGCGTAGTTGCCTCACTCATCAATTCATCTCTGATATCTATCCCTGCATTATATCTTAGCAAACCTACACAGTTATTGTCATGACCTCCATCGCTCGTACCAGCCACCCGCGGAAGTCTAGGACTGACTGGCCCTAGTTTGTTGGATTCACAGATTCACTACGCGGTTCTTCAACAATCTCTACAACATGCACATTATGGTTTGTGGAATTATACACAGGATTTCGGACCTCTGCTGCACCATTTCCTAAGTGAATGGCCGCAGAAGCGATCTGACACGAAGAATTTGGTATATTACCTGAGTTCATTTGGTTAACCCAACGAGAATGAGTCGGAACCCATTGGTACGACTGATTCCGATTTCCAGTATTATTCGGTTCTTGACTTATATACGGTCTACTACCGTTAAATTTTCTTTTTCAATTCTTCGATTCTGTATATTAGATTCATTAAAACGTGTAACATTAACCTCCGGTGAAGCCGGTCCTTGATTATACTTATTTCTGTTGTTTTGGTTATTATAATTTTGATCATGGAAAGTTTGGTTGTTAAAGTTAGGTCTACGCTGTGTATCTCTGTTATCAGTTTTCCACCGATTGTTGGTATTATTCTGAGAATGATTACCATTATTGTAATTATTACTGTTACCGTTCTTACAGTATATTTCTCTGTTATTTAACTGACGGAAATCCTCCTGTATAATGTCAGTAGGGTCTATTGTAGCTAGAAATTATTCAAAGTCATGATCCGGAGCATGAACTAACGCCTCACGGATATTAATTGGAAGTCTTGTCTTCAAAATACCAATAACCTCACGATGTGATATTGGCTCCGTCCAATACCGAGTTTTATTCATATATTTCTCAAAATATGAACGTAATGTTCCCCTTTTTGGATTGTAAAACTCGGGATTATATACTTCTTTACGCAAACGTTCCTGTTTACTAATGGACCAATACTTAGCTAAAAATAGTTTCTCAAACTCATGACATGTTTGACAGGTTTCACTAATCTCGCTGACCCAGAGTGAAGCCTCTTCGACCATTTTAGAGACTACGAACTGGATCTTATCATATTCCGTCCACACCTTGGGGAATATTCTCTTAAAACTATTGATAAAGATCTTAGGATGAATAATATTCTTTAACATGAGAATATTGAGAATTGTCTGCTTTTAAAGATACTATTTTCAATTTTAATCGAAGACAAATCAGTTCGTTGAGTAAACGATTCTGTATCGGACAAAGATCGTCCCTCACTATCGATTCCCGCTGCTTTAGATTCGTAACGTAATCTTTTTTCAGGGCAAACGTTACAGTTTTGACTTTTACTGGATATTTTCCGCCCGCTTTGGCTACGTTCCTTCAGAACTGCACCAAAACGACCGGTACTCTCCATTTCTATTGGAATTTAGTTGACTACTCTGTTCTTAATAATACGAAACTCCTCTTTGAGGTCTTCTAAGTCTTCAACATTAGGGACATTTAATTTAGAATTACTGATAGAAGTCAATCTATGTTCTAACGTATCATCTAATCTCTTCAGATAGCTCGTCTATCCAGTTGGACATCTCCTCTTCCCACTGGCTAGATCTTTTAACTAAGAACGAATCAACGTTCTGCTTAGTAGTTCGTTCTAATTGGTTCATCTTTTCTGATAGGTCCACAACTTGAAGTACTACTGAATATTGCGTAGACTTTCCTACTGTTAAATTCTCTTCTAGCGTTTGAACAGAACTAGCTACGTTATTAACCTCATTCTGTACCTTTTCTATCTTTTGGTTGTACTTAAAGTCCCAATTCCTTTGTAATTCTAACATTTCTTGCGGAAACTTTCTCTTTTCCTCGCTTTATAATTGTCTCCGTTTTATATCTTCCTCCATCTTCGACATGAAACTAAATAATATATTCATATCGAAGTGCTGTGCGGGAGAAGCATCGGCCACCCCAGAAGCTTCTCTTGGTTTGTTTATTACTGTTACCTGCGCTTCAACAACGTCCGGAATTTTCTCAATTTCATCATCGGAAGTTGTGGGCATGTTCAGTTCATTCATTCGTTCTATTGACTCAGTTTCAGGGTCAACAGAAGTAATGTTTTGTACATTTTCATTTATCTCTCCCACTGGGTTTTCTCTAATAACGAATTCCTCTTTGTCAGATCCTAATCTACTTTTCTTGGTTCTCTTAGACATCTAGAATAATACTTGACAAATACCAGTTCACAAAACCCATTTATCTAGTAATACTTATTCAGTTGTCTATGTAGGTGCACACAATATCCTACTAATATTCATTGGTACGAAGATTCCAGTGCTACAACACACAGAAAACAAGAGTTCATCTACTACTAACTCACCTGAGTTGTACTGTACTTTACTGTTTGTTGCTGGGTTGAGTCGAGACAACGGACGCGCAGTCAGCTTTAGGCAGCCTCAGCTTCCCCCGATCTTCACGGCGTCACACGTCGTCGCTCTCATAGTCGGCGCGTCGCTGTAGGTTGGTACGGGCTGCGTCCTGCGACGTCGACTCGAAGTTCTGCGTCGGTGGAGAATGTGGCGCAAAATAAGCGCCTACGCCTGTCTTGAGTTGTAGTTTAATCTACATCAGAAGTCAGGTTTTTGTAACCGGACGCTTGTAGGTGTCTTATCGATCTAGCCTCGCGTTTAGTGCGTCAATTGTAACGGTTTCTTCGTGATCGAGTCCCACGTTATGGGCGGCATTTTTGTAACGTCCTTCTTCGGATCTTCGGTCTTGGCTAACACTCAGCGGTAGAGTAATGATATTGTTATTTCTTATGTATCGGTATCGACGTTACAAACAGAATATTGATGAACTGAACTCGCGACTTGTGCGAGATATTTATTCCACCAAATGTCGTAATTAAATTGTTTATAATCGATGGTTTATCAGTTTCTACTTAAATATTAATGATAAGTTCAAATTAATTCCAGCGACACCAAATTCCCTATAGTCTGGTTGTAATCTCAAACCTATAATCAGTCGTAATAGTGTTATTAATTCCTAACGTCAAGGACCTTCTATATAAACGCCGAGCGCTTCAGTAAAATAATATCGCAGTATGTAATCTCTATAAATAAAATTGTAAAACTTTAATGATAAATGTGTCAATTGACACGATATGCTGGTTTATTACACAATATTAGTCACTTCCTAACAGAGCCATGAGGAAGAAGCTTTCCCAGGTGTTGGGGAGAATTATAAATTATATGCTTCATAACTATCGCAAAGTACCATAAATTATATGCTTCCAACTACTGCCTGTAGTGACAATGAATTGAATTATCCTTAGCCATTACCCACGAATCTCAAAAAGTACTCACATGGAGTATTCTTTGGGAACGTTGGTTCTACTTTGCGAATTTTAATTATAATAATTTTGCAATTTACTATGATTTTGAATTTTGAGTTTGATTTTACTGGAATCCTATCTTTCTTTTGTATGTTAATAAATTACTTAGCATTGGTTCCTGATTCAATTACTGGTTAATATCCAAATAATAGTGTTAACTGGAAATTTGTTTGCTTGTTCATTTTTCATGGAATGTGGAACTTGTTTTGGGGAAATCTTTGGGCATTTTGGAGCTAATTTTTGATTTTCATTTCTCGTGCAAGGAAGTGGCATTACAATACACAGCTGTACTCCCTTGAATAAGCTACTTATTTACCTGTCAGCAGAAAAGGTTAGGAAAGGCTCTCACTATATGAAGATATTTTTGCTCTGAATGATGGAACTGAAGGAGTTAATTATCAAACACTATAATGTTGGCTACTCTTAAATCGCATATATATATATATAGTTTTACATATCACGGGTGACTGTTTCGTATCTTAGAAACAAACCCCAGAATCCAAATGAGTCTCTGAATTCACTCGTATCAAAACGATGCCCTAAAATACCATTTTCATCTGCTGCAGCTGTCAGAATTGCTACTGACGATGCAGTTATTCTATTAAATGATGGGAACGTAGGGAGGATGAAAGCATTAGAGGGAATACGTTTTAAGATACGAAACTTCACATCTTGAGAGAAATAGATTTACACCGTCCCTCTGCAGTTGAGAAGTCGGTTGAAGACCTGGTAAAAGAAAGAAGGCAAACAACAAGAAAACAGAAGTGGGGCCTTGAAGTGAAAGAGTGCGCTGAGTCCAAATCTGAGGCCGTCTGAAGAGGTGACATAACAAAAAACATCAGGTTGAACTTCGAATTGACGTAGCTAAAATGTGTGTACCTTTTTCTCAGAGTCTGTGAAGGTTAGAATTATGAAATTTTGTACACTTGTTTCTATAAACCCAAGAAATATTGTTTTAAGAGTAAATATGGAAATTGTAAGTGTAAGCTGAGATATGAGGCTTGGAACTTTTATGAATTTTGAATTTTGTATTCTACTTACAAAACTATAATTATTAAAATTTTCCTATTCGATATATTCAAGAAGTCTGAGAGAAGCTTGTTATATGCAAAGAGATTAAACAGAGAAAATTTTGTAGAAATCTAATGAACAATTTATGAGGAAAAGGTATATATATATTCCTGTAAATAAGGTAAATGTACATAATCCAAGGAATGTAACAGTAAATGTGATAGTTACATGTAAATCACGGTAGAAAATTTCATTGCCTTGTCTTCAAAACTAGTGACTTCGTCCATCTTTTAAAGTGTGTTTTCTATGAACGTCCCCTGTAACTGCATAGACGTATTAAGAGGTAGTTTGAAAATCGCCGATATAGGATTGTCAATTTTCACACAATGACTGTTAGATGTATACTTTTCAAAGCGAAACTTGGTTAAAAAATTCAATAGATACTTGTGTAGGTATGCTAGATGTACACTTGAAGTGGATTACTTAGCGGATTCAGGTGGGCGTCATTTATCACGTTTCTGGTGTTCGTCCGGCTCACCTGTGCCAACAATTACGTTATTTTTACTGGATTTCACTTTAAGAATGTTCTCTCTTACACTCAGTTTTATATTATGAGTATATGTATCGTATATTTGCGATTTACGAGTAGCCAACATTTCAGCGTTTGATAAGTAACTGGCGCCTTCAGTTCCAACATTGAGGGCAAGAACATCTTCACATAATGAGAGTCTCAGTTCCAACATTGAGGGCAAGAACATCTTCACATAATCAGAGTCTCTCCTAACCATTTCAGCTGGCAAGTTAGTATGTAGCGTATTCAATGGCGTACATTTGTGTATACAAACTAATTTGATTTGTGATTTACACTGCTTGACAAATGCCAAGGAACAACTGACACTTGCTAAGAAACAACTGCCAATTGCTACTGCACAACTGACAATTGCTACAGAACAACCGACCAATGATAGTAAAGAGAAATATAGACGTGCTCATTGCAGCGAATACTGTGCACAAACACTCTGTATGCCTTCGACAGTTCAAACAGTACGGTGTTTGACGAAGACTGTAGTGAACCGATTAGTGCGACATTTCGTGCTTAGGATCGTGGACGAGCAGTTGGACGGCTCGACGCACGTCGAAGGGCCACTGCTGTGGCCACAGTAGTGGGTGTGTCCAAGAGTGTCATCTCGCTATTAATAAAGGCCGTTCGAGGTGGAAAAGCAATGCAAAAACGTGCCGGTGGTAGTAGAGGGACCACCACAGCACGAGACGATGGAAACGTAGCGCTAGAGGAGAAAAGGAACAGACATCCCATTCCTAGAGAGATCGCTGCAGACCCTGCAAATGCTACCGGTACGGAACAATTTCGCGCCGATAAAATCAGGCTGGTTTGTATGCTCGGAAACCTGTTAAATGCATCCCACTTCAACCACACCATAGTCAAGAAAGCGAATGCCTTCGATGCTCATGCGGAAGTGTTTTCAAAGAACACAGTTTCCCTGAACTGTTCAACAACTTAAAACCGCTTTGAGGGATAGTGGAATAGTATCCTCCAAGGACTCTTCAACAGTCTGGTAGCCAGCATAACGTGCAAAATATGCATTACTGGCCGAGGACGACATATTCTTTACAGAGTGCAATATCAGCATTTATATTTGGATCCTGACCTCTTTGAAACAGGAACATTAACCATGTCTCTTATGCTGCTTTCCCACGCGGTGAAATCTGTACCATTTTTCGTTAAAAGTATATCACTCTACATCTATTATATATGTACTGTGTTTAATGTCGCCCATCACCGCCTGTGATTATTCCTCTCCAACAACGTCTCTCTTCCTACGCAATTGTCAAGCGGTATAGTATCGCAGTACAAGGGGCGATTAAGAAGTTTCCATCTGCCCATTGCTGCAGCCTACATTCAGCGTTGCATGACTGCGATGCGCGTATACAGGGTGGTACATTGATCCTGACCGGGCCAAATATCTCACGAAATAAGCATCAAACGAAAAAAAACTACAAAGAATGAAACTCGGGAAACCACATGGCGCTATGGTTGACCCTCTAGATGGCGCTGCCATAGGTCAAACGGATATCAACTGCGTTTTTTTTAATAGGAACCCACATCTTTTGTAACATATTCGTGTAGTACGTAAAGAAATATAAATGTTTTAGTTGGACCACTTTTTTCGCTTAGTGATAGATGGCGCTGTAATAGTCACAAACGTGGAAGTACGTGGTATCACGTAACATTCCGCCAGTTTGGACGGTATTTGCTTCGTGATACATTACCCGTGTTAAAATTGACCGTTTACCAATTGCGGAAAAGGTCTATATCGTGTTGATCTATGGCTAATGTGATCAAAATGCCCAACGGGCGTGTGCTATGTATGGTGCTCGGTATCGGGGAACATTATCCAAGTGTACGGACCGTTCGCCGGATAGTTACGTTATTTAAGGAAACAGGAAGTATTCAGCCACCTGTGAAACGTCAACCACGACCTGCAACAAATGATGAGGACCAAGTAGGTGTTTTAGCTGCTGCCGCGGCTAATCCGCACATCAGTAGCAGACAAATTGCGCGAGAATCGAGAATCTCACAACGTCGGTTTTGACAATGCTTCATCAACATCGATTGCACCCGTACCATATTTCTATGCGCCAGGAATTGCATGGCGACGACTTTGAACGTCGTGTACAGTTCTGCCACTGGGCACAAGAGAAATTACGGGACGATGACAGATGGTTTGCACGCGTTCTGTTTAGCGACGAAGCGTCATTCACCAATAGCGATAATGTAAACCGGCATAATATACACTACTGGACAACGGAAAATCCACGATGGCTGCGACAAGTGGAACATCAGCCACCTTGGCGGGTTAATGTATGGTGGGCATTATGGGAGGAAGTATAATTGGCCCCCATTTTATCGATGGCAGTCTAAATGGTTCAATGTATGCCGATTTCCTACGTAATGTTCTACCGATGTTACTACAAGATGTTTCACTGCATGACAGAATGGCGATGTACTTCCAACATGATGGGTGTCCAGCACATATCTCGCGTGCGGTTGAAGCGGTATTGAATAGCATATTTCACGACAGGTGGATTGGTCGTCGAAACACCATACCATGGCCCGCACGTTCACCGGATCTGACGTCCCCGATTTCTTTGTGTTGGGAAAGTTGAAGGATATTTGCTATCGTGATCCATCGACAACGCCTGACAACATGCATCAGCGCATTGTCAATGCATGTGCGAACATTACGGAAGGCGAACTACTCGCTGTTGAGAGGAATGTCGTTACACCTATTGCCAAATGGATTGAGGCTGACGGACATCATTCTGAGCATTTACTGCATTAATGTGGTATTTACAGGTAATCACGCTGTAACAGCATGCGTTCTCAGAAATGATATGTTCACAAAGGTACATGTATCACATTGGAACAACCGAAATAAAACGTTCAAACATACCTGCGTTCTGTATTTTAATTTAAGAAACCTACCTGTTACAAACTGTTCGTCGAAAATTGTGAGCCATATGTTTGTGACTATTACAGCGAAATCTATCACAAAGCGAAAAAAGTGGTCCAGCTAAAACATTCGTATTTATTTACGTACTACACGAATATGTAATAAAAATGGAGGTTCTTATTTAAAAAACAAAGTTGATATCCATTTGACCTATGGAAGCGCCATATAGCGGGCCAACCATAGCGCCCTCTGGTTTCCCCCTTCAAGCTAGCAAGTTTCGTTCTTAGCAGTTTTTTCATTTGACGTTTATTTCGTGAGATATTTGGCCCGGTCACGATCAATGGACCACCCTGTATATGCACCGACTTGTAGGGAAGGAACTAGTGCGCTGTTTTTGACTTTCTGATGTGCGTGTGGGAAATGTGGAAACGTGAACTATGGCGGCTTTATTACCATATGCGTCCGCCGGCCGCGGTGGTCTAGCGGTTCTAGGCGCGCAGTCCGGAACCTCGCGACTGCTACGGTCGCAGGTTCGAATCCTGCCTCGGGCATGGATGTGTGTGATGTCCTTAGGTTAGTTAGGTTTAGGTAGTTCTAAGTTCTAGGGGACTGATGACCACAGATGTTAAGTCCCATAGTGCTCAGAACCATTTGAACCATATGCGTCCCAACAGCACCAACGTATTGCCTGCCAAAGGACAAACACCAGTAGACATCCATCGGAGAATGGAGAATGCGTATGGGGCAGCATGTGTGACGAAAAGCAGCATTGTGGTATGGTGCTCCAAGTTACGTGCTGCTTGTGATTCTAAACGAGATGCCAGTCGGTATGGGAGGCAGCCTCGTCCAAGGCTTTTTGCCTAAAGCACCTAATGTGTTTCATTATTGAAGGCAGCAACTTACTGCAGCACCTTGTTGTAGACGACTAAATCCAATGCAGAAAGGTACAAGTGGTGCTGATGCCTGATGACAATGCGCGTCCTCATGTCGCTAATGACGTAACTCAGATGTATGCCAAATCAAGTACGAAACGCTCGAGTATCCGCTCTATAGTTCATATCTCTCGCGGTGCGATTTTCACGCCTTTGGTCCCGCAAAAAAGACTCTGATGGGTCGACGATTCGTGTCGGTCGAGGATGTGTAGCAGGCAGTTGCGGACTACTACACAGAGCAGGACACTATTCTACCAAATAGTTATCCTCAACCTGGTGCGTCGCAGTGGCGACGCTCTTGAGGCTTACCCGACCCAGAATTTTGAAGAAAACTTCATATTAGAATTAGAATATAACAATGCATTGAAAACACAGTGAGTTTTTTTTTTGTTTGATATTACAATTTCTTTCGATCCATCCACAAGCTGAGACTTCACTGCCTTATGCATCCTATCCCGTTTAAGAGTTCTCTGGAGGTATCTAGAAATAACCTACTCTTTCCATGTGGCAGCTGACAGGGCGGAAGGCAGTCACGTGTGTCGTAGGAGCGTGGCACTGACACTTGCCTCAGCTGTGGTTATTTTGCGCCCTGTTCGGTTCTAGTTTTTTAAAAAGGTTGTTTAAGTAGTATAATTCGTTAGTGTACGTGATTGGCTGTGCAGCGTGGCCGAAGAGTCCGTTAACATTGGAAAGTGCACTAATCACGGGAGAACATAGGTAGAGATGTAAATCTTGACACACATGCCTGAAATGAGATGGGGTTTTACTGGAACAAAAACGGGTGCAAAACCCGGCCAGTCGATTGCAGTGGAGAGCAAAGCGTCAGTGACGCTGCATAATGGTCCGAGGTACGCTAGTATGTTGCAGAATCGCATCATCCCTATTCTAGTTGATAAACACCTGCTTTTATGCAGGATGACGCCCCACCCCATATTAATAAACGTGTGAAAGACCTCTCGCGCACGTCCTTTGTTGAGGATCGCATGCTGAGGCACTATTTCCGTCATGCTTGGCATTCCAGGTCCTAGACATCAATCTGTGTAATTTTTGTTTGTGCTGTTACCTGAAGTCGCAAGTGTACCGCGATCACCCGACTTCATTAGGTATGCAAGAAGAAACTATTCGAAGACTGTTTCTCACCATACCTACTGATACGCTGTACAGTGCTGTTCACAACATTGCCTCTCGATTACAGGTATTCTTGATGAATGACAGCCGACACATTAACCATTTGTCATAAAGGACACTGTATTCGCTAAAAATCAATTTTTATGATTATTTTCGTTTTCCTATCATATGACATTTGTTCATTTCGCGCACTTTTTTGTGGTTTCAATAAAACTCCAGGTCATTTCAAGCATATGTGTCAATAAATAAAATGTCGTGTGAGTAGGAACTACCGTCGGGTAGACCGTTCGCAAGTGTTTCGATTTGACGCCACTTCGGCGACTTGTGCGTCGAAAGGGATGAAATTATGATGATTTGGACAAGCGGAGAAAAGCGGAGAGAAGCTCCGACCCAACAGGGAATCGAATCCGGGCCCTTTGGATGACATTCTTTCGCGCTGACCACTCAGCTATCGGGGGCGGACATGTGTCAATTATTACCTCTCTACCTACATTATTCCGTGAAGTACTGCATTTTTAGATGACATCGGGGTTTTTGTATCACCTGAATTGCGCTTATAAAGATAAATAGTGCAAGTCACACTTAGACATTAAAATAGCTGATGTGAAACAACACAGAAAATTACAATTTTCTTGGTGTAAAATGTATCCTTGGCCTAGAGGTTGCTCTGTAACAAATAAATTGTACTGTCGCACATGCATCTTGTCTAGTGGATTTTAGATCGGAAGAGAATGGTCGTCAGCTTCTATCGGAACACGTGTGACAAAAAATTTTGACAGAAAATCCGAGAATCGCCAGACGTCATGAAGGCACCTTTAGAGTCAAGAAAGTTTTCAGCTGTTGAGACATAGACAAATTGGACATGCAGTTTCTGAAAGCGCCAAATTTTTAGCCATAAAGCGTAATGTGGTTGTGAAACACTATATATTTGTAATCGGGAGACTTTCTGATGCAGCTTCTTTCTTGGGAAAGCTAGAGTATGCATTCAGAGGACACTTTGAAGATGAAAGCTGCAACAACAATTATTGGAACTTTTGTCTGTACAGGAAGAGTTCATTCGTGATCACTTGCAGAGCACTTGTGGGTACAAAGGAACATCCAGTACAATTCAAAACGAATTAACTGAATTGGTTACCAAGGTCTGAATAATCGCACTATTGAAGAGTTACAATCATTTGAGTTTGTTGTAAGTCTTGTAACTTTCTTGTAAGACATAAATGAGTATTGTTTTCAGGTTTTGCACACAAGGTTGTTCCATTGAAAGATTTATTTGTTTTCACAATGTGTCTAGTAACAAAACTGTTCAGGGTTTAAAACAAATTGTACTCAAAGGACTTAATGGATGAGGAGCTACTGATGGAACAGTGAGTCAAACAAACATATGATGGAGCCCCAGTACTGTCAGAGGAACATGAATGTGTCCAAAATTTTGCTAAAAAGATGTCCATGAACCACAGTTTTGCACTTTTATGCTGATAAACTTAACCTGGCCCTGTTACATTGTTCTAAAACTACCAAAGCAGTTAGGCGTTTGATTTAAATTTTATAACGTCGCATCCATTTACTAAATCTCCAAAGCAATACACCTTTTAGAAAATAAAGCATTTAGATTGCCTCAGACAAGTACTACTCTGGAATTTCAGTTCACGAGCTGCTCAGATAATATGTCATAAATACAATGAGTTGAAATACATTTTCTAAAATATCACCGCAGATGTTGAAGACTGGGATGCAGAGTGGTCCAACAGGGCTTCTGGCTTGCACAGCATTCTTAACAAAACTCTATTCCTGTTCCTGTTACGCCTTTACAGTGAAACATTTGCGTATATTGATCATCTCTATGCGATTCTTCAGAACAAAACTGTATGTGATATTAGTAAGTGCAAAGCCGAAATCAAGAAGAACATCAGTTTGGTAACGGATATCAGATCAGGAAAGACCGTGACCTCATTTGTTCAAAGCTATAACAAGAAATTTCTCTGATAAATCACTGTTAGTGCGCGTGACTTCCAGATTCTTAAGACGTTTTACGTTATGAGATGCCTGATAACATGATGGTGTAAAAGGAAATACGTTTCTGTGATCTTCAAAATAGGTCTAGTCTACTTTCAATTCGCATTTGTCCAAGCACCCGTGGTCTAGGGGTAGCATCTTTGATTTCTGATCGAAACGTCCTCGGTCCCGGGCTCAACCCCCCCCCCTCCCCCCCTATTCGGAATCTGGTAGAGAAGCTACAAAATCTGAAAAGGGAAATGAAAAGGCGCAATCTAGATATATTAGGGCTCAATGAAATGAAACAGAAAGAAGACAATTCTTTCTGATCAGACGAGTATACTGTAATTTCAACAGCAGCAGAAAATGGTGTAACGGGAGAAGGCTTCGTTATTAATAGGATGATAGGGCAGAGAATGTCTTTCTGTGAGCAGTTCAGAGATAGAGTTGTTCTTATCAGAATCGACAGCAGCCCAACACCGACGTCGATAGTTCAGTTGCAAGCTGAAAATGAAGAGATAGAGAATGTATATGAAGATACTGGATAGGTAATACAATACATAAAGGGAGGTGAAAATCATTTAGTCATAGGGGACTTGAATGCAGTTACAGGGGAAGGAGCAGAAGAAATGCTTACAGGAGAATATGGGCATGGGACAAGGTATATGAGAGAAGAGAGACTAATTGTGTTCTGTAACAAGTTTCAGCTAGTAATACCAATACTCTGTTCAAGAACCACAAGTGGAGGAGGCATACTTGGACAAGGCCCGGTGATACGGAAAGCTTTCACCTAGATTAAATCATTATCAGGCAGAGAATCCGAAATCAGATACTGGATTGTAAAGTGTACCCAGGATCAGATATAGACTCAGAACACAACGTAGTAGTGATGAAGAGCAGGCTGAAGTTTAGGAGATTGTCAGGTAGAATCAATACGAGAAGAAGTGGGCTACAGAAGCACTAAGAAACGACGAGATACGCTTGTAGGCTACAAGCACAGCAATAAGGAATAGATCGGTAGGCAGTACAGTTGAAGAGGAATGGACATCCCTAAAAAGGCCAATCATAGAAGTTAAAAAGAAAAATATAGGTACAAAGAAGGTAAGTGCGATGAAAGTATGGGTAACTGAAGGAATACTTCAGTTCATCGACGAAAGAAGAAAGTACAAAAAATTTCAGGAAAATTCGGGAATAAAGCAATACAAATCACTGAGGAATGAAATAAATGGGAAGTGCAGATAAGCTAAGACATAATTTCTGCGTAAAAAATGTGAAGAAACCGTAAAAGAAATTATTGTCGGAAGGACTGAGTCAGCATTTCGGAAAGTCAAAACAACCTTCGGTGGCATTAAAAGCAAGGGTGGTAACATTAAGAGTGCAACGGGAATTCCATTGTTAAATGCAGAGGAGAGAGCGGATAGGTGGAAAGCTTACAGTGAAGGTCTCTATGAGGGGGAAGATTTGAATGATGTGATAGAAGAAGAAACTGGAGTCGATTTAGAAGAGGTGGGGGATCCAGTATTAGAATCGGGATTTAAAAGAGCTTTCGAGGACTTAAGCTCAAATAAGACAGACGGAACAGATAACATTACATCAGAATTTCTAAAATCATTGGTGGAAGTGGCAACAAAACGACTATTCGCGTTGCTGTGTAAAATGTATGAGTGTGACGACATACCACCTGACTTTCGGAAAAATATCATCTATATAATTTCGTGGTCTGCAAGACCTGACAAGTGTTGTGGATTGGCAAGACATCCAACCCACTAGGAAGAAGCCGAAAGGCACGCGTTTAAGCTCACGCAGGCTGGCGTGAGTCTGGAACAGGACACGGATTTTAGACTTCAGAAAAAAGGAGGTAACTGGTAGAATACTTAACTTTAATCCATAATAGGTGAACATCGCTCTTGACGGTACATGTTTTACAGCATCAACAGTAACTGGTATTGGCGCTTTGCTAGGTCGTAGCAAATGACGTAGCTGAAGGTTATGCTGACTATCGTCTCGGCAAATGAGAGCGTAATTTGTCAGTGAACCATCGCTAGCAAAGTCTGCTGTACAACTGGGGCGAGTGCTAGGAAGTCTCTCTCGACCTGCCGTGTGGCGGCGCTCGGTCTGCAATCACTGATAGTGGCGACACGCGGGTCCGACGTATACTAACGGACCGCGGCCGATTTAAAGGCTACCACCTAGCAAGTGTGGTATCTGGCGGTGACACCACAAGAAGTGCGAGAATCACCGCATACTCAGCTTAACAGCTCATGCATCCAAGTTGCTGATAAGAATAATGTACAAAAGAATGGAAAAGTTAATAGAGAATCTGTTACACGATGATCAATTTTGCTTTAGGAAAGGTAAAGGCACCACAGAAGCAATTATGACGTTAAGGTTGATAATGAAAGCAAGACTAAAGAAAAATAAAGACACGTTCATAGGATTTGTCGACCTGGAAAAAGAGTCCGACAATTTAATATGGTGCAAGATATTAGGCCTTCTGAGAAAAATAGGGGTAAGCTATAGGGAGAGACTTTTAATATGCACAATGTACCAGAGCCAAGAGGGAATAATAAGACTGGACGACAAAAAATGCAGAGCTCGTTTTAAAAAGGGTGTAAGATAGGGATGTAGTCTTTTACCCTTACTGTTCAATCTATACAGCGAAGAAGCAATGATGGAAATAAAAGAAAGGTTCCGGTGTTGAAATAAAGTTCAAGGTGGAAGGATATCAATGACAAAACATGCCGATAACATTGCTATCTTGAGTAAAAGTGAAGAGGAATTATATGATTTGCTGTATGGAATGAACAGTCTAATGAATACAGAATATGGATTGAGACTAGATCGAAGAAAGAGAAAAGTAGTGAGAAGTACCAGAAATGAGAACAGCGAGAAACTTAAAAACGTCAGGACTGCCGTTTACGTAGTTGAAGTTAAGGAATTCCGCTACTTTGGCAACAAAATTACCAATGACGGACGGAGCAAGGCGGACATCAAAAGCAGACTAGCGCTGGCAAAAAGGGCCAATAGAAATCTACTAGCAATAAACGTAGGCCATAATTTCGGGACGAAATTTCTGAGAACGTATGTCTGGAGCACGGCTTTGTATAGTAGTGGAAATGGACTGTGGGAGAAGCGGAACAGAAGATAATGGGAGCATTTGAGACGTGGAGCTGTAGACGAATGTTGAAAATAAGATGCACTGATAAAGTAAGGAATGAGGAGGTTCTGCGCCGAATGGGAGAGGAAAGGAATACGTGGAAAACACTGACAACAAGAAGGGACAGGATGATAGAACGTTGTGAAGACATCAGGGACTGACTTCCATGGTACTAGAGGGAACTGTAGAGAGCAAAAATTGTAGAGGAAGACAGAGATTTTTTATTTATTTGTTTTTATTTATCTTTCATTTATTTATTTGTGAAGTAAAGACCTGCTGCATGTTATTATATAGCAGGTCGTACACAGTGTGATTTTATATGTTATATCACACAAATTCAGTTTTATTACCAGTACATTTGTTGTTGAAAACTTTATAAAAGAACAAATTTAAGAAATGGGTAACAGAATATATACATAATATTCTGTTTAAACTTGTTCCTAACTTAGATCATGATAATAAGTAAGATACATTACAGGTTTTGGATGCATTTTAAATTTATTGAAAGTGTATTTAATGGTAGAAACACGAGATGAAAATTGGACTTAGATATGATGCGACAGTTCTTCATTTTATACCTTCTGCGTGTATCGTTACATCTATTACGTATTTTGTCTTGACAGTGGTAATACTTAATTTAATGTATTGATTACTTAGGTCATATTGTGTTTCCGAACTAAAAGTAACATAGGAGATTGGAAGTAGATTTAAAATGCCATAGTCAGCTACACTATGTGCGAGGGCTCGGTAAAACTTCGAGCCAATCACGCCTCATGCAGCGAAAGAAGAAGAAATGTCACAACTTCAGACTGTATCGCATGCTATGAAACATTAGTATAAACAGCTACACTACTGGCCATTAAAATTGCTACACCACGAAGACGACATGCTACAGACGCGAAATTTAACCGACAGGAAGAAGATGCTGTGATTTGCAAAAGATTAGCTTTCCAGAGCATTCACACAAGGTTGGCGCCCGTGGAGACACCTACAACGTGCTGAGATGAGGAAAGTTTCCAACCGATTTCTCATACACAAACAGCAGTTGACCTGCGTTGCCTGGTGTGATGCCTCGTGTAAGGAGGAGAAATGCGTACCATCACGTTTCCGACTTTGATGAAGGTCGGATTGTAGCCTATCGCCATTGCGGTTTATCGTGTCGCGACGTTGCTGCTCGCGTTGGTCGAGATCCAATGACTGTTTGCAGAGTATGGAATCTGTGGGTTCAGGACGGTAATACGGAACGCCTTGCTGGTTCCCAGCGGCCTCGTATCACAAGCAGTCGAGATGACAGGCATCTTATCCGCATGGCTGTAACGGATCGTGCAGCAACGTCTCGATTCCTGAGTCAATGGATGGGGACGCTTGCAAGACAACAACCATCTACACGAACAGCTCGACGACGTTTGCAGCAGCATGAACTATCAGCTCGGAGACCATGGCTGCGGTTACCCTTGACGCTGCATCACAGACAGGAGCACCTGCGATGGTGTACTCAATGACGAACCTGGGTGCACGAATGGCAAAACGTCATTTTTTCGTATTAATCAAGGTTCTGTTTACAGCATCATGATGGTCGGATCCGTGTTTGGCAACAACGCGGTGAACGCACATTGCGTATATTCGTCGTCGCCATACCGTCGTATCACCCGGCGTGATGGTATGGTGTGCCATTGGTTACACGTCTCGGTCACCTCTTGTTCACATTGACGGCACTTTGAACAGTGGACGTTACATTTCACATGTGTTGCGACCCGTGGCTCTACCCTTCATTCGATCCCTGCGAAACCCTACATTTCAGCAGGATAATGCACGACCGCATGCTGCAGGTCCTGTACGGGCCTTTCTGGATACTGATAATGTTCGACTGCTGCCCTGGCCAGCACATTCTCCAGATCTCTCACCAATTGAAAACGTCTGGTCAATGGTGGCCGAGCAACTGGCTCGTCGAAACACGCCTGTCACTACTCTTGATGGACTGTGGTATCGTGTTGAAGCTTCATGGGCAGATGTACCTGTACACGCCATCGAATATCTGTTTGACTCAATGCCCAGGCGTATCAAGGCCGTTATTACGGCCAGTAGTGCCGGCCGAAGTGGCCGTGCGGTTAAAGGCGCTGCAGTCTGGAACCGCAAGACCGCTACGGTCGCAGGTTCGAATCCTGCCTCGGGCATGGATGTTTGTGATGTCCTTAGGTTAGTTAGGTTTAACTAGTTCTAAGTTCTAGGGGACTAATGACCTCAGCAGTTGAGTCCTATAGTGCTCAGAGCCATTAGAACGGCCAGTAGTGGTTGCTCTGGGTACTGATTTCTCAGTATCTATGCACCCAAATTGAGTGAAAATGTAAAGACATGTCAGTTCTAGTATAATATATTTGTCCAATGAATACCCGTTTATCACCTGCATTTCTTCTTGGTGTAGCAATTTTAGTGGCCAGTAGTGTACATAGAGAGTTACATTTTCAGACTGATTCGATTTAGTGTTGTAGGACCTTTGCTTACTTTTGCTATGTTTGTATGTTTATCTCGTCTTCACTTCCTGTGTGTGATATGGCATCCGACTCCATGTCTGTGCTTATGTCTGTGTCGTTTACTACGTACTGCTGATCTGTCGGATGTGGAGCTTGTCTTATTCTAGCTCATGGTCTCTCCTGTTTGTATGTCGCATACAGTGCTCGCGGTAATTCGACTGCGATGTTGTTTATAAAGCTCCAGTCATCTTGTCTGTGTATTAACTGTCCTATGTCCTGGTTTTCTAAACACGGTCTTATGTGTCTTAGGGCATGTCAGATGAGAACTTTGTCTTCCGGTGTGCCGTTCTCACCACAGTCACAAGCGCGAGTCGGTATTAGGACAAACCTGTGGAAATGCACAGGATACGGGCCACGGCCCGCGAGAAAGTGCACCATCCCGCGTATTGGATTTATGAACTTCAAATTCATCTGCTCTAGTATACTGGGGAAGAAAGAGTAGACTCGTCTTCCTTTGTCAGTTGTGTTCTATTCTGTCTGCCCTGTATCAGTTCTCCACTCGTTTGATTTCCGCTTGTCCGTCATGTCTTGTCCAGTTATTTCTCTTATTTTGTCGCGTCTTCCCCTTTTCAGCCAGTACGCAGCTTCTCTGCGGCGAATTGTAATGTCTATAGGGAAACCTCCCAGCACCACGCTCATTGCCTCAATCGAGGTCGTGCCGAAAGCTGAGTAGAACACTCTCCTGGCCTCGCCTCACAATGGTTTTATCCGTACCTAAGCATAATCGATGTGCCCAAGCACTAGCTGCAAAACAGTTTATTGACTCAAAGAGTGCTGTGAAACATGTACTCATTGTCTGAAGGTGTAATCTCTATCTTATAGTGCTCAGTCTTGCAAGTTTGTGCATAAGTTTAATTGCTTTGTTAATTGTCAGTCTGTCATGGTCGTTAAATATTGTAAATGTTCATCAATATAAATGCCAAGGTGCCTTGTCACAGCTTCCCTTTTTATAGATATGTTGATGAACTTTATAATTAGATTTATTTTTCACCGTACCTCTTAGAAGTAGGTAAACATTTTTGTTTGTTGCTATTGTGAGTTTGTTATTCATGTACCATTCACCGATGAACGCGAGGAGCCGCATTGCTTTCCCCCCTAATTGGGAGCTGTAGTTTGTAGATACCATGAGCAGAAGGTCATCAGCGTACGCAATCACCCCGTTGCCTTCTAGTACATTCAGTAGTGGTTCTGTGGCTATGTCCCAGAAAATTGGTCTGCTTATGGATCCTTGCGGACTACCCTTTGTTACCCTCTTTGTAACTTTTTGGCGGCCAGTCTTCCATTCCACTATCCCGTTTTTACAGTAGTCTCTAAGGTTGTTGTATAGAGCAAGTGGAACAATTATGTCTCTATGTCTTGCAAACAGCGCCGGCCACCAAATGTTGTCGAAAGCACCAGCTACGTCAATTAGGATTGCTACTGTCTATTTGTCATGTATTGTCTGTATCATTTCTGTGGCCCTATTTAATGCGCCGTCGATTGATTTATGTGGTCGAAAACCAAACTGATGTGGGCTAAGACCGAAGAGCTGCAGGTGAGACTGAAGTCTGCCACACAGCAATCTCTCCTGTACTTTTGCCACAGTCTTAATGAGGCATACTGGTCTGTATGTCTTATCGTCAATCGGATGTTTGTCTTCCGCTTTCTTAATTATAACTGCATTTGCTGTCTTCCACATATTCGGTATTCGTCCTTCTCGTAGATCATCATTCAGTAATTCTGTCAGGTATGGTACAACAAGTGGAGGAGCTTGTCTGAAGGTTTCAGGGTGGATGCCATCAGGGCCCGGAGGCTTTTTGTTCTTTATTTTGTACGAGGTGCATTCAAGTTGTAAGGCCTCCGATTTTTTTTCTCTGGACTGGAAAGAGATAGAAACATGCACATTGTTTTAAAATGAGGCCGCGTTCATTGTCAAAACGTCCCAGAGATGTCAGCACCTTACGGCAGATGGAATTTTACCGCCAGCAGCGAGAATGAGAACTGTTTTAAATACTTAAAATGGCGACGTTTTCCTTACTTGAACAGCGTGCAATCATTCGTTTTCTGAATTTGCGTGGTGTGAAACCAATTGAAATTCATCTATAGTTGAAGGAGACATGTGGTGATGCAGTTATAGATGTGTCGAAAGTGCGTTCGTGGGTGCGACAGTTTAATGAAGGCAGAACATCGTGTGGCAACAAACCGAAACAACCTCGGGCTCGCACAAGCCGGTCTGACGACATGATCGAGAAAGTGGAGAGAATTGTTTTGGGGTATCGCCGAATGACTGTTGAACAGATCGCCTCCAGAGTTGGCATTTCTGTGGGTTCTGTGCACACAATCCTGCATGACGACCTGAAAATGCGAAAAGTGTCATCCAGGTGGGGGCCACAAATGCTAACGGACGACCACATGGCTGCCCATGTGGCATGTTGCCAAGTAATGTTGGCGCGCAACGACAGCACGAATGTGACTTTCTTTTCGTCAGTTGTGACAATGGATGAGACGTGGATGCTATTTTTCAATCCAGAAACAAAGCGCCAGTCAGCTCAATGGAAGCACACAGATTCACTGCCACTAAAAAAATTTCGGGTAACCAACAGTGCTGAAAAAATGATGGTGTCCATGTTCTGGGACAGCGAGGGCGTAATCCTTACCCATTGCGTTCCAAAGGGCACTACGGTAACAGGTGCATCCTACGAAAATGTTTTGAAGAACAAATTCCTTCCTGCACTGCAACATAAACGTCCAGGAAGGGCTGCGCATGTGCTGTTTCACCAAGACAACTCAACCGCACATCGAGCTAACGTTACGCAACAGTTTCTTCGTGATAACAACTTTGAAGTGATTCCTCATGCTCCCTACTCACCTGACCTGGCTCCTAGTGACTTTTGGCTTTTTCCAACAATGAAAGACGCTCTCCATGGCCGCACATTCACCAGCCGTGCTGCTATTGCCTCAGCGATTTTCCAGTGGTCAAAACAGACTCCTAAAGAAGCCTTCGCCACTGCCATGGAATCATGGCGTCAGCGTTGTGAAAAATGTGTACGTCTGCAGGGCGATTAAGTCGAGAAGTAACGCCACTTTCATCGATTTCGGGTGAGTAGTTAATTAGAAAAAAAACCAGAGGCCTTAGAACTTGAATGCACCTCGTATAACGCCAGGGCAGCTTCCTCGTGAGAAAATGGGATGGTGATACCTTTGTTTTCGTACTGTCATAAAGTAGTCAGCGAAGGGCGATGTGCAATTGGTTGTCCTGAGTGTGGCCATCGTCGGGGAGTAGTTTGTTGAGGAGAAACTGTGCTGTGAACCTCCAGCCTCTTGTGGTAGCACCATCTGGTTTCTTCAGTGTTGATAGTATTGTACGAGTCTTTATACGTTCAGTTTGCAGTTTAAACGGCTCCCCCCAGTTGATGTTCTGTAAGTTTGTCCTAACATGTGTGTATGAGTGGTCCTTACTGGTCTTATGTCGTTGTCTAGGTTAAGATCTTCATTTCTTCCTTCACGTAATTTACGTTTACTGATGAGGATAGGGAATTTATTAACTGCTTAGTGAGAGAAAAAGAATTTAATATGTCTGAAAATCAGTTTCACCCATAATTTTAGGATGATTCTCGATGGAATCGTTAGTCGTAGCGCACAAATGTGATTGACGTTAGCGAGAGAGATACGAACGGGTTATTTTCTAGTGTCATATTTCATGATTATAGTTATTTTTACGATCTAGAAAAAAATACCTGTGTCGCTTTAGATCGGTATGCGGGAGATGAGAGGCTTATGTGCTGAGCTGACCTGGAGAAAATTACTATTTCTTTTAGGTTTTCACCGTGAAATCGGAAACTTTGCAAGCTATCAGAAAGGGTGAGAATTATATTCACTTAATTTTTAAGTACCGCGCAAGCGGTCAAATTGTTACAGTCCAAGCCAGGGAGCAATTAATCAGTTTTCAGTTACCTCCATTTAAACCCTCGAAGAGTAACTGAGCTCCTTCGCCTTCTTACAGTAAAAGGTTCTATGGACACTAATAATTTTGTACACTGATTCCTTCACTTGAATGGTTATTACCAAATCAAACTCTGTCCAATGCTACAACGTAACGACACAAGAATCTGACAAAACATGATCAACCTTAACATATCTACTGTTCTTCTACAGAGACCGTAGTATTCCATCTGGTGCTGAAATTATTTATTGTAACTCATCAACTAAATATCCTCATTTGTATAGGGCATATTTCAGTACACTGGTCAGCCTTAGCGAAGAGAACTGACTATGTACTGGTGACTGCAGCGTGATTGTATTGTTTCTCAGGTGGACACTGATATTTTAAGCATGCAACAGAGCTAGATCAGAAGATCATCTCACAAGTTTCTTACAACATCGAATGCTGTATACATCCGACTGCTGTATATTATGAACGTCGTTTAAATGTTTCTTGTTTATTTAATTGCACTAAATAAAGCCTGTAGCATTTACTTTATGTCACACAAAGTCACATACTTTTGTGTGTTTTTTTAAACAGTACACACAAAAAGAACTGTTAGAGAACCGAATTTTACGATCTGAAAAATTATGCTATCTCTGTAGCAAGCAAATTCCACCTAAAAAGATTGAATGGTTTAAATCCGTACACAAAATTTCCACTAGATGGGTACAAAAATATAATCTGCAAAATTGACATTTATTACTGGGGTATATATTTCTCTTATCACCACTCTGAACACATTTGATTGTAACTAACAGTTTAATTATTTTATTGGAGAAACACGTAAACCCTCATCACAGGTGCCCTCAAGTTCTTCGTCTGAATGATGCTCTTGTTCGACGGCAGAACTGTAACCACTGGCTGTCGTAAAACTATCGTATTTTTCTTCTATTTATTGATCTAAATCGCTGACACTTGACTCCATACTGGTTAACAATTTCATCAAACATTGGAAAGTTAAAGCTCTCACCTTGAAGCAAACACATTTTGTACTACAGTTTGCCGTAACGAAGCAAACAGGTGCAGAGTTCACGAGGTGCCACGTGCCAACAACAAACAAAGATGCGATAGTGCAACCGTCAGCAAAAGATAGTAGGGTTGGCAAATTAAGGAAGATGGGCAGGTGGAGTATAGAAGCATTCCGCCACAACTGACCTTGGAGAGGCAGTTCGAACATTCTCCCGCTGTTTGAGATACCACACATCGTGAGGTATGGGTTAAAGTCAGTTAGCGCTACCTGGTATTTTAAAGTGGGTGGTTATAATTAAAGAGCAGCAACTGACGGAGATCCTGCGTAGGCTGTAATTATCGTATGACAGCAAAACTTGGTGGACATTCTAATGCATTATAGAGAAACCGAATTACATTGGAAAAAAATTAGTTCCATTTTTGGCCACCAGGTGTACATTTGGCGCTGTGAATACAAGAAATGTTTCCAATGTAATGGGTTAGGAACAGGACGTGGGCAGAAAAGTTCAAACAACTGAGGAAGGCATAATGCTGATTTTATTATTAACTGCCTCATATTCAGTTTGTTCAAAATGAGCAACGGAGACGCTGATGAAATACTGCATTATTAAAGTGACGTGAGCAACAATTGGTCGCAGCAGTTCCAGTGAAATCTGATAATGTATTCCTGTATACTGGCTTTCAGCTCAAATAGAGACAGAACGTTTCCCTGGTAGATGTGTTGTTTTAGATATCCCCAGGGCCAAAAGTCACAAGATTGAAGTCAGGTGATCTTGCACGCCATGCATCTGGAAATCCTCCGCAGACAGCACATTTTTGGGAGGTTGCATTTAAGCAGATCTTTCACTGGGCGGGCAACATGAGATAGTGCCCCATCTTGCACAAAAACAGTGGTTTCATAAGCTGCGTTCTTGCAAAGCAGGAATCACATACTCTACAAGGTGGTCTCGATAACATGCAGATGCAGATGCCACGATTCATCTGACAGGTAGTCTAGGTGTATTGTCTTCAAAGAAAACCGTACCAAGAATAAAAGTGGTTGTGAATCCACATACCACCGCCACATACGAAGAGTGCAGTGGCAACACGTGTTTTAACAGAACCCCAAATTCGGCAGTTCTGTGTTTTCGCTGCAAACTGTAATGTAAAATATACCTCGTCCTGCCACGAAATATAGCCTGGAAACATGTCATTTACCTTTATCGTGCCAGAGAGCGAAGAGAAAATTCAGAACGCTGCTGCAAACTATGTGGCTTCAGTTTCTGTACAGCCTGGACCTTGTATTGACGCCAGTGAAAAATAGACAGCAAAACTTTCCGTACTGTTGACCATTGGATGGGCAGTCCTCGTGACCATTCATGACCACTAGCACTACCCGAGGTACATGCTGCATGGTCAGTTACAGCAACAGCAACAGCAACCTCGCCAACAACTTCCACCGGCAAAGAACGCCTTCCTCTTTCAGGTGCCACACCAAGCTCACCCGTGTTTTAGAATTTCATTATCATCGTCTTCAAATCATTTAATGACTTCAGGCCTATCCTCAGACCACTCAGTCAGCGATACTCTTTCAATGCAGCACTGTATTGCTGCCTGAGCTGTGGCCAGCTGGCGTTGATGCCGTTTGTTCTTTGGGATTTTGTCACAATCGAGTGGCAGCCTATTTCTCCCTCGGTTACTACCATAATGAGTTGCTGACTTGCCTCTGTCAGTGGCAACAGCAGCGCTTATCGACACTAGTACTTCTGTACCATCTTCGGTGTGGCCGCTATATTTCCGTGTGGTGGGTGTGTTCGGCTGGGACAGAGCAGCGAGGAAGTCCCCCGCGGCGCGTGTTGAGGTCGGGAACGCTGGCGACGTGCATGCACGGTCGGATTGTGAGGCGCTAACTGCGAGAGCTACAAAGTTCGTTGCCCACCGAACCTGGACACTGAAGTTGCGTGATCAGTTAACCTGTTATTGAACATCAACTGCTGTTACATCTCTTCTTTCATTGCCAGTTGTTGCTTCCTGGGCCGTTCCAGCTAGCAGCAACGTATGATGTGTTGGAGTGGTCGAAATTTTGCAGCCGGCTTCCTGTATGGTCTTTAACTATTACATTGGTTGTTACTTATCAGTGAAGTGCAGCAGCGGTATTTTCTGCCTTGTGGCCGTTAACGCCCCAGTTACCTGCCCTGGTCGTTACCGTAGTTTTCCGGCAATGTGTTTTTCCTCGCCGTGTAGTTCGGCAGCGTTTTAGTTGTTTGTTCATTTTTCTTTCGTAGAGGGGTTATTGTGCCTTGGCTGTTTTTAGACGCCAGTTTTGAAGACGTAGTGCTGCTGGTATCTTCCGTTGTCGTGCCGTTGGTCGGATGGAAGGGAACTGATTAGGTTGCTGGTCGGTCCTTCAGCTGTCCCTGTGTCGGGTTGTCATCCGATTATTTAACCTTACTCTTGGCTGCCTGTCTCACCTCACCTTACGTTAGAGCTACCTCCTCAGGCCGACCCTTGGAACACGTCTGAGCGCCACTGTTCTGTTGGTTTCAGATTGTGGTTTTCATTTTAGTCTGAAGTCATGTGCGAGGCCTCCAGCCGACTATTAATTTAGTTTTTTTATGTTGAAATAAGACTTTCAGCCAACTTAAATTAAAATTTGAAGACTGATTTCTTTAAAAACTAAATTGTCAAAGTTTGTTCTATCTAAAATTCTTGCTATCCAGGCCTTAAGCCCTGAGTTGTTCAATGTCCAGTGTCTGGCCTTCACCCAAGCTATCATTGGAAATATCTTTAATATAAGGCCTTCAGCCGTCTTAAATTAAAACTTGAAGATCCATTTGTTTAAAGCGAATCATTTTAAAAATTTGCTCTGGGATTCTTGTTATCCAGGCCCTAAGCCCTGAGTTGTTTAATGTCTTGTGTGTGGCCTTCATCCGAGTATTTACGTGAAATATTTTTAAGGCCTTCAGCCGTGAGTACTCTTTAAAGCAACTTTTTACAACCTGTGATCAGGCCTTCAACCGTTCTTTTTGGTGTGGTTTTGGACCTTCAACCCAGGAGGTATCTCAAGTTTTCTTAACTAGGCGTTCAGCAATATTGTTTTATTTTGATCCTTTTAAGGCAATGTGTAATTAAGTGGTTCTTAGAAAAATAAAAATTTGTGTGTTTTGTGCAACCGACAGTAACTGATTACGGCCCCCTCCACAACCATAACCTGATCCGCTCTGTCCTGCAAAACCAGATTTCATTGCCGTTCACATAAAAGAGTTTCACAGAAGTCGTACAATCATACAAACAACGCACGTGTCAGATTTCCACCGGGTGGCCAAAATTGTAACTAATATTTTCGCAGCGTAAATGGGTTCCAGGTAAACCCATTAGCATATCTACCAAGTTCCGCTGCCATACGATAATTACATCCCATAAAGAACCTCCGTCATTAGCTACACGTTAATCGTAACCACCTGGCATTACGAAAGGATGCACTCAGGTCTCTGTTTGGTGTCTCTAAGTTTCAGCGTTAGGACCACTACCCAAAGCAGTCAGTAGTTGTTAGAAGTTGTTGGATATGCTGATGGCTTGTTACTTCTAGTGCACGACAACGAGCGAGATATGCTAGAAAATTAATGTGGCAAACTACTTGGAATACTGCACGAGTGGTACTCGTAGGTTCATCTAAAGATAGTTGCACAACAATCGACATATATTTTACTGAAAGGGATAATTTTTAGAGATCCTTTGATTAAAATATATCAAGAGATAACTGGAAGGCAAACCGTCAACCGATATTTCAGTATACACTTGGATGAACACTGTACACTCGAAGGTCACATAGAAATTACAGCAACGAAAGGGGAATTCTATAACAAATGAAATTATTGGTTTTTTTTCAATTAAACACTACAGAGTAGCCCACCACCTGGATTACTAAGTTGGGTCGTGTGCTACTTAAAACAGGTAACAAGCCAAACAGCATATTGGTCACTTAGCCACAATGGGTGCTCACAAGTTATGTTAGCTTGACAAGCGGCCATGCACGGTCCGTCCCCGCTACGAGGAGGCGGACCTGTTTCTTATTATTCTGTTGTGGCTGTTGCTCTGTGTGTTTGTATTCTATTTAATGCAGCAAGTGATGTTTGAATTCCGGACAATTAATGAAATCAATATCAATATGTTGAAGCATAGAAATAAAAATAGAAAATGAAATTTGAAAAATATTTAGAATTACTTTAAGCTAAATTTACTTGTGTATAATTTTGAATGCAAAAAATTGTTCAGAGCTATAAGTTGTACATAACCAAAAATTTCTCTATATAGAATTCCAATAAGGGATATCGTTACAATATCAATATCAACAATGATCAGAAACAGGGAGTTACCAAAATACAAATGTCGTCTTATAAATTGTTAGATAAAGATACGAGTAATTAAAAACAGCAAATGGTTAAAAATACTACAATATGGAACAAGTAGTAGAGATTCCATGTGAGTAATGTAACTTTAATGCTATAAATGTACTGAAAAGGAAATTGATAAAATGTATAAAATGTCAGACATCTCGTGTTGTTGAGATATAGAACACAAAATTTCAAAATATAATTTTATTGAATTAAATTAATTGAGACTAAATACACATGTTTCACATATTGTTAAATAGGTTTGTATGTTACGTTTATATGGATGTATACAAAATGATTATAAATAAATGATAGTTTATGAAAACGGTACACACATAGTACATACATGGCAAGTCATGTCACAAGGTTGTGAGCCGAGAGAGGGAAACATGCATCGTATACAAATTTATGTGTCTCGATCAGTCGTAGGATCTTATGAAGCGCGTCACAATGAATTTAGCCCTTCTGAAACGTTTGTATCAGCATTTTGTTTCAATCTGTTCCTGTGTCCGTGCCTGTGTCGGAACTTGTGTCTTGCCATGAGTTGCGTTGTGGTTTTGTTTTTTTATCTGTGTGCTTGTCCCGGCAGTAGGATATTGATTTTTATGTAACTCAAGCAGTGTTCTTGACACTGCA
Organism: Schistocerca piceifrons; assembly: GCF_021461385.2. Lineage (NCBI taxonomy): Eukaryota > Metazoa > Arthropoda > Insecta > Orthoptera > Acrididae > Schistocerca > Schistocerca piceifrons. Next base: position 988,601,083 of record NC_060139.1, read on the forward strand.
TCAACCAGACTATTCCGTTTATCGGGATCACGGAAAATTGTGCTGACGTCGTGGTGTCTCACAGCAGGTCTTGCGTCGTCAAGTAAATTACAGCTTAGTACAATATGTTCAGGTGTTCCTCGATTGACACATGTACATATCACGGTTTGCCTTGGCCACGTACGGTGTAGATACGTTCAGTATGGACCATGCCCAGTCAAGTAGTGAACCATGCCATGACAAGGATCCACATGGTTTAGTCTTAGCTCTCTGATATATTTGGAGAGGAGGAGAAGACACGACGCCGTTTATTTAATGTCTACCATTCTCTTTGTCACGTGTCTATCTTCCATTTGTGTAAATGTTGTTTGGTTTGCATTTTTTCTCTTGTTATTTAAACATTGTTTCTAGTTCACCTTGCAGCTCTATAACGAATAGTGAGGTCTATTGGAAGTGTTCGTAAGACTAAATACAGGGCCTCCACTGGTGTTGTGCTAAACTCTCCCGACATCCTAAGTAGCATTCCTCTTTGTGCTCTCCTGGCTATTGTTCTGATGATTGCTAGGCATAGGTGATGCGCCCAGGCACTAGAAGCGAAGCATGCAATGGATTCAAATCACGCTGTATGATAAATCCCCAGCGTCAGTAGTGATGGAACTATATTGAATTTCATCTGGCAAATTTATGCTTGATTTTAGCGGCATTGTCTGCAGCCAGTTTTACGTGTCCATTGAAGGAGAGCCGTTCATCTAAATAAAGTCCTAAGTATCTTGAAACCTGCTTCCTTTGTATGTTGACGTTATTCAGTTACATGCTTGGATTTCTCAATAATATGCACTTAAGCAACAAGTAAACTGCTTTTCTGCTTTTTCAATTTTTTCTGATTACATCAGTAACTGATCGTCTGCAATGTTTGTATACATTTGTTTTCTAGTTGCAGTCTGGACCGTGCATAAACTACATCCAAAAGATCGTCCGCATAGGCGACGACGCCTTCTGTACGAGTGTCCCTATCCAAAACGTCCAACAGGGCCTCAATTGCTACATCCCAAAAAATCAGCCCGCAGATTTATCCCTTTGGGCATCCCTTGGTTATTCTCTTAACCACCTTCTGTGTCCCTGCCTCCATTCTACAATTCTTTCTCTGCAGTAGGCCATAAAGCTGGAATACAGGACAGTAGGCAATCGAATTTCCCTTAGTCTAGCAAACAGTGACCGCCTCCAAAGATCCAAAGACTATCAAAAGCTCAGGCAATACCAATACGTACAGCGAGTGCATATTTCTTTGTCTTGTTCCCCACTATTTGTATGGCGCAGTTTATGGCGTCATCTGTTGATTTATGTTCTCTAATTCCATATTGGTGAGGTCTTAGGCCAAAAAAGGAGCCTGGGCGCCTGTAATCCATCACATAGGAGCCTATCCTTCACCTTGGCAAGTGTGTCCAGGGGACAGACAGGTCTATAAGTTTTCGGGTCTGTCGGATCCCTGTCTTCAGATTTTATAATAACAATTGCGTTTGCCGTTTTCCAGTGTGTAGGGATTCTTCCTTGTACAAGGGCTTCCTTAAAAAGGTCAGTAAAATATGGGGTGATCATTGTACTGGCGTTCTTCGATGTTTCTGTGTATATCCCATCGGGGCATGGCGCCTTTGTATCCTTATCTACGGCTAAAGCTACTTCTTCCTGCGAGAAGGTGTAACGTCCTTCGGATCTCCGGTCTTGGCTCACACTCAGCGGTAGAGTAATGAGATTGTTATTTCTTATGTATCGGTATCGACATTACAAACAGGACATTGTTGAACTAAACTCGCGACTTGTGCGAGATATTTACTTCAGCAAATGTAATTAAATCGTTTATAATTGATGGTTTATCAGTTGCTATTTAAATATTAATGATAAGTTCAAATTAGTTCCAGCGACGCCAAATTCCCTGTAGACTAGTCGTTATCTCAAATCTATAATCAGTCGTAACAGTGTTATTAATTCCTAACGTCAAGGAGTTTCTATAGAAGCGCCGAGCGCTTCAGTCAAATAATATCTCACCGCGTTATCTGTATAAATAATATTGTAAAACTTTAATGATAAATGCGTGAATTGACACGATATGCTGGTTTACTACACAGTATTAGTCACTTACCAACAGAGCCGTGAGGAAGAAGCTTTCCCAGGTGTTGGGGGGAATTATAAATGATATGCTTCTTAACTATCGCCAAGTTCCATAGTCCATTAGTTATTACGAATGAAATTGTCTATCTGTGTTCAATTCCTAAATAGTGTTAACTTCAGGTTATCTAGTTACAAGTCACTTCTGTCTAATACATGCAAATCCTCTATCTGAATTCTAAATAACGTAATATTTGAAGTCAAAGTATCGTTTCACTGCGTCATCATAGATCGCAATAATCAATTCTGAAAAAACAATCTACTTGCGCCTACATATATGAGAATTCAAAAGTATGACCTGCTTCGGCTGTAACGTAGTGATAATGGATTGAATTATCCTTAGCCATTACTCACGAATCTCAAAGAGTATTGACAAGGAGTATTCTTTGGGAACGTTGGTTCTACTTTGCGAATTTTGATTATAATGATTTCGTGATTTACTATGATTTTGCATTTTTAATTTGATTTTACTGGAATCCTATCTTTCTTTCGTATTTTAATAAATTACTAAGTATTAGATTCGTGATTCAGTTACTGGTTAATATCCAAATAATAGTGTTAACTCTAAATTTGTTTGCTTGTTCGTTTTTCATGGAATTTGGAACTTGTTTTGTGGACATTTTTGGGAATTTTAGAGCTAATTTTTAATTTTCATTTCTCGTCCGAGGAAGTGGCATTACAAAGCGGAGGGTGATACCCTCATTTAAGTATGCGTTTTTCATTTCGTCACGTTGGCCATTGTGATGTCATTCATCCTCTGTATGTGAGTCATCTGGCAGGAGCTTGTTTTAGAGAACATTTCCAACCACTTGCCATAGTTTCGTCTGTCCGTCTTAAAGTTGACGGTACCATCGAGGTTTCAACGCGATCAGTTATTAAATGGCTGTCCCCACATGTCTTTTCGTAAATTCGTTTTAACGAAGCCGGTCCAATATTTTTGTCTGGTTTTGCAGAGTTCAGTTTTGTTCTTCTGTTTTGCATCCCAATATTGATCTAGTCTCAGCTGTCGTTCTTGCACTGACATAGAACTCTGATAGTACTTCCTCTTGTGCTACGAGTCTTCTCGTAATTTTATCAGCGATAATGATGGATGCAGAAAGAATAAATTAAAATTTGTGCCACGAGCGGGACTCGAACCCACATCATCTTGCTTACTAAGCGAAAATGCTTATCATTACAGCAGCGCAGCACTATGGTCAAAAACGCTGCCCGAATTACCCAAGTCGAGTGCCCTTCCCAGCACAAACTTCAATTCATGCCTTAAGCTTATTTTCCCTCTAAATTGTCTCTATTGTCAGGGCTCTCCGGCAATGGAGTAGCATCCCAGCGTTGGACATAATGTGAAAGTCCTTATTGATATTATAATTAAAGTTTTCCCTGAGACATTTAAGTCTCATCATTAGCGCAGCTAAAGATGAGACTCAAATGTCTCAGGAAAAACTTTAATTATAAGGTAATCTTGTGAGTTCAGCTGTCCAAGGTCGTTGATGCCTCCGCCTGGCACTGGCCAGTGGGATGGCAGCCGTTTGTGCAAGACTTTTATCAAGACATGTGTTTTGAAATCTACACTGCCTTGAATAGTGTTCAATACCGATTCTTCTATTACGTTTCTTAATTTACTCCAGTGTGCCCTGCCAAAAACTTACAGCTGTTGTTGTGTGTGAGTATTATGAATGTTTGTAGAACTGCCTGTGAGAGTGATGATGGCATTGCGATCGCTGTGTGTGACCCCGTCCATGACTTACCACTTAATTATTTGTGATAAGGAGACAACATTTGCCAGAGAGATATCAGTATTACTTTCGCCTCCAGCATGATCGCGGAAGGTCGGTGGTTGTCTTGCCCTCTTTAATGAAAATAGATTACATTCATTTATTACATCCTTTACTGTGTGTCTTTTAACATCTGTTTTATCGGCATCCCACATGGTTGACCGTGCATTTATATCTGTTAATATGTTTTCCCGTCTGAAAATTGTCCAATGCCTCGTATTTTATCAGTAAAAGGGTCTATGTCGTACGAATATTGGGCATATATAGATGAAATTATCCAAATGTCACGTCCATGTATGATCTTTGCTGTGGCAATGTGTTCTGTTTATCGCTGAGACAGCCTTGTTACAGTCAAATTTTGGTTCATTAGAACAGCTGCTGGCTTAGCATGCTGAGTTCCCACGATTGTCATATCGGTAGGCCAGTTACTTTACCACCTCGCATATATGGTTCTTGCAGGCAGGCGATATCAGCGTGTATTTCGCCTAATAACCTGCTGAATTCCATGCCCAGAAGGGTACTTTCCATACAGTCTTTATTTGTTTAGGATGATTAGCATTTTGTGCCCGTGTGATAAGTTCCGATTATTGTTGGGGGTGTAAGATCTCACGATTTAAATTGCAATTCGTATTTGTGAACGTTATTCGCTATATAGTATTCTGTACGTTCAACTTGTCTTTCGTAAAGCATTTTGTATGTGTGGGCCAGCTAAATAAAAGAGTATAGCTACTGAAGGCACTAATTACTGATAGGCATAGTTAGCAAATGAAAGATTTTGATAGAGAACAATGTATTTACCTTAATAATATTAAAAGTCATCATTATATATATATATATATATATATATATATATATATATATATATATATATATATATATATATATATCAGTTCATGATATCCAGTATTACAAATTTACTGTTTCTCATGGACACACGTCCAGATCGTCCGCTCTCAAAATTCTGCCATCTCTCTCCCCACATCCACCACTGCTGGTGGATCACCTGCAACTGCGAAACGCTACGCGCTGTTCACATCCAACTGCCCAACACTACAATAGCAAATATTCCAACAATGCAAACGAGCCGCAGACTGCACACAGCACAGTCAGTGATATTCATACAGAGCTCTACGTGGCGTTACCAACATAAAAACCTAAACAGCCTACTTACAAACTGATCGCTGTCGGAGACCCTCCATTTAATAGGCGCTGCACATGCTTGGTTGTTTAGATCTTTGGTCGGGTTTAGTGACATCTCTGTACAGTCAAAGGGACTATGGCTGCGATATAATATCCACAGACAGCCTCTGATAGAAACAGACGTGTTTTAGGATTGATATTAACAATGTAATTTGCGGTGTGATAGAAGTTGAAATTGTAAAGATGATGTGATATTGAAAAATGTGACAGTATCAAGAGTAATGCAGGCAAATCTTCGTAAGTTATTTAGTCGTCTTGAACCCACTAAGTCAAAATTCAGCCGCAAGAATGTATCTATGGATGCGACAACTGCAGCCAAGAACAAGAAAGAAAATGAAGATACGTAAAAAGTTTTTCTGTTGTATATCTTATGCCTCTCGAAGCTTTCAAAACTTCTGCAGAACCGAAGAATATTAATAGTGGTGTGTGGGAAGTTAAAATTACACCCTGTAATTAAAGAGGCTGTAGAAATAAGAACGTGTGGGAAAATCTTCAACTGTGAATGCTGATGTAACCTTATAGGTGTATTGAAGCGAGCTGTCCATGCGGAAAAGAGCCAGAGATATTCGTCGGAACGTTTACGCTAGGGTGGCAGCGGTGGTGCCACCAGCGCAGACGTTCACGTCATCTGCAACAGCTGTACGTAGTTTCCGAGCAACCAGAAGCCATCCACCAAATATATAAGGCCAACATAGCACCAGTTCTGCCTGCCAGTTGCTTCTGACGATGACGATGGAGGTAATTGTCGAAACCTCGAGGTTTTACCCCTAACTGACGTGGCAAGATGTCTCAGAATATTTTATGCGATGCTTAGGAAACTTCGAAGTCGATTACCTTGAGAATTTGTGAGTCCCATCGGATTGCTCCGGCTGACTTTACATACCAGAAATGTACAAAAATGCCGAAATCCGATGCTGTATGGTCTCTTTGTGAGATGAGGAGGATGTCCACACTAGAGAAATTTGTGATACCCTACATCTACCTGTCAGACAACTGATGATGACAGAACAGAAATGGGACGTCGATCATTTTGAACAACAATTTCTGTATAGTGTGTCACATCCGAAACATTTCTTTATTAATGGTTTAATAAGTAGAAGTTTGTTACTACAACACATTGTTGGATAGAGACACACATTATACGGGAGGCAGTTGGAATATTTCATTGAGAGCTGTGACGCTACTGCTTCATGTCTAGGCAGTGCAAGTGCGAGCAGATGGGGTCAGCGCATCGTCTGCAGCCGGCTGAATGCTGAACTGCAGCAGTATGATGGCGTACGTGACGACGGCAGCCACATATCCTGTCAGCAGCCTGCCGTCCACGCTGAACAGGGAACACGCCCTGAACGCGACGGGACAGCAGTGCAGCTGGTGAGACAGCTGGCGCAGCTGCTGAGACAGCTCCTCACTGCCGCCACCTGTCGAGATCATAATGTGTCACAGAGTGTAGTCACTATGTCACAATAAAAGTATTAAAAGTATAGCTTACTGTTTACTTGTCTTGCAGAATTACTAGTTATATCCTTAGTAGGAGAAGTGGAAGGAAACATTTGGTGAGAATTACTATCTGGATCTAAATCTGATTCTACTACAGGCGTTGGAAGTCGCTGTACACTGCATTGATGGTTTTACTGTGCAGCTGTTCCACTCCCAAATTCTGCAGGAGCCTTCATCCCCTTTATTTTGCCGTTATGGTACTTAAAAGAGATGGTTACTTGATACAGTATAATCGTCCTGCAACTGGTCACTAATGCTCAATTGTCTTTAGCGAAAACTGCATCTTCCCTCTAAGGATTCCCAATGAGACTCACCCATTACTGTGATGCTCTCATCTGATCCCAAAGAGTTGCAATATATCTTGAATTATGCCTCTGAATTGATTCAGTGTCTTCCTTTATTCCTACCTGGTGGAGATCGATCAGAACTCAAAAATGTGACTCAAAGCATTCTGCTCGAAGTCTCTTTTATAGGTGCACTATGGTTTTCCAGAATTTTTCCAATGAAGTGAAGTGTTGTTGGTCGTTAGCCTATATTATAACTGACCTGATGTTCTCTTTGTGCCACATTTTTTACTGCTAAGCCTGTATAGTAGATTAAGGTTTAACACTTCATCAAAGTCTAGGTTACTAGAGACATACCACAAGTTCGGAGTAGCAAAAGAAATGGAGAGATGAAATGAAATAGAAATTCTGTCATTGGCCACAATCAGGCATTGAAATGAATTCTGTGGCGACAAGTGAAAATTTGTGCTAGGCTGGGACTCAGACCCAGATTTCCCACGTTACGCGAATGGTCGACTTATCTGCTTCGACTATCTGAGCAAGCTTCCCATCCAACCCAAATTCGAAACTACACTTAATGGCTGTTAATATTATTTCTGTGTGGGTGCAATCTCTCTCCTGAATCCTTACAGAAAGGGGAGGTTTGGTCATATCTTTTTCAAAGGAATCACCCCCAGGGGGTCCACAACTCTTTTGTAGATACGTACGTGGCGAGCACAGGGCCCCGAGCCATTGCAGCCTTCTTTCTCTCCAGGGCTGCATTTCCTTTCCCTTACCCTCCTTTCCCCTCCTTGCTCCTTTCCCCTTGCCCTCTCCTCTCCCTCTCTTGGTGTCCTTGCTTATGTTGGCCCCGCTATCCTCCTGGTTCTGTTGGTTTTCCAATTCGGCTTTGTTGCGTAATCATCTCCTCCTTTTGGCATTCCTTGGTCCCCCTCTGGGGTTTGACCTCCATTACAAAATTTCTCCTCTGTAGTGTGAGCCATTTGGGGAAGAGCACCTTACCTAGTGTCTCCGACGTGCGCCCTCCTGCACGGTAGCCAGCCCGTATGGTGGGGTCGCTATGTACCCTTTTGGTTGAGCCCCCTGAACACACAGGGATCACACTTCTGATACCTGAGCTGTGACCTCCTCATGCATGCCTTGGAGTGGTTGCTCGTCATCCTGGAGCATCGGAAATCCCAGCAATGGCCACCGTGCCAGACGGCCCTTGCTGTGGCTGGGTGGCGCCTGTGAGGAGAGCCCCTGATCGGAGTTGGTGGCATCAGGGCGGACGCTATGCAAATGAAACGCATACAGGTCCAGAACTCTGGCTGTGCTTCTGCGGCCGTCTCTCTATGTGGAACTGATTCCTCAAGTGCTGCTTCTCTTGCCCCTTCGGCCTTCCCTTCCATGGCTACCCCCTGGGAAGAGGGTCAGGCCCGTCGTCTAGGGGCAAAACCTTTTCCCCGTTATCTAGTTTGCACCAGGACTGATGGAGATACTTTCACCAGTGTCAAACCTTTATTCTTTGTGGAACACATTGAAGACAAGTTTGGCGAAGTGGACTCCCTGAGCAAGATGCAGTCAGGTTCATTGCTGATAAACTCTGCTTCAGCTGCCCAATCTGTGGCCCTTCGTGCCTGTACCCATCTTGGCACAATTCCTGTGTCCATTACCCCCCCCCCCCCCCCCAGTCTCTAAATATGGTTCAAGGTGTGATTTTTCACAGGGACCTCATCCTTCAAACTGATGAGGAACTTCGCGACAATCTCGGACGGCGGGGTGTTCACTTTGTTCGGCGTGTTCAGAAGGGTCCTAAAGACAATCGTATTGATTGATACTGGTGCCTTTATCCTGGCCTTTGAAGGGGATACCCTCCCTGAGAAAGTTAAGATTATGGTCTATCGCTGTGATGTGAAGCCGTACATCCCGCCTCCTATGAGGTGTTTTAAGTGCTTGCGTTTTGGCCACATGTCTTCCCGCTGTTCCCAGGCCCCTCTCTGTGGTGACTGTGGACGTCCACTCCATGAGGGGAGTCCCTGTGTTCCCCCTCCTGTATGTGTAAATTGTCATGGTAGTCATTCTCCACGTTCACCAGATTTCCCAGTATATAAGAAGGAAAAAAAGATACAGGAGTATAAGTACCTCGATGGTTTAACCTACACAGAGGCCCGTAAGAAATATGCACGACTTCACCCTGTGTCCATGACATCTAGTTACGCCTTGGTTACATCTTCACCCCTTCCTCCCTCTTCCTCCCCCTTCCTTACCCCCATCCCAGACCCCTCTCCTCCCCCCCTCCCCTGCGGCTCCCGCACCTTCTCCTAGGGGCGCTGCTCCCCCTCCCCAGCCGGAGAAGTATCCCACTCCTTCAGCGTCTGCCGGTCAAGGGCGCCTCTCTCCCGGGATGCCCCTTCCCGGCACCTTCCAGGCCAAAGGTCTGGCCCGGTCTCTTTCTGTTCATGATCTTGCTGCAGCTGGCTCTGTTATGCCACACAGCCCTCCTCGATCTCATCCTGAAAAGAAGAAGAAACATAAGTCCCGGGACAAAGAGCCTCTGGTGTCACCGGAGGTCCCTTCCCCGACTTCACAACCGGATTCTGACCTGTCGTTCATGGATGTCGCCCCCTCCTTGTCGGTGACGGTTGGAGACCCGGCGGTATGACTGGATTTAGCGTGTTCAGCCCCCATTTAAACCATCGTTCTGTGGTTCTCCAATGGAATTGTAATGGATACTATCGTCACCTTCCGGAATTGAAATCCCTTCTTTCGTCCTACTCTGCAGCTTGTGTGGTTCTCCAGGAATCTCATTTTACTGATGCTCACTCACCGACCCTCTGTGGGTTCCGTGTTTTCTGTCGAAATCGGGTCGGACCCCTGCGGGCTTCTGGTGGCGTTTGTACGTTGGTCCGTACAGACATTGCTAGCACGTGGATTCCTCTTCAAACTACATTGGAAGCGGTTGCTGTCAGGGTCCATTTAGACTCTGCGGTCACGGTTTGCAATCTTTATCTCCCTCCTGACAGGACTCTTACACCTGCTGCCTTAACCGCCCTTCTTCAGCAACTTCCTCCTCCCTTCCTCCTCCTTGGTGATTTTAATGCTCATCATCCTTTGTGGGTCAGTACCTTTCCATCTAGACCTCCTCGTACGATTGCAACTGTTAACCAGCCATTACCATGGGAGAAGGTATCATTGAGATCAATACTAAAGTTTAATCTGCAACCACAGAATACGGTGGGTCCATCCAGTAGAGAGTGCGCGGCGACAGACTTGATAGTATTCTTTTTCTTGTCGGCGGCCGATGTTGTCATTTCGACGTCTTCAATTGTTTTATATATTGTCTGTCTTGCACGACGACGGTATCTTCTGTAAGGCATCTTGGCAGCGTTCAATGCAGTTGCCTGTGCAGCAGCAGCAGCGCGAATGATCCGCTGCGCGGGCAGCGCTCGCTTTTATAGACGCGCGATAGCGCGTCAGCAGATAAGGGACTTAGAATTTCACAGTGCCAGCCGCGCGTTATCCCGGACGGGCGCACTAGCCTTACTAGACCAATTTATTGCAGACCACGACCTGTGCCTTCTTAATGATGGCTCCCCTACTCATTTCAGTGCCGGTCATGGTACCTTTTCTGCCACTGATCTTTCTCTTTCTTCTCCCTCTCTCCTCCCTTCATTACACTGGTCGCCACACGGCGACCTTTGTGATAGTGACCATTTCCCGTTGATTATCACGCTCCCTTCCCGCTCCCCGATGGACAGATTACCTCGTTGGTCTTTCCAACGCGCCGATTGGCCTCTTTACACTGCACAGGTCGAGTTTTCTCCCTCTTTGTCGGGTTGTGTTGATGACGTCCTACGTGACGTGTCTGACGCGATTGTTCACGCTGGTAGCCTTGCTGTCCCGCGCTCATCTGGACCATTTCGTCGCCGGCAAGTCCCGTGGTGGAGTACAGCCATTGCCATTGCCATCCGTGATCGCCGTCGAGCTTTGCAACACTTTAAGAGCCCGTTATTTAATCAAACAGAGCAAGCGGATATGTTGGGAACGATTCGTTTCTTCCCTTGGTTCTACTGTTCCTCTGTCACGGGAATGGGCTACACTTCGCTCTCTCCAATGTTACCATCGGCAGTCCACCCTCCCAGGCTTTCACCTCCCAGATGGCATTTGTTCTTGCAGAACATCTTGCGACCCATTTTGCAGTGGCATCAGCGTCAGCCTCCTATCCAGCTGCTTTCCTTCATCAAAAACAGCGGGCTGAAGCTTCCACCTTATGTTTCAGAATCTTACAACGAACCTTTTACTGAATGGGAATTTCTTTCTGCTCTATCTTCTTCTCATGATACGGCCCCTGGCCCAGATTCCATTCATAACCAACTGCTTCAACATATCAGTGCTCCACAACGGCAACATCTTCTTCGGGTTTTAACTGTATCTGATTCCAGGGTGACTTCCCTTCTCACTGGAGGGATAGCATTGTGGTTCCTGTCCTTCAGCCTCGTAAGAACCCCCTATCTGTTGACAGCTATCGGCCAATTAGTTTGACCAATGTTGTTTGTAAGTTACTTGAACGGATGGTAGCCTGTCGGCTGAATTGGGTCCTCGAATCTCGGGATCTATTGTCCCCCTACCAGTGTGGCTTTCGAGAGGGACGGTTTCCAATCGATCATTTACTTCGCTTGGAATCCGCAGTTCGGCAGGCTTTTTCCCAGCGCCGCGATTTGGTTGCAGTGTTTTTTGACCTTCGCAAGGCCTATAACACGGCCTGGCGCCGTCACATCTTACTTACCCTTCATCAGTGGGGTCTTCGGGGCCCACTCCCGATTTTTATCCGCCAGTTCCTGATCCATCGGTCATTCAGAGTTCGAGTTGGTACTGCTTTTAGTTCTCCACGGACCCAGGAGACGGGCATCCCACAGGGTTCTGTCTTGAGTGTCCTTCTTTTCCTCATTGCTATCGATGGACTTGTGGCCTCTGTCGGTCCCTTGGTCGTCCCTGCCCTATATGTGGATGATTTCTGCATTTGGGTTAGTTCCTCCTCGATGGCATCTGCAGAACGGCAGCTCCAGGTGGCTATACGGCGTGCCTCTGCATGGACCCTCTCACAAGGGTTTCAATTCTCTCCTTTAAAATCGCGGGTGGTCCACTTCTGTCGCCGTACTACGATCCACCCCGATCCAGAGCTCTATCTCGCTGCACAACAATTGCCTGTGGTTCCACAGTTTCGTTTCCTGGGTCTTCTTTTCGACAACAAGCTCACTTGGCTGCCCCATATCAGACTTCTGAAGGTAGGATGTTTCCGTAAACTCAATGTCCTTCGCTTCCTTGCCCACTCCTCTTGGGGTACGGACCGTTCCCTCCTCCTCCGTCTTTATCGTGCTCTAGTTCTGTCTCGCTTGGACTATGGTTGTCAAGTTTATGGTTCAGCTGCTCCTTCCACACTGCACGTGCTGGATCCGCTCCACCATCGTGGTATCCGTTTGGCCACCGGTGTCTTCCCTACTAGCCCTGTTGCTAGTCTAATGGTTGAAGCTGGGACCCCCCCCCCCCCCTTTCTGTTCGGCGGTCCCAGCTTCTGGTGTCTTATGCACTCAGTATCCGTTCCTCTCCCATTCATCCTCCCTGTTCTATCCTGATTCCAGATCATGGACGTCGCCCACCCGACTCCCGCCCTCGGGTGGGTTTACCGGTTGGGCTGCGCCTTGCGTCTCTTTGCCGTGATTTTCAGCTTCCTTCTTTGTCCTGTCTTCCTCGCTCCCTCCCCTCCACCCCTCCTTGGTTAGTTCCTTGGCCTCGAATTCGGATGAATCTCCGCCGAGGTCCGAAAGATGCCATCCGCCCCGGTGGTGTTCCGTTCCTTTTTCCGCCAAATTTCATGGGAGTTTCGGGATGCTGTTGTTTTTTACACTGATGGCTCTAAATCTGCTGATCATGTTGGGTATGCCTTCACGTCCTCTGTTGGAACCGAATGCCATCTGCTGCCACCTACATGTGGGGTGTTTGCTGCGGAATTGATGGCGGTTTCCCGGGCCCTTGCCTTTATTAAACAGTCCCAACACAACCGCGTTTTGTTATGTACGGACTCGATGAGTGGCCTTCTTGCTATTGACTAGTGTTTTTCGCGCCATCCCTTGGTCTCTGCCATCCATGACCATCTCGCTGATATTCACCGTGCTGCTTGTTCCATTGACTTCCTTTGGGTCCCTGGCCATATGGGTATCCCGGGTAATGAGCTCGCTGATCGTTTGGCTGGGGGAGCAGTTACTTACCCCCGTTTTCTGTAACCCCTCCTGCAGCGGATTTACGGCTTCACATCAAATCCCACTTCGCACAGTCATGGGCCAATTCTTGGGAGGCTACTCCCTGTCTAATAAACTTCGTGCAATTAAGGTGACACCAGGCCCGTGGCATTCTTCCTTTCGCCTCTCCTGAAAGGACTCTACCACACTGTGTCGCCTCCGCATTGGCCATACCAGGCTGACCCATGGTTTTCTTTTGCGCGATGAGCCACCCCCACTATGTGGTTGTGGAGCCTTCCAGTCAGTAGCCCACATTTTGGTTGAATGCCCACTTCTTTTGGCTCTGTGTGCTCAATACAGACTCCCCCACACTTTACCTTTGATGTTGGCTGACGATTCCCGGATGGTCTCTCTGGTTCTCGGTTTCCTCCGGGAAAGTGGTTTTTATTCTCAGTTTTAAGGTTTTTAATCTCTCTCTCGTGTTGGGGCGGGGCGGTGAGTGTTTGGGTGTCTCCCACTGTAAGCAGTGTTCGGAGATTCCCGATTCACCTCCCTGACCGAAATCCTCTTTTCTTCCCCTTTTACTCTGTTTTTACCCTTTTTTTTAAGGCTTGGTTAGTCTTTCTATTCCCATACGTACTTTCTACATTATAGCAGTTGTACCTTGTAAGTCACAGGTGGTCTTGCCTATGCTGCTTCAGCATAGTGTTGGGTTCGTTCTCTTGCCGACTTCCCTCATTTTGTTTTTTACCAGTGACAACATGACTGCCCTTTTATGTTTTTCCCTTTTTCCGTTTTATTGTTCTGACTTTACTGAGATGTCCCATTACCAATATGGAGCATATTTGAAACTAGGGACTGATGACCTTGCTGTTTGGTCCCTTAAACCTCAAACAACCAACCAACCAACCATTAAAGGAATCATTCGAGCATTTGTCTTAAGCCATTTAGGGAAAAATCTAAAGCTGCATTGGCTGATGAATATTTGACCACCATCCTACCACATTCGATTCAGTTGTCCTACCAATGTGAACCCTCGCTCGATGTGACTAAGTTACGCAGTTTACAGTGCACAATTAATACAGTGATATTTTAAACATTTTGCAGTTGTGCACTCAGCAACCGTGTATGCAATTACACAAAATGTATCAGTCTGCCAACCGACTGCACGAAACTATTTTAAAAAACATAAACGAGGTTTTGGTAGCTCTATCTTCATCATAATGGTAAAAGTTACATGAACTCAAATGACCAATTTTGAATTTTCAGCAACATTGCTGTCGTCAAATGACACATTTATTGTTCCATCAGTCAAGATAATACCATAAATTCTTGATTCACTGAACAGTAAACATGTCATTTGACGATAACACTGTTACTGAAAATTTAAAAGTCGTCATGTGAGTTCATGTAACTTTTACCAAGCAACAACGAATTTGTTTAAAGCTTGGACGCAGTGCAGCTGTGACGCCACTGAAAAAAGGAAGAGTTGAAGATTATAGTTTGATGTCGAATTGAGAACGAGTTCAATAAAGACGGAGCACAAGCTCAAATTGGTCAACGATGGGGCAGAACATCAGCCACATCCTTTTCAAACGGACCATCCAGACATTTTCCTGAAGCCGAATTACAGAAAACTTAAACCTGTATTACTGGACGGATATTTGAACACTGCTCCTCCTAAGCACGAACCCAATGTGGCACTGCGCCTTGTCGCTCTTTAGAATCATTATTGCCCCACCAAACGCTAGTCTTTTGACAACGGCTCCTCTGTTTTCCTGCAATAACTACACAGGGCCCTAAGACAAAACCTCTCCTTCTTAGAAATGTAGCTCAATGCCAGAGTGTTGGCTCAGTCTGGAGTGCTTACTACAAGGATTCACTTGCTGCAGTAAGGAAATGAGTCAAAATTCCGACATAACTTGTACAACAGCTACCGAAAAAAGCGCACTACTTTAGACTTTTTCTTAATTTATTGTAACAATGAAGCGACCAGCAAGATCCAGCCCGATGTTTTAGGAATAACTATGTAAATATGCCACCTATGTCTTGTGAAGTTGGTACTAAAATAGACTCGAAATATGTTACGAAGTGAAACAAATACTTCGCAAAGGGACTGGTTGCTGCTATTTTCAGCAATAATTGATTTAACATACTGTCATGGTGGTCAGAAATATCCACTGTGAACAAGCTTAAATTAATTAATAGGTATTGATCATATGTCTGTGTTTAAACGCTGTTAACTACACTCCCTATAGACCTATCTAGAAATATCTAGACCAGCAACAGTTACAATTAGAACTGCATAGTGTCAGAAAGAATAACGTACTACCATATGCGGGGACATGGCTGATTTCCCATTTTAATAATCTGATTTTCCAAAACTTTAAAATTGTCTTTTTCTCCCATTTCTCAACACGGTGCTTCTTTCTTAGTTACCTGTGAGATCCGGTAATTAATACTAGTATATTCTTGTCCCCCAATTTCACTCTCAAATATTTGTTTTTTAGTTGTGTTTATGTAAATGGAAATCATTAACTGATATCATATTACAGTTATCGAGTAAAATTTTAGGTTGCTGTAGCGTTGTGGGTATTGTGTCGGCCATCTCATTCACTGACAAACTCATTATTAATGTTGACTGACTACTGTACTAACTCGCAGTGCGATTCATTCCCGTAAAAAAAGAAGAGAACGCAACAGCAAGTCAAAGTTCTTGGAAACAGAGTCTTCAGAAATTTTCATGACGTTGGTAAAATCCTTACCTTACTTTACTTGTGTCCAAAATAACTGCTTTACATACACAGTTTGATATGGTGGCACTTCACATGCCAAATAAGGCGGAACTAGCTCTGTACAAAATTCAAAGTGTGACGCTCAAAATAGGTTCAAATGGCTCTGAGCAGTATGGGACTTAACTTCTGAGGTCATCAGTCCCCTAAGGACATCACACACACCCATGCCCGAGGCAAGATTCGAACCTGCGACAGTAGCGGTCGCGCGGTTCCAGACTATCCCCATCCCTTTCCTCTCATTAGCGTTGCTCTACTCACACAATATACTAATCCTCACGCTCTATCTTTACCTCCGACTGTATTTCCCACTATACACCTTTACTCCTACCTCGGATCTCCATAGTTTCACTGTCTAACAGACCCCTATCTTTTTACCCACACTACTGAACCCTATGTAATATTACCCTCTCATCCGTGTTTTTATGAGAAGAATTTCATCTTCCTATGATATGTTTTTGAAATGTATATATTTTAGTTTTTTAACCATCCGATTTTGATTTTTAATTTAACATAGAAAACAACCTCAATTTTAATTTCTGTTTGTCATTGAAATCATTTTTAAATCGGCTGGCTGAAGACCGGAGAACTGTTCCGCTGACAGCCTACCTCCGCCCATATGGGGCGAAGGGGATGAAATAACAATAAAGGAAAAAAGTTGTTGATGGTTTTCATTATTTGTACGAAGTTTCTGGCAATATGGCTTTCAATTGTTTTGGCAGCACGCTTCATAAACCAAAGGAGGAAAAGGACCATGAGATTGGTCGGCTGCCGCTCTCCATTCTTATCGCTACTCTCGATTCAGTGCAACTGCTGCGTCTTATATAATCACTCTATTTGTCATACACACACATATTTACGTCTGGGCAAACACATTTTTCTTATAGTATCACTGAAGAAAAAATGGAAGCACTGACTTATACTGCTATATGCGCCCAATACTGCAGGTAGTTAATGAAGGTTCGATCATATCCGTGATTGACTCTAAGAGTTTTGGTAATGGAACCCATTGGTTGTTCTGGGCGTTGAGTGCATAGCAGTGGCAAATGTGGTGTCACAAGTACCACTAGGAAGTGTGGTAAGACCATTAATGTTGTGCATGTACCTACGAGTAAACGATGTGTTAGACAGGGTGAGCACCAGAGATGATTAAATAGCGATACTTGAGCTTCATCACTACCTACAACGGACATCTGATTAGAACGGTAAATAAAGCTACTTGTTCACTTGTGATGTAAAGTCTGTTAAGAGGTCCCTGCCAATTTCATTTAGGTAACAAAATACCTCCATCGTCACATCTCTGGTGGAAGAGCAATAACATTTTCACATAGAAAAAAGCGATTTAGGTACACTTTTCAGTGACATTAATGTCGCCACCTGTCAAAAGCCTGAATAACCACCTTTTGCAGCTCGAACTGCTGCGAGATGTCCAGCAAGAGACTCAATGAGGTTTTGGAAGGTTTCCACTCAAATACTGCGGCCAGCTGCACTAGGCTTCTCGGTTGAGGACCGACGGCGTGAACAACCTGATGGAAGTGGTCACACAGATTTTCGAGTAAGTTTTTAATCCGAGGCCAGGAGAGTACATAAAATTCATTCTGGTGCATCCCGAACCACTCACATATGCTGGGAGGTGTGTGACCCGTTGCATTGTCCAGCTGGTAGATGTCATTACGCGGAGGAAAAGCAAACTCCATGTGGGAGTAGAGACTGTCCCCAAGAATAGATGCATACGTGTGTTGATTTATTGTGCCTTCCAGAATGACGAGGCCACCCAGGGAATGCCACGAAAACATTCTCCAGACTATAACGCTCCCTCCTGGTCTCGAGACGTTTGCTTTCAGACGTTCTCCGCCGTGTACGTCATCGGCCATGTATCCAGTGGAGCAAAAAACGTGATTCGTGTGGAAAGGCCGTCTGTCGCACCTCAGTGGACGTACAGCTGGGCTGCTAGCGTGCAGCCAATGAACAGCAGTCAGCAGGGGCGCATGGACAAGATGCCTGCTGTGGAGGCACGTATGGAGCAGCGTTAGCTGGACGGTGGTTAGGAGACACTGTAGGCAGCCGTTTGGTTCACCTCGTTTGTCACTTGCTATTCGCCGGTACACATCTCAGCAGCTGTCGTTCACCCCTGTCTTCGTCAGTTTTCGCTAGCGCCATTTTGCCACGCACGGTGCACTTTAACCACGGCAGCACGTGAACAGTTTACAAACGTAGTAGTTGCGTAAATGCTTCCACCCTTGGTAAGAAACCCAGCGGTCCTTCTGTTTTGGACGTCAGATTAATCACTCTGTTTCCATATAACTAGAGCGACTGCTCTGTTTTCCATGTCCCTCGGACACGCTTTGTATATGCTGCATTGCTAGTGCTGCCATCTACCGTCTGTGAGTGGATATTGCACGTTGAAGTGGAACATTGGCGGTGGTCTCATTAACGCGACTGGAGCGTGTATATAAGGCCACATAGACCACTTTCTGAACATACCACTAATTTCAGTACTGAATTGTGCACTTGTATTTTTAACTTTCTAGCTTTCGTAAACATTTGTGCTTTCCTACAGGCTGTTGATCGTTAAGTGGTAGTCGACGCCACCTGGTGACATAAATGTATCATGAATTTCTTAAAAAAATTGTTTCTGAACATTAAAGTACATAGATTTTTATCTTTTGTGCAGAACTAGATTGTCCTTGTGGCCCTGTTATTTTTCTTCAAGTAGCAGAGTAGTTAGCCATTAGAATCTAGCAATACAAGTTTTTATATTGTCAGTAATTCGTATGGTTATGCACATGGTGAACACAGCTTAACAAGAAATTCTGTATTAGTGTTAGTGGTGCATACATAAGGTGTTCCTTTTGGTCTAACTATTAGTTATCATTCTCTTCTAATGCGTAAATATTTTTGTACCATAGATTTGATGATGGAGATATTAGGCAGCGCGTTATAATTTTCGTTATTCAACAAGGAAACCGATTTATTTACTGCTCCAATTAAGGCTTCACCATTT
Organism: Schistocerca piceifrons; assembly: GCF_021461385.2. Classification (NCBI taxonomy): domain Eukaryota; kingdom Metazoa; phylum Arthropoda; class Insecta; order Orthoptera; family Acrididae; genus Schistocerca; species Schistocerca piceifrons. The sequence goes on from NC_060139.1 coordinate 988,619,992, forward strand.
TGTAAAAGAAATGAAATCGATACATTATGAACAGACATACAACCGTAGGCTATTAATTACTGTAGGTTGTAGATTGGGAGTACTTTAACTAGAAATATGCCATCTTCAGTAACAATGTTTTTCTTTTTCTGTTTATCTTCTATGTGTTTCGCAGCTATAGCTCCATTTACAGACCTACATTGACGTTTTTAGTTATTATATCTGCTTCTTCGCGAGGGCATGGAGCTCTTTTTGGGTACAGTATTCCGGAGGTAAAATGGTTCCCTATTCGGATCACCGAGCAAAGACTACTCAGGAATATGTCGTCATAAGGAGAAACAAAACTGACGTTTTACTTGTCAGAGAGTTATAAATACCAAATCGAGTAGAGTAATGTCGGAGTAGGTTCAACAATCAATAAGAAAATAGGAATGAGAGTAAGCTACTATGAACAGCATAGTGAACGAATTATCGTAGCCAAGATACACATAGCCCACACCAAACACAGTAGAACAACTTTATATGCCAACTATCTGCGCAGACGATAAGACTGAAGAAATATGTCAGTCAAGACAGTATTCAGATAGTTAAGGGAAACGACAATTTAATTTTGATGGGATATTGGAATTTTATAGTAGGAAAATGAAGAGGAGGAAAAATGTATAATGTTGCACAGAGCATAATTTAATCATTGCTAAAACATGGTTTAAGGACCTTGAAGCAAGGTCGTATACTTGGGACAGACCTTGAGACACCAGAGGGTTTCAGATTGATTATACAACATTAACACAGATTTTGGGACCATATTTTAAGCTGTAAGACGTTTCCAGGTGCACATATAGCCTCTTACCGTTGTGTATTGGATATAAACTCTGAATTAAAACTGAAGAAACTGCAAAAAGGCAGGAAACTGAGGTGGGACCTGGATAATTTAAACGAATCAGAGGTTGGTGAGAGTCTCAGAGCGTACATGTGCGTTAGGCAACAACTGATTAAACCAGGGGAACGATATACGTAGAAGACGAATATTAGTAGCTTAGAGAGATGACAGCAGAGGTCCACATATGTAAAAAGAAAGGTCTCACAGAAATCCTTGGATATCACAAGCTGTATTGCTTTTAATTGATGTACGAAGGAAACATAAAAATGCAGCAGGAGATGAAAGGCAATGAAAAAGCCTTAATAATGAAAGGAAATCAGGAATTACTACATCACAAATGTGAGGATATAGAAACGTATATATCTAGAAGAAAGACAGATACAGCTTACAGGAAAATTAGAGAGATCTTTGGGCAAAAGAAGAGCAGCTGTACAAATATAAAGAGCCCAAATGAGATACTGGCAAAGCAAGGTAAAGTTGAAAGGTGGAAGGAGCATATAAAGGATCTGTACAAGAGATATGAACTTGAAGGCAATATTACAGAAAGGGAAGAGAACCTAGATGAAGATGAGATGGGAGACATGATATTGCGATATGTATTTGACAGAGCACTGAAAGACTTAATACGAAACAAGGCCCCTCGAATAGACAACACGTCAGACCTACTGGCAGCCTTGGGAGGGCCAGCCAGTTTTAATAAATCATGGTTGAGAAACACTAACACAAATTCTCAACAGAAGAATGGAAAAACTGCTAGAACCTGACCTGAGGGAATATGAGTTCAGCTTCCGGAGACGCATAGAAATGCGAGAGGGAATACTGACCCTACGACTTCTGTTAGAAGATGGATTAAGGAAAACCAAACCTACGTTTATTGAATTTGTAGACTTAGTCTAAACGTAGCAGGGGTAAAATACAGGGAGCGAAAGACTATTTACAATTTGTACAGAAAACAGAAGGCAGTGACAAGGGTCGAAAGTCAAGAAAGGGAGACAGTGGTTGAGAAGGGAGTGAGACAGGATTGTAACCTATTTATTCAATCTGTACATTGAGCAAGCAGTAGAGAAAACCAAAGAAATATTTGGAGAAGTAATTGACGCTCCGTAAGAAGAAATAAGAACTTTGAGGTTTGTCAGTGATATTGTGATTCGCCGGAGACAGTAAAGGACTTGGAACAGCAACTGAACTGTATGAACAGTGTCTTGAAAGGAGGAGATAAGATAACGTCAACAAAAGCAAAACAAAGGTAATGGAACGCAGTTGAACTAAATCTGATTATTCTGAGGAAATTAGAGGAGACCCTAAGACTCTAGATGAGTTTTATATTTCGGCAGTAAAATAAATTATGGCAGCCGAAGTAGAGAGGATATGAAATGAAGAATGGCAATGATAAGAGAAGCATTTCTAAAGATAAGAAATTTGGTAACATCGAATACATATCCAAGGCATATTTGCAAGGCTTTTCTGAAAGCATTTGTCTGGAGTTTATCCTTATATGGAAGTGAGACGTGGACGATAAACAGTCCGAACAAGAAGATAGCAGAAGCTTTTTGAAATGTGGTACTACAAAAGAATGATAAAGATTAGATGGGTAGATCATGCAACTACCGAGGACATGCTGAACAGAAGTGGGGAGAAAACAAATTTGTTGTGGAACTTGACTAAATTAAGGACTCTCTTGAGAGGACACGTTCTGAGACATCAAGGGATCACCAGTTTGGTATTGGAGGGCGGTAGAGGGAGACCAGGAGGTGAATACAGTACGCAGGTCCAAAAGAATGTAGGTTGCAGTAGTTATTCTGAGATAAAGAGGCTTGCACTGGATAGCGTAGCATGGAGAGCTGCATCGAAACCAGTCTTTCGACTGAGGACCACAACAACAACAAGATATGCTTCAGCTTATCAATCAATAGTAAATGAACGACACAGCTGTTAACTTCTTCTGACTGGTACACTGAAGATCCAAATAAACTGGTACAACTGCCCAATATCGTGTCGGGCCACCGGAAGCACGCACAAGTGCAGCAACACGACCTGGCATGGATTCGACTAATGTCTGAAGTAGTGCTGGAGGGAACTGATGCCATGAATCCTGCAGGGCTGTCCATAAATCCGCAAGAGTACGAAGAGGTGGAGATCTCTTTTGAACAGCACGTTGTAAGGCATCCCAGATATGCTCAATGTTAATGGGGTGGGGGGGGGGGGGGGGGGTGGCTGGCTGGTGGCCAGCGGAACTGTTGAAACTCAGAAGAGGCACTATGAACATTTCTGAACGTGTGGGGTGTTGCGCTGCCTGCTTGAATTGCCGAAGTCTGTTGAAATGCGCAATGGACATGAATGCATGCAGGTGATGAGACAGGATGCTTACGGACGTGACGCCTGTCAGTCTATCTAGACGTATCAGAGGTCCCATATCTCTCCAGCTGCATAGGCCCCGCACCATTACAGAACCTCCACGAGCTTTAACAGTCCGCTGCTGACATGCAAAGTCCATGGATTCATGAGGTTCTCTCCTTACCCTCACATTTCCATCCGCACGACGCGATTTGAAACAAGACTCGTCCGTGCAAGCAACATGTTTCCAGTCATCAACAGTCCAATGTCGGTGTTGATGGACCCAGACGGGGCATAAAGCTTTGTGTTGTGCAGTCAAGGGTACAAGTGTGTTCCTTCGGGTCCGAAAGCCTATATCGTTGATGTTCCGTTGAATGGCTCACAGGCTGACACTTGTTGATGGCCCAGCATTGAAATCTGCAACAATTTTCGGAAGGGCTGCACTTCGGTCACTTTGAACGATTTTCTTCAGTCGTCAGCCTTCTGGCAGGATCTTTCTCCGCAGCAGCGACGCTTTACTGGGTTCCTGACGTTCACGGTACACCGCGTTTAAACTCACTCACATCTTGATAACCTGCCATTGTAGCAACAGTAACCGATCTAACAACTGCGCCAGACACTTGGTGTCTAATACAGGGTGTTGCAAAAAGGTACTTCCAGGAAACATTCCTCACACACAAATAAAGAAAAGATGTTATGTGGACATGTGTCCGGAAACGCTTTTTCCATGTTAGAGCTCATTTTAGTTTCGTCAGTATGTACTGTACTTCCTCGATTCACCGCCAGTTGGCCCAATTCAAGGAAGGTAATGTTGACTTCGGTGCTTGTGTCGACATGCGACTCATTGCTCTACAGTACTAGCATCAAGCACATCAGTACGTAGCATCAACAGGTTAGTGTTCATCACGAACGTGGTCTTGCAGTCAGTGCAAAGTTTACAAATGCGGAGTTGGCAGATGCCCATTTGATGTATGGATTAGCACGGGGCAATAGCCGTGGCGAGGTACGTTTGTATCGAGACAGATTTCCAAAACCAAGGTGTCCCGAGAGGAAGACGTTCGAAGCAATTGATCGGCGTCTTAGGGAGAACGGAACATTCCAGCCTATGACTCGCGACTGGGGAAGACCTCGAACGACGAGGACACCTGCAATGGACGAGGCAATTCTTCGTGCAGTTGACGATAACCCTAATGTCAGCAGCAGAGAAGTTGCTCCTGTAAAAGGTAACGTTGACCACGTCACTGTATGGAGAGTGCTACGGGAGAACCAGTTGTTTCCGTACCATGTACAGCGTGTGCAGGCTCTGCGAATGGTTCATCCAAGAATGTGTCAATCCTCATTTCAGTGCAAATGTTCTTTTTACGCATGAGGCTTCATTCCAACGTGATCAAATTGTAAATTTTCACAATCAACACGTGTGGGCTGACAACAATCCGCACGCAATTGTGCAATCACGTCAACACCGATTTTCTGTGAACGTTTGGACGGGCATTGTTGGTGATGTCTTGATTGGGCCCCATGTTCTTCCACCTACGCTCAGTGGAGCACGTTATCATGATTTCATACGGGATACTCTACCTGTTGTACGAGACAACATGTGGTTAATGCACGATGGAGCTCCTGCACATTTCAGTCGAAGTGTTCGTACGCTTCTCAACAACAGATTCGGTGACCGATGGATTGGTAGAGGCGGACCAATTCCATGGCCTCCACGCTCTCCTGACCTCAACCCTCTTGACTTTCATTTATGGGGGCATTTGAAAGCTCTTGTCTACGCAACCCCGGTACCAAATGTAGAGACTCTTCGTGCTCGTATTGTGGACGGCTGTGATACAATACGCCATTCTCCAGGGCTGCATCAGCGCTTCAGGGATTCCATGCGACGGAGGGTGGATGCATGCATCCTCGCTAACGGAGGGCATTTTGAACATTTCCTGTAACAAAGTGTTTGAAGTCACGCTGGTACGTTCTGTTGCTGTGTGTTTCCATCCATGATTAATGTGATTTGAAGAGAAGTAACAAAATGACCTCTAACATGGAAAGTAAGCGTTTCTGGACACATAACATATTTTCTTTCTTTGTGTGTGAGGAATGTTTCCTGAAAGTTATAACACCCTGTATAGACGTTACCACCCACAGCGCCGCATTCTGCCTCTTCACATATCTCTGCATATCAACACGTGTACCTATACCCGTTTGTTTGACGCTTCAATGTAGATTAAGGAGCAAATGATGTATTACTATGTCGTTACCTTCACTTGGTCACAAAATATTCCTCTTCCGCACTGGTGGAAAAGCTGCCGCTGTTGCTCTTAGTTAAAATGTTCATGACTGTACTACTTGATTCGAATGATTCAGTTTCATTTATGATGGAGCAAAGTATCAATGCAAAGTAGTTTCAAGCCCAATTATTCCTTGGAGCGTCCATTTACTCCATGGAATAGCTTCTCTGCTATCTGTTTTCTCTTAGAAAAAAGAATAGGGGACTTCTTGCCGATTAGTCGTGAAAGAAGGATGTATCTGTATGTATTGTTGAGCTAGTCGCCATCTTGATGAGATTCTGTATGAGAAGGAATTTAATACATGAACTAAACTAAAAGTAAGTGTGTTCGCGTATTATTTAACGGATTATTATTATTGACAGTGTCTGCTTACTACGCTGTGTTGCACGGGATCAGTGGGGAACGTCTGATTTACACTGGACGAACCTGTCGTTTTGTATGCTCTAGATATCCAGTTAATTCAAATAAATAGGCTAACACGGTCTTACCAGTAGATCTCCGGTCTTCCCCATGTGATCACCGAAAGTGAACAATTATTACAAATGTTTCCAGGAGATCGACTGACAATTTTCGTCGCACCGAGACTTCGAAATTGCTTCACTGCCTTATGGAATTTAAGTTAAGCTCAATTTAATCAGGATAGAACAGTATTGAACTGTGTGAATGTGATAAGCCTGCTTTGTCAATGAAAATTCCCTTAATATAAGCATGTTTTTTACTATCCTGATCAGTGAAGCTAAACCAGGCCGGTGTGAGAGAGATTCTCTAAATTTTAGAAATATTAAATTTGACTTCACTGTGACAGGACACATTTTTGAGCATTACTTAAACATTGTGTGAATTTTATGTAGCATGTGCACGAGAGAAAAGAAGACGAGGCCTGTTCCAGAAGTCACAGTTTCGCCACAACCTACGAGAACGTCGTTCAGGCCAGACAATATACAATTAAATTTTTATAGATAGAAATTTAGAATAACTATTTAAATATCTATCGGTTTGAATCAGATTCATTAAGTGAATGTTGAGTTGAACTTTAGACAGGAAGTGTTTATTATAAGTGAGGATTATGCAAAATTTAGGTCAGTGACATTATTAACTCAGATGCGAGTGACTTTATATATTTGTTGTTCGGTGTATTAATGGTTCTTACTAGGTCGGCTTATAAAATGGCAATGCAACAGCAGAGCGAATCACAACAGCCCTCAGCTGTTTCTGAGGTTAGTGAAACATTAGACGCTAGCTTAACTGGAGTAGTGCCTCGCGGCAGCATTAGTCAGGCCCCACAACAAAGCTTAAGTGTTTCGATGTCATCTGAGCAGGACAAAATAAACCCATTGACTGTAATCATGCAGCAGTTAACACTGTTAGCCAAAAATGTAACAGACTTAACTAAAGCGCAAATAGAGACTAAAAAGGAAATAAATGTACAATTAGCAGCCAATAAAGTGGAATTAAATAATAAATTAGTAGAGAGTTTCCAGAAACTTGATGATAAATTAAATAAAACTGCGGAAGAATTGAAAATTCAGAATGAAAAGACAGAATTAAAATTAGCTGCTCAAATTGAGCAAGTCACTCAGCAGTGTAATGAAAATGCGAAGAAGTTACGCCTAGAGCTAACTGAGTATGTTGCTACTAAGCTTGTTACTATTAAAGAGCAGGACGAGTCAATCCCACAGATAGTTCAAGCACAAGAACAGATGCAATGTTCTATCGCAGTAATTCCGGTATTAGTTGAAGTTCAAGATGAGTTAAAGCAACAAGTAAACGGGATGTCAGCAGATATGCAGGATTTGAGACAATCACAAGACAAGATCCCGAAGGACATCCAAAATTTGGATAAATCCATAAATAACATAAAGGAGAGACAAGACGAGGTTGATCATAAGGTAAACATTCTCGCGGGAAAATTCTCGCAGTTAAGTTTAGAAAGGAAAAGCATTTCTTCAGACGATATTGAACATACGGTCAGAGCAGCTATACAATTGAGAGATCTTTAAATCTATCTCGAGAAGATTTACATGCAAGGGAATGAACCCATGACAAGATCTATCAATGAAGAGAGATCTTTAAATCTATCTCGAGAGGATTTACATGCAAGGGAATGAACCCATGACAAGATCTATCAATGAAGCTACATTATTTACCCGATCAAGCACAGACTGTAAAAGCAATAAGGAGAAAATGCCGAAACAATGTCAATTCCAGATCTACAACCCAGACAAGAAAAATGTTTTTCCCGTAGTGTTTATAAGAAGTTTTAGGGGAGTATTGCCGTGAAACAACGTCAATTCCAGATCTACAACGCAGACAAGAAAAATGTTTTTCCCGTAGTGTTTATAAGAAGTTTTAGGGGAGTAGTGCCAAAAAATTGGAGTGAGTGGCAAAAGGTTAGTTTCGTGATCAGTTATATTCAGGGGTCAGGAGCTATATGGGCATCTGATATGATCTCAACTTGGGACACATATGAAGATTCTGAACGAGCATTTTTATCCAAATACTGGTCTGAAGAAGTACAAGAACGTTTAAGGCAGGAGGTATTATACCCGGAACCTTTTTCCTTTTCACGTGGGTCTTTAAAGAAATACTTCGAGAAATATATAAACAAATCGCGGTATTGGGATAAGCCTATGCCTCTACAAGACGTGATTGGTATATTAAAATCTCGTCTTCCGCACAGCATCAGAAATAGAATGCTGTATATTAATGAGCATGACCTTGACTCTTTCATTACTACGCTTCACACTATAGATATGATCGAGGAAGATGAACATCGGCCAAGACAACCGGTTATGCAGAGGAGAGCGATTGAGGCGCCATACGCAAACCGGAACGGAAACGGATTTAATAATTATTATACTAGGAATAGTCAGAGATTCAACAGAAACAATTGTAGTGGAAATGGAAATTTCAATAACAGTGCTGCGAGGGGCAGATTCAGAGACAATCGAACAGGTCGCAGATACAACCCAATGTTTGGAAATGCAAGAGATTATCAGAACCAGCAGTTTTCAAATAATAATAATGCGTACAGAAATTCTGACACTCGATTTGAAGCAAATAACACAACTAGTCATCAACAACAACCAGTCATAACAGAAGTAGTAGATGATTCAAGAGGAAATAATAATAGACATTTAAACTGAAGAGGGCCGCTTCATGCTCCGTAAAGTCGGCCGGGGAATACAAAAGGGGCAAACCTGTTTTAAAGGAAATTAATTCCGTGGAAATGTTGAGATGTAATGAAGGCGAATTAATGACAGATGAATTGACAAGAGACTTAGAGGCCTGTGTAGTCGAAGATAAAAGGGTTCCTGTGCCTGAGATAATCACAGAAGTGGGAGGAATTTTAACCAATGTTGTACTGGACACAGCTTCATCTACAGACGTAGTATCCGGAACTTTGTTTCGCAGAATTAGTAAAATTAAGAAAATCCCTGTCCTACCAGTACAAAATTGCTGAGTTATAGGTGCAGTGGGAGCAAAATCCAGGAACGTCAAGATACAAACGCTTATAGAGATAAAATTGGGAAATGTAGCTAAACAACGCACATTCCTTGTAGCGGAAAAGTTGTTAGTAGATTGTATTCTTGGCATTGGAACTTTGCAAGCCTGCAATTGCAAGTTGGACTTGGTAGAAGGAAAGGTGCATTTTAAAATCGAAGATCAATTTGTTACACTGATCTTACTGAGAAAGGAGGCAGAGTATGAGCGATATTTCCGTGGTGCTGCTGTGCAGTTGATTTGTGCTGAAAATATTATGTGCCGACTACCGATCAAGTCGATTCAAGAAGAGGATTTCAAACAAACAGTCGAACAGAAAATTGCTGAGTTAGATTGCCTAACGGATAGTCAGAGGGAACAATTATTCAATATATTATCAGAATATGAGTCAGTTTTCGATGAAAAGGCCGGAATTATTAGAGGATATGTTTGTACATTACAGATTAAGCCCCATAAGACATTTTGCCGCACACACTATGCCATTCCCTGGCGATTAAAACAACCAGTTCAGGAAGAGATACAAAAAATGTTAAACTGGAATCTTATTGAACCGTCGAACAGCCCATATTGTTCTCCGTTGCTTGTTGTACCAAAGCCAGGAGGAAAAGTTCGGTTGGTATTAGATGCAAGGAAAATTAACAAAATTATAGTACCTGTGCGCACACATCCGGAGAACATCGATGAGTTAATACAGAAATTTCAAGATGTATCCTATTTAACCAGTATTGATTTGAGAAGTTCGTTCTGGCAAGTCCAGTTAGACAAGGACTCAAGAAAATATACTGCTTTTATGTATGGAGGGAGAAGCTATCAGTTCAAGGTCGTTCCGTTTGGTCTCAATATCAGCTCTGGAGTTTTTATTTCTGCGTTGGACTATGCCCTAGGACCAGAACTACGTAGTCGAATAAAAATTTTTGTGGACGATCTATTAATTGCCTCTAAAACTTGGGAGGAACATGTACAACTTATTAGGAGGATTTTTGCTGTGTTCAAACAAACTGGTATAACTGCAAATCTAAAAAAATCCCAATTTTCTCTACAGAGAATTAAATTCTTAGGACATATGATTAATGCAAACGGCATTCTTCCAATAGAAGCGAAGATTAGTGCGATAAAAAATTTTCCAACTCCAAGAAACAGAAGACAACTGAAAGGCTTTATAGGCTTGGCTTCATTTTTTCGACGATTTATTAAAACTCAAGCATGAACTCTGAAGCACTAAACCGGCTCCTGAGGAAAGATGTACTATGGCAATGGTCTAATGATTGTGAAAAGGCTTTTTGTGAAATTAAGGATCAACTGATAAATGCTCCGTTATTATACCACCCTGATATCAATGTCGGATTCTGTTTAGCCACTGATTCATCAGATGTGGGATTAGGATCTTGTTTATTTCAAATTAGGTACATCGATGGTGTAAAAACCTTTTGTCCAATTGCATTTGCTAGCAGAGTTTTATCCACCTGTGAAAGAGCATATACCACTACGGAATTGGAAGCTTTAGCAGTTATTTGGTCTTTGAAAAGGTTTAATTATTATGTATATGGCTCAAGGATAGCCGTTTATTGTGACCACCAATCACTAACCTTTTTACAAACTTGTAAGTTGCTGCATCCTCGCTTGTCAAGGTGGATGCTGGCGCTGCACGAATATCAGTTTCAAATTATTCATGTAGCCGGAAAAGAAAATATTATAGCTGACGCGTTGTCAAGATCTCCAGAAGGAATAACACCTGAACTGGATGTAAATAATAAGGCACAATTTCCAGTGCTTCTTCTTCAAGAAAATAATTACAAGTTATATTATATTCCTTTATGTAAGACAATGGCTCAGCTTCAGAAGAAGGATCGACGATGGAATGCTATAATACAATTCAATCAACAAAATCCTATGGTCAATTTGGAATACTACCGGCTTGTGAATAATATTTTATTTTTTAAATCTGGGAAGGCTGAGAATCCAAAGTGGTGTGTCTGCATACCCGAAGAATATGAAGAACGATTAATTTGGTTTACACATTTGACCTGGGGTCATGTTGGTGTTGTTAAGTGTGCTAATAAGATTAGATATTATTGTTACTTCCCAAATATAAGGCGAAAAGTGCACAAAGTCATCCAGAAATGTATTCTCTGTCAAAAGGCTAAGCCGGATAACAAGGGAAATAAAATTGCGCTTCACTCAATAATACCTGAAGCACCAAGATCACTTATATCATGTTATATTTGTGGACCACTTCCTAGAGCCAGAGGTGGTGTTAAGTACACTATTGGATTCTGTGATGTGTTTACAAAATATGTTAAACTATATCCTATAAAATCAGCAACTGCAAGAGCTGCCGCAGTAAAGTTTGTAAATGACTACATTCCTCATGCAGGGAGTCCAAAATCTATAATCTCCGACAATGCGAAGATATTTACTGGATATTTATGGAGAAAATTAGTATCACAACTAGGAATAGAACAGATATGTACATCTTGCTATCATCCACAAGGGAATTTAATTGAACGTTTATTTCGAGAACTAAACAGATTCGTGAGAATGTACTGTCATGATAAACAAACTACCTGGATAAACTATTTGACCGAGTTTGAGCAGATTTATAATAATTTACCTCATAGTTCTACAAACTTTACCCCGAATGAACTGATGTTCAGAGATAACGAAAGAAACTTTTGGGTAGATAACTTGCCTAAACTCGAGGACACCAAAATGTCATGGGAAGAAAAAATTCGCAATGCTCTCATTAATATTACGGAGAAAGGAAGACAGCGAAAGGAAATCCATGACAGAAACATCAAACGGATTCAGACTTTCAATATCGGACAAAAAATTCTTTTAAGAAGACACATCAAGTCATCAAGGTTGAAGAAGACCATCAGAAAATGGAATCTAATTTATACAGGTCCATATATAATAGTTGATATACCGAATCCTGGTGCGTATTTATTAGCATATCCCGATTCTGGAAGAATAAAAGGATTATTTCCCCATGTAGACCTAAAGAGGTACTTTTAAGAGAAGTGTTTCAAATTAAATGAAAAGTCTGTATGAAGTATTTGGGTGTTAAAAATGAAGTGCGAAGGACAGTATGCCTCAGCTACTGTGATAGGTTAAATGACAGCATGCCAAGCATCTGTGATAGTTCAATGAACAGTAAGCGATTGCTTCTGTGATAGTATAGGAACATTTAGAAAAGTAAGTGGAACTGTAGCTATTACTGCTGTGAAGACTTACGGTTTATCTGTCTACACGATGATCACCAAAGAAGCTTGTGCGTGTGAAATAATATACATTCAGGGAGTGTTAATCTCCAGTGAGAATAAGTTTACTGAAACTATATGGTCAAATACGGCGCTTGCGTGTGAAGTTAGTGTTTGTAAACTGACTGTTCACAGGAGAACAAATGAACTGCGTTAGGAAATTAGAATCGATTGCTACTGTTCACAGATATAAAGACTCGCTGGTTTTTTTTTTTTTTTTTTTTTTTTTTTGGCGCGAGCTAAATTCAATTCAAGATAATTTAATTAACCAGCTTAGTGTGTGTTTATAAAATTAGAGTTAATAAGAAAGTTCTTCATTGAATTTATAATAATGTGTCATTTTCCAGTTGGATTTGTTTATTGTTATATTGCATTCATATATGTTCATGAGAAAATGCGGCATTTGGAGTATAAAAGAGAAAAATTAATTTCAGCTGGAGAGGTCATGCAGCAAGACTTAATCAAACCTTCTCTTTCAGCAAAATTTCATTTTAATCATGTATGAGTAAGATATAATTTTTTTTGGAAATTGTCTCCAATAATAAAGTTTTTAACATTCTGACATGCTATCCACATTCGTACTTGAAACCAAATTAGGAAATATTCAGATCTACTTCCACCTGGAAAAGCCAACGAAAAATAAATAAATAAATAAATAATTAAAATTAGGATTAGAACCTTTCGGCTTACTCAAGAAGATGGATGAAATTATCCATGTTTTCAAAATTGTTTTCCGATCTGGAGTTGTGATATTGTGCAACTACAGTATCGATTAAGACACCTAAGTGTGGAAAGTATAAGATGAATGGATTTTCCCATTCCTCAGATGGAAGATTGGATGGATCAGGTCCATATTTGAGTTCAAAATGAATCTGGAAAATTTCGACTAACCATTCTCTTCCAGGAATCTTTAATAGTTGACCATTCCTTAGACGAATTTCGATTGTTTCATACCACAATCCGGAGTACCTGTTCCTGAGGTTCCTTCTGGTCTCTCAAATCCGTTACGTCTCCTGTGCGGTACGCCAATGCGACGCCTGTCCTCCGTGCCGTGTCCCATGTTCCTGTTCGATCAGTTTCACCGCAGTTCAGCAAGACATCGATGAAGAAAATTTTTCAGAAGATTGTAAAAAATTTGCATGTGTAAAGATTTTTTTTTTTTTGGCTATGAGGCAGATTTTATCTTTCCTATGAATTCTAGATAATTCTCAAATTTCTAAATTATTCTGTTTTTCCTATCATCTGTGATACCTAGTTGGGGTCTAAGCCTCCAGGTTTTCCGGGGTTTCCCTGTGAAGGCCAGTTCCTGAATAGGTAGACCTGATTAACAACTAAAGTCCATCTTCCCTGGTTGTGTACGTGGGATGCGGGTATGCCCCAGTACACGTGAAAGCAACAACTAGGTATCTAGGTAACGAAGATACCAAATCTCTTTCAATTCTTGTAATCAAAAAATTCTTACTAACTTCTTAAAATTTATGGGAACGTATGTTCCACAAATTCTAACGAGTTAGCTAAGCCAATAGTTAGCTCGCAAAGTGGATACATATCAACTTTGCTCGCTGCGAGGGGCGATGTAATGTCTCTTGCAGCGGTCTCTCCACGATATTTTCAGAAATTTTATAAATTATATAACTCAGTACATATCTCGAAATATCTCTTCTTATCTTACCGATTATCAATGCAAAGTAGTTTCAAGCCCAATTATTCCTTGGAGCGTCCATTTACTCCATGGAATAGCTTCTCTGCTATCTGTTTTCTCTTAGGAAAAAGAATAGGGGACTTCTTGCCGATTAGTCGTGAAAGAAGGATGTATATGTATGTATTGTTGAGCTAGTCGCCATCTTGATGAGATTCTGTATGAGAAGAAATTTAATACAGGAACTAAACTAAAAGTAAGTGTGTTCGCGTATTATTTAACGGATTATTATTATTGACAGTGTCTGCTTACTGCGCTGTGTTGCACGGGATCAGTGGGGAACGTCTGATTTACACTGGACGAACCTGTCGTTTTGTATGCTCAAGATATCCAGTTACTTCAAATAAATAGGCTAACACGGTCTTACCAGCAGATCTCCGGTCTTCCCCATGTGATCACCGAAAGTGAATAATTATTACAAATGTTTCCAGGAGATCGACTGACAATTTTCGTCGCACCGAGACTTCGAAATTGCTTCACTGCCTTATGGAATTTAAGTTAAGCTCAATTTAATCAGGATAGAACAGTATTGAACTGTGTGAATGTGATAAGCCTGCTTTGTCAATGAAAATTCCCTTAATATAAGCATGTTTTTTACTGTCCTGATCAGTGAAGCTAAATCAGGCCGGTGTGAGAGAGGTTCATTAAATTTTAGAAATATTAAATAAGTGCACAACTTAAATTTTCTGATATTCTTGCTTATAAAATATGAGGTTTGACATGTTTATTAGATTACTGAGTGACTTAAATTCAGTTTGTTACTTTCATTGAAAAGTGCATAATTCAACATTTGATTGTATCAAGCAAAGTTATCATGTTAAATTAGCTTTTGGTAAGAGATGAAGAGAAGTGAAACGCGTAACTGCGAAGAAGTGATGAAAGATGACATTTTATAGTCAAATGAAGGAAACCAGAAATAATGTTTTCTTTGTTAGCTGATCTCGTCTGAGACGCTACTCTCGTAAAACTATCAACCGTGTCGTATTTTTACTCCTATGAAATGAACTGAAGCGAATGTAACACCAAAAACAATCAGATGTAGTCCTCGAAGGTGAAATTGTACCTCCGTAGCGTTTTATAATGAACAATTGTATTTCATCCCATCTAAGGAACAAATTATTACTGAAATTACACGAAATCTTGCTTCATTTCCAATAAGCCGACTCGACATAGGCCCCCCCCCTTCCCCCCCCCCCCCTCCCCGAACCACACCACTCCCATTACACCTGGACAAGATACAGACTTTTATCTAAGACGAAAAGTAAATCGTACGGGTACAAACCTGCGGTAGTCAAAGTCAATAATTCTTCTGAGATTGTGATTGTGCTGTTCGCTTCCGCAGATGTCGTTTGGCAGGTAACAACTAACGTTGTTACTTGAAGAAATAACGTAACACTATAACATATGGAGGTTACTATTAGTGCCGGAGCCTCTGCAGCCCAATATAATAAACATGTAATGGCCAAGAATACAGACTCGATGGTTGTCATTAAATTCTGTACTAGATGTATAGCGATGATGGCAGCGTATGTGTCAGTCACAGAGGAAACCAGTTTCCTTAGTTTCATATGGTAAACTTGAATCTCCAGTACGCGCTTTCTCGCTTGTGGCAGGCGCCTCTGAGTAATGTGTAATTGGTGCATAGAAGGAATACAGCGGACTGCGGTTCTCTTAAACACAGATGACGTATCACGTGACCGACAGTCCTGGAGTTCATTCTGAAAGCATTCCTTGAGTGCAGCATTGAGTGTCCTGAATCTTAGACAGAGGAATGAAGAAACTGCTGCAAACTGGATTACGATCAGAAACGTCACGAAATTGTTAACAACGACAGCTGTAAGAAAGGCTTGTCGTGCTGCGACGTTATAACAGATTGTGGCGACAGAGCCTAAGAGAATGAAAGATAACACACAAACCAGAGCAAATGTTAATCTGTCGTCTCTCTGCCCTGCACTAAATCCAACCAAGATGTCAGTGAAGTGGATGTCCTCCGTAAATTCCAAGAACGTTTTTCTGCGGTTACACAAGAAGAGCAGTATAGAAGAAGCTGACATAGTGGTGCTTAATGTGCAGATAACTAACCCTGGTAGGGCCCATTTGTGCCAAAACCCCTCGTCCAGTAAAAAATATGCTTCTTGTATCCCGTTATAACCTAAGTACAACACTGTTGTTAACACAGTGATACTGTATACGCGGGAACAGGTAGTTAGAAAAACGCCACGTGGTCGACACAGAGGTACTCCAGAGAGCGCAGTCAGTAAAAGTAGCGGCTGCAGGCTCTTAACTACACCCGTACGTCTTCCGGTCTGCAGGAGTGGCGCCATACCTCTCTATGGACGAGTATAGACTGAGGCTGTACTGCCCAGTGTTTGATCCTCCTGGGAAACTAAGAGTGCAGTATCGAACCACTCTTCATCAAAAACGTATTATCCATAATAGTCTACAAGAGCTCGGCGCAACATTTCATTGAAGTAAAGTGAATAGCATAATCCAGCTCTTGACTGATATTTCCGTATCAAATCATAAAGGCGCATTTCCTCTACTGCCTGATAATTAAATCGATTCTGGCAGATAAGTTTGTTGTTATCCTTGTACACGTTGTCTCCCTACGAAAAAAAACTGTCTTGTGATATGACTTGCGGCAATATTGTTGTAACAACTGGTATGACGGCTGACATACGCCACTTTGTGGGATAACCTTGTTTCCATAATAACAAGCGGGCACTTGGGACTTTTCAGGTAAATTAATTTCATAAATTTGTAATTTCGGTGTGGAGTGGTCGTAAGACAAACGCCTGAACATCAAGATGGCGTACATGATTTTGTTTGCGTAAGACGATGAAGAAGCCGCTTGGGATATTTCAGTTAAATTAATTTCGTAAAGTTGTAATGTAGGTGTGAGGACAAACCCTTAAATGATCGGAATGAGTATTCAAAGAACAAATTATTTCTTCCTTACCTCCTCACCGCTGAGGTCTGCCTAGTGTTTACTTTCATCAAATTAACGAGTTCTCGTTGATCGTCTTCTCATTATGTCTAAGGTTAATTTAATATCGGATGAAAAGAACGACTTAGGCAACGATTTTGTTTTTTCTTTCCACTGGCAGTTCAAATTACATGAAACACACAAATGCTGTTCCTGCTCGACGGTGACGCACAGCACGTGCTAACCTACTGTCAGTTCGACTCTGCCTGCCTTATATTGCAGCAACTCCCTATGAATCTCTCGTGGTACTACTGGTATGGCGTCAACCAAGCCATGCGTCGTATTTACAACATGACTATTAGTGCATATTATACTTTATGTAACTGTACATTGACTAGACGTTCAATTTTATGTAGGATTCATACCATCGCAATAAGAATTATCGATACCCATGAAGTGACTTTTAGATTTGTATACAAATCATTTTTTATTACCTCAGACAACCTAGTACTGCTTCGCAATTCCGAAATATGTATCGGAATTTGATATGCGTCCTAACTTCCTTCTGCCCCTCTCTCGATCCGTCCTCGCCTTCCCCACTTTTTGTCCATTTCTTCCTCCTTCACCTCTCCATAAATTATTTAGAAGGAGGAACAGTAGATATGCGAGGGAAAAATTATTTAACAGTTTAAATGCCCTGCTATCACAGTTAAAACTGATTGTGAGGAGGAAAACGAAACTGTACGTTTTCACGGCGCAGCATTTTG
Organism: Schistocerca piceifrons; assembly: GCF_021461385.2. NCBI lineage: Eukaryota > Metazoa > Arthropoda > Insecta > Orthoptera > Acrididae > Schistocerca > Schistocerca piceifrons. The sequence continues at coordinate 988,637,623 of NC_060139.1, forward strand.
TTTCTCACAGTCGCTTTTAACAAAAACCCTATGCCTTGTTATTTAAGAAATATATAGCCTTTGACCGTCTGAATGTTCCTAATAGTACTGTGTAAAAATTTGAAGCATCTAATGTAAGTCTGTTTAAACATTTATTAAAACATTATGTAAATATTTGAAACAAATTGCTCAGGAAACTGTCGACATTTTTGGTAACAATGTTTCGCTGTAAAATATGTAGCTGAAGTTTGTACAGTTGTTTATTAGAGTATCCTGTAAAAATTTAAAGTAAATCGGTGAAACACGTTTCGAGATTTTTGCTAACAGTGTTTCAGCTTTATTCAGGGTGAGGAAAAAATGCCGCACTTCTCGGTTGGCATGCGACTCCTCATCCTAGTTCAAGCCAGAAGTGTGTGTGGAAAACCTAGTCCTGGTAATAGGTTCAATGGAAGACGATTGAAAGAATGAGGGTCTGACATCGCTGTAACAGCGTACAGTGTGAGCACGGACGTGTACCTTGTGTATTTCCTTCTATTACTGTTACCTTCATTTAAACATTAAGACATTACATGAACTTTTTACGGATAGGAACGACCACTTCGTTTCTTCCATAACACAGATAGTCAATAGAAAATAATAGTGTATATAGTAACATCGTCTGCATCCGATGATGTACCAAAAACATAGTAGGTAGCCCACACTAGATTGCGGTCGCGCGGTTCCAGACTGTAGCGCGCCTAGAACCGCTCGGCCACCCCGGCCGGCCAATAGAGAACAGCCGAGGGGATATGCGCCTATTGATGTAGTTAGGACGTCTGTAGATCTGCTGCTCAATGCTTCGCAACATTGTAGCATAATTCTTCGCTCTACTTTGCTTACTGCAACGATGGGTTTGAGTAGTCGTAAACTGTGCTCCCAAGCATGGGCAGCACAGTACACAATCGCAGTTTACATAGACTCATGGTACAGTCTATTCGCACTTAAGGACAAACGAAACCTCCTTTGTCCCCTATTAATAATAGAACTTAGAGTCGAAAACACTAGACTAAGTAGGGAATTAGCAGCAGTGAGCACCCCTGATGCGCAGGCACGCCTTGTGAGCTCACAGAGAGAGATCGCAGAATTGAAAGCGGAGAACGAGAAGCAGGGATGCAAAAATCAGTTCTTTCCAGCGTCTTTCGCGACGGCTGGGGCCTGTGCCCTGTGAGGAATTTGAAAAGCAAGTTGGAGCAACAAATTAGTCAAATGAAATACAAACAGACCAGCACCCTCTTCTTCAAATCAGACAATAATAAAGATGCCAAAACAATACAGGAAACGTTAAGAAAGACGATAAATCCGAGACAGGCCAAAGTCAAAATAAAGGCAATAAGATTGATGGCAAATACTGTAATTTTGGCGACCGAAACACAAGCTCACTAAACAAAAATAATGGAAAAGGCAGCACAACTTCAGAATATTAGGTGTTTAGAGTCTAGAAATTTAGGCCACAGCTTGCTGTCTACCAAGTACCAGAGGCCTTAACAGATGAAGAATTTCTTGAAGACTTGTATGAAATCAATCTCAGCGAGAACATATCAAGGGAAGAATTTAGTGAGGGTGTCTCAGTCAAGTTTAAAACAGGGCTGAGAGGGAAACGCACAGTAAACAATGTTCTTGAGGAACCACCAAAAATTCGTCAGCAGTTACTGCTGAATGAAAGCACTGCTTCGGTTTGATGCATTAAATATTAAACGTTTTGTAGCCATACAGAAATGTTTTAACTGTTTGGGACTTGGACACCCTATTAAGCGATGTGATAAAACTCAGATGTGTGGAAGATTTGCGAAGTCAGGGCACAAGGGATTTGACTGGAAATAGGAGATAGTCAATGGGTGTAAACCATGAAAGTACAGGAACAAGGTCTGTGACGAAGGATAGGGGGCCGAAGGCCAATGATACAAAATGCTTTATGAACGACAAATTGAACGTACAGAATACTATACAGTGAATAACGTTCACTAATACGAATTGCAATTTAAATCGCGAGACCTTACACCCCAACCATAATCGGAACTTATCACACGGACACAAAATGCTAGTCATGTTAAACAAATAAAGACTGTATGGGAAGTACCCTTGTGGGCATTGAACTCAGCAGGTTATTAGGCGAAATACACGCTGATATCGCCTGCCTACAAGAACCATATACGCGAGGTGGTAAAATAACTGGCCTACCGATACAATTCACCACAATCGTGGGAACTCAGAATGCTAAGCCAGCAATTGTACTAATGAACCCAAATTTGACTGTAACAAGGCTATCTCAGTGATAAACAGAACACATTGTCACAGCAAAGATCGTACGTGGACGTGACATTTGGACAATTTCATCTATATATGCCCAATATTCATACGACATAGAAACTTTTACTGACAAAATGCGAGACATTGCACGATTTTCACACGGGTAAAGACCGCTCATATTAACAGATATAAATGCACGGTCAACCGTATGGGATGCCGATAAAACAGATGTTAAAGGACACACAGTAGAGGATGTAATAAATGATTGTAATCTATTTTCATTAAACAGGGCAAGACAACCACCAACCTTTCGCGATCATGCTGGAGGCCAAGGTAATACTGATTTCTCTGCGGCAAATGTTATCTCCTTACCAAACATAATTTATGAAATTAGCTTTACATTGACGGGCAGCTTTTTGCGCTGACTCAGCCACCGACGTGCGACCAGTTTGCACAAAACGCTAGGGCTCGTCCGGGATTTGAACCCGGGACCTCCTGCACCCTAAGCAGGAAACATACCCCTAGACCAACGAGCCCTGTGACAGCTTGAGCGCCAAATATTCCAGCAAAGTACATCCCTCGAGGTCGTCCAGGGTGCGGCTGGCGGGATGGGGGAGGTGCTCTCTGCCGGCAGTGCTGTTCTTCGACAGACTGTGTAGCGACACAATGGGTCATGGGCAGCACCGTTCTCGGAGGTGCCGTGGCCCGCGGTCGGCGGCCTTCAAGGGCTATTGGCATCTTCATGTAGAAAGTGGGAAGTCATGGACGGGGTGACACACAGCGATCACAATGCCATCATCATTCATACAGGCAATTATACAAACATACATAATACTCACACAGAACAACAGCAGTAAGTTTTTGGCAGGGCACACTGGAGTAAATTAATAAATGTAATAGAAGAATCGGCATTGAACGCTAGCCAGGGCAGTGTAGATTTCACAACACAAGTCTTAACAAAATTCTTGCACAAACGGCTGCCATCCCACTGGCCAGTGCTAGGCGGAGGCGTCAACGACCTTGGGCAGCTGAACTGACAAGATTATCTTATAATTAAAGTTTTCCCTGAGACATTTAAGTCTCATCTTTATCTGCGATAATGATGAGACTTAAATTTCTCAGGGAAAACTTTAATTATAAGATCAATAAGGACTTTCACATTATGTCCAACGCTGGGGTGCTACTCCAAAGCCAGAGAGCTCTGACAAGAGTGACAATTTAGGGGGAAAATAAGTCGAAGACATGAATTGAAGTTTGTGATGCGAAGGGCACTCGACTTGGGTAATTCGTGCAGCGATTTTGACCATAGTGCTGCGCTACTGTAATGATTAGCATTTTTGCTTTGTAAGCAAGAAGACGGTTCGAGTCCCGCCAGTGGCACAAATTTTAATTCTTTCTTTCTGCTTCCATCATTAGCGCTGATAAGATTACGAAAAGACTCGTAGGACAAGAGGAAGTACTATCAGAGCGCTATATCAGTGCAAGAACGACAGCTCAGACTAGATCAATATTGGGACGCAAAACTGAAGAACAAAACTGAACTCTGCAAAACCACACAAAAACATTGGACCGGCTTCGTTAAAACGAATTTACGAAAAGACTTGTGGGGACAACCATTTAATAATAACTGATCGCGTTGAAACCTCGATGGTACTATCAACGTTAAAACGGACAGACGGAACCATGACAAGTGGTCGGAAATGTTCTCCTAAACAAGCTCCTGCCAGATGACTCACATACAGAGGACGAACGACATCACAGTGGCCTATGTGACGAAATGAAAAACGTATACTTAAATGAGGGTGCCACCCTCCCCTTCGTAATGCCACGTCCTCGGACGAGAAATGAAAATTAAAAATTAGCTCCAAAATTCCCAGAAATTTTCACAAAACAAGTTCCAAATTCCATGAAAAATGAACAAGCAAACAAATTTCCAGTTAACACTATTATTTGGATATTAACCAGTAACTGAATCAGGAATCTTGTACTTAGAAATTGATTAACATATGAAAGAAAAATAGGATTCCAGTAAAATCAAACTCAAAATTCAAAATAATAGTAATCGCAAAATCATTATAATTAAAATTCGCAAAGTAGAACCAACGTTCCCAAAGAATACTCCGTGTGAGTACTCTTTGAGATTCGTGAGTAATGGCTAAGGATAATTCAATCCATTGTCACTGCGTTACGAGCGTTAGCCGAAGCAGGTCACACTTTTGAATGCTCGTATATCTAGGCGCAATTAATTGTTTTTTCAGAATTGATTATTGCGATCTGCTATGACGCAGTGAAACGATACTTCGACTTCAAATATTACGTTATTTAGAATTCAGATAGAGGACTTGCATATATTAGACAGAAGTGACTTTTGATTAGATAACCTGAAGTTAACACTATTTAGGAAGTGAACACAGATAGACAACTTCATTCGTAATAACTAATGAACTGTGGAACTTGGCGATAGTTACGAAGTATATAATTTATAATTCCCCCCAACACCTGGGAAAGCTTCTTCCTCACGGCTCCGTTAGGAAGTGACTAATATTGTGTAATAAACCAGCATATCGTGTCAATTCACGCATTTATCATCCAAGTTTTACAATATTATTTATAGAGATAACGTGGTGCGATATTATTTCACTGAAGCGCTCGGCGCTTATATAGAAACTCCTTGACGTTAGGAATTAATAACACTGTTACGACTGATTATAGATTTGAGAGTACAACCAGTCTATAGGGAATTTGGTGTCGCTGGACTGATTTGAACTTATCTTTAATATTTATATAGCAATCGATAAACCATCAGTTATAAACGATTTAATTACGACATTTGGTGAAGTAAATATCTCGCACAAGTCGCGAATTTAGTTCATCAATGTTCTGTTTGTAGCGTAGATACCGATACATAAGAAATAAGTCTCGTTGCTCTACCGCTGTGCGTTAGCCAAGACCGAAGATCCGAAAGACGTTACGCCTTCTCGCAGGAAGAAGTAGCTTTGGCAGTAGATAAACTTAAGAATACAAAGGCCCCATGCCCCGATGGGATATACACAGAAACATCGAAGAATGCCAGTACATTGATCACCCCATATCTGAATGTACAAGGAAGAGTCCCTACACTCTGGAAAACGGCAAACGCAATTGTTATTATAACATCTGAAGACAGGGATCCGACAGACCCAAAAAGTTAGACCTGTCTGTCTCCGGAACACACTTGCCAAGGTGAAGCAGAGGCTCCTATGTGACGGATTACAGGCGCATGGGCGCCTTTTCGACCTAATACCCCACCAATATGGATTTAGAGAACATAAATCAATAGATGACGCCATAAACTGCGCCTTAAAAATAGTGGGCAACACGATAGAGAAATATGCAGTCTCTGTACTTACTGGTATTGTCAGAGCCTTCAATAATCTTTGGAGGCCGTCACTGTTTGCTAGGCTAAGGGAAATTCGATTGCCTACTGCCCTGTATTCCAGCTTTATGGACTACTGCAGAGAACGAATTGTAGAATGGAATGCAGGGACACAGAAGGTGGTTAAGAGAATAGCCAAGGGTTGCCCACAGGAATAGATCTGCGGGCCGATTGTGTGGGATGTAGCAATTGAGCCCCGTTTGGTCATTTTGGATAGGGACACTCGTACAGAAGGTGTCGTCGCCTATGCGGACGACCTTTTGGTTGTAGTTTCTGCACGGTCCAGACTGTAACTAGACAACAAATGTACACAAACATTGCAGACGATCAGTTACTGGTGTAATCATAAAAAATTGAAAATAGCAGGAAAACAGTTCACTTGTTGCCTTAGGACATATTATTGAGAAATCAACCACAAAACTGAATAGCATAAAGATACAAAGGAAGCAGGTTTCAAGATACTTAGGACTTTATTTAGATTGACGGGTCTTCTTCAATGAACACACAAAACTGACTGTAGACAATACCGCTAAAATCAAGCATAAACTTGCGAGATTAAATTCAATACAGTTCAGACTATCAGATGCGGACTTATCATACAGCGTTATTTGAATCCATTGCATGCTTCGCTTCTAGTGCCTGGGCACATCGTCTTTCATTAGCGACCATCAAAACAATAGCCAGGAGAGGACAAAGAATAATACTACTTAGGATATCCGGAGCCTTTAGCACAACTCCAGTGGAGGCCCTGTACGTAGTCTTATGAACATGTCCAATAGACCTCACTATTCGTTATAGAGCTGCCTCATATTGGTTGAAGCAAGGTGAACTAGAAACAATGATTAAATAACAAGAGAAAAATGCAAACCAAACAACACTTACACAAATGGAAAATAGACACGTGACAAAGAGAATGGGAGACATCACATAAACGGCGTCGTGTCTTCTCCTTCTCTCCAAATATGTCAGAGAGCTAAGACTAAAACATGTGGATCCTTGTCATGGCGTATCTATTCCGTACGGGGCCAAGGCAAACCGTGATATGTACATGTGGCAATCGAGGAACACCTGAACATATTGTACTAAGCTGTAATTTACTAGACCACGCAAGATCTGCTATGAGAGACGACGATATCTGCACAATTCACCGTGGTCCCGATAAATGGAATACTCTTAATAGTTTAGTTGATGCAGTGTCAAGAACACTGCTTGAAATACATAAAAATCAATATCCTACTGCCAGGACTAGAACACAGATAAATACAAAACCACAACGCAACTCATGGCAAGACACAATTTCCCACACAGGCACGGACACAGGAACAGATTGAAACGAAATTCTGATACAAACGTTGCAGAAGGGCTACATTCATTATGACACGGTTAATAAGATCCTAAGACTGATCGAGACACACAAATTTATATACATGTTTCCCTCTCTCGGCTCACAACCTTGTAACTTCACTTGCTACGTGTGTACTATGTGTACCATTTTTATAAACTATCATTTATGTGTAATCATTCTGTATACATCCATATAAACGTAACATACAAACCTATTTAAAAATATATGAAACATATGTATTTAGTCTTAATTAGTTTAATTAATTAAAATTATATTTTGAAATTTTGCATCCTATATCTCAACGTGATGTCTGACATTTTATACATTTTGTCAATTTCCTTTCCAGTACATTTATAGCACTAAAGTTATATTACTCACATGGAATCTCCATTACTTGTTCCAAATTGTAGTATTTTTAACCATTTGCTGTTTTTAATTACTCGTATCTTTATCTAAAATTTTATAACACGACATTTGTATTTTGATAAATATGTTTCTAATCATTGTTGATCTTGATATTGTAACGATATCCTTCATTAGAATTCCATATAGAGAAATTTTTGGGTATGTACAACTTATAGCTCTGTGAACAATTTTTTGCATTTAAAGTTATACACAAGTAAATCTAGCTTAAGTTAGTTCTAAATATTTTTCCAATTTCATTTTCTACCGTTATTTCTATGATTCAACATATTTATATTGTTTCCATTAATTATCTGGAATTCAAGCATCACTTACTTCATTAAATAGAATAAAAACACACAGAGAAACAGCCACAACAGAATAACCAGAAACAGGTCCGCCTCCTCGTGGCGGCGGCAGACAATGGCATGGCTGCTTGTCAAACTAACACAACTTGTGAGCAGCCATTATGGCTAAGTGACCCATATGCTGTTTGGCTTGTTACTTGTTTTAAGTAGCACACGACCCAACTTGGTAATCCAGGTGGTGGGCTACTCTGTAGTGTTTAATTGAAAAAAAAGATTCATTTGTCATAGAATTCCCCTTTCCTTACTGCAATTTCTATGTGACCTTAGAGAGTACACTGTTCATCCAGGTGTCACTGATCAAAGTATCTCTAAAAAGTATCTTTTTCAGTAAAATATATGTCGATTATTGTGCAACTATCTTGAGCTGCACCTACGAGTACCACTAATAGAAGATTTCAAGTAGTTTGCCACATTAATTTTCTAGCATATCTCGGCTGTTGACGTGCACTAAAAGTAACAAGCCATCATCATATGCAACAACTACTGACTGCTTTGGGTAGTGGTCCCAAGCTAACGCTGACACTTAGACTGCAAACAGAGACCTGCGTGCATCCTTTCGTAATGCCAGGTGGTTACGATTAACATATAGCTAATGACGGAGGTTCTGTATCGGCTGTAATTATCGTATGGCAGCGGAACTTGCTAGATATGCTAATGAGTTTACCTGGAACCCATTTATGCTGCAAAAATATTAGTTACAATTTTGGCCACCTGGTGTAAATCTGACATGTACGTTGTTTCTTTGATTGTGCGACTTCCGTGAAACTGTTTTATGTAAACGGTAGTGAAATCTGGTTTCGCAGGATAGAGTGGATCAGGTTATGGTTGTGGAGGGGGCTGTAATTAGTTACTGTCAGTTGCACAAAACACACAAATTTTTATTTTCCTAAGAACCACTTAATTACATATTGCCTTAAAAGGATCAAAATAAAACAATGTGGCTGAACGCCTAGTTAAGAAAACTTGAGATACCTCCTGGGTTAAAGGCCCAAAACCACACCAAAAAGAAGAACGGTTGAAGGCCTGAACACCAGTTATAAAAAATTGCTTTGAAGAGTACACAAGTCTGAAGGCCTTACTTAAAATAATATATCACGTAAATACTCGGATCAAGGCTACACACAAGACATCGAACAACTTAGGGCTTAGGGCCTGGATAACAAGAATCTCAGCTAGAGCAAATTTTTAAAATGATTCGTTTTAAACAAATGAATCTTCAAGTTTTAATTTAAGACGGCTGAAGGCCTTATATTAAAATATTTCACGTAAAAGCTTGGCTGAAGGCCACACACTGGACATTAAACAACTCAGGGTTTAAGGCCTGGATAACAAGAATTTCAGACAGAACAAACTTTCAAAATTTAGTTTTTAAACAAATCTATCTTCAAATTTTAATTTAAGTTTGCTGAAAGCCTTATTTCAACATTAAAACAAACTAAATTAATAGTCGGCTGGAGGCCTCGCACACGACTTCAGACTAAAATGAAAACCACAATCTGAAACCAACAGAACAGTGGCGCTCAGACGTGTTCCAAGGGTCGGCCTGAGGAGGTAGCTCTAACATAAGGTGAGGTGAGACAGGCAGCCAAGAGTAAGGTTAAATAATCGGATGACAACCCGACACAGGGACAGCTGAAGGACCGACCAACAACCTAATCAGTTCCCTTCCATCATACCAACGGCACGACAACGGAAGATACTAGCAGCACTACGTCTTCAAAATTGGCGTCTAAAAACAGCCAAGGCACAATAACCCCTCTACGAAAAAAAATGAACTAAAACGCTGCCGAAGTACACGGCGAGGAAAAACACATTGCCGGAAAACTACGCTAACGACCAGGGCAGGTAACTGGGGCGTTAACGGCCACAAGGCAGAAAATAACGCTGGTGCACTTCACTGATAAGTAACAACCAACGTAATAGTTAAAGACAATACAGGAAGACGGCTGCAAAATTTCGCCCACTCCAACACACCATACGTTGCTGCTAGCTGGAACGGCACAGGAAGCAACAACTGGCAATGAAAGAAGAGATGTAACAGCAGTTGATGTTCCATAACAGGTTAACTGTTCACGCAACTTCAGTGTCCAGGTTCGGTGGGCAACGAACTTTGTAGCTGTCGCAGTTAGCGCCTCACAATCCGACCGTGCATGCACGCCGCCAGCGATCCCGACCTGATCACGCGCCGCGGGGGACTTCCTCGCTGCTTTGTCTCAGCCGAACACCACCACCACCACACGGAAATATAGCGGCCACACCAAAGATGGTACAGAAGTACTAGTGTCGATAAGCGCTGCTGTTGCCACTGACAGAGGCAAGTCAGCAGCTCATTATGGTAGTAACCGAGGGAGAAATAAGACGCCACTCGATTGTGACAAAATTCCAAAGAACAAACGGCATCAACGCCAGCCGGCCACAGCTCAGGCAGCAATACAGTGCTGCATTGATAGAGTATCGCTGACTGAGTGGTCTGAGGATAGGCCTGATGTCATTAAATGGTTTGAAGACGATGATAATGAAATTCGAAAACATGGGTGAGCTTGGTGTGGCACCTGAAAGAGGAAGGCGTTCTTTGCCGGTGGAAGTTGTTGGCGAGGTTGCTGTTGCTGTTGCTGTAACTGACCATGCAGCATGTACCTCGGGTAGTGCTAGTGCTCATGAAGGGTCACGAGAATTGTCCATCCAATTTTGCTGTCTATTTTTCACTGGCATGAATACAAGATCCAGACTATAGAAACTGAAGCCACATGATCTGCAGCAACGTTCTGAATTTGCTCTTCGCTCTCTGACACGATAAAGTAAATGACATGTAGCCAGGCTATATTTTGTGGCAGTACGAGGTACATTTTACATTACAGGTTGCAGCGAAAACATAGAACTGCCGAATTTGGGGTTCTGTTAAAACACATGTTGCCACTGCACTCTTCATATGGGACTGCGGGATGTGGATTTATTCTTGGTAGGTTTTTCTTTGAAGGCAATACACCTAGAGGACCTGTCAGATGAATCGTGGCATCTGCATGTTATCGACACCACCTTGTAGAGTATGTGATTCCTGCTTTGCAAGAACGAAGCTTATGAAGCCACTGTTTTTGTGCAAGATGGGGCACTGTCTCATGTTGCTCGCCCAGTGAAAGATCTGCTTATATGCAACGTTCCAAAAATGTGCTGTCTCCAGAGGTTTTCCAGATGCATGGCCTGCAAGATCACGTGACTTCAATCTTGTGACATTTGGCTCTGGGGATATCTAAAACAACACATTTACCAGGGACACTTTCAGTCTCTATTTGATTTGAAAGCCACTATACAGGAACACATTATCAGATTTCACTGATCACGTCACTTTAATGATGCCCGTATCTCATCAGCATCTCCGTTGCTCATCTTGAACAAACTGAATATGAGGCAGTTAATAATAAAATCGTCACTATTCCTTTCTCAATTGTTTGAACATTTCTGCCCATGTCCTGTTCCTAATCCATTACATTCGAAACATTTCTATATGTCTTTCTTTTATTCACAGCACCAAATTAGCACTTGGTGGCCGAAACTGGAACTAATTTTTTTCCAGCGTAATTCGGTTCCTCTTTAGTGCATTAGAATGTCCACCAAGTTTTGCTGTCATACGATAATTACAGCATATGCACGATATCCGTCAGTTGCAGCTCTTTAATTATAACCACCCACTTTAAAATACCAGGTAGCGCTAACTGACTTTAACCCATACCTCACGATGTGTGGTATCTCAAACAGCGGGAGAATGTTCGAACTGCCTCTCCAAGATCAGTTGTGGCGGAATGCTTCTATACTCCTCCCACCCATCTTCCTTAATTTGCCAACCCTACTATGTTTTGCTGACGGTTGCATTGTCACATCTTTGTTTGTTGTTGGCACGTGTTACTGCCAAGTGTTAGGATATCCTACAGTGCACATCGTGAACTCTGCACCTGTTTTCTTCATCACAGCAAAGTGTAGTACAAAATGTGTTTGCTTCAATGTGAAAGGTTTAACTTTCCAATGTCTGATGAAATTGTTAACCAGTATGGATTCAGGTGTAAGTGACATAGATCAACAAATAGAAGAAAAATACGATGGTTTTATGACAGCCAGTGGTTACAGTCCTGCCGTCGAACAAGAGCATCATTCAGAGGAAGAACTTGAGGGCACCTGTGATGGGGGTTTATCTGTTTCTCCAATAAAATAATTAAACTGTTAGGTAAAATCAAATGTGTTCAGAGTGGTAATAAGAGAAATATATACCCCAGCAATAAATGTCAATTTTGCAGATTATATTTTTGTACGCATCAAGTGGAAATTTTATGTACAAATTTAAACCATTCAATTTGTTTGTGGAAATTTGCTTGCTACAGAGATGGCATAATTTTTCAGAACGTAAAATTCGGTTCTCTAACAGTCCATTTATGTGTACTGTTTAAAAAAAAAACACACAAAAGTATGTGACTTTGTGTGATATAAAGTAAATGCTACAGGCTTTATTTAGTGCAATTAAATAAACAGGAAACATTTAAACAACGCTTAAATAACTGTAAAATATTACATAATCTAAAATTAAAAATTTCAAGTGATTTTTGCCGTAAATATCGATTAAAATATAGACCTCACCCCATAATATACAGCAGTCGGATGTATACAGCATTCGATGTTGGAAGAAATTTGTGAGATGATCTTCGGATATAGCTCTATTGAATGGTTATGACGTCAGTGTCTACCTGAGAAACAATACAATCACGCTGCAGTCACCAGTAAATAGTCAGTTCTCTTCGATAAGGCGTACCAGTGTACTGAAATATGCCCGATACAAATGAGGATATTTAGTTTATCCCTCGTTGATCAGTTACGATAAATAATTTCAGCACCACATGGAATACTATGATCTCTGTACAAGAACGGTAGATACGTTAAGGTTGATCATGTTTTGTCAGATTCTCGTATCTTTACTTTTTAGCGTTGGACAGAGTTTGATTTGATAATAACCATCAAGTGAAGAAATCAGTGTACAAAATTATTAGTGTCTATGGAACCTTTTACTGTAAGAAGGCGAAGGAGCTCAGTTACTCTTCGAGGGTTTAAAGGGAGGTAACTGAAAACTTATTAATTGCTCCCTGACTTGGACTGTAACAATATAACCGCTTGCGCAGTACTTAAAAATTAAGCGGATATAATTCTCACCCTTTCCGATAGCTTGCAGTCTTCAACTTTCCGATTTCACGGTTGAAACCTAAAAGGTATAGTAATTTTCTCCAGGTCAGCTCAACACATAAGCCCTCTATCTCCCGCATACCGATCTAAAGCGACACATGTATTTTTTTATAGATCGTAAAAATAACTCTAATCATGAAGTATGACTCTAGAAAATAACCCGTTCGTACCTCTCTCGCTAACGTCAATTCCATTTGTGTGCTGCGACTAACGATTCCATCGAGAATCATCCTCAGATTATGGGCGTAACTGATTTTCAAACATATTAAATTCTTTTTCTCTCACTAAGCAGTTAATAAATTTCCTATCCCCCTCAGTAAACGTATATTAAGTGAATGAAGAAATGAAGATCTTAACCTTGAAAATGACACAAGGCCATTAAGGACCACTCGGACACACATGTTAGGACAAACTCACAGAACATCATCTGGGGGGAGCGGTTTAAACTGCAAACTGAACGTATAAATACTCTTACAGTACTATCAACACTGAAGAAACTAGATGGTACTGCCACAAGAGGCTGGAGGTGCACAGCACAGTATCTCCTCAACAAACTACTCCCTGACGATGACCACACTCAGGACAATCAACTGCACACCGATCTTCGTAGACTACTTTATGACGATACGGAAACGAAGGTATCACCATCCCATTTGCTCGTGAGGAAGCTGCACTGGCGTTATCCAAGATAAAGAACAAAAATGCTCCGGGCGCTGACGGCATCCACCCCGAAACCTTCAGACAAGTTTCTCCACTTATCGTACCATACCTGACAGAGTTACTGAATGATGATTTACGTGAAGGACGAATACCGAATATGTGGAAGACAGCAAATGCAGTTATAATTAAGGAAGTGGAGGACAAACACCCGACTGATGATAAGACAAACGGACCAGTATTCCTCATTAACATTGTGGCAAAAGTATAGCTGAGATTGCTGTGCCACAGACTTCAGTCTCACTTGCATCTCTTCGGCCTTAGTCCACATCAGTTTGGTTTTCGACCACATAAATCAATCGACGACGCATTAAATAGGGCCATAGAAATGCTACAGACAATACATGACAAATACCCAGTAGCAATCCTAATTGAAGTAGCTGGTGCTTTCGACAACCTTTGGTGGCCGGCGCTGTTTGCAAGACAGAGAGAGATAATAGTTCCACTTGCTCTATACAGCAACCTTAGAGATTATTGTAAAAACAGGATAGTGGAATGGAAGACTGGCAGCCGAAAAGTTATAAAGAGCATAACAAAGGGTCGTCCGCAAGGATTCACATACGGACTAATTTTCTGGGACATAGCCACAAAACCTCTACTGAATACACTAGAAGACAACGGGATGATTACGTACGCTGATGACCTTCTGCTCATGGTATCTGCAAACTACAGCTCCCAATTAGGGGGGAAAGCAACGCGGCTCCTCGCGTTCATCGGTGAATGGTACACGAACAACAACCTCACAGTAGCAACAAACAAAACTGTTTACCCACTTCTAAGAAGTACGGTGAAAATAAATCGAGTTATAAAGATCATCAACATATCTATAAAAAGGAAAGCTGTGACAAGACACCTTGGCATTTATATTGAAGAACATTTACGCTTTAACGAACATGCCAGACTGACAAAAAAGCAATTAAACTTAAGCACAAACTTACAAGACTGAGCACTATAAGATACAGACTACCCCCTCAGACAATGAGGACATGTTTCACAGCACTCTTTGAGTCAATAAATTGTTTTGCAGCTAGTGCTTGGGCACATCGATTATGCTTTGGTACGCATGAAACCATTGAGAGGCGAGGCCAGGAGAGTGTTCTACTCAGCATTTCCGGGGCTTTCGGCACGACCTCGATTGAGGCACTGAGCGTGGTACTGGGAGGTGTCCCTATAGACATTACAATTCGCCACAGAGGAGCTGCATACTGGCTGAAGAGGGGAAGACGCGACAAAATTAAACAAGTGGAGAACTGATACAAAGGTTCTACAACACTAAATCGAATCAATCTGAAAGTGTCACTCTCTATGTAGCTGTTTGTAATACGGTTTCATAGCATCTGATACAATCTGAAGATATGGCATTTCCTCTTTTTTTCGCTGCATCAGGCGCGACTGGCTCGAAGTTTTACCGAGCCCTCGCACATGATGTAGCTGACTATGACATTCTAAATTTACTTCCAATTTTCACTGTTACCTTAAGTTTGGAAACACAATATGACCCAAGTAATCAACACATTAAATTAAGTATCACCACTGTCAAGACAACAAATGTAATATATGTAACAATGCACGCAGAAGGTATAAAGGGAAGAATTGTCGCATCATATCTAAGTCCAATTGTCATCTCTTGTTTCTTCCATTAAATACACTTTTAATAAATTTAAAATATATCCAAAACCTATTATGTATCTTATTTATTATCGTTAGCTAAGTTAGCAACAAGTTTAAACAGAATTGAGTATATTATGTATATATTCTGCTACGTATTTTTAAAAATTTGTGCTTTCACAAAGTTTTCAACCAAAAAATGTACTAGTAATAAAACTGAATTTGTGTGATAAAATATATAAAATCACACAATGTACGACCTGCTACATAATAACAGGCAGCAGGTCTTTACTCGACAAATAAATAAATTAAAAATAAATAATAAATAAATCTCTGTCTTCCACTACAGTTTTTGCTCTCTACAGCTCCCTCTAGTACCATGGACGTCATTCCCTGATGTCTTAACAACGTCCTATTATCCTGTCCCCTCTTCTTGTCAGTATTTCCAAGTATTCCTTTCCTCTCTGATTCGGCGCAGAACCTCCTCATTCCTTACCTTATCATTACATTTGATTTTCAATATTCGTCTGCAGCTCCACGTCTCAAATGCTCCGATTGTCTTCTGTTCCGGTTTTCCCACAGTCCATGTTTCACTACCATACAATGCCGTGCTCCAGGCATACATTCTCAGAAATTTCTTACCCAAACTAAGGCCTACGTTTAATACTAGTAGACTTCTGTTGGCTCATTTTGGTAGTGCTAGTCTGCTTTTGATGTCCTCCTTGCTCCGTCCGACATTGGTCATTTTGTTGCCGAAGTAGCGGAATTCCTTAATTTCAACTACTGCGTAACCATCAGTCCTGACGTTTCTCGCTGTTCTCATTCCTGCTACTTCATACTACTTTTGTCTTTCTTCGATGTAGTCTCAATCCGTATTCTGTACTCTTTAGACTGTTCATTCTATTCAACAGATCATATAATTCTTCTTCACTTTTACTCAAAATAGCAGTGTCATCAGCATATTTTATCATTGATATCCTTTCACCTAGAATTTTATTTCCTCTCCGGAACCTTTCTTTTATTTCCATCATTGCTTCTTCGCTGTATAGATCGAACAATAAGGGCGAAAGACTATATTCCTGTCTTACCCCCTTTTTAAAACGAGCTCTGCATTCTTTGTCGTTCACTCTTATTATTCCCTCTTGGCTCTTGTACGTATTGTATATTACTAGTCTCTCTTTATAGCTTACCCCTATTTTTCTCAGAAGTCCTATTATCTTGCACCATTTCAAATTGTCGGACTCTTTTTCCAGGTCGACAAATCCTTGTCTTGATTTTTCTTTAGTCTTGCTTTCATTATCAACCTCAACGTCATAATTGCTTCTGTGGTGCCTTTACCTTTCCTAAAGCCAAATTGATCGTCATCTAACAGATTCTCAATTAACTTTTCCATTCTTTAGTACATTATTCCTATCAGCAACTTGGATGCATGAGCTGTTAAGCTATGTGATGATTCTCGCACTTGTCAGGTCTTGCCGACCTCGGAATTATGTAGATGATATTTTTCCGAAAGTCAGGGTGTATGTCGTCACACTCATACATTCTACACACCAACGTGAATAGTCGTTTTGTTGCCACTTCCACCAATGATTTTGGAAATTCTGATGGAATGTTATCTATTCCTTCTGTCTTATTTGATCTTAAGTCCTCGAAAGCTCTTGTAAATCCTGATTCTAATACTGGACCCCCACCTCTTCTAAATCGACTCCTGTGTCTTCTTCTATCACATCATACAAATCTTCTCACCGTTATTATATAGAGGATTAACAATAGCTTATTTTAATATGTCTGGAAAAATTCCTTGTGCCAATGATGCATTACATATATTACTAAGTACATTATTTATTAAGCTAGAATAACTTTGAAAATTCTGTTTCAAATTGTAACACCATATCAGTTTTAGGTTTTCAGAATTTTTGTAACTCCGTTATCTTCAGTGAAGTGTATTGGTAGTTAAACTTTTGTGGAATGATGTTGTTAATATACACTATTGCCTTTTCAAATAAACTGTTTAATTTTATGATTCTGATATGTTTAGAATGCGATTGTTACAAGTACTTGCAAGTTGTGAATTATAATTGCAAATTTGTCATTTAGTTTGGTCGTTGTGGTATCGTGCAGAACGACAGGTTGTCCTGCCTCCCTTTTACAATACCCATATAGTTTTTATCTCCCTACTTACATTTTTAATTTCTATCAGAGTATACATGTTTCTGGACATTTTAATAAATTTCCTTAAATATTAGAGTAATTTTGTAGTATGGAAGTAATGTCGGATCTTGACTTGTGGCATTTATGCAAACATCTCTTTCCCTCTTACAAAACATTTTAATCCTTGGTTTACTTTTTTTCTAATGGACTTTCTCGGAGGTTTTTTGGAAAAATACTTTCAAATATCCTTATAAATTTACAGTGAAATTTATTGAATTTTACCTTAGCATCTCTTTGTATATATACCGTATACTGCAACATTTCTTTTACTTTTTCTTAAAACACTACATCCTGTTATTGTAATAACCCTTACTGCTTTGTATGATTATGCCTCAGAGCTGTAAACTGCTACATAATTTACTTACATTAACTTGTATCATGAACAAATAGTCCATTAACACTTTGGTACACATAAATTGTTTCAAACTGAATACCACCTTCAAAAAAGTTTATCTTACTCCATATGAGTTGGAGGGATGATAGTTTAACTCTTCCAGACCCACTGGCTACAACTGTGTACACTAATTTTTACTGTCTCTTAGTTGTAGCAGAAGTATTTTTACACAGTGGAAACCTCACTTATACATTTGTCAATGTTCAATCTTTTTATCATGTACAGCTGCTGCCAACAGTTAAGACTTCGCTATAAAAATATCAACACGTCAATGTAGCAGTGTGCAGCAGCTTGTAACTGCCAGATACATGGAAAAGGTTGTAAAATATTCCACAAATAATTGAGATGCTAGGTGCAAATGTTGTTTTATATTTGTGGTACGTGAAGTTCAAAATTCAAATACCAGTCAACCAAAGTAGTCGTAGTTCGGCGCAGCGCTACAAAATTCTTGAGAAAATCAGAAGAAAAGATGGAAAATAATCACTTATGGAATTTATTCACTGATTGTGAATTCTTTGACTGTAGTTGAAACATTTCCAAGAATAATAAAATACGTGAAGTTAAAAAAAAGAACTTACGGTATTTATTCACTGATTGTGAATTTTTTGACGTCAGCTGTATTGGATATAGATATACTACCTGTTCGTGAGAGATGATTTTTGCAGTTATTTCACGCAGTGTTGCTTGTCTTTTAGCATTGATGTAGTAACCAAAACCAACTACGGGAACGCCTTGGGCTGCGGATCGGAGCCGCCAGGCGGGGAAGCCGCCGGCGGTGGAGCACGCACCACCGGGTAAACACAAGGACGAGTGGGACAACAGGCCAACGACAACTGACAACAACCGACCACGACCGACTATGACCGACACAACTAGGAAGTGATAAACAACGGAGGCTTGTGGAAACCACAACACACACAGTAAATCCACTCGGAACCAGAGCCGGGCAAACGTCAACAACGAGCAACGACCAGAACGCAGTACCTCCACGATAGAAACGCAGTCCAGAGCGAGTACCAGGCTGACTGGACTAGGTTTTTTTTTTTTTTTTTTTTTTTTTTTTTTTTTTTTTTTTTTTTTTTTTTCTTTATTGTATTTCAATTCCCCATCGGGGCGGGCTGGCAGCAGCATATGCGCTGCTCTTCAGCCGAAAGACATAGAACAAAACAAGAGAAGACATTTAAAAACAGCAAAGGAGAGAAGAAGGCGAACATAGATATAAAAAGGGAGAACATCATGGAAGGCAATATACAAAAAAAAAAAAAAACGGGGTGACTGTAAAATGGAGATAAAAAACTGTTTAAAAGTAGCACACACAAAAAGCCACACACTGCGACGATTAAAAGAACACAAGGCACAGTATGACTGGAGCATAAAGGTGTTGACGGATGGCATAGCACACAGCGTAACACTGACGGCGAACCTCAAGGCAGTACACAATTAAAATCACACCTCTTGACGCACACGGGAAACAGCACGAAACACAACACTGACGTGGCACACTGATGATGAGCAATACAGAGGATCTGCCAGGTTCAAGGAGATGAGGGAGACCTGAAGAAGGGAGGGAGGGGAAGAGATGGGGGAGGGGAATGGGGGGCGCTCGGAAGAGGGCCAGGTAGGGAGGGACGTGGGAAGGAGAGAGGCAAGTATGGGGGGCAGGGTCTCAGGGGAGGGGGGGGATGGAGGAAAATCCGCTCTGGGAGAAGGAAGAAAGAGGAGAAGGGGGCCCTGGGGAGGGGGGGGGGGAACAAGGCCGGGTTATAGTTGGAAGGAAGGGTATATGTCACGGCGAAGTTCGTCATCTGGGAGGGGAAGGCGTTGGAAATTGCCCTGATGAAGGAGATGGAGGGTGTGGAGGTGGAGAGAGGGAGGGATACAGCGATAGAGGCGCGGCAACGGGCGGGGGGTGGAGAGGAAGGAGGAAACCAGAGGGTGGGGGGGATCAACCCTGCGAACAATGTAAAGGATGCGGAGATGTTGGAGGAACAAGAGGAGGTGGGGGAAGGGGATCAGTTCATACAGGAGCCGTGTGGGGGAAGGAAGGCGGATACGGAAGGCAAGGCGGAGCGCATGGCGTTCAAGGATTTGGAGAGCCTTGTAAAAGCGGGTGGGGGCGGAGATCCAGGCGACGCTGGCATAACAGAGGATAGGACGGATGAGGGATTTGTAGGTGTGGAGGATGGTAGAAGGATGCAATCCCCATGTCCGGCTGGACAGGAGTTTCAGCAGGCGGAGGCGGGAATGGGCTTTCTGCTGGATGGTCAGGAGATGAGGGGTCCAGGTGAGGTGTCGGTCAAGGGTGAGGCCAAGGTATTTCAGGGTGGGGGTGAGTTGGATAGGACGACCATAAAGGGTGAGGTAGAAATCTTGGAGGCGAAAGGAGCGAGTGGTACGGCCTATGATGATTGCCTGGGTTTTGGAGGGGTTGAGACGGAGGAGCCACTGATTACACCAAGTGGTGAACTGGTTAAGGTGGGTTTGGAGGGTACGTTGAGACCGTTGAAGGGTAGGATAGAGAGCCAGGAAGGCGGTGTCATCAGCATATTGGAGAAGGTGAACTGGTGGGGGTGGCTTGGGCTGGACTAGGGCAGAGCGGGTCCCTATATACGAAACCGGAGGGAGCGGCTATTGGCCGCTGTCTGCACGTGGCTTACTGGTGGTGCCCTCGCTGCGCGAGAGCCACTGCGCAGAATAGCCGCCGT
This sequence comes from Schistocerca piceifrons, assembly GCF_021461385.2. NCBI lineage: Eukaryota > Metazoa > Arthropoda > Insecta > Orthoptera > Acrididae > Schistocerca > Schistocerca piceifrons. Next base: position 988,658,273 of record NC_060139.1, read on the forward strand.
GGAGGCGGAGCCCTCTATGGGTTGACCACGTCCATTTGTTCTGGCGCGTGTTCGACTTCCGCAGCGGAAGGTACTAGAACTGACAACTCTACACAAATGCCACAGCTCTCGAACATTACGTGATGGTCGTCGACCAATGCGTTGTCAGTGATGAGAGGAAATATCTGAAACATGGTAATCTCGGCACATACTTCACACTGTGAATCTCGCTATATTGAATTCCCTAATGATCTCCGAAGTAGAATGGGCCATGCGTCCAGCTCCAAGTACTGTTCCGCGTTCAAAGTCTGTTACTTCTCGTCGTCTGGCCATAAGCACGTCGGAAACATTTTCTCATGAATCATCTGCGTACAAATTACAGCGTCATCAATGCACTGCCCTTCTGTAGCTTGTTGACGCGATGCTACCGTCATCCGTATACGTGCAAATCGCTGTACCATGACTTCTGTCTCCTCAGTGCAATTTGGCCTGCTTGCCTATGCAAAGTAACTTTCCTTGTTTTGACGCATTTAGAATTGTTTTGCAGCAGTACCAATACATCACCACTGCTGTTACTAATAAATAAATATGTGAAAACCAAGTGTACTCTTTTGTAATATTAAAGAAAAAAGTAAATAGCAGCGTCATATCAACGTCTCGTGACTGTTTTCGTTTAACGTTGGCGATATGCGCGTTATTCAACGTTAACTCCATAGGTATTCTTATTCTGTGGCTGTTACCAAAGAGAGATGACCAAGTTCATTGAAGACTTCGACCGATGCAAGGTTATTTTAATCTCTGTAAACACCCAAGGCAAAGCGGTTATTGAGCAACATTAGTGCGATGCAGTTTGAAACAGCTGCAAACAAGTGTGATGTATGTTGTGTCTCATGTACAAACTACCAAATGGAAAGATGGAATTAATTGCAACTTACAAGATTTATTCTGAAAACTAGGTGAAACAAAACTCAATGTCATCACTCGTGTTCAGGTCTGAAGCCAAAGTTCATCTCCTGTGAACACCATATATATATATATATATATATATATATATATATATATATATATATATATATATATGACACTAAGTATAAAACGTGGAATCGGATCCTACAGATGGTAACTCTGTAGGATCCGATACCATGTTTTCTATTTAATGCAATATACATATGTATCTCTCAAGTGACACACTATACGTTGTTGGATTATGATATTTTAAAAAGTTTTAACACAAATCTCTACAGTAGAGGGCTACTACATTCAAATGATCTATTTTAAATGGTGATTAAGTGGATAACATGCACATGTACTAGGCACAGTCTAAGACTCCCACACTGGAAATAGATAATGTGATTCTACATGATTATATTTCACTAAAATTATTTGTAAGCGTTTCCTGTAATTTTTAATTTCGTTTTAATGATACCTTATGTGTTCTAATATTGTTAACAGGTGGAATACCTTCTGAAGAAGACAGTTTTAAAACTATTGAAACCATGGTCAAGGTTTAATAAGCCTGTATTTTGCAACTGCCTTGTTGGTATTCGTAATCCACTGAAGCTCTTGAAAGCATACTTGCTGAAGAGCAGCCATGTTCAAAGACACTGTAAGTATCATGAACAGACATATATTCAATTTAGGAATAAAATCACTGCACCAAATAAAATAAAAAACAAAAAAAGAGATGGCTAATGTGACTGGTCATTAGAAGCAGGTAATCCGGCTTCTAGTCCTGGTCCAACACAACTTTTCCCGAGTCACGAATAGTTAGTACACTTAGATCTGCTGTAGTTGTCACCAAAGAAATCGCAATCAGCGAATAAATTTCGTAATAGTTACGGCAGTTGTGGACTGTCAACAATGTTTATTCCTTCAGATTTTTTTGTTTTTTGTTTTTTCTCGTTCATTTCGCTACGTACGTCATTCGAATAAAAAATTCACAGAAGTATGGTACATATATATTTCTAACTATAATTTTTATTAAAATGCACACCATCATATTTCTAATTACATATTGCATAACAACTTCCAGATTTTATTGCAAATATAAATTTTTAACTACTGATCTTTTATAAGAGAATTAAATACGGTTTAAAGTAAAGAACACTACGATTATTTTTTTACACCTTCATGTATATTACGCTTCATAGAAATGCTTGTAGAACAAGCACTATGATTTAAATTTTTAAGTTGCAAACATAGTTAACGAGCATTCTGCCACAGAAAAGACATACCTCGTGAAAAATCGCAATAAATTCAGAGAATTAAATATACTCAGGAAAGAGAACGAAGCCTTTCGCAACCGTACTGTCCCACAAAACATTGAAGGACTTCTTGCCGCATCAGTTTGGGATAAAATCTCCAACTTTCGCCGATTACCTCTATCGTTTCTGTCTGGAGCAACTGACTGTCAAAACAGCTTCTGTGGTGGCCTTATACAGAATAGCACGTAGACGGCTTATGACAGGTCGATAATTGCATAAACCTGTCGCAGATGGTGTCAACGTTTGCCGCTAATCCCGCCACCACTGTCGCCTTAGCGCGAATATTGCGACCAATAACTCTGGGTCTTCTAATCCATCGAGAGCTCGCTTCCGTGCACCACTAAGATTATATCCGCTGTCACGGTTGAAGGATTTCTCACACATTCTTCTTTTTATGCTTTTTGTTCCAGTTTCCTACACACTTGGGCTCTGTAATTAAAGAGGCTGTAGGGATCATAAGGTATCACAAAACTTTCAGTTATGAAAGCGGATGTAATCTTAGCAGTGCATGGAAGCGAGTGCTTGAAGAAGGCAAGAGCCAGAGAAATTCGTCGCAATATTTACGCTAAACTGGCAGTGATGGCGCAACTAGCGCAGACTTAGACACCATCTGCGACAGCTTTACATAGTTACCGACCATTCAGAAGCCGTCTACCGGCTGTGTAATGCCATCACAGCAGCAATTTTCACTGTCAGTTGCTTCAGACGAAGACGATGGAGGTAATCGTCGGAATCTCTAGGTTTTACCCGGAACTGGCGCGACAAGAAGTCTGAGAATGTTTTATACAATGCTAAGGAAACTTCAACACTGATTGCAATGAGAATTTTTGAGAGTTTCTTCGAAGCTCTTCTGCTGACTGATACTTGATTTGTGAATTTGGATGCCATAAAGATACAAAAATACAAAAATCAGATGTGGTGTGGTCTCCTTGTGAGATAAGGAGGATGTGCACACTAGAGAAATTTGTGCACGCCGCATCCAACCATCAGACGACTGATGACGGTACAGAAAAGAAACTTTGATCAATTTAAACAACAATTTTTGTGTACAGTGCCACATCTGAAACATTTGTTTTTTGGTGGTTTAACAAGTAGAAGTTTGTTACTACAGCAAATTGTGGGACAGAGATCCTGAGTATGTGAAAGGCAGTTGGAACACTTCATTGAGAGCTGTAACGTTACTGTTTCATGTCTCGCCAGCACAAGTGCAAGCAGATGGGGCCAGCAAATCGTCTGCAGCCGGCTGAATGCTGAACTGCAGCAGAATGATGGCGTACGTGACGACGGCAGCCACATAGCCCGTCAGCAGTCTGCCGTCCACGCTGAACAGGGAACACGCGCTGAACGTGACAGGGCAGCAGCGCAGCTGGTGAGACAGCTGGCGCAGCTGCTGGGACAGTTCATCACTGCCGCCACCTGTCGAGATGGTAACCTGTCACTGACTGCAGTCACTGGGTCACAATAAAAGTACTAATTAAAGACATGACTTATTCTTTACTTGTCTTGTAGAATTTCTAGTTATGCCCTCATTAGACGAAGCGGAAGGAAGCATGTGAGAATGATTGGCAATCAGGATCTAGGTTTGAATCTACATACATGCCCTGCAGGTCGCTGTACACTACATTGCTAGGTGACTATGCAACTGTTTCACTCCCAAACGGAGTGAGGGAAAAATGACTGCTAGTATGCCTTTCGTCCTTATGGCCCTTAAATGAAGTTGAATACTAGAGAGAGTATAATAGTTCTGCAATTGGTCACAAATGCTCATCCATATTTTGCGCCGGCCGGTGTGGCCGTGCGGTTCTAGGCGCTTCAGTCTCGAACCGCGTGACCACTACGGTCGCAGGTTCGAATCCTGCTACGGGCATGGATGTGTGTGATGTCCTTAGGCTAGTTAGGTTTAAGTAGTTCTAAGGGGACTGATGACCTCAGATGTTAAGTCGCATAGTGCTCAGAGCCATTTGAACCATATTTTGCGAAAATATCGTCCTCCCTCCAAGGGTTCCCAATGAAATTCAGTGGCCATTTCCGTGATGCTGTCATACTGATCATAAAGATTAGCAATAAGTCTTGAAGTACGCCTCTCAGTTGTGTCGATGTTTTCCTTTAATCCTACCTGGTGCAGATTGTAAGCAATCGTCCAGATCTAAGAAAGGTGACTGAAAAGCGTTCTGCTCAAAGTCTCTTTCATATGTACATTATGGTTTTCCAGAATTCTTCCAGTGTAGAGCTACTATCTATTAGCCTCCGGTATAACTGGCTTAATTAATGTTCTCGTTCTGTCACATGTAATTTTGCATTGACAAACCCAGATATTAGACTAAGGTTTATAATTTCATCAACGACTAGATTAGTTGAGAAAGATCGCAAGTTCAGAGTAGCAAACGAAACGAGGAGATGAAATGAAACAAAAATTCTGACATTGGCCACAATAAAGCATGAAATGAATTCTATGGCGACAAGTGAAAATTTGAGCTAAACTGGGATTCGAACCGAGATATGCCACTTTATGTAACTGGTCGCCCTAAACATTCAGGTGTCCAACACACATCCCATACAGCCTAGATTCCTAACTTGTTGCACAGTATTTACGTAGCGCCCTCTCTCCACTATTCTCATTGGTTGCAGCCTCACGTTGTTTCCCTCAAGAGTTCAGTAGGAGGAGTCCATCCACCTGGAATGATACAATGTCCTAAAGAACAGACACTATTCTTAATTAAGTAGCCATAAATACACTAGATGAACTGAAACAGAAATTTTGACACCGGCCACAATGGGGCTCTGAAGTCAATTCAATGGCAACCATAGAAAATTTGTACTAGCCTGGGATTCAAACACAGATTCTTCGCTTTAAGTCAAAAGTCTACTTAACAACTTTAGTGGTGTCAGCACAGTTCCCATCCAACCCATATTCTAAAACAAACTTGATGGCTATTAATATCATTTCTTTGCCGATGTACTCTCTCTTCCAAACTCTTGCGGTAATGAGCTCGAGGATGCAAGTAAAAAGACGTGTAGTGGACAAGGGGAACTATATAAGTTATGTGCAACAAGTTGTAAATTTTGGCTAGACGTGTACCGTGCTCGGACATTGGAAGAGATTAGGGCGACGGCTTTCGTGAAGGGGGATATCCATGTTTTGAGTTCTGTAATAAATTTTCACTTGCCGCCGTTGAATTCATTTCAGTGCCCAGTTGTGGTGATGTTAGAATTTCCATTTCCATTTCATTTCATCGTATGGTTTATGTTCTTTCTGACATGTCTAAAACTACAAACACCACACATATACAAAGGAGAGGAGTTTGGTAGCATCTTATTCAAAGGAATCAATCGAGCAATTGTCTTAAGCCATTTAGGGAAACTACAGAAAATCTAAATCTGGATGGGCAGATGAGGATTTGACAAAGATCCTACAACATGCAAGTCAGTTGGTCTACCACTATGAACCCTTCGTCGGTGTGACTAAGTTACGCAGTTTACCAGGGCAAAATTTATACGGTATTCGAAAATAACGGGATAGTTCGTCCTATCCATCCACACTGACCTAGGTTTATCCACATTTAAAACATACCACATACTTCATACCAAGTAGAAATTCAGCCCTAGTCACTCCAAATTCCTCTACATAAACTCAACGATGACACTTGTCAGTACTCGGCAGAGACATGAGCAAACTGTCTCACATTGGCGCTCATCCTCTCTCACAGACCGTTTATGAACATGCAGAACGGTAGTGGTCTTACCACACTTCCCAGTGATAATTCTGATGTTATATTTACCACTGATATGCACTCAGCTCCCAGGACGAAACAATGGTTTTTGTTACCAAAACCTTTAGAGTCAATATCGCATCTGAGGAAATATTCCACATGATCGGACCTTCATTAATTGTCTACAGTGTTGAACACATGCATGAGTCAGTGCTTCCAACTTTTTTTCGGAAGTGCTAGTAGAAGAAAAAGTATGTTTGCCCAGGCGTAAGTATGTGTGTATGTCGTAAATGGGGTGATTCTATAGGACGCATCTGATACACAGAAACGAAGGTAACGATCAGAATGGAAAGTTGCAGCCGATCAAACTTACGGTTCTTTTTCTCCCTTGGTTTATGAATCATACTGCCAAAACAATTTAAAGCCATATTGCCAGAAATGTGGTACAAAAAATAAAAATGATTAACATTGGAATATTATAGTAGAACTTTTTTAATTTATTGTTATTTCATCCCCCCCCCCCCACGTGGACTGTGGTGGTCTCTCAGAGGTACAATTCTCCGCTCTTCAGCCAAGGGATTTAAAAAAGATTTATAATGAGAAATAGAAATTAAATTTGAGGTTGTTTTATGTTAAATTAAAAATCAATGGCGGATAGAATAAAACGAAAATATATAGTTTTTATAAACACATCACAGGAAGATGAAATTCTGATAAAAGTACTGAAGCACTGCACATTCACTTAAAATCTGAAGGACTTGCGCTAGGGTGAGAAGTATTGCCGGAGGAGGGTGTATATTCCGTAGGATTGAGGGATCCACAGAAAGATAGGGGTTCCATAGATAGGAAAACTATAGAGATGAGAGGTAGGAGTAAAGGTGAACAGTGTGAAATACAGTCGATGAGATAGACAGAGGGTGAGGAGTAGTGTGTTATGTGAGCAGGGCAGTGGTTATGAGAGGAAAGGGATGGAGATGGATGGAGAGGGAAAAGGAGATCACTGACGTGGAGTTGGATACGTGGGGAAGAGTTAAAGTTGGTATGAGGGCAGGTGTCATCGTCTTGGAGAGGGACTCGGATGAAGTTGCATTGCAGTACAATATGGAATGAGTGTAGGTCTATTGATGGAGGGATGCGTTTGTGATGGCACGGTATCATACCAGGGTTGGCGATCAGAAGAGACAATGGGGTGGCTGAAATGGCTCTGAGCACTATGGGACTTAACATCTATGGTCATCAGTCCCCTAGAACTTAGAACTACTTAATCCTAACTAACCTAAGGACAGCACACAACACCCAGCCATCACGAGGCAGAGAAAATCCCTGACCCCGCCGGGAATCGAACCCGGGAACCCGGGCGTGGGAAGCGAGAACGCTACCGCACGACCACGAGATGCGGGCTGGGGTGGCTGAAATCTAGTTTGCAGGTAGTATAGGAGATGCAGAGGTGTTCGATGAGGAGGGCTGGAATTTGATGACATGGTATACAGCAGGATCCAGGTGGGAGAAGGTAAACGGATGTGGAAAGCGAGACGGACTGCATGACTTTCGAGGATTTGGTGGGGTGGAAATCCATGTAACAGAGGTTGGGTCGGATCTGGGTGTAGCAGATGTGGAGAATAGCGGAGGGATGTAATTCCCGATGTTGGCCTGGTAGTAGTTTTATCTTATATATAGTAGAAAGACTCTACAAGATAACATAAGATTATTTTACAGTAACCACATGGGCACATAATTTATAACTGTTGCACTATAAGACGGTCTGCTGCGAATGTTTCTCGCTGATTGGCGCATTAATAAAAAACTACAATCGAGCGAGCAACAGCAGAATTGTTTAAAGCTTGGACGTAGTGCAGCTATCAGCCTGCGGTTGTCAACTGAGCCGATAACTATGGAGCGCCCCTTTCTTGTCTGTTTTGAGCGATCACACCTGGAATTTTGTACAGAGCTTATTCCGCTTTGATTGGCTTCTGATGTGCGAGCACTTCATATTGTATACAGCGCGGTATGTAAACCAATTATTTAGCACTGAAGTAAAGTGAGGCTAGATTTTTACCTGTTTTATGAAAGTTTCGGAAGACTGTTTCCGAGAATTTTGGCTTGGTATTCAATTCTCATTTTTGTGTGTTGCTGGCTGATATACAGAGGTACCGTGTGGTGAGTGAGGTGTTGACGATTCGATTGTACTTATGCTGAGTAAACTGAACAGTAACGACCGCCGCTTTTCATGCCTATTGAATGTGAACGGGTGTTAGCTGGGAAACATTGTGCCATTCGCTAAAACAGTCTATTGAGTAAAATGTTTGAGGCTCTAGACAGAGCAAGTGTTTTCAGAATATACCAATATTATTTATTAAGTTTCATCGGTATTATTCCCAATAATACTAAACCGACTCAGTCCACTTGTCCTACCGGAGTCCTTTATTTAAGGTATTTACAGTCATCGAGTTGAAGACGTTAATAGAGGAACTCTTACTTTGAGGTTAGTTCTTCGACAGTAATTTCCGCTAACTTTGTTATGGAGCAAGTACAGCTTCTGTTTACTGGGGATGTACACACAAAGTGCGGGTTTTGAAGTGGCCATTAAAATTCATTATCTTTGAAACATTATTAAAATATTGCTTCGTACCGAGATATTGACAGGAAATACTACAATCATTAGAATAATAGTTTTTAGTGCTACCAAACTGATATTTTGTTTCCGCTGTAATAACTGCGCAACAAAATTTTCGATGAGGTAGTGCATTGTCGTTAAAAGTGGCAAGCATAGGATTCTTTTGAGAATATTTTGTATTTGTACATGACACGACGGTTATTCTAGAATGTGGTGTACACAAGTTTCTCACTTAACTAATGCAGATTCAGTCTTGCAGTTACATCGTGATTTCATTCGACTTCTGTGCCTTGTTGATGCAAGTAGCATTTTCAATCGGAGCACAGAACTTCACTATTGTCAACTACGATGTAGACCAAGTGTACGACAACCCTGCCATCCGCCGGACTACATGGGAAACTAGATGCAGATACTGCTTGCGAACTTGTTGCTCCGGTCTTGAGCATATGCCTTCGCTTGTTCGATAGCAAAAACTCACCGATGATTTCGCGGGAACTGTCAAAGGGAAAACAAAACAAAAATGCAATACATAGACGAATATATGTTTGTACGTGCAAGTCTCTTTACTGCTGAGGTTAACTGCAAAACAATATCAGGATTTTTAAGATCCTCTTTCTCTTAAAAACTTATATATGGAGCATCAGAAGTAATTTTACAAACTTCTGGTGCGGAAATTTCGCACACAAAACGTTCGTTGCAATAAGAGAACGAGTGTAGTATATTTAAGATGGGGCTGCGGCAAAATTCAGTCGAAGTGTTCGAAATGCACGGAACAATACCTACCATCGTGATTTTTCTTTACAGGAATGAATCATGGTTGGTTGGTTGGTTGGTTTTGGGGAAAGAGACCAGACAGCGAGGTCATCGGTCTCATCGGATTAGGGAAGGACAGGGAAGGAAGTCGGCCGTGCCCTTTCAGAGGAACCATCCCGGCATTTGCCTGGAGCGATTTAGGGAAATCACGGAAAACCTAAATCAGGATGGCCGGACGCGGGATTGAACCGTCGTCCTCCCGAATGCGAGTCCAGTGTGCTAACCACTGCGCCACCTCGCTCGGTGAATGAATCATGCCTTGAGTTATTATATTAATCAGTCAGCATTAATAACGGGACTGTCGGTGAATTGGATGGCCTGCACAATACCCACAACTCTACAACGACCAAAACGTTTACTCGATAACTGAAATATTGTGTGTGTCAAAGACTTACATTTACTTAAGCACAACTGAAAGACAAATATTTCAGAGTGAAATTAGGGGACAAGGGTACACTAGTATTAACTACCAGATCTCACAGAATATAAAGTTATCGGAATGCCCCTATAATTAAAAAGCAGCACCGTGTTGAGAAATGCGAGACACAGACATGGTTAAAGCTTTGGAACATCCTATGTTTGCTATACCAAATTATTAAAATGGGAAATCAGCCACGTTACAGCATATGACAGTACATTATTCTTTCTGAAACAGCGCAGTTCTAATGATGACTGTTACTGATGTAGATATTTCTAGAAAGGTCTGTGTAAAGTTTAGTCAACAGCGTTTAAACACACATATGGTCAATATGTGTTAATTAATTTAGCCTTGTTTCCAGTGGACGTTTCTGGAAGTCATGACAGTACCTAAAATCAGCTATAGCTGGAAATAGCTGCAACCAGTGCCTTAATGAAATATTAGTTTGAGGTCATTACATATTTCGGTTTTTTTAGTACCACATTCACAAGAGTTAGATAGCATATTTACATAGTTATTCCAAGAACGTCACACTGGACATTTCTGGTTGCTTCATTGAGACAATAGATTATGAATAAGTCTAAAGTACTGCGTTTTTTCGGTAGCTATTGTACAAGTTATGTCGAAATTTTGAGTAATTTACTTACTGCCAGCAAGTAAACCGTTTCAATAAGCACTCCAGACTGATCCAACAAATTTGCAATGTGCTGCCTTTCTAAGAAGAAGAGATTTTATCTCAAGGCCCGGTGTAGTTATGACGGTAAAACACAAGAGCCATTTGTGAAAAGACTAGCGTTTAGCGGAGCAGTAATCATCCCCAGTTATGCTAAGGAGCGACGTGGCGCAGTGCTAAGACAGTGGGTTCGTGCTCATGAAGAGTACGGTCCAAATACCCGTCCAGTAATACAGGTTTATGTTTTCTTCTATTCCGCTTCAGGCGAATGTCTCGATGGTTACTATGAAAAAGATACGGCTGATGCCTTGCCCATTGTTGCCTAATTTGGGCTTGTGCTCTATCTCTAATGAACTCGTTGTCAATTGGACATCAATCTGTACTCTTCAACCATTCGTTTCTTTACTGGCGTCACAATAAAAGAAATTTAGAAATGGTTAAATAGCGACACTTGGTTCATATCTACCTACAACGGACATCTGATTAGAACGGTAAATAAAGCTTTTTGTTCACTAGTGATCTGAAGCGTGTTAAGAGGTCTCTGACAATTTCATTTAGGTCGTAAGATAAATTAACTGTCTTAACGGCTGCAGCCTTTACTTAGAAATACCTCCAACATCACATCTATGGTGCAAGAGCAGAAACATTTTCACATAGATAAGAGCGATTTAGGTACAGTTTCCGTTTACATTGATTTGACCATCTGTCAAAAGCCTGAATAACCACCGTTTGCAGCGCGAACTACTGTGAGATGTCCTGCAAGGGAGTCAATGAGTTTCTGGAAGTAATGCGACCAGCTGCATTAGGCTTGTCGGTTGAGGGCCCACGGCGTTAACAGGCTGATGGACGTGGTCACACAGATTCTCGAGTAGGTTTTTAATCCGAGGGGTTTGTTGGACAGAAGAGTACAGAAAACACATTCTGGTGCTTCCCGAACCACTCACATACGCTGCAAGGTGTGTGACCCGTTGCATTGTCCAGCCGGTAGGCGCCATCGTGCCGAGGAAGAGCAAACTACATGTGGGGGTAGACACTGCCCCAAGAATAGATGCACACGTGTGTTGATTTATTGTCCTTCCAGAATGACGAGACCACCCAGGAAATGCAGCGAAAAGATTCTCCAGACTATAACGCTCCCTCCTGGTCTCAAAACGTGTGCTTTAAGACGTTCTCCGCCGTGTACATCAACGGCCGTGTATCCAGTGGAGCAAAAAACGTGATTCGTGTGAAAAGGCCATCTGTCGCACCTCAGTGGACGTACAGTTGGGCTGCGAACAGCAGTCAGCAGGGGCGCATGGACAGGATGCCTGCTGTGGAGGCACGTATGGAGCAGCGTTAGCTGGACGGTGGTTAGGAGACACTGTAGGCAGCCGTTTGGTTCACCTCGTTTGTCATTTGCTATTCGCCGGTACACATCTCAGCAGCTGTCGTTCACCCCTGTCTTCTGTGGCCCATGGTGGACCACTGTTGCCTCAGCGTCAGTTTTCTCTAGCGCCATTCTGCCATGCACGGTGCACTTTAACCACGGCAGCACATGAACAGTTTACAAACGTAGCGTTGGCCCGAAACCCAGGGGTTCTGCTGTTTTGGATGTCAGATAAATCACTCAGTTTCCGTATAACGACAACGACTGCAGTTTTCCGTCTCTCTCTCTCTCTCTCTCTCTCTCTCTCTCTCTCTCTGTGACTCGCTTTACGTACGCTCCACTGCTAGTGCTGCCATATACCATATGTTAGTGGTTATTGCACACTGAATTGAAACGTAGGAGGAGTCACGTTAATGTGACTGAACCTTGTCTATAAGGCTAGATAGACCACTTCCTGAGCATACCACTAATATGAGTACTGGATTGTGCACATCGTTCATGTACGTTTCCCATTTTTGTAAAAAAATTACATGTTTTTCTGATAAATTCGTATATTTAACTTTCTAGCTTTTGTGAATATTTGTGTTTTCCTTCACGCTGTTGAGCATTAATTGGTAGTAACGTCAGCTGGTGGCATAAATGAATCACGAATTTAAAAAAAAGTAGTTTCTGAATATTAAAATACTGAGATTTTTATCTTTTGTGCAGAACTAGATCATCCTGAAGGTCCTGTTGTTTCTTCAAGTAGCAGCGTAGTTGCCCATCAGCATATAGTGTTACAAGTTTTTATCTTCTCCGTAAATCTTACGGCTATGTACACACTGAGCATAGTTTAACGAGACAGTCTGTATTAATTTTAGTAGTATGTGCATGAAGTGTTCCTTTTCGTTTGACAGTTAGTTATCTCTCTTGTCTGAGGTGTAAATGTTTTTTCTTTTGCACCATAGATTTGATGACGTATATACGAGGGCCGTTCAGAAAGTAAGCTCCGATCGGTCGCGAAATGGAAACGACTATGAAAATCCGATAAACCTTGCACAGAAGTGTTGGGTAGTGTCTCTCGTATAACCCTAGTTAGCATCACGTCGCTCTTCTCATTTCTGAGCTCGCAGTGAGTGCGTAAAGATGTCTAGCAAATAGTGTCTGCCGCCAAGTACGAGAGCCTGGTGAGAAATTTCGCCTGAAGCTATGCAGCTAACATTACATAACTGTCGTGCTGTTTCTTCTTCAAGACAATTCTCAGCCGCATTCTGCAGGGGCAATGAAGATGCTCCTGCATCGTTTTCAAATGGAAATGTGAGATTACCCACAATGCAGTCCGCAATTGTTACCCACTGAGTTTCATCTCTGGTCACATGAACCGCTGTCTTTGAAGACAACATTTTGACACAGACAACGAGGTGTAGGCCAGCGTGGAGAATTGGCGGAAAGCACTGGCGGCTGCCTTCTATGATGAGGCTATTGAAAAGTTGGTACAACGCTATGACAAAAGTCTAAGTCAGAACGGCGACTACGTAGAGAAGTAGCTGAAACGTGTAGCTAATTGTTACAAGTAAAACATTTCTGATGTTCACTGTGGTTTCAATTTGGCAATCAATCGGAGCTTACTTTCTGAACAGGCCTCGTATTAGGAAACGCGTCATAAAGTGAATGTTCGTTAGTGAGCAAAGAAAGTGATTTATTTATTGCTACAATTACAACTGCGTCATTTTGCAAAATAAGTGAAATCGTTACTTATGAACAACATACTACCATAGGATATTAATTTCTGTAGGTTATAAATTAGGACTACTTTAACTAGCAACATACTGCCTTCAGTAACAATACTTTTCTCTTTTTGTTTAAATTCAATGTGTTTAGCAGCTATAGTTCCGTTTTCAAGACCTACAATGACGGTTATAGGTATTATTATCTGCTTCTTCCCGAGGACATACAGCTCTACTGCATGTTAAATGATGGTGTCATCCTCTTGGGGCCGGCCGGAGTGGCCGAGCGGTTCTAGGCGCTACAGTATGAAACCGCGCAACCGCTACGGTCGCAGGTTCGAATCCTGCCACGGGCATGGATGTGTGTGATGTCCTTAGGTTGGTTAGGTTTAAGTAGTTCTAAGTTCTAGGGGACTGATGACCTCAGCAGTTAAGTCCCACAATGCTCAGAGCCATCCTCTTGGGTAAAGTATTCCGAAGGTAATATAGTTCCCCCTTTCTGATCTCCGAGCGCAGACTACCCAGGAGAAGGTCGCCATCGGGAAAAATAAAACTGGCATTGTACCTGACGCAGCATGGAATTTTATATCTCTTAAATGGGGAGGTAGGTTAGAGAATTTAAAAAGGGAAGTGGACAGTTTAAAGTAAGATACAGTGGGAACTAGCGAAGTTCGGTTGTAGGAGGAACTGGACTTTTGGTCTGGTGAGTTCATAGTTATAAATACGATAGCACATAGGGGTGATGCAGGAGTAGGTTTAATAACGAATAAGAAAATGGGAAGGCGAGTAAGCTACTATGAACAACATAGTGAACGCATTATCGTAGCTGAGATAGACACAAAGCCCACACCCAGCACAGTAGTACAACTTTATATGCCAACTAGCTGCGCATATGATGGGGAGACAGAAGAAATATGTGATGAGTCAAGAAATTACTCATATAGTTAAGAGAGACGAAAATTTAAGTGTGATCAGAGACTAGAATTTGACATTGGGAAAAGGAAGACAAGAAAAAACGGTAGGCGAATATGGACTAAGAGAAAGGATTGAAAGAGGATGGCACGTTGTATGATGTTGCACAGAGCACAATTTAATCATTGCTAACATATGGTTTAAGAACCATGAGAGAAAGTCGTATACTTGAGAGGGACCTCGAGACACCAGTGGGTTTCAGACTGACTATACAATTGTAAGAGAGATTTTGGAACCATATTTTAAACTGTAAGACCTTGCCAGTGGCACTTATGGCCTCTTACCATAATTTGTTCGGTATTAACTGTGCATTAAAACTGCAGAAACTGCAACAAGCTAGGAAATTAAGGACTTAGGACCTGGGCAATTTAAAAGAATAAAAACTTGTTGAAAGTTTCAGAGGGAGTATTAAGCAACGATTGATTACACCAGGGGAAAGGTATACATGGAAGACGAATATTGGTGGCTTTGAGAGATGGAACAGTAAAGACAGCAGGGGACCAAATAGGTAAAAAGACAAGGCCTAATAGAAATCGTTGGATGTAAAAATGCAGCCAGAAAATGAAAGAGGAAAAAATGAATAAGAAAGCCTTAAAAATGAATGTGACGGTAAGTAAAAGAAAAGAAACAACGTAGCAGGAATCACTAGATGATAAATGTAAGAATACACAGAAACCTATATAACTACGGGAAAGAGAGATTCAGCCTGCATGAAAATTAAAGAGGTCTTCGGACAAAAGAAGAACAGCTGTACGAATGTCAAGAGCTCAGATGGAACACGAGTACCAAGTAGAGAAGGGAAACTGATAGGTGGAAAGAGTATATAGAGGGCCTGTACAGGGGAGATGAACTTGAAGACAATATTGTAGAAAGAGAAGAGGACGTGGATGAAGATGAGTTGGGAAATATGACAGTGCGAGTAAAATTTGGCAGACTGCTGAAAGACTTAAGTCGAAACAAGGCGCCTAGAGTAGACGACAAACCGTCAGCACTACTGACAGCATTGGGAGAGCCCATCAGGACAAAACTATTCCCTCTGGTGCGCTAGATGTATCAGACAGATAAAATACCTCACACCTCAAGAAGAATGTAATAATTCCGTTTCCAAACAAAGGAGGTGATGACAAGAGTGAATATTGCCGATCTATCAGTTTTAATAAATCTTAATTGACAAACAATAACGCTGATCCTTTGCAGAAGAATGGAATAGCTGGTAGAACCTGACCTCAGCAGAGAATACCAGTTCGGATTCCGGAGATATGTAGAGACACGAGAGGCAACATTGACCCTACGATTTTTCTTAGAAGATGTGTTAAGGAAAGACAAACATACGTTTATTGCATTTGTAGACTTGGACTCTGAGATTCCGATGGTAGCAGGGGTAAAATACAGGGAGCGAGAGACTATTTACAATTCGCACAGAAACCATAGGCGGTTACAAGAGTCGATAATCATGAAAGGAAAGTAGTGTCTGGAAAGGGAGTGAGACAGGATTGTAAGCTATGTTAGTCAACCTGCACGTTGAGCAAGCAGTAAAGTTAGCCAAAGCAATATTAGGAGATGTAATCAAAGTTCAGTTGGAAGAAATAAAAAGTTTGAAGTTTGTCAGTGACATTGTAATTCTGCTAGAGACAGCAAAGACCTTGGAAGAGCAATGGAACGGAATGAACAGTGTCTTGAAAGGACGACATAAGATAACGCCGACAAAAGCAAAATAAAGGTGATGAAATGTAGTCGAATTAAATCAGATGATGCTGAGGAAATTAGAGGAAACACTAAAAGTCTAGATGAGTTTTGCTATTTGTGCAGTAAAATAAATTATGACAGCTGAAGCAAGGAAGGTATAAAATATAAACTGACAATTACAAGAAAAGTGTTTCTGAAGAAGAGAAATTTGTTAACTTCGAATACATATTGAAGCGTCTGCAAGACCCTGTAGCTACCGTATCGAAAATGTCAGTATAGAAACGGGAATTAGGGATCATGATGTCACTATAACAACTATGATTACTAAAGTTAGCAAATCAGTTAAGGAGGCTATGAGAGTATTTCTGGTAGATAGAGCAGATAGGCAGTTGTTAATATCTCACTTAGCCGGCTGAGTAGCTGCATGGTCTAAGGCGTCTTGTCACGGTTCGCGCAGCTGCCCCCCCCCCCTCCCACCCCTCGCCCACCCTCCCCCCCCCCCGTCGGAGGCTCGAGTCCTCCCTCGGACGTGGGTATGTGTGGTGTCCCTGGCATAAGTTAGTTCAAGGTACATTAAGTAGTGTGTAAGCTTAGGGACCGATGACAGCAGTTTGGTCCCATAAGATATTACCAAAAATTTCTAAATTTAGCATCACTTAGTTCCACTAAGATAGATGTAGAGGAATGATGGGCAAAGTTTAAGCAGATTGTAAATCGTGATCTGGAGAGTTACGTGCCTAGTAAGTGGATAAAGCATAGAAAAGACCCACCATGGTTTAATAACGAAATTCGTAAGATGCTGAGGAAGCAGAGGCTGTTGCATTCTTGGTTCAAAAGGGGACGCACAAATGACGTCAAGCGAAGGTTAGTAAAGATTCGTGCATCTGTGAAAACATCTATGCGCGAAGAGTACAACTACCACCTTCACACCTTAGCAAAAAAATTTGGCAGAGAATCCGAGAAAAGTCTGGTCGTACGTAAATTCGCTAAGCGGGTCTTAGGAATCCATTCGGCCTCTTGTTGACCAGTCTGCTGCAGCAGCTGAGGATAGCAAAACGAAAGCTGAGATTCAAAATTTCATGTTCAAGAATATGTCATCATTCGACCATCGGACAGACTCCTGCGTGGACGACGTAGTAATAAGCATTCCTTGCGTAGAGAAACAACTGAAAGATTTGAAAGCAAATAAATCACCACGTCTGGATGGAATCCAAATTGGTTTTTACAAAGAGTGCTCTACGGGATTAGGCCCTTATCAGGCTTGCATTTAACGTGAATTTCTCACGCAGCACAAAGTCCCAAGCGACTGGAAAAAAGCTCAGGTGAGTCCAATATATAAGAAATGTAAAAGAACGGACCCGCAAAATTACAGACATATCCCCAACTTCTGTTTGCTGTAGAAACCTTAAAAAATATTGTCAGTTCGACTACAATAAACTTTCTTGATGCTAAGAATCTTATATCCACGAATCAGCATGGTTTTTAGAAAGCACCGCTCGTGCGAAACTCAGCTTGTCCTTTTCTCACGTGGTATACTGAGAACCATGGATGAAGAACAACAGGCAGATTGCATATTTCTAGATTTACGGATAGCGTTTGTTACTGTGCCCCGTTGTTGACTATTAACGAAGGTACCAGCATGTGGAATAAGTTCACAGATATGTGAGTGGCTAGAAGACTTCTTAAATAATACGACGGCGAGTGTTCATCAGAGACAAGGGTATCGTCAGGAGGGCCCCAGGGAAGTGTGATGGGACCGCTATTATTCTCTATATACGTTAATGGTTTGGAGGATAGAGTGGGTACCAATCTTCGGCTGTTTGCTCATGATGCTGTGTTGTACAGTAAGGTGTCGAAGTTGAGTGACTGTAGGAATATACAAGACGACTTAGACAAAATTTCTAGTTGGTATTATGAATGGCAGCTAGCCCTAAATGCGAGAAAATGTAAGTTAATGCGGTTGAGTAGGAAGAATAAACTTGTAATGAAACTTCCTGGCAGATCCAAACCGCATACCGGACCGCGACTCGAACTCGGGACCTCCGCATTTCGCGAATAAGTGCTCTTCCATATGAGCTACCTATGCACGACTCATGCCCCGTCCTCACAGCTTTACTTCTGCCAGTACCTAGTCTCCTACCTTCCGAACTTCACAGAAGCTCTCCTGCGAACCTTGTAGAACTAGTACACCTGGAAGAAGGGATATTGCGGAGATATGGCTTAGCTACACGCAGGAGAGCTTCTGTGAAGTTTGGAAGGCAGGAGACTAGGTACTGGCGGAAGCACAACTGTGAGGACGGGGCGTGAGTCGTGCTTCGGTAGCGCAGATGGTAGAGCACTTACCTGCGAAAGGTAAAGCTCCCGAGTTCGAGTCTCGGTCCGGCACACGGTCTTGGTTCAAATGGTTCAAATGGCTCTGAGCACTATGGGACTTAATATCTATGGTCATCGGTCCCCTAGAACTTAGAACTACTTAAACCTAACTAACCTAAGGACAGCACACAACACCCAGTCATCACGAGGCAGAGAAAATCCCTGACCCCGCCGGGAATCGAACCCGGGAACCCGGGCGTGACACGGTCTTGCTCTGCCAGGAAGTTTCATTTCAGCACACATTCCGCTGCAAAGTGAAAATCTCATTCTATTAATTCTAATGTTCGGATACAGTATTACTAGTGTCCTGCCTGACGCAGTCAAGTCCTTTAAATATCTGGGCGTAACTTTGCAAAGCGATATGAAATGGTCAGGGCATGTGAGAATTATGGCAAATAAGGCAAACAGTCGACTTCGGTTTATTGGGAGAATTTTAGGAAAAAGTTGTTCATCTGTAAAGGAGACCGCATGTAGGACGCACTGCTCCAGTGTTTGTGATCTGTAACAGGTCGGACTGAAGGAAGACATCGAAGCAATCCAGAGGCGGGCAGCTAGATTTATTACCGGTAGATTCGAACAACACGTAAGTGTTATGGAGAAGCTTCGGGAACTCAACTGAGAATTCCTGGAGGGAAGGCGACGTTCTTTCCGAGAAACAGTATTGAGAAAATTTAGAAAACCGACATCTGAAGCTGACTGTCACGATTCTGCTGCCGCCAACTTACATCACACGTCAGGACCACGAAGATAAGATACGAGAAATTAGGGCATATATGGAGGCGTCCAAACAGTCTTTTTCCATCGCTCTATTTGCGAGTAAACAGGAGAGGAAATGACAATTAATGGTACAGGGTACCCTCCACCACGCATCGCACGGTGGCCTAAGGAATATGTATGTAGATGTAGATGTAGACCTTTGTGCAAGCATTTGTCTGGAGCATAGCCTTATGTGGAAGTGAACCGTGGACGACAAACAGTTTGAACAAAAAGGTTACAGAAACCTTTGAAGAAGAATGATGAAGATTAGATGGGTAGATCAAGTAACTTCTGGAGAGATATTGAATAGAAATGAAGAGAACAGAAATTTGTGGTGCAACTTGACTAAAAGAAGGGATCGGTTGAGAGGACACATTCTGAGACATCAACGGATTATGTTATAAAATGATTTTTGTAGGTGTGACACATTTATGTTTTTGCTTACATAACACGAGGTTTGACAAATTTATTAGCATACTGAGTGATTTAAATTACTCGTCTCAGTTTAATACATTCTTTGAGAAGTATATAGTTCAACATTCGAATATGAATCAAGCAATGTTAGCATACTAAATAAGTTTTAGAAAGAGGTGAAGAGAAGAGAAGTGAAATGCCCAACTGCGAAAAAGTGATTATGGTCAAATGAAAGAAACCACAAGTTTGTTTCTTCATCTCGTCTGAAAAGCTTCTCTCATAGAACTATCAACTCTGTCCTGTATTTACTATTCTGAAATAAACTGTCACGGATGTAATACCCAAAAACGTCCGCTGTAGTCTTCGAAAATGGAATAGTACCTCCGAAACATTTTGTGCTCAACAATTTTATTTCATCCCATCTAGAGAAAAAATTATGACTGAAAATATTTGAATTCTTGCTCCATCTCCCACGACCCGCCTCGCCATCAACCATACCGCGCCCCCCCCCCCCCCCCTCCCCCGACCAAAACCACTCCCACTATACCTCGACAAAACAATGAGTTTTATCTAAGCCAGAAAAGTAAATCATACGGGTACAAACCTGCGATAGTCAACGTCAGTAATTCTTCTGAGATTGTGATTGTGCTGTTCGCTTCCGCAGATGTCGCTTGGCAGATAGCAACTAACGTTGCTATTTGTAGAAACAATATAACACTATAACATATGAAGATTACGTTCTCTGCCGGTGTCTGTGTCAGCCAATATAATAAACATGTAATGGCTAAGAATACATACTGGATGCTTGTAATTAGATTCTGTACTAGATGAATAGCGATGGTGGCAGCGTATGTGTCAGTCACAGAGGAAACCAGTTTCCTTAGTTTCATATGGCAAACCTGAATCTCCAGTACGCGCTTTCTCGCTTGTGGCAGGCGCCTCTGAGTAACGTGTAATTGGTGCATAGAAGGAATACAGCTGACTACGGTTCTCTTAAACACAGATGACGTATCACGTGACCGACAGTCCTGGAGTTCATTCTGAAAGCATTCCTTGAGTGCAGCATTGAGTGTCCTGAATCTTAGACAGAGGAATGAAGAAACTACTGCAAACTGGATTACGATCAGAAATGTCACAAAATTGTTAACAACGACAGCTGCAAGAAAGTGTCGTCGTGCTACGACGTAATAACAGATGGTGGCAACAGAACCTAAGAGAATGAAAGATAACATACAAATCAGAGGTAATGTTAATCTGTCGTCTCTTTGCACTGCAGTGAATCCAACAAGGATGTCAGTGAAGTGGATGTCCTCGGTAAATTCGAAGAACGTTTTTTTGCGGTCACACGAGAAGAGCAGTATAGAAGAAGCTGACATAGTGGTGCTTAATGCGCAAATAACTAAACCTGGTATGGCCCATTTGTGCCAAAACTGCTCTTCCAGTAAAAAATACGCTTCTTGTATACCGTTGTAACCTAAGTACAACACTATTGTTAACACAGTGATACTGTAGACACGGGAGCAGGAAGCTAGAAAAACGCCACGTGGTCGACACAGAGGTACTCCAGAGAGCGCAGTCAGTAAAATTAGCGGCTGCAGGATCTTAACTACACCCGCACGTCTTCCGGTCTGCAGGAGTGGCGCCATAGCTCTCTGTGGACGAGTATAGACTGAGGCTGTACTGCCTTGTGTTTGAAACTAAAAGTACTCTATCGAACGCTTAGTCTTCAAAGATGTATTAACCATAACATTCCGAAAGAGCACGGCTAATTGAAGGAATTTGAATAGTAACACACAGCACACGACGGATACGACTGCCGTAACACAACGCACGGGCACGTTTTCTCAATTTCCTGATAGTTAAATCGATTCTGGCAGATACGTTTCTGGTAACGCTTTTATACGTTTGCTCCCTACGGAAAACAACTGCCTTGTGATGTCTCTTGTGGCAGAACCGTTGGAACAACAGGTATGGCGGCTGACGTACGTCACTTCGTGGATGAGTTTGTTTGTCTAATAACAAGCGGGCACTTGGGAGTTTTCAGGTAAATTAATTTCATAAATTTGTAATTTGCGTGTGGAGTGGTCGTAAGACAAACGCTTTAACATCAAGATGGTGTATATCAGTTTATGGATAACTTCGTTTGCGTAAGACGAAGAAGCAGCCCCTTGGGACATTTCAGGTAAATTGATTTCCTAATCTTGTAATGTACGTGTGAATACTAACCCTTCAATGAACAGAAATACGATTCAAAGAACATATCATTTCTTCCTTATCTCCTCACCGCTGAGATCTGCTTAATGTTTACTTTTATCAAATTAACGAGTTCCCTTTGAACGTCTTCTCATTATGTCTATGGATGTTTTAATTCTAATATCGAATGAAAAGAAGAACGTTACGCAATTATTATTTTTTTTCATTGACAATCCAAATAACATGAGACGCGCAAATGCTGTTCCTGCTCGACGGTGACAAACAGCATATGTCAACCTGCTGTCAGTTCGACATTGGCTGGCAGATAGGAATGTATTGTGATGTCACTGCTACGGAATTAACCAACCCATTCGTCGTATTTGCGATATGACTATTAGTGCATATCATACACACATAAAAAAGTTTTGCATCACCTCGGTTCCGAGAGTTCCGGAACCTACCATCATACAGCGAGACCTTCACAGATGGTGGTCTAGATTGCTGTACACACCGGTACCTCTAATAACCAGTAGAACGTCCTCTTTCATTGATGCATGCCTGTATTCGCCGTGGCATGAAGGCACTATTGGTCCAGATTATCCCACTCCTCACGTCGATTCCGCGTAGTTCCCTCAGAGATGTTGGTGAGTCAAGTCGTCCATAAACTGACCTTTTCAATCTATCCCAGGCATGTTCGTTAGGCTTCGAGTCTGAAGAACAAGCTGGCCACTGTAGTCAAGCGATGTTGTTTTCCTGAATGAAGTCGTTAACAAGATATGCGGGGGCGCGTATTGTCGTCCATGAAGACGAATGCCTCGCCAACATGCTGCCGATATGATTGCACTATCGGTCGTAGGATGGCTTTCACGTATCGTACAGCCGTTACGGCGTCTTCCAAGTCCACCAGCTGCGACGTCGGCCCCACATAATGCCATCCCAAAACAGCAAGAAACCTCCACCTGGCTGCACTCGCTGGACAGTGTGTCTAAGGCGTTCAGCCTGATCGGGTTGCCTCCAAACACGTCTCCGACCATTGTCTAGTTGAAGGCATATGCGACACTCATGGGTGAAGAGAACGTGATGCCAATCCTGAGCGGTCCATTCGGCATGTTGATGGGCCCATCTGTACCGCGCTGTCTGGTGTCGTGGTTGCAAAGACGAACCTCACCATGGACGTCGGGAGTGAAGTTGCGCATCATGCAGCCTGTTGCGCACTGTTTGAATCGTAACACGACGTTCTGTGGCTGCACGATAAGCGTTATTCAACATGGTGGCGTTGCTGTCAGGGTTCCTCCGAGGCATAATCCGTAGGTATCGGTCATCCACTGCAATAGTAGCCCTTGGGCGGCCTGAGTAAGGCATGTCATCGACAGTTTCTGTTTCTCTTCCATGTCCGAACAACATCTCTTTGGTTCACTCCAAGACTCCTGGACACTTCGCTTGTTGAGAGCCCTTCCTGGCACAAAGTAACAATGCGGACGCGATCAAAACGCGGTGTTGACCGTCTAGTCATGGTTGGACTAAAGACAAGCCGTGGACCTCCGTCCTGGTGGAACGACTGAAACTGATCGGCTGTCGGACCCCCTGCGTCTAATAGGCGCTGCTCATGCATAGTTGTTTACATCTTTGTGCGAGTTTAGTAACATCTCTGAACAGTCAAAGGAACTGTGTCTGTGATACAATATCCACAGTCAACGTCTGTCTTCAGAAGTTCAGGGAACTGGGGGGATACAAAACTTTTTTTGATGTGTTTTTTATATGACTTTACATCGACCTGAAGGTCAATTTTTTTTAAGATTCGAAGTATCATAACAAGAATCGTGGACCCTCATGAAGAGACAGTCTGCATGCAAATCATGCTTTTAATACACCAGTGAAGCTAGTACTGCTTGACAATTGCGAAATATGTATCGGAATTGGATATGTGTCCGAACGTCCTCATGCCCCCTCTCTCTATCCATCTTCATCTTCCCCCCCTGTTTGTCCATCTCCTCCTCCTTCCCCCCTCTCTGTTCACCACCCTCTCCCCAAATTATTTACAAGGAGAAACAATATCTATGCCAGTAACAAATATCCCGTAACAAATATATATAGTTTGAACCCATCCAAACATTTATTGCAACCTCATATATACCTGAAGCAAATCGGTCAAGAAACTTTAAAGATTTTTTCTAACGATGTTTCCCTGAAACATACAAGGGTAATTTTTTTCCACCATGTACAAACTCTAGGGACTCATCGATTAAAGGATAAAGGTATAATGAATTTATGTCCGGAAATACTTGGTTTCCGTGAAATAGACCATATTTTAATCATCTAGTTTCCCTTGTACACTACTGGCCATTAAATTTGCTACACCACGACGATAAAGTGCTACAGACGCGAAATTTAACCGACAGGAAGAAGATAATGTGATATGCAAATGATTAGCTTTTCAGAGCATTCACACAAGGTTGGCGCCGGTGGCGACACCTACAACGTGCTGACATGAGGAAAGTTTCCAAACGATTTATCATACACAAACAGCAGTTGACCGGCATTGCCTGGTGAAACGTTGTTGTGATGCCTCGTGTAAGGAGAAATGCGTACCATCACGTTTCCGACTTTGGTAGAGGTAGGATTGTAGCCTATCGCGATTGCGTTTTATCGTATCTCGACATTGCTGCTCGCGTTGGTCGAGACCCAATGACTGTTAGCAGAATATGTAATCGGTGGGTTCAGGAGGGTAATACGGAACGCCGTGCTGGATCCCAACCCCTCGTATCACTAGCAGTCGAGATGACAGGCTTCTTATCCGCATGGCTCTAACGGATCGTGCAGCCACGCTCGATCCCTGAGTCAACAAATGGGGACGTTTGCAAGACAACAACCATCTGCACGAACAGTTCGACGACGTCTGCAGCAGCATGGACTATCAGCTCGGAGACCATGGCTGCGGTTACCCTTGACGCTGCATCACAGGCAGGAGCTCCTGCGATGGTGAACTCAACGACGAACCTGGGTGCACGAATGGCAAAACGTCATTTTTTTCGGATGAATCCTGGTTCTGTTTACAGCATCATGATGGTCGCATCCGTGTTTGGCGACATCGCGGTGAACGCACATTGAAAGCGTGTATTCGTCATCGCCATACTGGCGTATCACCCGACGTGATGGTACGGGGTGCCATTGGTTACACATTTCGGTCACCTCTTGTTCGAATTGACTGCAGTTTGAACAGTGGACGTTACATTTCAGATGTGTTACGACCCGTGGCTCTACCCTTCATTCGATCCCTGCGAAATCCTACATTTCAGCAGGATAATGCACGACCGCATGTTGGAGGTCCTGTACGGGCCTTTCTGGATACAGAAAATGTTCGACTGTTGCCCTGGGCAGCACATTCTCCAGATGTCTCAACAACTGAAAATGTCTGGTCAATGGTGGCCGATCAACTGACTCGTCACAATACGCCAGTCACTACTCTTGATGAACTGTGGTATCGTGTTGAAGTTGCATGGGCAGCTGTACCTGTACACGCCATCCAAGTTCCGTTTGACTCAATGCCCAGGCCTATTAAGGCCGTTATTACGGCCAGTGGTCGTTGTTCTAGGTACTGATTTCTCAGGATCTATGCACCCAAATTGTGTGAAAATGTAATCACATGTCAGTTTTAGTACAATACATTTGTCCAATGAATACCCGTTTATCATCTGCATTTCTTCTTGCTGTAGCAATTTTAATGGCCAGCAGTGTATTTTGTCACAGGGACCGTGGTCTAATGCGCGCTCTACCATGCAGCAACAGTTACAGTATGCATGTTTTCCTCGTACAGAGTGGTATTGTGCCTCGTACCTCACGTCCTAGCGCCCTCTACTGCCGTAGTAATTGGTAATGTTGTGTCCGATTCACTTCTGTTGCTGATTCACCTTTTAGTCGATGTGATGAGGCGTTGTACATAGCGGTTCCGTATTCGAATAGAGGGCTTTCCGACACGGTATTTACTCACGGAAAGGCGAATTGCAACGGGCGGCGGGGAGCAAGGTTGTGTCAGGAGACCTATCCCCGGCGACAGCATCCACAGCATTCAGTGTTTGCAACAGGGTTTGGCCGTTTGTCTGAGAGCGGGTCGTTTCAAAAAGCAGGAAATCACGGAGGACGTACCTGAAACGTTTGGACACCCAGACTTAGTAGAAAACGTGAATATCACTGTGGAAGACGATAGCCATGTCAGTACGAGGCAGTTGGCCCTGCAGTATAGGGTACGCTAGACGAGCGATCGGAACGTTTCCCATGGCAATTGTTGCTATCCTTATCAAGTACTTCAGCAGACTTTCCAAATCGGCAGCAGTTTTGTCTCTGATTTCTTCACAGGCAACAACGTTTCCGGGATTTGTGTCATCCGTTCAATTCATAGGTGAGGCCACCTTTACGCCGAGTCATATCTTCAACTTTGATAACAGTCGTATGTGGGAAACTATGCAGAACCCTCATGGTACGGTGACAGAGAATCATCAGCATGGGTGCATCTGGAATGTGTTGTTGTTGTTGTGGTCTTCAGTCCTGAGACTGGTTTGATGCAGCTCTCCATGCTACTCTATCCTGTGCAAGCTTCTTCATCTCCCAGTACCCACTGCAACCTACATCCTTCTGAATCTGCTTAGTGTATTCATCTCTTGGTCTCCCTCTACTATTTTTACCCTCCACGCTGCCCTCCAATGCTAAATTTGTGATCCCTTGATGCATCAAAACATGTCCCACCAACCGATCCCTTCTTCTAGTCAAGTTGTGCCACAAACTTCTCTTCTCCCCAATCCTATTCAATAGCTCCTCATTAGTTACGTGATCTACCCCCTTATCTTCAGCATTCTTCTGTAGCACCACATTTCGAAAGCTTCTATTCTCTTCTTGTCCAAACTAGTTATCGTCCATGTTTCACTTCCATACATGGCTACACTCCTGACACTTAAATCTATACTCGATGTAAACAAATTTCTCTCCTTGAGAAACGCTTTCCTTGCCATTGCCACTCTACATTTTATATCCTCTCTACTTCGACCATCATCGATTATTTTACTCCCTAAATAGCAAAACTCCTTTACTACTTAAAGTGTCTCATTTCCTAATCTAATTCCCTCAGCATCACCCGACTTAATTTGACTACATTCCATTATCCTCGTTTTGCTTTTGTTGATGTTTATCTTATATCCTCCTTTCAAGACACTGTCCATTCCGTTTAACTGCTCTTCCAAGTCCTTTGCTGTCTCTGACAGAATTACAATGTCATCAGCGAACCTCAAAGTTTTTACTTCTTCTCCATGAATTTTAATACCTACTCCGAATTTTTCTTTTGTTTCCTTTACTGCTTGCTCAATATGCAGATTGAATAACATCGGGGAGAGGCTACAACCCCGTCTCACTCCTTTCGCAACCACTGCTTCCCTTTCATGCCCCTCGACTCTTATAACTGCCATCTGGTTTCTGTACAAATTGTAAATAGCCTTTCGCTCCCTGTATTTTACCCCTGCCACCTTCAGAATTTGAAAGAGAGTATTCCAGTCAACATTGTCAAAAGCTTTCTCTAAGTCTACAAATGCTAGAAATGTAGCTTTGCCTTTTCTTAATCTTTCTTCTAAGATAAGTCGTAAGGTCAGTATTGCCTCACGTGTTCCAACATTTCTACGGAATCCAAACTGATCTTCCCCGAGGTAGGCTTCTACCAGTTTTTCCATTCGTCTGTAAAGAATTCACGTTAGTATTTTGCAGCTGTGACTTATTAAACTGATAGTTCGGTAATTTTCACATCTGTCAACACCTGCTTTCTTTGGGATTGGAATTATTATATTCTTCTTGAAGTCTGTGGGTATTTCGCCTGTCTCATACATCGTGCTCACCAGATGGTAGAGTTTTGTCATGACTGGCTCTCCCGAGGCCATCAGTAGTTCTAATGGAATGTTGTCTACTCCCGCGGCCTTGTTTCGACTCAGGTCTTTCAGTGCTCTGTCAAACTCTTCACGCAGTATCTTATCTCCCATTTCGTCTTCATCTACATCCTCTTCCATTTCCATAATATTGTCCTCAAGTACATCGCCCTTGTATAAACCCTCTATATACTCCTTCCACCTTTCTGCCTTCCCTTCTTTACTTAGAACTGGGTTGCCATCTGAGCTCTTGATATTCATACAAGTGGTTCTCTTCTCTCCAAAGGTCTCTTTAATTTTCCTGTAGGCAGTATCTATCTTACCCCTAGTGAGATAAGCCTCTACATCCTTACATTTGTCCTCTAGCCATCCCTGTTAGCCATTTTGCACTTCCTGTCGATATCATTTTTGAGACGTTTGTACTCCTTTTTGCCTGCTTCATTTACTGCATTTTTATATTTTCTCCTTTCATCAGTTAAATTCAATATTTCTTCTGTTATCCAAGGATTTCTATTAGCCCTTGTCTTTTTACCTACTTGATCGTCTGCTGCCTTCACTACTTTATCCCTCAGAGCTACCCATTCTTCTTCTACTGTATTTCCTTCCCCCATTCCTGCCAATTGTTCCCTTATGCTCTCCCTGAAACTCTATATAACATCTGGTTCTTTCAGTTTATCCATGTACCATCTCCTTAAATTCCCCCATTTTTGCAGTTTCTTCAGTTTCAATCTGCAGTTCATAACCAATAGATTGCGGTCAGAATCCACATCTGCCCCAGGAAATGTCTTACAATTTAAAACCTGGTTCCTAAATGTCTGTCTTACCATTATATAATCTATCTGATACCTTTTAGTATCTCCAGGATTCTTCCAGGTATACAACCTTCTTTTATGATTCTTGAACCAAGTGTTAGCTATGATTAAGTTATGCTCTGTGCAAAATTCTACAAGGCGGCTTCCTCTTTCATTCCTTCCCCCCAATCCATATTCACCCACTATGTTTCCTTCTCTCCCTTTTCCTACTGACGAATTCCAGTCACCCATGACTATTAAATTTTCGTCTCCCTTCGCTACCTGAATAATTTCTTTTATCTCGTCATACATTTCATCTATTTCTTCATCATCTGCAGGGCTAGTTGGCATATAAACTTGTACTACTGTAGTAGGCATGGGCTTTGTGTCTATCTTGGCCACAATAATGCGTTCACTATGCTGTTTGTAGTAGCTAACCCGCACTCCTATTTTTTTATTCATTATTAAACCTACTCCTGCATTACCCCTATTTGATTTTGTATTTATAGCCCTGTAATCACCTGACCAAAAGTCTTGTTCTTCCTGCCACCGAACGTCAGTAATTCCCACTATATCTAACTTTAACCTATCCATTTCCCTTTTTAAATTTTCTAACCTACCTGCCCGATTAAGGGATCTGACATTCCACGCTCCGATCCGTAGAACGCCAGTTTTCTTTCTCCTGATAACGACGTCCTCCTGAGTAGTCCCCGCCCGGAGATCCGAATGGGGGACTATTTTACCTCCGGAATATTTTTTCCAAGAGGACGCCATCATCATTTAATCGCACAGTAGAGCTGCATGGAATGTGTAGGCCTGGATAACTGGCGAGCGTATTTTGGCGCCAGTCTTCCTCCCAGGTCGCCTGACAGGCAGGAACTATCGGCTTTTCTTCTGGGTGACTTTGTCTCCCCTGCTGGAAAAAGTGCCATCGATGACTGGAAGCATTATGTGGCTGCTACATGACGGTGCTCCCGCCCATATCGGCATTAACGTCCGGACGCATCTCAGTCGTGTCTTCCCTAGTCGATGAATCGGACGAGGCTTCCAGTGGCATGGCCTGCTCGCTCACCGGATCTCAACCCGTGCGCTTTCTGGTTATGGGGCCATCTCAAAAGTTCCGTGTATGCAGAGCCCCTTACAGATGTGTAGACACCGGAGCAGTGTATTCATTTTGCCTTTGACACTGTTCGGATGCAGCCTGGCCGATGTGAACGAGTGAGACAGAACATGCTACGACGCGTAAAAGTGTGAGTTGAGGCACAAGCAAATCATTTCCAACACATACTGTAGCTGTTCCTGCATGGTACAGCATCTATTAGACGGCAGTATCTGTAACAATGTATGATTGAATAAGTTAGCATGGAAACCATGCATTTCTGGACATAAGTTCATTAGACCTTTTTTGTTCCGTATCCTCCCACTGATGAATCCCTAGAGTTTGTACACGGTGGAAAAATTACCGTGTGTACACAAATATATAGCCCAAGACTGTACAAATGTTCATTAGAGTATCGTGTAAAAATCTGAAGATAATCAGTGAAGCACTTTTCTTGATTTTTGCTAACAATGTTTCAACATTTTCAGGGTGAGGAAGAAATGCCGCACTTGGCAGCTGGCATTCGACTTCTCATCATAGTTCGGGACAGAAGTGTTCGTTTAAGACATAACATGAACTTCTTACAGATGTAAACGACCGATTTGTTTCGTCCTTGACACCAATAAGGCCAACGAATAAAGCTAACAGAAAATAACAGTGGCTACAGTAGTATCGTCTGTATTCAGTGAGGTACAGGAAACACAGTAGGCAGGCCACACTAGATTGCGCTTTATATTACACACAATGAGTCCGCTCTGTATGTCTGACGTCCAAGCTTACCTCCACACAACCATTACATACACGTAAGAGCAGCGTTCACTTTAGAAAAGCTATTCAAAGTGACCACCTTGCACTTGCAAACACTTCACCTCTTGCTGGATTATACTTTGCCGGGCCCTACGCAACACACATGCATCCACCACTGCCAAAGCGGCATGATCCCATACTGTTAGGTTGTGTACATCCGTGGGCAGAGTGAGCAAACTTATTCCTATAAGTGTCCTCACAAATAAAAATCTAATAGATTAAAGTCCGGGGAAGGTGGAGACCAGAAAATTTGACCTCTGCAATCAATCCATTTCCCTGGAAACGCTTCATTTAAATGATTACATACATTCATTCTAAAGTTTGACGGTGCATCATCATGCTGAAACTACAGCTGTCGCTGAACACCAAGTAGACCGTTTTCACATGCATCAGGCAAAGTAATGGAAATAAATGTACGATACAGGGGAGCATTCAACTTGTCCAGCAAGAGATAAGGGGTCAAAGTACTCACCGCACGATTACAGCCCACAATTTATGCCATATCGTGCTTGAAAGCTATGTTTATGGGCGACATGTGGGTACCGTTATGACCAATAATGGCAGCTGTGGAGTTTGAAAATGGAATCACCAGTGATGCTAGATCCGTCACTCGATATCACATTATTTGCAAAATGTTCGTTATCTACCACTTGTTGCAAAACCCATTCACAATACTGTGTTTATCGACTATTGTCTTCTAGCCGTTGGTACAGAGTTAACATTTAGTGATATAGATGCTGTTCTTCACCGTGCAACACTTCAGCAACCAGTCTTTGAGATACCTGAACTGTCTTGCAATATCATGGGTACTTTTGTGAGGTGATTGGTGAACTGTCTCAAGAATCTCGTCCTCTTTCTGTGGAGTACATTTAGTTCTTCGACCACTTCTGTCAATTCCTTTTAGACGAAAGTTACAAGTTTCGTGAAGGCATTGCTCTGGGCAACGAAAACATTCTTATCGGGATGGTGTCTTTGAGGGTACTGTGCAGAATACACATGTGCAACAATGGAAACTTGGTTGTTAGATGCACATCATCTGTGTATTCCATTGGGAAGTCGCCATGTATGAACCTGATACGACCAGTCATGGTTGTGCACAGTGATGTAAGTACAAACATACATGCAGTTTAATGGACCCACTGTCATGTGATGGGCTATTATCATGTGAAAAATTTATGTCCTGCTTATAAACGACGAGAAGTAGGAAATGGGGGTCTAAAAAATAAAAATGGAACCTGAAGAGGATTCGAACCTTATCTCCACGGTGGATGTGAGTTTGAGGTCCCAGCAGTCTAGCCAGAGAGCTACGACAGCTCGTACAGTAGTGTGGGGTGATATACATTCTTCTATACATTCTGAAGCACTGCCCTATGCGACCCTGTTGACAGCTCCTCGTTTTCACAAATGCTGTTTCAAAATGCACCTGAGCTGATTTTGTTACATAAACTTTTATCTTATATTTGGATGAGGAGTTGCATGCTGACCTCTGTCTACGGCATTTTTTCTTCACCCTTTATATTGCAGGCATCTCTTCCTCCCCCATCTCTGTGTTCACCTCTTTCTCTCTCCCATATCTCTGCCCACCTCATCCTCCCATTTGTCCTTCCCTCCTTCCCATTCTCTCTCTCCTTCTACACCTCGCCTTCTCTCTGTCCATCTCCCATGCCCATTTCTCTTGCTACATCTTCTTCCCTTTCCCTCTTTCCACATCCTCTTCCCCTTCCTCTGTCCATATCCTCCCGCTCCCTTCCTTTCCCATCTCCGCACTACTCCATTATATCTTCCACCTGCCTCAAGAATATCTCCACTCTCATCGTATATCTCCTCCTCCAACTCTCGCTGTCGATTCTGACCTCACCCAACTCTCTGTCCATCTCTTTTATCCACCCCTTCCATCTCCTGCTATCCCAT
Organism: Schistocerca piceifrons; assembly: GCF_021461385.2. Lineage (NCBI taxonomy): Eukaryota > Metazoa > Arthropoda > Insecta > Orthoptera > Acrididae > Schistocerca > Schistocerca piceifrons. Next base: position 988,690,718 of record NC_060139.1, read on the forward strand.
TTCTGTGTCCAGCACATACATCTACTCTCTCACTATCCATTTCTTCCCTATCCCCTCTTTGTATGCAGCCATGTCTGTCCACAGGTGCAGCTCCTGCTATCAGCAAAAAAACACCTCATTCCTTCTTTCTATCTCTTTCCTCTCCATTTAATCCTCCCTCCCTTCCTTTTCTGTCAGCACAACCCCCTCCATCTTCTCTCTGTTCATCTTTCCTTCCCGTTTTCTCCAAGCACCTCATCCATCCCCTCTTTGACTATCCATCTTCTCTCCAATCCCTGGTCAGACGTGTCCATCTGCACAGGTGGCCTCTGCAAAAGATGTCGACAAAGTAGGCTGATGATACTCTCAAACACAGGTGTCATGCAGGGCAACCTACACATTGAGGACTGGAAAACTGTGTCGTGTTCCTGATGTGTAGTCTGTACCGCAGAGCAAGGGTTGATACTATCCCCATATAATACAGCTGTCGTGTGGGGCAGCTTATATGCCTATATTCCAGGCGCTGGAGAAAACAGAAATTTATCCATACCCCAGCTCCTATTGGAAGTAGTAGTGTACAAATCCCACAGTGCTGATATTCGTGAGCCCTGCTGTTTCTGTGCCAAATTTGGTTCAAATCAGTCCAGGAGTTTGGGAGGAGATCCTGGAGATATACATATGTTCACATGTACTCTGTTTATAATGGCTCTGAGGACTATGGGACTTAACATCTGTGGTCATCAGTCCCCTAGAACTTAGAACGACTTAAACCTAACTAACCTAACGACATCACACACATCCGTGCCCGAGGCAGGATTCGAACCTGCGACCGAAGCGGTCACGCGATTCCAGACTGAAGCGCCAAGAACCACACAGCCACACTGGCTGGCTACTCTGCTTTATACATACATAGATATAACAGAAGTTCTGAAACAGATGGAAACAAAAATCACTATAAAATACCAAAATAAAAATGGATTAGCATTTTGTATTATGTATATCACATGATAACATTTGATTTGAGGAATAGAGATGTGGGATCTTATATTGTCAAGAAAATGTATTTTCAATATTATGAATCTATAGTTATTGGTATTTTCATTAATTGAATTTAATAAAAAATCGTCTTTTATGTGGAACTATTGTTGGAATAGAGCTTTCTGTTCTGTTTCGATTAAGACACCGTGTTTGCTTCAGAACCCTTTTTAAAAAGGGTACAAGCAAAAAGAGGAGTCAAGCAACACTCTCGTTTCAGGTTTAGCTAATAGAAATCATTCTCTAAAAAACCTGTTTTCTCGCTGTGAATAAAAGGCGATTTGGACTTTGATTAAATGTTAGCAATTTTAAGAGTAATTTCCACAAAGGAAACGAAAACCGAGAACCTGAATCACACGAGGACATGGTCCTTCATTAATGCTTTGGAATATCTACCAATTTCATTGCCACACTACAGTTACAGCCCCCTCTCGGCCTATGTGCGTACCCGCATTTGGTTACACAATTACAACAAACCGGTTTATACAGTGTGTTAACTGTAAGACGGCAGAGTTGTGAGGGGAGTGCGTGGAGAGGAGGAAGCAAGCATTGGCTGGCGAGGGGCGAGGAGCCGTGGGGAGGGGGGGCGGGGGGGGGAGGACAAGGCACGCCTACCAGTTGCAGTGCTGGCACTACAAATTGCGCGTCATGCTTACACGAAAGCAGACGAAAGGCTTGGAAGTAAAACTCGCTTTAAATGTTGTTCGTAAACGAAACTGAAATCGTCATGTACATTAAATATATATATATATATATATATATATATATATATATATATATATATATATGTATGTTTGTCTACTATGCGCTCACAAACCATTCATCCGATTGCAATGAAACTTTGGTGAGTTGTTCTCTGAACCCCCTAAAAGCGTAATGGACAATGTTTCAACAAATATGTCACTGTAGCATGTGAAGCGCAATTGATTAGGTAAAGGCTTGTCAAGCAGAGGACCCAGGTTCACTATTTCTTTTTGATTTTATTTCATTCCCCGCAATGTTAAACTATTAATTATAAAATTTAAATATACTTAAACAGGTCATATAGTATAAAGTAACTATCAATCTCTATGTATAAAAATGAATGTATATATGTCTGCCCTCTGTGTGTTCCCAAACCATTCATCCGATTGCGATGAAATTTTTGTGATTTGTTGTCCGTACGCCCACAAAGGTTCCTAGCAAAAAAAAAAAAGAAATAAGACACATTCTTGAGGAGATATGACGTCGTAAACAATGAGATGCCACCGCGGGAAAATGCCCAGATTTATGCATCCACTATTTAAGAATGAGAGCACTTAGCGGCTAGCAACAAACGTTACATACAATTTCAAACCTTGACGAAAATTTTACTCGCTGACACCCCCCACAAAATAATGAAAGGAAAAAAGGTTGTCGCTTACTACATTTTCTCAGTACATACCGTAAATCTGCCGCAGTAGGCATGACGTTTTAATGTATTATTTCGTTACTATTAACTCTAATCGCACCAAATTTCGCATACAGTATCCACATATATCAGTAAATGCGCCGGCAAATTTATGTCTCTTTACGACATATAATTCAGGAGGTATGACGTGGTAAACATCGAGATGCGTGAAAAAGTGCTGCGTCAGGCATGACGTTTTGTTCTATTATTTCTTCACTACTAACACTATTCGCAACACGTTTCGCAAACGTGTTAAAAAAAGTATATAAAACCACGGGCGTATTCCTAAAAAAAACTTCCGAGATGGGCCAGCAACTGCCTCTTCACTCATTTTGATAATGTTTAGCACAACTTCACAATAAAAACACGCAGAACAGTACAGCGCAAAACAATAACGAAGCAGACGACAATGGCTACCTTGAACAACACAGTAAGCTACGTAATGTTGGCAGCAGTTGAAACTGCGTGCCTACCGAAGCCTCCCGACGATTACCGACTTCTACCGATTCAGGACTAGGGAGAGGTCTGCCATCTAAAAGTTTACACACTGTATCTGTATACCAAGAGTCTCTCCTACAAGTGTCTAGCGCATTTCCTCTGATGTTTAGGCAGATATTTCTAATTTGTATTTTCCAATGTTTAGCTGGATTCATCACTGACTAATACTACTCATCGAGTCTTTCATGCGAAGTCCGGTGTCGACGGAAACGTCGATTTGCGTCCCATTCCAACAAAATGATTTGGCCAAAAACGCGGAATGACATGTGCCCATTCGACAGCGAGTTCTCGTATTAGTCTAGTACGATATTTGTTTTATTTATATTTATTAATAGGGACTGTGAGAATTTTTTAAATGTGTTTATAATAGTCTACTTCCTTGATTACGTTACGTACAGAATTGCAGGTGTGTGAATTTTAAGGAAAATCAACGTAGTTTTTTTAATCATTTATTAACGTAACTTAGGGTTTCATTGTTTATAATACTGTCTTTCCTTCTATTTATTTATCTCTACTACTATCACTCTAACATTTAAATGGCTGTCAATTGTTTTCCTACGGCACCTCTGTCCACCTTCAGTTCGGTCTTACTGTGATAGAGAGTCATAGGTTTTTGTTATTTCAAATTATCTCGACTAATTTACAATTACCATTATACCTATGGATATTACTGCTGTTACAGCACCATATACTACTTATATAATAACAAATAATAGAACTATTACAATTACAAAAATGTGGCTAATGGTTCTACCACCACCTATATTTTTATTTATTTATTTTTCAGCAAATGCTATTACTGTAACTGGAAAAAAATGCTGCTATTACTAATACCAGTATTCCGACATTTCTACTGTGATTACAAATGATCACTATTCGTCTTTTTTCGTGGTCTGAAACGTATATAAATACACGCATAGAATTTAGTTCTGTCGAAATGTATCTACTTTCTCGGTACATTCCATAGCGTATCGGCGATGCTGTCGCGTCCAGCAAAATTTTGCTTTCTGCGGACGACATACTAGCGGATCAAAGCATATTACTTACATTTCACTAATTCGTCTCGGCCTTCTTGTATACACTTGTGACCACCTCCCTTCATTTATTCCATTCCAGGGCCAAGTGAGGACAGAGAAATCTGACCGTCTGCATTCCCTCGGATCGCATGCAGTCCTTATTCGTCACAGTTGTGGTGTCTGTTGGCTTCTGTTATGCCCTGCTTTGCCTGCGACAGCATCATCTACAACATTTTAGGTATCAAAGCCTTCTTTTACTCTAATTATGTCATAAACCGTCTTACCTCTTAAAGGATGCCTAGCAGTCCTTGGTATGTCTTCAGCTATGGAACCTTCCCATAGAAAATGATCTGGTGCGGCGATTTCGACACAGTCACTGCAGGTCGTTGCCCTTCTACCAGTTCTGTTCAGCTATGAGGGATACGGACCACGTCCAGTAAGGTAGTGGACTAGCCCCTACTTGGTTCAAAATGTGTCATCTGAAGCCATTCTACTACGCCAGGAAGAAAGTGAGATATCCTCCTTCCTGAGTCTGATGAGGCTCAATCTCTGCTGTCATTCTGCGAACATTAAATTCTTTATTACTATTGGGTTTGTTGCTGGTTCTCCGAGAACTCCATGGATTTTTTCATATTGTTTATTCTTAAGCCATTAGAGGGACAGCCTTTTTTCTTATTTTTGCATTGTGCGTCCAGCGGATATAACATTATTGATGTAGTTAGGACTTCTGTAGACATGCTGCAGAATGCTCCACAGCATCAAAGCATAATTTCTCGCTCCACTTTTCTCACTGCGGCGACAAGTTTGACTAGTCGTACATTATACTCCCAAATACTGGCAGCATAGTCCACAATTGCAGCTGTTATAGACTCATGATACAGTCTATTAACACTCAGGGGTAAACGGAACTTCCTTTGTCCCCTATTAATAATTTTTTTCATTATAGAATTCCCGTTTCCTTGCTGTAATTTCTATGTAGGCATGGTGTCCAGTGTTTATCCAGGGGTACACTCAAATATCTCCAGTTATCTCCAGGTTTATTTTAATCGAAGGATCTCTGAAAGGTATCCCTTTCAGTAAAATATATGTCGACTACTCTGCAACCATCTTGAGATGCACCTACGAGCACCACTCACGCAACATTCCAAGTAGTTTGCACATTAATTTTCGGGCATATCTCGGCTGTCGGCGTGCATTAAAAGTAACAAATCGTCAGCATATGTAACAACTCGTAACAATTACTGACTGCTTTGCGTAGTGGTTCTAAGTTAACTTGTCAAATTTTAGGGATCGCACACAGAGACCTGAGTGTATCCTTTCGTAAAAATCGGGTGGTTACAATTAAAGTGCAGGTACTGACGGTGGTAGAGTATGGACTGTAATTATTGTACGGCAGCGGGACTTAGTAGATGTGCTGATGGATTAATCTGGAACTGATTTACGCTGGAAAAAGATTAGTTCCAGTTTTGGCCGCATGGTGCAAATCTGACGCCGTACAGTGTTTGTATGACGGTACGACTTCCACGCTGTCGTTAGACAAGCCATAATGTGAACGGACGGTATCAATGTCGAGAAATAGACCGTGCTCTGTAAGTGAAAGTGTTTTATGCGAAAGGCAGCAATACAGTGCTGCACTGAGAGAGTGTCGCCGAATGAGTGGTTTGAGGACAGGCCCCATACCATTAAATAGTTCAAAGAACATGATAATGAAATTCTGAAAACACAGGAGAGCTTGGTTTGGCACCTGCAAAGGAAGAGGTTCTTTGCCGATGGAAGTTACTGACGAACTTGCTGTTGCTGTAACTGACCATGCACATGTGCCCCGTTTAGTGCAAGTGCTGGAGCAGTGTCACGAGAATTGTCCATCCAGTGGTCAATAGTAAGGAAGGTTGTACTGTCTCCAGAATGAGATTTTCACTCTGCAGCGGAGTGTGCGCTGATATGAAACTTCCTGGCAGATTAAAACTGTGTGCCCGACCGAGACTCGAACTCGGGACCTTTGCCTTTCGCGGGCAAGTGCTCTGCCAACTGAGCTACCGAAGCACGACTCACGCCCGGTCTCACAGCTTCGGTAGCTCAGATGGTAGAGCACTTGCCCGCGAAAGGCAAAGGTCCCGAGTTCGAGTCTCGGTCGGGCACACAGTTTTAATCTGCCAGGAAGTTTCGTTGTACTGTCTGTTTTTCACTGGTACCCATACTAGATCAGACGGTGCGGCAACTGAAAGCACAGGGTCTGAAGGAACGCACTGAATTTGCTCTTCGTTTTCTGGCACGGGTATAGGTTGATGACATGTGGCCAGGCCATATTCCGTGCGTGACGAGGGACAGTTTACACTACAGGGTACAGTGAAAACACATAGCTGCCAAATTTGGGGTCCTGTTAAAACGCTTGTTGTGCAGAAAGAGCCACTCGTCGTATCTGACTGTGTGGTGTGGATTTACAAGCGTTTTCATACTTGGCACGTTCGTCTTTGAAGAGAATACAACTAGAAGGCCTGTCAAGTGAATCGTCACGTCTTCTAGTAATCAAGTCCTTCTTGTAGAGTAGGTGACTCCTGTTCTGCAAGAGCGCAGCTGTGTGAAGCCATTATTTTCATGCGAGATGGGGCAACGTATCATGTTCCCCGCCCAGTGAAAGATCTGCTTACATGCAGTCTTCCACAAAGGTGCTATCTCCAGAGGTTTGCCAGTTGCATCTCCTGCAGAATAAACTGACTTTAATCTGTGTAACTTTTGGCTCTGGGGGTGTCTAAAAGAATGCATTTACCAGGGACACTTTCAGTTTCTTCCTGATCTGAGAGCCAATATACAGGAACACATTACTAAAATGTCACTGGAATTGCCGTGAGCAATTGTTGATCAAGTCACTTTAAGGATGCAGCATCTCATCAACGTTTCCGTTGCTCATACTGAACAAACTGATTGCTAGGCAGTTACTAACAGATCAATATTATGCCTTTCTCAGTTGTTTGACCTTTTGTGCCCAGGTCCTTATGCTTTTCTCACTTGTTTGACATTTCTTCCCACGTCTCGTTCCTAATCCATTACAATGGAAACATTTCTATACGTCTTTTTCTATTGACAGCGCCAAATTTGCACCTGGTGGCCAAAATTGGAACTAACTTTTTTCCAGCGCAATTCGGTTCCTCTTCAGTGCATCAGAATATCTCTCAAGTTTGGCTGCTATATGGTAATTACAGCCACACAGGACCTCCGTTAGTAGCTGCTCTTTAATTATAACCACTCAGTATTAAATAACGGGTACAAGTCTTCGTGAGACTTGAACCCATAACTCGCAGTGTGTGGCATCTCACACTGCTGGGAAAAAAAATGTTCGACCTCGCTCTCCAAGGTCAGTTGTGGCGGAATGCTTCTATACTCCCCCCCCCCCCCCCCCTGTCCTCCTTAGTCTACCCACCTTAAAATGCTTTGCTGTCGGTTGCATTATCACCACCTTTGTTTGTTGTTGACGAGTGTTACTGATATTTGTTAGGATCTCCTAGACAGAGCCTCGTGAACTCTGCACATGTTTTCTTCAATGCGGTAATGTATAGTACAAAATGTGTTCGCATCGATGTGAGAGTTTTCACTTTCCAAAGTTTGATGAAATCGTTAGTCAGTGGACGGAGTAAGGTGTCAGTAACGTACTCAAGAAATAGACAAAAAATACGACGGTTTTAAAATAGCCAGTGATTACAATTCTGCTATCAGACAAGAGCATCATTCAGAGGAAGAACTTCAGGGCACCTGTGATGGGGATTTGTTTGTTAAAAATAATATAGACCCCAGCAACATTTTTGCAAACTTTATTTTTTACCTCTCGAGTGGAAATTTTGTGTGTTAATTTAAACAATGCAGTTTTGTTTTATGTGGAAATTTACCTGCTACAGAGGGACTATAATTATTTTATAACGTAAATTTCGGTTCTCTAAGAGTCCATTTATGTTTACTGTTTGTAAAGACCACACAAAAGTGTGTGATTTTGTGTGATAAACAGTAAAACGTCACAGGCTTTATTTATTGCAATAAAATAGACAGGGAGCATATGAAAAACATTTAAATAATTGTAAACATAAATGTCGTGTGACACAAATTAAAATTTCAAACGATTTCTCCCTTAAATCTCGGTTGAAACATAGGAATCCCGGAGACCCTACCTCATAGTATGTGTTGAAAGAACTTTGTGAGAAAGTCTGCAGATTTAGTTGTGTTGAATGATTGTGAAGTCAGTCTCCACTTGACGAACAATACAATCAAGATGCTGTCACTAGTACATAATCAATTTTCTTCGCCAAGGCTTAGCAGTGTACTGAAATATGCCTGATACAAGTCAATTTAGAGGATCACTCGATGAAAAGCTGCAATAAATAATAATAAAAAGGCGGAAAGGGGAAGCGGTTTAATTCCTGGGTAGCTGGGACAGTGTTAATATGACCACTTGCACGGCAAGTAAAAATGAAGCGAGTATAATTGACACCATTGTCAACAGCTTGCAGTCTTAACATTCCGATTTCACGGTCAAAACATAAAAGGAACAATACTTTCCTCCAGGTCAGCTCAACAGAGAAGCCCTCCGCCTCCTGCATACCGATCTAAAGCTAGACAGGTATTTTTTCTAGATCGTAAAACTAACCATAATAATGAAGTATGACACTAGAAAACAACCTATTCTTAACTCTCGCTAACGTAAATCCCTTTCGAGTGCTGCGAATAACATTCCATCGAGAATCATCCTCAAATTGCGGGCGTATCTGTTTTTCAGAATTATTAAATTATTTTTCTCTCACCAACCAGTCAACAATTTTTCTATTCCAATCAGTAAATGCATATCACACAGAATGAGCTTATACCGTGTAATTTGAAATCCTGCTGAATTTTGTACTATATTGTCTTCTCTGTCATGTATATTACGTGAAGAAGTTTCGTTCATTTTGTGTGCATAGTACAAAAAATTTTATGTTATAAGCGTTTCGTTAACTTACGCGTTTCGTTAACTTATGCGTTTCGTTACCTATTATCATTATTGTAATCGTTTTCTATCATGATAATAAGTTATGTATCATTTTCAATTAACAAATGACGCATACGTGAAATGGTAAACTAAAAAATAAAATAAAAAATAAGAAACTACGAATGTGAAACGTAAATTAACAATTTAAAACATAAAAAATAAAAGTAAGTAAATAATTTGAATAACAATGAATTTTTTAGATATTTTAATGAGGTACGTCGAAAAAATTCCAACAGCACATTGTGTACAGCTTATTTTCCAAAAATAGTATCTCAGAAACCAGTTTCATTACACAGAGATGTGTGTGGCTTTAAATATTCCTTAATTTGTATTATAATAAAAGATTTCATTATTCAAAACTATCCATGATGGTGTGATATTTTACAAAATTTTACATTCTTACAGAAGTTGATTACATAGTTTTCAAGAGTATTAATTTACCCATCAACATTTATGTCAAAGGCATTGTTTCGAAGATATCCCCTATAACCCCTTAAAAGCGAAACTGGACGCATACCAAATAGTAATTATTGCACTATTTTGCTCCCTCTGCACACATGTAAAGTTTCATATAGGTCGTTAATGCCACTTATAAATGCCCCCTTGTGAGACGTCTGTTCTTTAAGTTTTCGTTCTAAATTTATGTTTTGTTGTAAAGTCAATTTAAAGTGCTCGTAATTTCGTACGGAAATGCTGCATTACAACTTAAGTTTTAACTGAGGAAGCAAATTAGGTTTATTTAATTGTACTGTGTATGTATCTATGACTTAGTTGCTTCTAAGAGTAAATCAGTCTTCATATGCTTTGGTGCATAGTGAACATTTGGAAAGGTCATAAAGTGTCCCGCTAAGCACAACACGCAGCACAGGGGCTGGTATTTCTCACGTATGAATGATAATTTGGAACCCACATATTAATGATAACTTGGAGCCCTAACGGAAACAAAATTCGAAGTAAAGCAATAACATTTTAAGGTTTACCGATGACATTGTAAAATCAGTTGAACGGAGTGAATCATGTTTTGAAAATAGATCATATGATGTACGTCAACAGAAGAGTAACAGAGTATAGTCGAATTGAATAAAGTGGTACAGTCGAAGTAAAATTAGGAAATGAGACATTACAAGCCGTAAAGCTGTTTTCCTGTTTAAATAGAAACAAGAAGTTGTGTTCTACTCAAAGCAGACTCTGCAAAACGTATCCTTTGTTACGATATCTGTATGGTGCGAAAAGTGGCAAATGACCATGAATAAAGAAAAGTGTAAAGTACTACAGTAAATCCGCTAAATTTCGATTATCCGGTAAGTCTCAAAAACCTGAAGGCTGTAAATTCAACTAAATACTTAGGGTTTACAATTACTAAATTGGAACGATCACATAGATAGTGTTGTGCTAGAGTAAACCAAAGACTTCGATTCACTGGCGGAACACTTCAAAGGTGCAACAGGTCTACTAAAGAGGCTGCTTACACCGCGCTTGTCCGCCCTATTCTGGATTACTGCTGTGCCGTGTGGGATCCGCATCAGGTGGGACTGACAGATGACATCGAAAAGGTCAAAAGCTCGTTTTGTATTATCACGAAATAGGGGAGATAGTGTCACGAAAATGATACCTGAATTGGAGTGGCAATCATGAAAACAAAGGCGTTTTTTGTTGCGACGGGATCTTCTCATGAAATTCCAATCAGCAGTTTTCTCCTCAGATTGGGAAAACATTCTGTTGGCACCCACCTACATAGGGAGAAACGATCATCACGATAAAATAAAAGAAATCAGGGCTCGCACAGAAAAATGTAAGTGCTTCTTATGGACCCAAACTGGTCCAATTACAACCTACTTTCAGATTGTTATTTCATTCAGCGCTAATACGAACGGCTTATTTCAATAGTAGTACAAGTCCACTTTTCAAAAAATTTGAGTTAACCATACGTACGTACTCACAAAAGTCGCTTCTAATTTATTTGCATAGTGGAACAGCTCCAGCTTTTTCCAGCTGCCAACAGAGTGCACCTCAATGCTGACGCATTAGAGAAAGCAAGCAGGAATTTATTTCAGTAGTAGTACAAGTCCGTTTGCTTTTGTGCATTGCATCGTGTTGCTATTTCTTGCGAAAATGATGGATTCAGGAGCATTATCAAGTGACTGTGATACGATTAATGATCCAGATTTCCAAACGATTGCAGGTAAAAAGAATTTACTTACTTTTCTCTGAGTATTATAGACATTTTGTTCCGAAAAAGAAACATGCGAGAATGAAGTTTATGTTGACAATAACAGTGGGAACTGAGGGTGCCCATCTTAATGTATTTCACATATACGTATGTTTTCAATCATCTGGTGCTGTACAAATCATAACTTGTGTTACTTTCAATATAGATACCAGTATTTGACGACGAAACTTCCAATGAAAGTGCAAAACATGACGAAACAGGAGACACTGTTACTGATGCCTGAGCAAATGGTGCAGCCGCAAATATGCAGACAAAACAGAAGCGTGCTCGGAGCATGAAGGGTGCAAGGAAACCGGACACATATGAAAAACACATTCTAAAGAAAAAAGGGAACACTGGGAAGTTATACGTCACGGCAACTGGTAAAATAATTCCTCCAAAAACATTTTGCAGTGTGGACTGCAGGTGTGCACGTAAATGTTTCAATAAAATTTCGGAGGGTGAGGGGAAGACGTTATTTGACAATTTCTGGGGTATGGGTGACATTAACCGCAAAATAGTTATCTGAATGGTTTATGCACGTATCATTCAGTTAACCGTCGATGACCAAGAGATGGCTCTGGTTCTCAGAAAAGCTATATTTATGAATATTGATTACATGTGAATGGAAACCGTGCAATAGTATGCAAGAAGTTTTTCTTGAATACTACTGACATTTCTAATGGAGGACTCTCTAGTCTTTTAACAAAAAGCAAGGAAGAAGGTACATCTCACCTTGATTAAAGGGGCAGACATCAGAACAAATTCTCTGTACCGGAAGGGTTGATCAATGACGTAAAGAAACACATCAAAAGCTTTCCAGTTTCCGAGAGCCATTATGCAAAGAATGATAATCCCCACAAAAGGTTTTTAAATCCTGAGCTGCGTGGGGCCAAAATGTACGATTTGTACAAAGATAAATGCACATCTCAGAATAAAGGAATTGTGGGGGAGTACATCTATCGAAAAATCTTTAACAAAGAATTCAACCTGTCATTTCGACCACCACGTGAAGACCTTTGTTCTTTTTGTGACAAATTGAGCTTTGAAATAGAGGCTGCTACCAATGCAGAAGAAAAAAGAAAGCTTTAAAATGAAAAGGAGCTTCACCTTAGGAGGGCTGGAGCTGCATTTCCTAAACTGACAACATCGGTATTGTACAACAAAAGTAACATGAACATGTATAGTTTTGGCTGCCACAATTTAACTGCCTGCAAAATCGATGTGTATTTTTGGGAAGAAACATCTGAATCAAGGGGTTCACAGAAATTGGTACTGGTACCTGTTTATTGAAATATACTGAAAAGCATGTTACTTCTCAAAAACAGGTAGTTGCGTACAGTGACACGTGTGGTGGGCAAAATATGAACATAAACATTGGCCTAACACTAATGAAAGTGACGCAGTCTCCTTAAATTCATGTCAACATCAATGATTTAAAATTCCTGCTCCCAGGTCACTCATACCTGCCAAATGACAGGGATTTTGCCCACATAGAAGAACAATTAAATAAGAAATAGTTTCTGTACTCCGCAGATGATATTTTTGAAACAATGAGGAGAACTGGCGAAAAAAATAAATTTGTACGCACAGAAATGAAGCATACTGACTTTTTAGCAGTGAAACAGTTGCAAAATGCATTGGTAAGAAGGAAGCAAAATGAGGACTATGTTTCATGTAATTGGCTGAAAATAAAATGGTGGAAGCCATACAATATGTTCTTCAAGGAAACACTGAATGATTGCATTGACTTCCACGTCCTAAACTTCGCTCCCAAACGTGGTAGAGGGAGACCACACGCTTATGGTAGTGTTGCAGTTTCACAAATTTACCCACACTCGGGTAAAGTGCTGAAAAAGAAAAAAGTAGGGTATGCTTCATTTGCTGTCTTATATTCCAGCTATCAAACATAGTTATTTCCTTGCTCTACAAACAGAAGACAGAGGCCTGGAACATGAAGAAGAAGAAGAAGAAGAAGAAGAATGTAATCTTCAGTTTTAGAGAATCCAATTGACATGAAACATATCTGACTGTGTAGTTTAATTATACATGTGAATTCAATAAGAAGGTGTACATTAAAACTGCAATAAAATTATTTGCCATAAAAGAATTAACAGGTTTATACACAATGTTCAATTTATTTTATTTCAGTAGTGGTACAGCTCCATTATCTCCACCTTTCTGCCTATAATGCTACTGAAATTAATGATCCAAACAAACAGAAAGAAAGGTCAAGATGTGAAAAACTTGATGCATTATTATCAATGAGCCGAATAAACTCGGCAAATCATGTTGAACTCCCAGATGAAATCAGAAGTGAGACAGATGACATAAAATTGAAATCGTTGGCTACCAAATTCAGTGACCCCTCCCAATAGCATTCGAAAATGGAGTGGCAAAAAATTTTTCTACGGAAACAAGATGCAGTAAAAGATGCAGACAGGGAATACGTATTCCACCATCAGAGTTCAGTTTTGGTAAGTCATCTGTTAGAGGCCTTACAAAGATCATTATGACACTAAAAATTTGTTACTTTTCTGACTATGATGTTATCTCAGCCTAAAAAGAAAATTACTGTGCTGAGTTAGCAGTGCCACCCTTCAGTTAAGTTTGTTACTAGGCGATGAGTCAAGGTGTATATTGAAGATTGACATATGCACCAATATGCAAAATTGAAGATAAGCATCTGACCTCTAATTATAAATAGATCCCCTTCCTGCCAATGTTTTCAAACAGTTTTCAGAAAACAGCTTACAACCGATTATTGAACCACCTTTCTGAGAATAACAACTTAAGAATACATCAGTTTGCCTTCCTTAAAGGCTTCTCTACTGAGAAAGTAATATATGATCTCACAAAAACAATTCTACAACAACTAAACAATAAAAATTGTCCTGTTGGTGTTTTATGTTGTCTCGTAAAGGAATCTGTGTAGATTAAAACATCTCGTATGAAAACTGAAACAGGGTGCCATTAAAAGTCTTCCTCTTGCTTGAATAGAGTCGTATCTTAACAACAGAAAAAGTTTAACATTACGAAATGATACGAAAGGAACAACATTAAATTCAGAGTGTGGAAACATGAAATGTTGTGTGCCATACGGTTCGGTACTTGGGCCACTTGTGTTCTTGGTCTACATAAACAATTTACTTGGAACATTTCAGGATTCTTCAAAAACTAGAATGTATCCAAACACGCCCATACCATTCGCAGCCAGAAGATTAATGGAACAGGCTTCAAACTGCTCTCGACCAATAGCTTAACCCATAGTCTTTCCAAAAGTCACATTGTGGAATTACAAAAAATAAAAGTGATTTAGAGATACTAGAGGCAGAGACCAATGGACGTACACTGGATGATGCTTCATAGGTTTCTGGCATCCAGATGGATAATGAACTGGAGTAACTCCAGAATGTGGGTAAGTTACCCAAAAAGCTCAGCTCTGCCTGGTTTGCACTCAGAAGCCTCTCTCACAGTGTTGACCGGTTGACAGGTTTGCTAGCATATTTTGCATTCTTTCACTCAGTTCTGTCCCATGGCATAATCCTCTGGGACATTGCGACTAAGTTGAAACCAGTTTTTATCCTACAGAAGCGTGTAATAAGAATATCGGTAAAGTTGGTAATTGAAGATCTTACAGATGCTTCTTAAGGGACTTACACAGATTGCATCAGTTACAACTTGCACCGAAAATATTGTGGAAATGGAAAATGCTGCTGATGTGCGGTTTTTGCATGATGGATTGGTAGTCAGAGACTTGTTTTTTTAGCCAATCAACAGGTTGTAATATTACTTAGACAGTATAATTTTTGTGCAAACACACGCCTTTTCTAAATGGAAAATTGCCTGTTGACAATAACAAATTAGAATGTCAGTGGTTTTTGTACCAGGATTCTACTGTGGGCCGTTTCGAAAAGTTTCCAAACCATCATTTGTATAATACCCGTGGTAGCGCACACTGAAGAAGTGCATACACTAGTTATGTTGATTTTGACCGGTAAGGAGACAACTGATCATTATATGTTGTGTTCAAAATGATGGCCGGCAGTGGCGGTACACCTTTCCAGTGTGCTCCACATATGCTACCATTTCAGTGACGATATCCGAGGAGGCTGCACTGTTACGTCGTTCAGTACCATCGAGTGTAGTTGGTATGTCCTTGTAGACAGCGTCATTCAGCTTTTCCCACAGAAAAAAATTCTGCAGGCGTCAAATCCGGGGAATGAGGCATCCAAAGTACAGGTCCACTCCAACGATTTATGAACAGTTCGTGAAGACATGCTACAGTGTTTTGCCCACTATGGGCTAGACAGCCATCATATTGGTACCACATGTTCCTTCTAGTCTGCAGGCGAACGTGTTCTACCACTCCGTGGTTTGTACTCTGTTACGAGGTTGCGATACCCCTGCACGTGTTCCTTCTATGAAAACGGACGGATGAGCCGATGGTTCACTATCCCACACCACACATTTACACTCCATGGACGCTGACGTTCTACCTGACGACGCAAATGGGTATCGTCAACACACGAGCAGCGCATGTTTCGGCGGTGGCGTGATAAATAAGTGTAGCTTCATCACTATACAAAACACATGGCATGTCTGTAGTATCCTCTCTTAAAGCCCAGGTGCAGAAGTTAACATGATTCTCAGAATTGTTCCATGTAGCTCCTGATGGAGACAGATGAGATAGGGGTGAAACCTATGTCGATGGACAATGCGTAACACATTTGTCTGACTCACGCTATTTCCTCGTGCGATTAAGCGGGAGCTGAAGTGTGGATCAACTGCGACAGCGCCAAGAATATTAATTTCCTCCTCTT
This sequence comes from Schistocerca piceifrons, assembly GCF_021461385.2. Lineage (NCBI taxonomy): Eukaryota > Metazoa > Arthropoda > Insecta > Orthoptera > Acrididae > Schistocerca > Schistocerca piceifrons. The sequence continues at coordinate 988,706,718 of NC_060139.1, forward strand.
CTGCCGTCTTTTGTGTACTTCTATTACATTGTCAAGGTGGTACACTAACACTTTCACATAACTATTTGGAAAGGTTAATAAATAAATGCCGAGATGTTTGACAGACTTTGGAATATCTTGCCGCATACACCGTACAAGAACGAACTGCAATCTTCGTACACTCTCTAGACACCACGAGCAAGTTGGTTTTCTCTACATTGATAAATCTCATCGTCTTCTCACGACCTACGGCTTGGATTGTCACACACTAACTGATAAGCAAGTCGCAGTGCATTCGAGGAACACACAAGAACACTATAAGAAAACGTAACAACATCGTACCCAACAACTACGTGGGTTGAATGGCACAAAGAAGTGTCGGTGTGAAAATTTTTCAAAATACGATATTTCGTAAACGCCTCACACTAGCGTCCTGAGCCAATTTTCTAATTTACTCTACTTTCAGTTTTTTCATGTCAATTGGGATTGTTCCATTTAAAAATGTGTATCTTTGCAAAAAAATACACTTCCAAAGTATTATTACAATCTGTTTATTAGCTAACAATACGACCCCAAGACTATCAATCCATTCTTTGAAAAACACACATCAATAGCACTGTCCATTTCCGAAAGTTTTACATGATTCACTTTTATAGATAATAAAACATAAGCACCGCCGTTCTGACGACATACGGGCAACCAGACCCAATCGACTGTCGTGTCATCAATCAGCTAGTGCCATTATATCGATGCGATATGGAGGGGAGGGAGTTAGCACACCACTCTCCCAGCCGTTGTCGTCTTTACACAAACTGGAAACACTACTGTTCATTCAAGCAGCTCCTCAGCTGGCATTCGATGCTGAATGCACCCTCCTTCCCGTCCTCCCGCCGAGTAAACATCCACGGCAGTACCGGGAACCAAACCCAGGTTCTCTGCTTGGCAGTCAATCACACTGACCACTCAGGTACAAAAGGTGGTCTTATACACGGTCCAGTCACACTAATGTGACCACTGCCTATGTTCGACGTCAACGTACAATAACCACTTCCAGACGCCAGGGGGCGGCATTAATAGTGGAGGGTGTATAAGGCGTGTCGGAGGGGATGGGGATACACAGAGCAGTCGTTGTCGTAATGCGGAAGCAAAGTGGTTTATCTGAAAGGGTATGATCATTCGCTTTCGAGCCAAAGGTGGTAGCATCTACAGAACAGCTAAGTTTGTAAATTGTTCGTGTGTTGGCATGGTTAAAGTATTCCGCGTGTGGGCAAACTGTGCTATCCAAAACCGTGCTGAGGTTACTTCAGTGTCCTTGGGCCATAGGTGACTGGGGTGAACGACAGCTGAAGAGACCTTTACGGGCTAATAGACATGCAGCTGTTGAGAAACTTAAGAACCAAAGGGCTACCGACAGTGTCTCGTCAACGACCGTTCAGGAAACTTTTCTGTGTATGAGCCTCTACACCAGGTGTGTGGATCATGCACCCATGCTAACTGCTGTTCATCGGTGACGAAGGCTGGAATTTATACTCCAGTACCGCAACTGGACGTCCAATGGGTGGTGAGGGATGTCCATTCCAGTCGAATCACTTGTTATACACCATCGGAGAGATGGCCTTTGGTGTATACGGCCGCGCAGCAATCGTCAGGATGGTCAAAGACAGAGTAGGGAGCGATATGGTCTGGGAAATGTTTTCGTGGTATTGCCTAAGTGATTTAGTCGTAGTGCAAGGCACAATGGATCAACTACCAGTATGTGTCTGTTCTTGGGGACCATGTCCAGCTTCACAGGCAGTTTGTTTTCCCCGGAACAATGGCATTTACGAGCAGGACAATGCAACATATCACACAGCTCGCAGTGTACATGCGTGGTTCGGAGAGCACAATGATGAGTTTACCGTATTTCGCTGACCACCAAACCAACCCCAACTTGAATCCAGTCGCAAATCCGTAGGACCACCTCGTTCGAGCTGTTCACGCCATGGATCCTCAACCGAGAAACCTAGCGTGGCTGGCCACGATACTGGAGTCAGCATGGCTCCATATTCATGTTGGTACCATACAGAACCTGACTCATTTTTTCCCGCAAGCCGCACTGTAAAAGGGCTTTTGACAGATGGTCACATTGATGGGACTGAACCATGTACACTGGTGTGCAAAACGTAAATACGAAAGAAACTTTAGCATGATGTGTCACTGCAAACGAACATAAATAGGTAAAATTTGGACCACACGTAGAAAGAACTACTACAGCATATTACAGAAATGGCCTGGAAGAAGTACGTAATGAGATAAACGAAACTGACACGTTTATTCAAAGACAATAGTTACACTGAAGTCACTGCGTTTCATAATGGCACCTCTGCAGACTACAAAAGGCGGTAGAGGGTGCTTAACAGGGTGTGTGGTCACCACGGACGGCGATGCATGCTCTCAAGGTGCTTGCTTGCTGACCACAGTGTTGGTAAGGAGCTCTTGTGGTAGAGCGATCCATTCCTCTACCAGCGCAATTGACAATGGCGTTGATGCATATGGACGTGCTGTAATACGTCTTCCAAAAAGTCCATTCCTCTAATAACTTCTCGTTCCAAGAGCTGCTCCACCTGCACTGCTCGATGAAGACGCTCCTTGTCAATCATAAAAATGACACCACAATTGAATGTAGTACTGAAAAGACGCACATGGTGAAACCTTCCCGTCTCCTCTATATCTCTTTTGTTACGCAACCTTCCTTTCTACAATAACCTATGAAACCTTCCCTTAGTATTTCTACCTCTTGTTTAATAATAACAAATGAAATCTTCCCTTTGAAATTAATTCCCTTTCTACATAATAATAAGTGCAATCTTCGCATACAAATTTAAATGCTGGTTATTAAAAGTGATCTGCTGATTACTCGTATTTCGACGAAACATAGAATGAGTCGCCGTCGAGGCCCTCAGTCGTTATCTGCAATAACCCAAAACTGTTCCGCACCTTTTTAACTGTTACTCGATCGCCATCTGACAGCTACATCGAACTGCGACATGAATATACTTACTCTGTTTTCCTATACTCTATTAGCTGCTGGGTTGGCTGTCATAATAAGTGGCGGTATTTATTACCAAATCTGACGTTATTCATAATAGCAAAGCTGACGTTATTCTTTAATTAATTTGACTAAAGTTTCGTAATTCATAGTTAAACTTTTTCTTCACAACAATAAAATTTTGGAAAGTTTTACCCTGATGATTTTTGGGATGGATTATAATCAGTAATGCAATATTGCTGCCAAAAATTAATTATATTCTGAAAACGATTCTTCATATATTTACTGTTGGTAATGAAATGATTTTACAAACGTTCAAATGGGACTTACTTTTTACAATAATCTTACAACTAGCATTGAGCAAACATACCTTCATTAGTCTTGAGATTCTCAAAAAAAAAAAAATAAATAAATAAATAAATAAATAAATAAATAAAATAAAATAAAAATAAAAAATAAATAAAATAAATTCAATAATATTAGTTCCTCTTATGATAATAGTTAGCTGATGACTCTCTACATCCGTTTATAATCTCTTTTAAGTCATAGCTGGTGGCTGGCAGGCACACCGTTCCTCTTGACCTCTCGGTTCAGACCTGCTACGGACTCTCTTCACATCTCGCTTACTACTGACTTCCTACGAACGCTAAAGTGCGGTCTCTCCCGCCAACAATGCTTTCTGATGCAGACAATCCCTACTACCATTACAAAAGTATCAATGTGCGGTCTTTCCCGCTCTTTCCTTAAAATGTATCCATACGCGGTCTCTCCCACCCTTTTTTAAAATTGTATCAATGAGCGATCTCTCCCGCCAACAATACTTTGGTGCAGACATTCCCTGCTACCACAATTATTTCCAAAATGAGAAGTATTAAGTATTCCTACTTAATCCTATTAATAAAATGTAAACATCTTTCATAAATTGTGGTTTGACAAAAGACAATAGTAGTATACACGTCTTACAATGGGAAGGCGTAGATTGTCACATTGACGTTGACCGGTAAGTCTTCTGTGTTGAGTGATTTGGAAGTCAGTACGCCCGAGCGACGTTACGTCACCTCACGCCATAACGTCTGGACCACCAACACGATCTCATTCGACAATACTGCGCGTATCCTCGTATGCCGAGAGATGGGAACACGTAAAGCAGTCAGCAACATAGGAATATTGTTGAACATGATCGTGGAGTGGCTTTCTTTTAAGTAGCTGTTATGCTGCTGAAGTACATGTATGACATCATCTACAAGAAATTACCATGATTATCTGTTTGATCAGATTAGCGCTGCTCATAATTTGTTGTTAGTGTATGTTATGTTAGCAGTGCTACCTTCTGCCTGGTAATGTATAACGTGACTCGATCCACATCTCTGTAAGGTTGGAATTTACAGACCACAATGTCTGAATGAATGAGTGAATGAATGGAGTGAGAAACGCTATCTAATTACAAAGTGAAGACGTAGGAACACGGGCTTCCGCAATGTTTGTTGTTGTCGTCGATGGATTTAAAACTTCATGGGTATTTATGTATAGCAAGCATAAACTCACGCGGCCGTTGTCACAGTCAATAAAACTTTTTGGGTAGGTGATTGTATCGTCAACGCGTAAAATTCTCAGACGTTTCGGCCACTGCTGCAAATGGCCTTCCTCAGAGTATTTTTGCTTTAGAATGACTTTCCTCAGCGTATTTTTGATTTAGCAAAGATTCTCTGAGGAAGGCCATTTACAACAGTGGCCGAAACGTCGGAGAATTTGGCGCATTGAAAATACCCTCACATACCTAGAAAAGTTTTATTGGTTCATGTGTGTTGTTAGCGCATCATTCATCTACAATATTTGGGTTTCACGTTTCGATTATCTTGCTGATGTCGTCTTGCGGTTTCTGGATGGCCACTCTGTGTAGCATACACTGTATGCAATCAGCGTCTGGAGAAAGCCCTCAGCAAGAATGCCGAAACGTCGCATCCGAAGATTCTACAAGAACGATGCTCTACCAGTGTCCTCTACTGGCCATTAAAATTGCTACACCACGAAGATGAAGTGCTACAGACGCGAAATTTAAGCGACAGGAAGAAGATACTATGATATGCAAATGATTAGCTTTTCAGAGCATTCACACAGATTGGCGCCGGTGGCGACACCTACAACGTGCTGACATGAGGAAAGTTTCCTACCGATTTCTCATACACAGACAGCAGTTAACCGGCGTTGCTTGGTGAAACGTTGTTGCGATGCCTCGTGTAAGGAGGAGAAATGCGTACCATCACGTTTCCGGCTTTGATGAACGTCGGATTGTAGCCTATCGCGATCGCGGTTTATCGTATCGCGACATTGCTGCTCGCATTGGTCGAGATCCAATGACTGTTAGCAGAATATTGAATCGGTGGGCTCAGGAGGGTTCGATCCCCGCCACTGCCTAAATTTTGATTAATAATCAGCATTGGCGGCCGAAGACTTTCGGCATAAGAAGTCAGCCTCATTCTGCCAACGGCCTTGTCAAAGAGGGCGGAGGAGTGGATAGAGGTTCAGGGCACTCTCTTGTCCTAGGGGTGGGATATTGCCCCTAAAGGCGGAAGAATCAGCAATGATCAACGACATGAGGATGCAGAAGGCAATGTAAACCACTGCATTAAAGACACGTAACGTATATCCACAGGACATGTGGCCTGTAATTGAAGAAGTGTCATGATGATCTCTCCATTGGCAAAAGATTCCGGAATAGTCCCCCATTCGGATCTCCGTGAGCGGACTGCCAAGGGGGAGGTTACCATGAGAAAAAGATTGAATAATCAACGAAAGGATAACGTTCTACGAGTCGGGGCGTGGAATGTCAGAAGCTTGAACGTGGTAGGGAAACTAGAAAATCTGAAAAGGGAAATGCAAAGGCTCAATCTAGATATAGTAGGGGTCAGTGAAGTGAAGTGGAAGGAAGACAAGGATTTCTGGTCACATGAGTATCAGATAATATCAACAGCAGCAGAAAATGGTATAACAGGTGTAGGATTCGTTATGAATAGGAAGGTAGGGCAGAGGGTGTGTTACTGTGAACAGTTCAGTGACTGTGTTGTTCTAATCAGAATCGACAGCAGACCAATACCGACAACGATAGTTCAGGTATACATGCCGACGTCGCAAGCTGAAGATGAACAGATAGAGAAAGTGTATGAGGATATTGAAAGGGTAATGCAGTATGTAAAGGGGGACGAAAATCTAATACTCATGGGTGACTGGAATGCAGTTGTAGGGGAAGGAGTAGAAGAAAAGGTTACAGGAGAATATGGGCTTGGGACAAGGAATGAAAGAGGAGGAAGACTAATTGAGGTCTGTAACAAGTTTCAGCTAGTAATAGCGAATACCCTGTTCAAGAATCACAAGAGGAGGAGGTATACTTGGAAAAGGCCGGGAGATACGGGAAGATTTCAATTAGATTACATCATGGTCAGACAGAGATTCCGAAATCAGATACTGGACTTTAAGGCGTACCCAGCAACAGATATAGACTCACATCACAATATAGTAGTGATGAAGAGTAGGCTAAAGTTCAAGACATTAGTCAGGAAGAATCAATACGCAAAGAAGTGGGATACAGAAGTACTAAAGAATGACGAGATACGTTTGAAGTTCTCTAACGCTATAGACACAGCAATAAGGAATAGCGCAGTAGGCAGTACAGTTGAAGAGGAATGGACATCTCTAAAAAGGGCCATCACAGAAGTTGGGAAGGAAAACATAGGTACAAAGAAGGTAGCTGCGAAGAAACCATGGGTAACAGAAGAAATACTTCAGTTGATTGATGAAAGAAGGAAGTACAAACATGTTCCGGGAAAATCAGGAATACAGAAATACAAGTCGCTGAGGAATGAAATAAATAGGAAGTGCAGGGAAGCTAAGACGAAATGGCTGCGGGAAAAATGTGAAGACATCGAAAAAGATATGATTGTCGGAAGAACAAACTCAGCATACAGGAAAGTCAAAACAACCTTTGGTGACATTAAAAGCAGCGATGTAACATTAAGAGTGCAACGGGATTCCACTGTTAAATGCAGAGGAGAGAGCAGATAGGTGGAAAGAATACATTGAAAGCCTCTATGAGGGTGAAGATTTGTCTGATGTGACAGAAGATGAAACAGGAGTCGATTTAGAAGAGATAGGGGATCCAGTATTAGAATCTGAATTCAAAAGAGTTTTGGAGGTCAAATAAGGCAGAAGGGATAGATAACATTCCATCAGAATTTCTAAAATCATTGGGGAAAGTGGCAACAAAACGACTATTCACGTTGGTGTGTAGAATATATGAGTCTGGAGATATACCATCTGACTTTCGGAAAAGCATCATCCACACAATTCCGAAGACGGCAAGAGCTGACAAGTGCGAGAATTATCGCACAATCAGCTTAACAGCTCATGCATCGAAGCTGCTTACAAGAATAATATACAGAACAATGAAAATGAAAATTGAGAATGCGCTAGGTGACGATCAGTTTGGCTGGAAAGATGTACCGCCACTGCCGGCCATCATTTTGAACACAACATATAATGATCAGTTGTCTCCTTACCGGTCAAAATCAACATAACTAGTGTATGCACTTCTTCAGTGTGCGCTACCACGGGTATTATACAAATGACGGTTTGGAAACTTTTCGAAACGACCTGCAGTAGAATCCTGGTACAAAAACCACTGACATTCTAATTTGTTATTGTCAACAGGCAATTTTCCATTTAGAAAAGGCGTGTGTTTGCACAAAAATTATACTGTCTAAGTAATATTACAACCTGTTGATTGGCTAAAAAAACAAGTCTCTGACTACCAATCCATCATGCAAAAACCGCACATCAGTAGCATTTTCCATTTCCACAATATTTTCGGTGCAAGTTGTAACTGATGCAATCTGTGTAAGTCCCTTAAGAAGCATCTGTAAGATCTTCAATTACCAACTTTACCGATATTCTTATTACACGCTTCTGTAGGATAAAAATTGGTTTCAACTTAGTAGCAATGTCCCAGAGGATTATGCCATGGGACAGAACTGAGTGAAAGAATGCAAAATATGCTAGCAAACCTGTCAACCGGTCAACACTGTGAGAGAGGCTTCTGAGTGCAAACCAGGCAGAGCTGAGCTTTTTGGGTAACTTACCCACATTCTGGAGTTACTCCAGTTCATTATCCATCTGGATGCCAGAAACCTATGAAGCATCATCCAGTGTACGTCCATTGGTCTCTGCCTCTAGTATCTCTAAATCACTTTTATTTTTTGTAATTCCACAATGTGACTTTTGGAAAGACTATGGGTTAAGCTATTGGTCGAGAGCAGTTTGAAGCCTGTTCCATTAATCTTCTGGCTGCGAATGATATGGGCGTGTTTGGATACATTCTAGTTTTTGAAGAATCCTGAAATGTTCCAAGTAAATTGTTTATGTAGACCAAGAACACAAGTGGCCCAAGTACCGAACCGTGTGGCACACAACGTTTCATGTTTCCACACTCTGAATTTAATGTTGTTCCTTTCGTATCATTTCGTAATGTTAAACTTTTTCTGTTGTTAAGATACGACTCTATTCAAGCAAGAGGAAGACTTTTAATGGCACCCTGTTTCGGTTTTCATACGAGATGTTTTAATCTACACAGATTCCTTTACGAGACAACATAAAACACCAACAGGACAATTTTTATTGTTTAGTTGTTGTAGAATTGTTTTTGTGAGATCATATATTACTTTCTCAGTAGAGAAGCCTTTAAGGAAGGCAAACTGATGTATTCTTAAGTTGTTATTCTCAGAAAGGTGGTTCAATAATCGGTTGTAAGCTGTTTTCTGAAAACTGTTTGAAAACATTGGCAGGAAGGGGATCTATTTATAATTAGAGGTCAGATGCTTATCTTCAATTTTGCATATTGGTGCATATGTCAATCTTCAATATACACCTTGACTCATTACCTTGTAACAAACTTAACTGAAGGGTGGCACTGCTAACTCAGCACAGTAATTTTCTTTTTAGGCTGAGATAACATCATAGTCAGAAAAGTAACAAATTTTTAGTGTCATAATGATCTTTGTAAGGCCTCTAACAGATGACTTACCAAAACTGAACTCTGATGGTGGAATACGTATTCCCTGTCTGCATCTTTTACTGCATCTTGTTTCTGTAGAAAAATTTTTTGCCACTCCATTTTCGAATGCTATTGGGAGGGGTCACTGAATTTGGTAGCCAACGACTTCAATTTTATGTCATCTGTCTCACTTCTGATTTCATCTGGGAGTTCAACATGATTTGCCGAGTTTATTCGGCTCATTGATAATAATGCATCAAGTTTTTCACATCTTGACCTTTCTTTCTGTTTGTTTGGATCATTAATTTCAGCAGCATTATAGGCAGAGAAGTGGAGATAATGGTGCTGTACCACTACTGAAATAAAATAAATTGAACATTGTGTATAAACCTGTTAATTCTTTTATGGCAAATAATTTTATTGCAGTTTTAATGTACACCTTCTAATTGAATTCATATGTATAATTAAACTACACAGTCAGATATGTTTCAGGTCAATTGGATTCTCTAAAACTGAGGATTACATTCTTCTTCTTCTTCTTCATGTTCCAGGCCTCTGTCTTCTGTTTGTAAAGCAAGAAAATAACTACGTTTGATAGCTGGAATATAAGACAGCAAATGAAGCATATCCTGATTTTTCTTTTTCAGCACTTTACCCAAGTGTGGGCAAATTTTTGAAACTGCAACACTACCATAAGCGTGTGGTCACCCTCTACCACGTTTGGGAGCGAAGTTTAGGACATGGAAGTCAATGCCATCATTCAGTGTTTCCTTGTAGAACATTTTGTATGGCTTCCACCATTTTATTTTCAGCCAATTACATGAAACATAGTCCTCATTTTGCTTCCTTCTTACCAATGCATTTTGCAACTGTTTCACTGCTAAAAAGTCAGTATGTTTCATTTCTGTGCGTACAAATTTATTTTTTCCGCCAGTTTTCCTCATTGTTTCAAAAATATCATCTGTGGAATACAGAAACTATTTATTATTTAATTGTTCTTCTATGTGGGCAAAATCCCTGTCATTTGGCAGGTATGAGTGACCTGCGAGCAGGAATTTTAAATCATTGATGTTGACATGAAATTAAGGAGACTGTGTCACTTTCATTAGTGTTAGGCTAATGTTTATGTTCCTATTTTGCCCACCACACGTGTCACTGTACGCAACTACCTGTTTTTGAGAAGTAACATGCTTTTCAGTATATTTCAATAAACAGGTACCAGTACCAATTTCTGTGAACCCCTTGATCCAGATGTTTCTTCCCAAAAATACACATCGATTTTGCAGGCAGTTAAATTGTGGCAGCCAAAATTATACATGTTCATGTTTCATTTGTAGTACGATATCGATGTTGTCAGTTTAGGAAATGCAAGTGGTATTTGTAGGTCAAAGGTAAACACGAACATCTGGGAATCTGCCTCTTTGCTATATGCCGTGTCTGTAGCCACTGCCGTTCTTGCAGCTTCAGCCCTCTTAAGGTGAAGCTCCTTTTCAGTTTAAAGCTTTCTTTTTTCTTCTGCATTGGTAGCAGCCTCTATTTCAAAGCTCAATTTGTCACAGAAAGAACAAATGTCTTCACGTGGTGGTCGAAATGACAGGCTGAAGTCTTTGTTAAAGATTTTTCGAGAGATGTACTCCCCCACAATTGGTTTATTCTGAGATGTGCATTTATCTTTGTATAAATCGTACATTTTGGCCCCACACAGCTCAGTATTTAAAAACCTTTTTTGGGGATTATCATTCTTTGCATAATGGCTCTCGGAAACTGGAAAGCTTTTGATGTGTTTCTTTACGTCATTGATCAACCATTCCGGTACAGAGAATTTGTTCTGATGTCTGCCCTTCAATCAAGGTGAGATGTACCTTCATCCTTGCTTTTTGTTAAAAGACTAGAGAGTCCTCCATTAGAAATGTCAGTAGTATTTAAGAAAAACTTCTTGCATACTATTGCACGGTTTCCATTCACATGTAATCAATATTCATAAATATAGCTTTCCTGAGAACGAGAGCCATCTCTTGGTCATCGACAGTTAACTGAATGATACGTGCATAAACCATTCAGATAATTATTTTGCGGTTAATGTCACCCATACCCCAGAAATTGTCAAATAACGCCTTCCCCTCACCCTCTGAAATTTTATTGAAACATTTACGTGCACACCTGCAGTCCACACTGCAAAATGTTTTTGGAGGAATTATTTTACCAGTTGCCGTGACGTATAACTTCCCAGTGTTCCATTTTTTTTAGAATGTGTTTTTCATATGTGTCCGTTTTCCTTGCACCCTTCATGCTCCGAGCACGCTTTCTTTTTGTCTGCATATTTGCGGCTGCACCATTTGCTCAGGCATCAGTGACAGTGTCTCCTGTTTCGTCATTTTTTGCACTTTCATTGGAAGTTTCGTCGTCAAGTACTGGTATCTATATTGAAAGTAACACAAGTTATGATTTTTACAGCACCAGATGATTGAAAACATACGTATATGTGAAATACATTAAGATGGGCACCCTCAGTTCCCACTGTTATTGTCAAATTATCCTTCATTCTCGCATGTTTCTTTTTCGGAACAAAATGTCTATAATACTCAGAGAAAAGTAATTAAATTCTTTTTACCTGCAATCGCTTGGAAATCTGGATCATTGACCGTATCACAGTCACTTGATAATGCTCCTGAATCCATCATCTTCGCAAGAAATAGCAACACGATGCAATGCACATAAGCAAACGGACTTGTACCACTACCGAAATAAATTCCTGCTTGCTTTCCCTAATGCGTCAGCATTGAGGTGCACTCTGTTGGCAGCTGGAAAAAGCTGGAGCTGTCCCACTATGCAAATAAATTAGAAACGAATTGTGTGAGTACGTACGTGAGGTTAACTCAAATTTTCTAAAAATTGGTCTTGTCCTACTATTGAAATAAGCCGTTCGTATTAGCGCTGAATGAAATAACAGTCTGAAAGTAGGTTGTAATTGGACCAGTTTGGGTCCGTAAGAAGCACTTAAATTTTTCTGTGCGAGCCTTGATTTCTTTTATTTTATAGTGATGATCATTTCTCCCTATGTAGGTGGGTGCCAACAGAATGTTTTCCCAATCGGAGGAGAAAATTGGTGATTGGAATTTCATGAGAAGATCCCGTCGCAACAAAAAACGCCTTTGTTTTAATGATTGCCACTCCAATTCACGTATCATTTCCGTGACACTATCTCCCCTATTTCGTGATAATACAAAACGAGCCTTTTCGATGTCATCTGTCAGTCCCACCTGATGCGGATCCCACACGGCACAGCAGTAATCCAGAATAGGGCGGACAAGCGCGGTGTAAGCAGCCTCTTTAGTAGACCTGTTGCACCGTTGAAGTGAATCGAAGTCTTTGGTTTACTCTAGCACAACACTATCTATGTGATCGTTCCAATTTAGTAATTGTAATCCTTAAGTATTTAGTTGAATTTACAGCCTTCAGGTTTTTGAGACTTACCGTGTAAATCGAAATTTAGCGGATTTATTGTAGTACTTCACACTTTTCTTTATTCATGGTCATTTGCCACTTTTCGCACCATACAGATATCGTAACAAAGGATACGATTTGCAGAGTCTGCTTTGAGTAAAACACAACTTCTTGTTTCTATTTAAATAGGAAAACAGCTTTACGGCTTGTAATGTCTCGTTTCCTAATTTTACTTCGACTGTACCACTTTATTCAATTCGACTATACTCTGTTACTCTTCTGTTGACGTACATCATATGATCTATTTTCAAAACATGATTCACTCCGTTCAACTGATGTTACAACGTCATCCGTAAACCTTAAAATGTTATTGCTTTACTTCGAATTTTGTTTCCGTTAGGGCTCCAAGTTATCATTAATATGTGGGTTCCAAATTATCATTCATACGTGAGAAATACCAGCCCCTGTGCTGCGTGTTGTGTTTTGCGAGCCACTTTATGACCTTTCCAAATGTTCACTATGCACCAAAACATATGAAGATTGATTTACTCTTAGAAGCATCCAAGTCATAGATACATACACACTACAATTAAATAAACCTAATTTGCTTCCTCAGTTAAAACTTAAGTTGTAATGCAGCATTTCCGTACGAAATTACGAGCACTTTAAATTGACTTTACAACAAAACATAAATTTAGAACGAAAACTTAAAGAACAGACGCCTCACAAGGGGACATTTATAAGTGGCGTTAACGACCTATATGAAACTTTACATGTGTGCAGAGGGAGCAAAATAGTGCAATAATTACTATTTGGTATGCGTCCAGTTTCGCTTTTAAGGGGTAAAACACTCCAAAAGGTAGGTTGGGTTTTTGGGCTTATAGGGGATATCTTCGAAACGATGCCTTTCACATAAACGTTGATGGGTAAATTAATACTCTTGAAAACTATGTAATCAACTTCTGTAATAATGTAAAATTTTGTAAAATATCACACCATCATGGATAATTCTGAATAATGAAATCTTTTATTATAATACAAATTAAGGAATATTTAAAGCCACACACATCTCTGTGTAATGAAACTGGTTTCTGAGATACAATTTTTGGAAAATAAGTTGTACACAATGTGCTGTTGGAATTTTTTCTATGTTCCTCATTAAAATATCTAAAAAATTCATTGTTATTCAAATTATTTACTTACTTTTATTTTTTATGTTTTAAATTGTTAATTTACGTTTCACATTCGTAGTTTCTTGTTTTTTATTTAATTTTTTAGTTTACCATTTCACGTATGTGTCATTTGTTAATTGAAAATGATACATAACTTATTATCATAATAGAAAACGATTACAATAATGATAATAGGTAACGAAACGCATAAGTTAACGAAACGCTTAAAACATAAAATTTTTTGTACTATGCACACAAAATGAACGAAACTTCTTCACGTAATATACATGACAGAGAAGACAATATAGTACAAAATTCAGCAGGATTTCAAATTGCACGGTATAAGCTCATTCTGTGTGATATGCATTTACTGATTGGAATAGAAAAATTGTTGACTGGTTGGTGAGAGAGAAATAATTTAATAATTCTGAAAAACAGATACGCCCGCAATTTGAGGATGATTCTCGATGGAATGTTATTCACAGCACTCGAAAGGGATTTACGTTAGCGAGAGTTAAGAATAGGTTGTTTTCTAGTGTCATACTTCATTATTATGGTTAGTTTTACGATCTAGTAAAAATACCTGTCTAGCTTTAGATCGGTATGCAGGAGGCGGAGGGCTTCTCTGTTGAGCTGACCTGGAGGAAAGTATTGTTCCTTTTATGTTTTGATCGTGAAATCGGAAAGTTAAGACTGCAAGCTGTTGACAATGATGTCAATTATACTCGCTTCATTTTTACTTACCGCGCAAGTGGTCATATTAACACTGTCCCAGCCACCCAGGAATTAAACCGCTTCCCCTTTCCGCCTTTTTATTATTATTTATTGCAGCTTTTCATCGAGTGATCCTCTAAATTGACTTGTATCAGGCATATTTCAGTACACTGCTAAGCCTTGGCGAAGAAAATTGATTATGTACTAGTGACAGCATCTTGATTGTATTGTTCGTCAAGTGGAGACTGACTTCACAATCATTCAACACAACTAAATCTGCAGACTTTCACACAAAGTTCTTTCAACACATACTATGAGGTAGGGTCTCCGGGATTCCTATGTTTCAACCGAGATTTAAGGGAGAAATCGTTTGAAATTTTAATTTGTGTCACACGACATTTATTTTTACAATTATTTAAATGTTGTTCATACGCTCCCTGTTTATTTTATTGCATTAAATAAAGCCTGTGGCGTTTTACTGTTTATCACACAAAATCACACACTTTTGTGTGGTCTTTACAAACAGTAAACATAAATGGACTCTTAGAGAACCGAAATTTACGTTATAAAAAAATTATACTCCCTCTGTAGCAAGTAAATTTCCACATAAAACAAAACTGCATTGTTTAAATTAACACACAAAATTTCCACTCGAGAGGTAAAAAATAAAGTGTGCAAAATTGTTGCTGGGGTCTATATTACTTTTAACAGACAAATCCCCATCACAGGTGCCCAGAAGTTCTTCCTCTGAATGATGGTCTTGTCTGATAACAGAATTGTAATCACTGGCTATTTTAAAACCGTCGTATTTTTTGTCTATTTCTTGATTACGTAACCGACACCTTACTCCGTCCACTGACTAACGATTTCATCAAACTTTGGAAAGTTAAAACTCTCACATCGATGAAAGTTAAAACTCTCACATCGATGAAAGTTAAAACTCTCACATCGATGCGAACACATTTTGTACTATACATTACCGAAGCTGTGAGACCGGGCGTGAGTCGTGCTTCGGTAGCTCAGATGGTAGAGCACTTGCCCGCGAAAGGCAAAGGTCCCGAGTTCGAGTCTCGGTCGGGCACACAGTTTTAATCTGCCAGGAAGTTTCATATCAGCGCACACTCCGCTGCAGAGTGAAAATCTCATTCTGGAGACAGTACAACCTTCCTTACTATTGACCACTGGATGGACAATTCTCGTGACACTGCTCCAGCACTTGCACTAAACGGGGCACATGTGCATGGTCAGTTACAGCAACAGCAAGTTCGTCAGTAACTTCCATCGGCAAAGAACCTCTTCCTTTGCAGGTGCCAAACCAAGCTCTCCTGTGTTTTCAGAATTTCATTATCATGTTCTTTGTACTATTTAATGGTATGGGGCCTGTCCTCAAACCACTCATTCGGCGACACTCTCTCAGTGCAGCACTGTATTGCTGCCTTTCGCATAAAACACTTTCACTTACAGAGCACGGTCTATTTCTCGACAATGATACTGTCCGTTCACATTATGGCTTGTCAAACGGCAGCATGGAAGTCGTACCGTCATACAAACACTGTACGGCGTCAGATTTGCACCAGGCGGCCAAAACTGGAACTAATCTTTTTCCAGCGTAAATCAGTTCCAGATTAATCCATCAGCACATCTACTAAGTCCCACTGCCATACAATAATTACAGTCCATACTCTACCTCGGTCAGTACCTGCACTTTAATTGTAACCACCCGATTTTACGAAAGGATACACTCAGGTCTCTGTGTGCGATCCCTAAAATTTGACAAGTTAACTTAGAACCACTACGCAAAGCAGTCAGTAATTGTTACGAGTTGTTACATATGCTGACGATTTGTTACTTTTAATGCACGCCGACAGCCGAGATATGCCCGAAAATTAATGTGCAAACTACTTGGAATGTTGCGTGAGTGGTGATCGTAGGTGCATCTCAAGATGGTTGCAGAGTAGTCGACATATACTTTACTGAAAGGGATACCTTTCAGAGATCCTTCGATTAAAATAAACCTGGAGATAACTGGAGATATTTGAGTGTACCCCTGGATAAACACTGGACACCATGCCTACATAGAAATTACAGCAAGGAAACGGGAATTCTATAATGAAAAAAATTATTAATAGGGGACACAGGAAGTTCCGTTATTGCCCCTGAGTGTTAATAGACTGTATCATGAGTCTATATCAGCTGCAATTGTGGACTATGCTGCCAGTGATTGGGAGTATAATGTACGACTAGTCAAACTTGTCGTCGCAGTGAGAAAAGTGGAGCGAGAAATTATGCTTTGAGGCTGTGGAGCATTCAGCAGCATGTCTACAGAAGTCCTAAGTACACCAATACGGTTATATCCCCTGGACGCACAATGCAAAAATAAGAAAAAAGGCTGTCCTCTAATGGCTCAAGAATAAACAATATGAAAAAAATCCATGGAGTTCTCGGAGAACCAGCAACAAACCCAATAGTAATAAAGAATTTAATGTTCGCAGAATGACAGCAGAGATTGAGCCTCATCAGACTCAGGAAGGAGGAGATCTCACTTTCTTCCTGGCGTAGTAGAATGGCTTCAGATGACACATTTTGAACCAAGTAGGAGCTAGTCCACTACCTTACTGGACGTGGTCCGTATCCCTCATAGCTGAACAGAACTGGTAGATGGGCAACGACCTGCAGTGACTGTGTCGAAATCGCCGCACCAGATCATTTTCTATGGGAAGGTTCCATAGCTGAAGACATACCAAGGACTGCTAGGCATCCTTTAAGAGGTAAAACGGTTTATGACATAATTAGAGTAAAAGAAGGCTTTGATACCTAAAATGTTGTAGATGATGCTGTCGCAGGCAAAGCATGGCATTACAGAAGCCAACAGACACCACAACTGTGACGAATAAGGACTGTATGCGATCCGAGGGAATGCAGACGAAGTCAGATTTCTCTGTCCTCACTTGGCCCTGGAACGGAATAAATGAAGGGAGGTGGTCACAAGTGTATGCAAGAAGGCCGAGACGAATCAGTGAAACGTAAGTAATATGCTTTGATCCGTTAGTATGTCGTCCGCAGAAAGCAAAATTATGCTGGACGCGACAGCATCGCCGATACGCTATGGAATGTACCGAGAAAGTAGATACGTTTCGACAGAACTAAATTCTATGCGTATATTTATATACGTTTCAGACCACGATAAAGACAAATAGTGATCATTTGTAATCACAGTAGAAATGTCGGAATACTGGTATTAGTAATAGCAGCATTTTTTTCCAGTTACAGTAATAGCATTTGCTGAAAAATAAATAAATAAAAATATAGGTGGTGGTAGAACCATTAGCCACATTTTTGTAATTGTAATAGTTCTATTATTTGTTATTATATAAGTAGTATATGGTGCTGTAACAGCAGTAATATCCGTAGGTATAATGGTAATTGTAAATTAGTCGAGATAATTTGAAATAACAAAAACCTATGACTCTCTATCACAGTAAGGGAAGACCGAACTGAAGGTGGACAGAGGTGCCGTAGGAAAACAATTAATAGCCATTCAAATGTTAGAGTGATAGTAGTAGAGATAAATAAATAGAAGGAAAGACAGTATTATAAACAATGAAACCCTAAGTTACGTTAATAAATGATTAAAAAAACTAAGCTGATTTTCCTTAAAATTGACACACCTGCAATTCTGTACGTAACGTAATCAAGGAAGTAGACTATTATAAACACAGTAAAAAAATTCTCACCGTCCCTATTAATAAGTATAAATAAAACAAATGTCGTACTAGACTAATACGAGAACACGCTGTCGAATGGGCACATGTCATTCCGCTTTTTTGGCCAAATCATTTTGTTGGAATGGGACGCAAATCGACGTTTCCGTCGACACTGGACTTCGCATGAAAGACTCGATGAGTAGTATTAGTCAGCGATGAATCCAGCTAAACATTGGAAAATCCAAATTAGAAATATCCGCCTAAACATCAGAGGAAATGCGCTAGACACTTGTAGGAGAGACTCTTGGTATACAGATACAGTGTGTAAACTTTTAGATGGCAGACCTCTCCCTAGTCCTGAATCGGTAGAAGTCGGTAATCGTCGGGAGGCTTCGGTAGGCACGCAGTTTCAACTGCTGCCAACATTACGTAGCTGACTGTGTTGTACAAGGTAGCCATTGTCGTCTGCTTCGTTATTGTTTTGAGCTGTACTGTTCTGCGTGTTTTATTGTGAAGTTGTTCTAAACATTATCAAAATGAGTGAAGAGGCAGTTGCTGGCCCATCTCGGGAGTTTTTTTAGGAATACGCCCATGGTTTTATATACTTTTTTAACACGTTTGCGAAACGTGTTGCGAATAGTGTTAGTAGTGAAGAAATAATAGAACAAAACGTCATGCCTGACGCGGCACTTTTTCACGGATCTCTATGTTTACCACGTCATACCTCCTGAATTATATGTCGTAAAGAGACATAAATTTGCCGGCGCATTTACTGATATATGTGGATACTGTATGGGAAATTTGTTGCGATTGGAGTTAATAGTAACGAAATAATACATTAAAACGTCATGCCTGCTGTGGCAGATTTACGGTATGTACTGAGAAAATGTAGTAAGCGACAACCTTTTTTCCTTTCATTATTTTGTGGGGGGTGTCAGCGAGAAAAAGTTTCGTCAAGGTTTGAAATTGTATGTAACGTTTGTTGCTAGCCGCTAAGTGCTCTCATTCTCAAATAGTGGATGCATAAATCTGGGTATTTTCCCACGGTGGCATCTCATTGTTTATGACGTCATATCTCCTCAAGAATGTGTCTTATTTCTTTTTTTTCGGCTAGGAACCTTCGTGGGCGTACGGACAACAAATCACAAAAATTTCATCGCAATCGGATGAATGGTTTGGGAACGCACAGAAGACAGACATACATACATTCATTTTTATATATAGAGATTGATAGTTACTTTATACTATATGACCTGTTTAAGTATATTTAAATTTTTATAATTAATAGTTTAACATTGCGGGGAATGAAGTAAAATCAAAAAGAAATAGCGAACCTGGGTCCTCTGCTTGACAAGCCTTTACCTAATCAATTGCGCTACGCATGCTACAGTGACATATTTGTTGAAACATTGTCCATTACGCTTTTAGGGGGTTCGGAGAACAACTCACCAAAGTTTCATTGCAATCGGATGAATGGTTTGTGAGCGCATAGTAGACAAACATACATAAATTCATTTATATATATATATATATATATATATATATATATATATATATATTAATGTACATGATGATTTCAGCTTCGTTTACGAACAACGTTTAAAGCGAGTTTTACTTCCAAGCCTTTCGTCTGCTTTCGTGTAAGCATGACGCGCAATTTGTAGTGCCAGCACTGCAACTGGTAGGCGTGCCTTGTCCTCCCCCCCTCCCCCCCCCCCCAACGGCTCCTCACCTCTCGCCAGCCAATGCTTGCTTCCTCCTCTCCCCGCACTCCCCTCACAACTCTGCCGTCTTACAGTTAACACACTGTATAAACCGGTTTGTTGTAATTGTGTAATCAAATGCGGGTACTCACATAGGCCGAGTGGGGGCTGTAACTGTAGTGTGGCAATGAAATTGGTAGATATTCCAAAGCATTAATGAAGGACCATGTCCTCGTGTGATTCAGGTTCTCGGTTTTAGTTTCCTTTGTGGAAATTACTCTTAAAATTGCTAACATTTAATCAAAGTCCAAATCGCCTTTTATTCACAGCGAGAAAACAGGCTTTTTAGAGAATGATTTCTATTAGCTAAACCTGAAACGAGAGCGTTGCTTGACTCCTCTTTTCTCGTACCCTTTTTAAAAAGTGTTCTGAAGCAAACACGGTGTCTTAATCAAAACAGAACAGAATGCTCTATTCCAACAATAGTTCCACATAAAAGACGATTTTTTAATTAAATTCAATTAATGAAAATACCAATAAGTATAGATTCATAATATTGAAAATACATTTTCTTGACAATATAAGATCCCACATCTCTACTCCTCAAATCAAATGTTATCATGTGATATACATAATACAAAATGCTAATCCATTTTTATTTTGGTATTTTATAGTGATTTTTGTTTCCATCTGTTTCAGAACTTCTGTTATATCTATGTACGTATAAAGCAGAGTAGCCGGCCGGTGTGGCTGTGTGGTTCTTGGCGCTTCAGTATGGAACCGTGTGACCACTATCGTCGCAGGTTCGAATCCTGCCTCGGGCGTGGATGTGTGTGATGTGCTTACGTTAGTTAGGTTTAAGTCGTTCTAAGTTCTAGGGGACTGATGACCACAGATGTTAAGTCCCATAGTGCTCAGAGCCATTATAAACAGAGTACATGTGAACATATGTATATCTCCAGGATCTCCTCCCAAACTCCTGGACTGATTTGAACCAAATTTGGCACAGAAACAGCAGGGCTCACGAATATCAGCACTGTGGGATTTATACACTCCTACTTCCAATAGGAGCGGGGGTATGGATAAATTTCTGTTTTCTCCAGCGCCTGGAATATAGGCATATACGCTGCCCCACACGACTGCCGTATTATATGGGGATAGTATCAGCCCACTTATCCACCTTGCTCTGCGGTACAGACTACACATCAGGAACAAGACACAGTTTTCCAGTCCTCAATGTGTAGGTTGCCCTGCATGACACCTGTGTTTGAGAGTATCATCAGCCTACTTTGTCGACATCTTTTGCAGAGGCCACCTGTGCAGATGGACACATCTGACCAGGGATTGGAGAGAAGATGGATAGTCAAAGAGGGGATGGATGTGGTGCTTGGAGAAAAGGGGAAGGAAAGATGAACAGAGAGGAGATGGAGGGGGTTGTGCTGACAGAAAAGGGGGGGGAGGATTAAATGGAGAGGAAAGAGATAGAAAGAAGGAAGGAGGTGTTTTGTGCTGATAGCAGGAGCTACACCTGTGGACAGACATGGCTGCATACAGAGAGAGGATAGGGAGGAAATGGATTGTGAGAGAGTAGATGTATATGCTGGACATAGAAATGGGATAGCAGGAGATGGAAGGGGTGGATGAAAGAGATGGACAGAGAGTTGAGTGAGGTCAGAATCGACAGTGGGAGTGGGAGGAGGAGATATACGATGAGAGTGGAGATATTCTTGAGGCAGGTGGAAGATATAATGGGGTAGTGCGGAGATGGGAAAGGAAGGGAGTGGGAAGATATGGACAGAGGAAGGGGAAGAGGATGCGGAAACAGGGAGAGGGAAGAAGATGTAGCAAGAGAAAGGGGCAGGGGAGATGGATAGAGAGAAGGCGAGGTGTAGAAGGAAAGAGAGAATGGGAAGGAGGGAAGGACAAATGGGAGGATGAGGTGGGCAGAGATATGGGAGAGAGAAAGAGGTGAACACAGAGATGGGGGTGGAAGAGATGCCTGCAATATAAAGGGTGAAGAAAAAATGCCGTAGACAAAGGTCAGCATGCAACTCCTCATCCACATATAAGATAAACGTTTATATAACAAAATCAGATCAGGTGCATTTTGAAACCGCATTTGTGAAAATGAGGAGCTGTCAACAGGGTCACATAGGGCAGTCCTTCAGAATGTATAGAAGAATGTATATCACCCCACACTACTGTACGAGCTGTCATAGCTCTCTGGCTAGACTGCTGGGACCTCAAACTCACATCCACCGTGGAGATAAGGTTCGAATCCTCTTCAGGTTCCATTATTATTTTTTAGACCCCTATTTCCTACTTCTCGTCGTTTATAAGCAGGACATAATTTTTTCACATGGTAATAGCCTATCACATGACAGTGGGGTCCTTTAAACTGCATGTATGTTTGTACTTACATCACTGTGCACAACCATGACTGGTCGTGTCAAGTTTATACATGGCGACTTCCCAATGGAATACACAGACTATGTATAAAATGATACGTTTTGGTTCTGGGTGTATCTAACAACCAAGTTGCCACTGCTGCTCATGTGTATTCTGCACAGTACCCTCAAAGACGCCATCCCGATAAGAATGTTTTCGTTGCCCAGAGCAATGCCTTCACGAAACTTGTAACTTTCGTCTAAAAGGAATTAACGGAAGTGGTCGAAGGACTAAATGTACTCCGCAGACAGTGGACGCGATTCTTGTGACAGTTCACAAATCACCTCAGAAAAGTACCCATGATATTGCAAGATAGTTCAGATATCTCAAAGACCGGTTGCTGAAGTGTTGCACGATAAAGAACGGCATCCATATCACTAAGTGTTAACTCTGTACCAACGGCTAGAAGACAATAGTCGATAAGCACAGTTTTGTGAATGGCTTTTGCACCAGGTGGGAGATAACTAACATTTTGTAATAATGTGATATGGACTGACGAATCTAGCATCACTAATGGAGGTATTTTCAAACTCCACAACTGCCATTATTGGTCATAACTATACCCACACGTCGTCCATGAATATAGTTTTCAAGCACGCTATGGCATAAATTGTGGGCTGGAATCGTGCGAGGAAAAGTTGAATGCTCTCCTGTATCGTACATTTATTTCCATTACTTTGCCTGATGCATGTGAAAACGGTCTACCTGGTGTTCAGCGACAGTTGTAGTTTCAGCATGATGGTGCACCGTCACACTTTGGAATGAATGTATGTAATTATTTAAATGAAGCGTTTCCAGGAAAATGGATTGATTGCAGAGGTCAAATTTTCTGGCCTCCACCTTCCACGGACCTTAATCTATTAGATTTTTATTTGTGGGGACACTTATAGGAATACGTTTGTGTCACTCTGCCCACGGAAGGACACGACCTAACACTATGGGTTCATGCCGCTTTGGCAGTGGTGGATGCAAGTGTGTTGCGTAGGGCCGAGCAAAGTATGATCCAGCAAGAGGTGAAGTGTTTGCAAGTGCACGATGGTCACTTTGAATATCTTCCCTAAAGTGACCGCTGCTCTTACGTGTATGTAATAGTTGTGTGGAGGTAAGCTTGGACGTCAGACATACAGAACGGACTCATTGTGCGTAATAAAAAGCGCAGTCTAGTGTGGCCTACCTATTGTGTTTCCTGTACCTCACTGATTACAGACGATATTACTGTATCCACTGTCATTTCCTGTTGGCTTTCTTTGTTGGCCTTATTTGTGTCATGGACGAAACAAAGCGGCCGTTTACATCTGTAAGAAGTTCATGTTACGTCTTAAATGAAGATGACAATAACAGAAAGATATACACAGGATATCGTATTTGCAGGTGTAAATTCGAAAATTCGATGAAGTTCAAGCTACCCATTCGTGCCCACATTGCACGCTGTTACAGCGTTGCGATCCTCATTTTTTAAATCGCATTTCTATTAAACTTATTGGCAGAGATAGGCTTTGCTACATACACTTCTATCTCGAACTGAGGTCAGGAGTCGCGTGGCAGCTGCAAAGTGCGGCATTTATTCCTCACCCTGAAAAAGTTGAAACATTTGTAATATTTCTGGCTTATTCAGCCATCATATTAGGCTCCAGGAAGCTATTCTCAGGGCAGTGGAGATGCAAGAAGCATAGAGGTGACGCAATGTGGGATGAGGTACCGATGACAGATGTTATATTCGGTACCATTCCCGTGAGAAAGACCGCCTGCATGATGCTACTGCTCTGTGATTGGCTGCTGTGTTCGGCGGTAGGGCTCCAAAACGTTAAACTTTAGTTGCTATTATTAATTAAACCTGTCATCCAAATTACTTCATTTTTTAAATAAACATCTCTCAACAGCCAGCTATCAATCAGTCATTTCAAAATTATTAAAATCAAAGTATTATTAAAACAAAAGACTGACGATATTACTGCCGATGCTCTTCGGTGGCGTTCGGGTCACGCCTTGATGGCTTGGCGCGCGAAGTGTCTCGGGCAGTCCGGCTCTCCAGTGCTGACCGTTCCAGTAGACAGATATGTTGTCTGTTATAGCAGTATTTGTTTCACGCAATTTTATTTACTACAGTTCCGACCGCAACTAGGTACAGACATGCTGTCTGTAATAGTAGTATTTGATTCATGCAATTTTATTCTCCAGTTCTGACGGTTCCAGTAGACAGACATGTTGTCTGTGGCAGGATGTATTGCATGTTATTTTAGCCAGATATAATGACTGTAGAAATATATGTTCAATACGTTGTGATCAAGAATAGTTTCTCGTGTCTATATCAATTAAAACGCGAGTGGCATTCCAAATGAGTTATAGTTTATTCGTTGCAGCAGTTCCTTGCGAAGTTAATTTCAGCCTCAAGAAAAAGAATCCACGACCTGCGTGCTGTTTTCTGCGCTGGGGACGTCATCATCATGAAGACAGCAGGTTAGTGAAGTGTACAAGAACTTATGTAATTCCACACAGGGCAGTGGAAACAACTAGGCACCTCACGTGTACTGCATGCACAGTACAAACGTGCTCAGTGACACGTCATCTGCAGTAATGCAGAAGAGGTAAAGAATGATGAAAGTTTTAACACTATCTCACCATTTATTCCTTTTTTCTTGCCGTACATTGTTGGCAAAAATGTAGAAAAGTGTTTCATTGATTGTCTTCAGGTTTTTACACGATACTCTAACAAACATTTGTACAGTCCACCCTGTACAAGATCTAAGGATTCATCAGTGAGAGGATAAGGAACGAAAAAGGTCCAGAAATGCATGATTTGCATGCTAATTTATTCAATCGTACATTGTTACAGATACTGCCGTCTAATACGTGCTGTACCAAGCAGGCACAGTTACAGTGTGTGTTAGAAATGATTTCCTTGTGCCTCAAGTCCGCAGCTCGTGGTCGTGCTGTAGCGTTCTCGCTTCCCACGCCCAGGTTCCCGTGTTCAATTCCCGGCGGGGTTAGGGATTTTCTCTGCCTCGTGATGACTGGGTGTTGCGTGATGTCCTTAGGTTAGTTAGGTTTAAGTAATTCTAAGTTCTAGGGGACTGATGACCATAGATGTTAAGTCCCATAGTGCTCAGAGCCATTTGAACCATTTTTGTACCTTGTGCCTCAACCCATACTTGTACGCGCCGTAGCATGTTCTGTCTCACTCGTTTACATCGGCCAGGCTGCATCCGAACACTGTCAAAGGCAACATGAATACACTGCTCCAGTGTCTACACATCTGTAAGGGACTCTGCATACACAGAACTTTTGAGATGGCCCGATAACCAGAAATCGCACGAGATCCGGTGAGCGGGCAGGCCGTGCGACCAGGGAAGACACGACTGAGATGCGTCAGGACGTTAACGGCGAAATGGGCGAGAGCACCATCATGTAGCAGCCACATAATGCTTCGAGTCATCGATGGCACATTTTCCAGCAGGGGAGACAAAGTCACCCAGAAGAAAAGCCCTTAGTTCCTGCCCGTTAAGCGACCTGAGAGGAAGACTGGCGTCAAAATACGGTCGCCAATTATCCAGGCCTACACATTCCAGATGCACCAATACTGATGATTCTCTGTCACCGTACCATGAGGATTCTGCATACTGTCCCACATACGACTGTTATCGAAGTTGGAGATACCACTCCGCGTAAAAGTGGCCTCACCTATGAATTGAACGGATGACACAAATCCCGGAAACGTTGTTGCCTGTGAAGAAATCAGAGACAAAACTGCTTCCGATTTGGAAAGTCTGCCGCAGTACTTGATAAGGATAGCAACAATTGCCATGGGAAACGTTCCGATCGCTCGTCTAGCGTGCCCTATACTGCAGGGCCAACTGCCTCGTACTGACATGGCTGTCGTCTTCCACAGTGTTATTCACATTTTCTACTTAGTCTGGGTGTCCAAACGTTTCAGGTACGTCCTCCAGGATTTCCTGCTTTTTGAAACGACCCGCTCTCAGACAAACGGCCAAACCCTGTTACAAACACTGAATGCTGTGGATGCTGTCGCCGGGGATCGGTCTCCTGACACAACCTTGCTGCCCGCCGCCCGTTGCAAAAAATGGTTCAAATGGCTGTGAGCACCATGGGACTTAACTGCTGAGGTCATCAGTCCCCCAGAACTTAGAACTACTTAAACCTAACTTACCTAAGGACATCACACATATCCATACCCGAGGCAGGCTTCGAACCTGAGACCGTAGCGGTCGCGCGGTGCCAAACTGTAGCGCCTAGAACCGCTCGGCCACTCCGGCTGGCCCGCACGTTGCAATTCGCCTTTCCGTGAGTAAATACCGTGCCGGCAAGTCCTCTATTCGAATACGTAACCGCTATGTACAACGCTTTATCACATCGACTAAAAGGTGAATCAGCAACAGAAGTGAATCTGACACAACATTACCAATTACTACGGCAACAAAGGGCGCTAGGACGTGCCCGACGAAAACATGCATACTGTAACTGTTGCTGCATGGTACAGCGCGCATTAGACCACGGTCCCTGTGACAAAATACACTGCTGGCCATTAAAATTGCTACACCAAGAAGAAATGCAGATGATAAACGGGTATTCATTGGACAAATATATTATACTAGAACTGACATGTGATTACATTTTCACGCAATTTGGGTGCATAGATCCTGAGAAATCATTACCCAGAACAACCACCTCTGGCCGTAATAATGGCCTTGATACGCTTGGGCATTGAGTCAAACAGAGCTTGGATGGCGTGTACAGGTACAGCTGCCCATGCAACTTCAACACGATACCACAGTTCATCAAGAGTAGTGACTGGCGTATTGTGAAGAGCCAGTTGCTCGGCCACCATTGACCAGACATTTTCAGTTGTTGAGACATCTGGAGAATGTGCTGCCAAGGGCACCAGTCGAACATTTTCTGTATCCAGAAAGGCCCCTACAGAACCTGCAAGATGCGGTCGTGCATTATCCTGCTGAAATGTAGGATTTCGCAGGGATCGAATGAAGGGCAGAGCCAGGGGTCGTAACACATATGAAACGTAACGTCCACTGTTGAAAGTGCCGTCAATTCGAACAAGAGGTGACCGAGACGTGTAACCAATGGCACCCCGTACCATCACGCCGGGTGTTACGCCAGTATGGCGATGACGAATACACGCTTCCAGTGTGCGTTCACCGCGATGTCGCCAAACACGGATGCGACCATCCGAAAAAATGAGGTTTTGCCAATCGTGCACCCAGGTTCGTCGTTGAGTACACCCTCGCAGTCGCACCTGTCTGTGATGCAGCGTCAAGGGTAACCGCAGCCATGCTCTCCGAGCTGATAGTCCATGCTGCTGCAAACGTCGTCCAACTGCTCGTGCAGATGATTGTTGTCTTGTAAACGTCCCCATCTGTTGACTCAGGGATCGAGACGGTGGCTGCACGATCCGTTGCAGCCATGCAGATAAGATGCCTGTCATCTCGACTGTTAGTGATACGAGGGCGTTGGGATCCAGCACGGCGTTCCGTATTACCCTCCTGAACCCACCGATTCCATATTCTGCTAACAGTCATTGGATCTCGACCAACGCGAGCAGCAATGTCGCGATACGATAAACCGCAATCGCGATAGCTACAATCCGACCTTTATCAAAGTCGGAAACGTGATGGTACTCATTTCTCCTCCTTACACGAGGCATCACAACAACGTTCCACCAGCCAACGCCGGTCAACTGCTGTTTGTGTATGATAAATCGTTTGGAAACTTTCCTCATGTCAGCACGTTGCACGTGTCTCCACGGGCGCCAGCCTTGGGTGGATGCTCTGAAAAGCTAATCATTTGCATATCACAGCATCTTCTTCCTGTCGGTTAAATTTCGCGTCTGTAGCACGTTATCTTCGTGGTGTAGCAAATTTAATGGCCAGCAGTGTACATGGGATACTAGATGATCAAAAAAATGGTCTCTTGCACGGAAAACAAGTATTTCCGGACATAAATTCGTCAGACCTTTATCCTTTAATCGATGAGTCCCTAGAGTTTGTACATGGTGGAAAAAAATTACCCTGTATGTTTCAGGGAAACATTGTTAGCAAAAATCTTGAAATTTTCTTGACCGATTTTCTTCAGGTATATACATATACACAGACATTTTAAATGAATCAATTTTATGTTATTAGTGTATTTTTTACTTTTATACTTTGACGATGGCGTCATATTATGAACGCTGATTGGCAGTTGTGAAGTAGTGTGGCAGGAAGTAGGCGGAGCCTCTGCGTATTTAAGCTCGTGCTCAGCACTCATAACCATCAGTTAACTTCGTAGCAGCTGAGGAGAGCTCCGCCTACCATCCTAAGGGAGCCATGGGTATAATTTATTTTATTTTATCTTGTTAAATTTTGACGTCATTAGACACTTTCATTTTATTTAAAGATTGGTTTCTAGTATTTCCTAAAATTAATCCACAGGTCTGATGATGGTTATGTAAAAATAACCGAAACCGGTTACCTATATCATTGAAACATAAATGGTGTGATCATGACTGAAGTTTAGTCAAAATATAATAATCTATTGATCACTGTATTCCAAAAATGTTTACCATAATTGTATATACATGAGGTTGTAATAAATGTTTGGATGGGTTCAAACTAATATATATATATATATATATATATATATATATATATATATATATATATATATATATATAAACTGGATATTTGTTACTGGCATATATATTGTTTCTCCTTGTAAATAATTTGGGGAGAGGGTGATGAACAGAGAGGGGGCAAGGAGGGGGAGATCGACAAACAGTGGGGGAAGATGAATATGGATAGAGAGAGGGGGCATGAGGACGTTCGGACACATATCCAATTCTGATACATATTTCGCAATTGTCAAGCAGTCTAGCTTCACTGGTGTATTAAAAACGTGATTTGCATGCAGACTGTCTCTTCATGAGGGTCCAAGATTCTTGTTATGATAGTTTGAATCTTAAAGAAAATTAACCTTCAGGTCGATGTAAAGTCATATAAAAAAACACATAAAAAAAAGTTTTGTAACCCCCCAGTTCCCAGAACTCTTGAAGACAGACGATGACTGTGGATATTGTATCACAGACACAATCCCTTTGACTGTTCAGAAATGTTACTAAACTCGCACAAAGATGTAAACAACTATGCATGAGCAGCGCCTATTAGACGGAGGGGGTCAGACAGCCGATCAGTTCCAGTCGTTCCACCAGGAAGGAGGTCCACGGCTCGTGTTGTCTGTAGTTCAACCATGGCTAGACGGTCAACACCGCGTTTCGATCGCGTCCGCATTGTTACTTTGTGCCAGGAAGGGCTCTCAACAAGGGAAGTGTCCAGGAGTCTTGGAGTGAACCAAAGCGATGTTGTTCGGACATAGAAGAGAAACAGAGAGACAGTAACTGTCGATGACATGCCTTACCCAGGCCGCCCAAGGGCTACTACTGCAGTGGATGACCGATACCTACGGATTATGCCTCGGAGGAACCCTGACAGCAACGCCACCGTGTTGAATAATGCTTTTCGTGCAGGCACAGGACGTCGTGTTACGACTCAAACTGTCCGCAGTAGGCTGCATGATCCACAACTTCACTCCCGACGTCCATGGCGAGGTCCGTCTTTGCAACCACGACACCAGGCAGCGCGGTACAGATGGGCCCATCAACATGCCGGATGGAGCGCTCAGGATTGGCATCACGTTCTCTTCACCGATGAGTGATGCATATGCCTTCAACCAGACAATGGTCGGAGACGTGTCTGGAGGCAACCCGGTCAGGTTGAACGCCTTAGACACACTGTCCAGCGAGTGCAGCCAAGTGGAGGTTTCTTGCTGTTTTGGGATGGCATTATGTGGGGCCGACGTACGCAGCTGGTGGACTTGGAAGGCGCCGTAACGGCTGTACGATACGTGAAAGCCATCCTACGACCGATAGTGCAATCATATCGGCAGCATGTTAGCGAGGCATTCGTCTTCATGGACGACAATACGCGCCCCCATCGTGCATATCTTGTTAACGACTTCATTCAGGATAACGACATCGCTTGACTACAGTGGCCATCTTGTTCTTCAGACTCGAATCCTATCGAACATGCCTGGGATATACTGAAAAGGCCTGTTTATGGACGACTTGACTCACCAACCGCTCTGAGGGATCTACTCGGACTCGACGTGAGGAGTGGGATAATCTGGACCAATAGTGCCTTGATGAACTTTTGAATAGTATGCCACGGCGAATACAGGTATGCATCAGTCAAAGAGGACGTTCTACTAGTTATTAGAGGTACCGGTGCGTACAGCAATCTAGACCACCACCTGTGAAGGTCTCGCTGTATGATGGTAGGTTCCGGAACTCTCGGAACCGATATGATGCAAAACTTTTTTATATGTGTATAATATGCACTAATAGTCATATCGCAAATACGACGAATGGGTTGGTTAATTCCGTAGCAGTGACATCACAATAGATTCATAGGAAGTTACTGCAGTATCTGGCAGCCAATGCCGAACTGGAAGCAGGTTGACATGTGCTGTTTATCACCGTCGAGTAGGAACAGCATTTGCGTGTCTCATGTTATTTGGATTGGCAATGAAAAAAAAAAACATTGCGTAGCGTTCTTCTTTTCATTCGATATTAGAATTAAAACAACCATAGAGATAATGAGAAGACGTTCAAAGGGAACTCGTTAATTTGATAAAAGTAAACACTAAGCAGATCTCAGCGCTGAGGAGATAAGGAAGAAATAATTTGTTCTTTGAATCGTAATTCTGTTAATTGAAGGGTTAGTCTTCACACGTACATTACAAGATTAGGAAATCAATTTACCTGAAATGTCCCAAGGGGCTGCTTCTTCGTCTTACGCAAACAAAGTTATCCATAAACTGATATACACTATCTTGATGTTAAAGCGTTTGTCTTACGACCACCCCACACGCAAATTACAAATTTATGAAATTAATTTACCTGAAAACTCCCAAGTGCCCGCTTGTTAGTAGATAAACAAATTTATCCACAAAGTGACGTACGTCCGCCGCCATACCTATTGTTCCAACGGTTCTGCCGCAAGTGACATCATAAGGCAGTTGTTTTCCGTAGGGAGCAAACGTATAAAAGCGTCACCAGAAACGTATCTGCCAGAATCGATTTAACTATCAGGCAATTGAGAAAACGTGCCCGTGCGTTGTGTTACGGAAGTCGTATCCGTCATGTGCCGGGTGTTACTACTCAAATTCCTTCAATTAGCCGAGCTCTTTCGGACTGTTATGGTTAATACATCTTTGAAGAGGAAGCGTTCGATAGGGTACTTTTAGTTCCCCGGGAGGATCAAACACAATGCAGTACAGCCTCAGTCTATACTCGTCCACAGAGAGCTATGGCGCCACTCCCGCAGACCGGAAGACGTGCGGGTGTAGTTAAGAGCCTGCAGCCGCTACTTTTACTGACTGCGCTCTCTGGAGTACCTCTGTGTCGACCACGTGGCGTTTTTCTAGCTTCTTGCTCCCGTGTCTACAGTATCACTGTGTTAACAATAGTATTGTATTTAGGTTACAACGGGATACAAGAATCGTATTTTTTACTGGAAGAGCAGTTTTGGCACAAATGGGCCATACCAGGTTTAGTTATTTGCACATTAAGCACCACTATGTCAGCTTCTTCTATACTGCTCTTCTCGTGTAACCGCAAAAAAACGTTCTTGGAATTTACGGAGGACATCCACTTCACTGACATCTTTGTTGGATTTACTGCAGAGCGAAGAGACGACAGATTAACATTACCTCTGGTTTGTGTGTCATCTTTCATTCTCTCAGGTTCTGTTGCCACCATCTGTTATTACGCCGTAACACGACAACACTTTCTTGTAGCCGTCGTTGTAAACAATTTTGTGACATTTCTGATCGTAATCCAGTTTGCAGCAGTTTCTTGATTCCTCTGTCTAAGATTCAGGACACTCAATGCTGCACTCAAGGAATGCTTTCAATATGAACTCCAGGACTTTCGGTCACGTGATACGTCATCTGTGTTTAAGATAACCTCAGTCCGCTGTGTTCCTTCTATACACCAGTTATACGTTACTCAGAGGCGCCTGCCACAAGCGAGAAAGCGCGTTCTGGAGATTCAGGTTTGCCATATGAAACTAAGGAAACTGGTTTCCTCTGTGACTGACACATACGCTGCGGTCATCGCTATACATCTAGTACAGAATCTAATGACAAGCATCCAGCATGTATTCTTGGCCATTGCATGTTTATTATATTGGCCTACAGAGACACCGGCAGGGAACGTAATCTACGTATGTTATAGTGTTATATTGTTTCTACAAATAGCAACGTTAATTGTTATCTGCCAAACGACATCTGCGGAAGCGAACAGCACAATCACAATCTCAGAAGAATTACTGACGTTGACTATCGCAGGTTTGTACCCGTATGATTTACTTTTCTGGCTTAAATAAAACTCATTGTTTTGTCGAGGTGTAGTGGGAGTGGTTTTGGTCGGTGGAGGGGGCGCGGGAGGGTTGATGGCGAGACGGGTTGTGGGAGATGGAGCAAGAATTCATATATTTTCAGTCATAATCTGTTCTCTAGATGGGGTGAAATAAAGTTGTTGAGTACAAAATATTTCGGAGGTACTATTCCATTGTCGAAGACTACAGCCGACGTTTCTGGGTGCTATATCCGCGTCAGTTTATTTCAGAACAGTAAAAGCACGACAGAGTTGATAGTTCTCTGAGAGAAGCGTCTCAGACAAGATCAAGAAACAAACAAAATATTTTTTGTGATTTCTTTCATTTCACAATAAAATACCATATTTAATCACTTTTTCGTAGTTGGGCATTTCTCTTCTCTTCACCTCTTTCTATAACTTATTTAGTATGCTAACATTGCTTGATTCATATTCGAATGTTGAACTGTATACTTCTCAAAGAAAGTAGCAAACTGAGACGAGTAATTTAAATCACTTAGTATGCTAATAAATGTCAAACTTCGTGTTATGTATGCAAGAATATAAACAAATTAAGTGTCACACCTACAAAAATCATTTTATAACGACATCGTCCGTTGATTTCTCAGAATGTGTCCTCTCAACCGATCCCTTCTTTAGTCAAATTGCACCACAAATTTCTTTTCTCTCCATTTCTGTTCAATATCTCCGCAGCAGTTACATGATCTACCCATCTAATCTTCATCATTCTTCTATAGCGCCACATTTCAAAAGTTTCTGTTACCTTTTTCTACATCTACATCTACATCCATACTCCGCAAGCCACCTGACGGTGTGTGGCGGAGGGTACCTTGGGTAGCTCTATCGGTTCTCCCTTCTATTCCAGTCTCGTATTGTTCGTGGAAAGAAAGATTCTCGGTATGCCTCTGTGTGGGCTCTAATCTCTCTGATTTTATCCTCATGGTCTCTTCGCGAGATATACGTAGGAGGGAGCAATATACTGCTTGACTCTTCGGTGAAGGTATGTTCTCGAAACTTCAACAAAAGCCCGTATCGAGCTACTGAGCGTCTTACTTGCAGAGTCTTTCACTGGAGTTTATTTATCATCTCCGTAACGCTTTCGCGATTACTAAATGATCCTGTAACGAAGCGCGCTGCTCTCCATTGGATCTTCTCTATCTCTTCTATCAACTCCATCTGGTAGGAATCCCACACCGGTGAGCAGTATTCAAGCAGTGGGCGAACAAGTGTACTGTGACCTACTTCCTTTGTTTTCGGACTGCATTTCCTTAGGATTCTTCCAAAGAATCTCAGTCTGACATCTGCTTTACCGACGATTAATTTTATATGGTCATTCCACTTTAAATTACTCCTAATGCCTACTCCAAGATAATTTATGGAATTAACTGCTTCCAGTTGCTGACCTGCTATATTGTAGCCAGATGATAAAAGATCTTTCTTTCTATGTATTCGCAGCACATTACACTTGTCTACATTGAGATTCAATTGCCATTCCCTGCAACAAGTGTCAGTTCGTTGCAGATCCTCCTGCATTTCAGTACAATTTTCCATTGTTACAACCTCTCGATATACTACAGCATCATCCGCAAAAAGCCTCAGTGAACTTCTGATGTTATCCACAGGGTCATATATATACGACACTCCCCTGCGGCACACCTGAAATCACTCTTACTTCGGAAGACTTCTCTCCATTGAGAATGACATGCTGCGTTCAAACTGTTTGTCGTCCACGTTTCAGTTCCATACAAGGCTACGCTCCAGACCAATGCTTCTACATCTACATCTACATGTACACAGATACTTCTCAGGTCACCGTTTGGCTCTGAGCACTATGGGACTTAACATCTGTGGTCATCAGTCCCCTAGAACTTAGAACTGCTTAAACCTAAGCAACCTAAGGACATCACACACATACATGCACGAGGCAGGATTCGAACCTGCGACCGTAGCGGTCACGCAGTTCCAGACTGAAGCGCCTAGAACCGCACGGCCACAGCGGCCGGCACCCTGAACCACTACTTGTCATTTCCTCTCCTGTTTACTCGCAAATAGATCGACGGAAAGAGACGGTTCGGATGCCTCGATATACGCCCTAATTTCTCGTATCTTATCTTCGTGGTCCTGACGTGTGATGTATGTTGGCGGCAGCAGAATCGTGACAGTCAGCTTCAGATGTCGGTTCTCTAAATTTTCTCAATAGTGTTTCTTGGAAAGAACGTCGCCTTCCCTCCAGAAATTCTCAGTTGAGTTCCCGAAGCTTCTCCATAACATTTACGTGTTGTTCGAATTTACCGGTAATAAATCTAGCTGCCCGCCTCTGGATTGCTTCGATGTCTTCCTTCAGTCCGACCTGTTACAGATAACAAACACTGGAGCAGTGGTCTGGACTAGCGTCCTACATGCGGTCTCCTTTACAGATGAACAACTTTTTCCTAAAATTCTCCCAATAAACCGAAGTCGACTGTTTGCCTTATTTGCCACAATTCTCACATGCCCAGTCCATTTCATATCGCTTTGCAACGTTACGCCCAGATATTTAAAGGACTTGACTGCGTCAAGCAGGACACTAGTAATACTGTATCCGAACGTTACAGGTTTATTGAATGAGATTTTCACTTTGCAGCGGAGTGTGTGCTGAAATGAAACTTCCTGGCAGATCAAGACCGTGTGCTGGACCGAGACTCGAACTCGGGACCTTTACCTTTCGCAGGCAAGTGCTCTACAGTCTGAACTACCCAAGCACGACTCAAGCCCCGTCCTCACAGCTGTACTTCCGCCAGTGCCTCGTCTCCTGCCTTCCAAACTTCACAGAAGCTCTCCTGCGTGTGGCTAAGCCATATCTCCGCAATATCCTTTCTTCCAGGTGTGCTAGTTCTACAAGGTTCGCAGGAGAGCTTCTGTGTAGTTTGGAAGGTAGGAGACTAGGTACTGGCAGAAGTAAAGCTGTGAGGACGGGGCATGAGTCGTGCTTGGGTAGCTCATATGGAAGAGCACTTACCCGCGAAAGGAGGAGGTCCAGAGTTAGAGTCTCGGTCCGGTACGCGGTTTTGATCTACCCGGAAGTTTCATTACAAGTTTATTCTTCCTACTCAACCACAATAACTTACATTTTCCCGCATTTAGGTCCAGCTGCCATTCATCATACCAACCAGAAATTTTGTCTAAGTCGTCTTGTATCTTCTTACAGTCACTCGACTTCGACACCTTACTGTACAACACAGCATCATGAGCAAGCAACCGAAGATTGGTACCAACTCTATCCTCCAAACCATTAATATATATAAAGAACAGTAGCGGTCCTATCACAGTTCCATGGGGCCCTCCTGACGATACCTTTGTCTCTGATGATCACTCGCCGACAAATTATTTAAGAAGTCTTCGAGCCACTCACATATCTGTGAACTTATTCCATATGCTGCTACCTTCGTTAATAGTCAAAACGGGGCACAGTGACAAACGCTGTCCGTAAATCTAGAAATATGCAATCTGCCTGTTGTCCTTCATCCATGGTTCTCTGTATACCATGTGAGAAATGGACAACCTGAGTTTCGCACGAGCGGTGCTTTCTAAAAACCATGCTGATTTGTGGACATAAGATTCTAAGCATCAAGAAAGTTTATTGTACTCTAACTTACGATATTTTCAAGGATTCTACAGCAAACAGATGTTGGGGATATTGGTCTGTAATTTTGCGGGTCCGTTCTTTTACATTTTCTTATATACTGCAGTCAGCTGAGCATTTTTCCAGTCGTTTGGGACTTTGTGCTGGGCGAGAAATTCACGATAAATGCAAGCCTGGAAAGGGGCTAATCCCGTTGAGCACTCTTCGTAAAAACCAATTTGGATTCCATCCAGACGTGGTGATTTACTTGCTTTCAAATCTTTCAGTTGTTTGTCTACGCCAGGAATGCTTATTACTACGTCGTCCATACAGGAGTCTGTCCGATAGTCAAATGATGGCATATTCGTACAGTTCTCCTGTATGAACGATTTCTTGAACGTGAAATTTTAAATTTAAGCTTTCGTTTTGCTATCCTCAGCTGCTGCAGCAGACTGGTCAACAAGAGGCCGAATGGAATCCTAAGACCCGCTTAGCGAATTTACATGCGACCAGACTTTTCTCGGAATCTCTGTCAAATTTTTTTGCTAAGGTGTGACGGTGGTAGTTGTTGTACTCTTCGTACATAGATATTTTCCCAGATGCACGAATCTTTACTAACCTTCGCTTGACGTCATTTGTGCGTTCCCTTTTAAACCTACAATGCAACAGCCTCTGCTTCCTCAGCATCTTACGAATTTCGTTATTAAACCATGGTGGGTCTTTTCTATCCTTTATGCACTTACTAGGCACGTAACTCTCCAGACCACGATTCATAATCTGCTTAAACTTTGCCCATCATTCCTCTACATCTATCTTAGTTTAACTAAGTGTTGGTAAATTTAGAAATTTTTGGTAAGATCTTATGGGACCAAACTGCTGAGGTCATCGGCCCCTAAGCTTACACACTACTTAATGTAACTTGAACTAACTTATGCTAGGGACACCACACATACCCATGCCCGAGGGAAGACTCGAACCTCCAACGGGGGGCAGCTGCTTGAACCGTGGCAACATGCCCTAGACCACGCAGTTACCCAGCGTGGCCAAGTGATGCAAATCACTGTCTAAGTGAGATATTAATAACTGCTTATCTGCTCTATCTACCAGAAATACTCTCATAGCCTTCTTGACTGATTTGTTAACTTTTGTAATCGTAGTTGTTAAATGACGCCATGATCGCTAATCCCCGTTTCTATACTAAGATTTTTGATACGGTAGCTACAAGGTCTTGCAGATGCTTCAATATGTATTCGATGTTAACAAATTTCTCTTCTTCAGAGACGCTTTTCTTGTCATTGTCAGCCTATATTTTATACCTTCTCTACTTCGGCTGTCATAATTTATTTTACTGCAAAAATAGCAAAACTCATATAGACTTTTAGTGCTTCCTCTAATTTCCTTGGCACCATCTAATTCGACTACATTCCATTACCTTTATTCTCCTTTTGTCCGCGTTATCTTATATCGTCCTTTCAAGACACTGTTCATTCCGTTCCATTGCTCTTCCAAGGTCTTTGCTTTCTCTGGCAGAATCACAACGTCAACGACAAACTTCGAAGTTTTTATTTCTTTTAACTGAACTTTGATTACATCTCCTAATATTGTTTTCCCTTCCTTTACTGCTTGCTCAGTGTGCCGGTTGACTAACATAGCTTACAATGCTGTCTCACTCCCTTGCCAGACACTACTTTCCTTTCATGATTATCGACTCTTGTAACTGCCTATGGTTTCTGTGCAAATTGTAAAAAGTCTTTCGCTCCCTGTATTTTACCCCTGCTACCATCAGAATTTCAGAGTCCAAGTCTACAAATGCAATAAACGTAGGTTTGTCTTTCTCTAACACATCTTCTAAGAGAAATCGTAGGGTCAGTATTGCCTCTCGTGTCTCTACACATCTCCGGAATCCGAACTGATATTCTCTGCTGAGGTCAGGTTCTACCAGTTATTCCATTCTTCTGCAAAGGATTAGCGTTAGTGTTTCTCAATCATGATTTATTAAAACTGATAGATCGGTAATAATCACTCTTGTCAGCACCTCCTTTCTTTGGAATTGGAATTACTCCATTTATCTTGAGGTGTGAGGTATGTTACCTGTTTGATACATCTAGCGCACCAGATGAAATAGTTTTGTCATGATTGGCTCTCCCAACGCTGTCAGTAATGCTGGCGGTTTGTCGTCTACTCTAGGGGACTTGTTTCGACTTAAGTCCTTCAGTAGTCTGTCAAATTCTACTCGCAGTGTCATGTTTCCCAACTCATCTTCATCCACGTCCTCTTCTCTTTCTACAATATTGTCTTCAAGTTCATCTCTCCTGGACAGGCCCTCTATATACTCTTTCCACCTATCAGCTTCCCTCCTCTACTTCGTACTGGTGTTCCATCTGAGCTCTTGACATTCGTACAGCTGTTCTTCTTTTGTCCAAAGACCTCTTTAATTTTCATGCAATCTGAATCTCTCTTTCCCGTAGTTATATAGGTTTCTGTATATTCTTACATTTGTCATCTAGTGATTCATGCTACGTTGTTTCTTTTCTTTTACTTCCCGTCACATTCATTATTAAGGCTTTTTTATTCCTTTTTTCCTCCTTCATTTTCTGGCTGCATTTTTACATCCAACGATTTCTATTAGGCCTTGTCTTTTTACCTATTTGGTCCCCTGCTGTCTTTACTGTTCCATCTCTCAAATCTACCAATATTCGTCTTCCATGTATACCCTTCCCCGGGTGTAATCAATCGTTGCTTAGTGCTCACTCTGAAACTTTCAACAACTTCTTATTCTTTTAAATTGGCCAGGTCCCACGTCCTTAATTTCCTAGCTTTTTGCAGTTTCTGCGGTTTTAATCCACAGTTAATACCGAAGAAATCATGGTAAGAGGCCAAAAGTGCCACTGGCAACGTCTTACAGTTTAAAATATGGTTCCAAAATCTCTCTTGCAATTGTATAATCAGTCTGAAACCCACTGGTGTCTCGAGATACCTCTCAAGTATACTACTTTCTTTCATGGTTCTTAAACCATTTGTTAGAAATGATTAAATTGAGCTCTGTGCAACATCATACAACGTGCCATCCTCTTTCATTCCTTTCCCCTAGTCCATATTCGCCTACCGTTTTTTCTTGTCTTCCTTTTCCCAATGTCAAATTCAAGTCTCTGATCACACTTAAATTTTCGTCTCTCTTAACTATATGAGTAATTTCTGTCTCCCCATCATATGCGCAGCTAGTTGGCATATAAAGTTGTACTACTGTGCTGGGTGTGGGCTTTGTGTCTATCTCGGCTACGATAATGCGTTCACTATGTTGTGCATAGTAGCTTACCCGCCTTCCCATTTTCTTATTCATTATTAAACCTACTCCTGCATCACCCCTATGTGATATCGTATTTATAACTATGAACTCACCAGACCAAAAGTCCAGTTCCTCCTACAACCGAACTTCGCTAGCTCCCACTGTATCTTACTTTAAACTGTCCACTTCCATTTTTAAATTTTCTAACCTACCTCCTCATTTAAGAGATATAAAATTCCATGCTGCGTCAGGTACAATGCCAGTTTTATTTTTCCCGATGGCGACCTTCTCCTGGGTAGTCTTCGCTCGGAGATCAGAAAGGGGGAATTATATTACCTTCGGAATACCTTACCCAAGAGGATGGTTCTGAGCATTATGGGACTTAACTGCTGAGGTCATCAGTCCCCTAGAACTTAGAACTACTTAAACCTAACCAACCTAAGGACATCACACACATCCATGCCCGTGGCAGGATTCGAACCTGCGACCGTAGCGGTTGCGCGGTTTCATACTGTAGCGCCTAGAACCGCTCGGCCACTCCGGCCGGCCCCAAGAGGATGACACCATCATTTAACCGGCAGTAGAGCTGCATGTCCTCGGGAAGAAGCAGATAATAATACCTATAACCGTCAATGTAGGTCTTGAAAACGGAACTATAGCTGCTAAACACATTAAATTTAAACAAAAAGAGAAAAGTATTGTTACTGAAGGCGGTATTATGCTAGTTAAAGTAGTCCTAATTTATAACGTACAGAAATTAATATCCTATGGTAGTATGTTGTTCATAAATAACGATTTCA
The DNA here is from genome assembly GCF_021461385.2 of Schistocerca piceifrons. Classification (NCBI taxonomy): domain Eukaryota; kingdom Metazoa; phylum Arthropoda; class Insecta; order Orthoptera; family Acrididae; genus Schistocerca; species Schistocerca piceifrons. The sequence continues at coordinate 988,747,102 of NC_060139.1, forward strand.
CTTATTTTGAAAAGCGGCGCAGTTGTAATTGTAGCAATAAACAAATCACTTTCTTTGCTCACTAACGTACATTCATGTACATACCACTAATATTAATACAGGGTATCTCTTTAAACTATGCTAAACTTGTACATAACCGTACAATTTACGGAGAAGATAAAAACTTGTAACTCTAGATGCTGATGGGCAACTATGCTGCTACTTGAAGAAAAAAAACAGGGCCTTAAGGACGATCTAGTTCTGCACAAAAGATAAAAATGTCAGTATTTTAATATTCGGAAACTACTTTTTTAAGAAATTCTCGATTCATTTATGTCACCAGCTGACGTTACTGCCAATTAACGCGCAACAGCGTGTAGGAAAACACAAATATTCACAAAAGCTAGAAAGTTAAATATACGAGTTTATTAGGAAAACATATTTTTTTTTACAAAAATGGGAAACGTACATAAACAATGCGCACAATTCAGTACTCAAATTAGTGGTATATTCAGGAAGTGGTCTATCTAGCCTTATATACACGGTTCAGTCACATTAACGTGACCCCGCCTACGTTCCAGTTCCGCGTGAAATAACCACTAACAGATGGTAGATGGCAGCACTAGCAGTGGAGCATATGCAGGATGTTACAAAAAGGTACGGCCAAACTTTCAGCGAACATTCCTCATACACAAATAAAGAAAAGATGTTATGTGGACATGTGTCCGGAAACGCTTAATTTCCATGTTAGAGCTCATTTTAGTTTCGTCAGTATGTACTGTACTTCCTCGATTCACCGCCAGTTGGCCCAATTCAAGGAAGGTAATGTTGACTTCGGTGCTTGTGTTACCATGCGACTCATTGGTCTACAGTACTAGCATCAAGCACATCAGTACGTAGCATCAATAGGTTGGTGTTCATCACGAACGTAGTTTTGCAGTCAGTGCAATGTTTACAAATGCGGAGTTGGCAGATGCCCATTTGATGTATGGATTAGCACGGAGCAATAGCCGTGGCGCGGTACGTTTGTATCGAGACAGATTTCCAGAACGAAGGTGTCCCGACAGGGAGACGTTCGAAGCAATTTATCGGCGTCTTAGGGAGCACGGAACATTCCAGCCTATGACTCGCGACTGGGGAAGACCTAGAACGACGAGGACACCTGCAATGGACTAGACAATTCTTCGTGCAGTTGACGATAACCCTAATGTCAGCGTCAGAGAAGTTGCTGCTGTAAAAGGTAACGTTGACCACGTCACTGTATGGAGAGTGCTACGGGAGAAACAGTTGTTTCCGTACCATGTACAGCGTGTGCAGGCACTATCAGCAGTTGATTGGCCTCCACGGGTACACTTCTGCGAATAGTTCATCCAACAATGTGTCAATCCTCATTTCAGTGCAAATGTTCTCTTTACGGATGAGGCTTCATTCCAACGTGATCAAATTGTAAATTTTCACAATCAACATGTGTGGGCTGACGAGAATCCGCACGCAATTGTGCAACCACGTCATCAACACAGATTTTCTGTGAACGTTTGGGCAGGCATTGTTGGTGATGTCTTGATTGGGCCCCATGTTCTTCCACCTACGCTCAATGGAGCACGTTATCATTATTTCATACGGGACACTCTACCTGTGCTGCTAGAACATGTGCCTTTACAAGTACGACACAACATGTGGTTCATGCACGATGGAGCTCCTGCACATTTCAGTCGAAGTGTTCGTACGCTTCTCAACAACAGACTCGGTGACCGATGGATTGGTAGAGGCGGACCAATTCCATGGCCTCCACGCTCTCCTGACCTCAACCCTCTTGACTTTCATTTATGGGGGCATTTGAAAGCTCTTGTCTACGCAACCCCGGTACCAAATGTAGAGACTCTTCGTGCTCGTATTGTGGACGGCTGTGATACAATACGCCATTCTCTAGGGCTGCATCAGCGCATCAGGGATTCCATGCGACGGTGGGTGGATGCATGTATCCTCGCTAATGGAGGACATTTTGAACATTTCCTGTAACGAAGTGTTTGAAGTCACGCTGGTACGTTCTGTTGCTGTGTCTTTCCATTCCATGATTAATGGGATTTGAAGAGAAGTAATAAAATGAGCTCAAACATGGAAAGTAAGCGTTTCTGGACACATAACATATTTTCTTTCTTTGTGTGTGAGGAATGTTTCCTGGAAGTTTGGCCGTACCTTTTTGTAACACCCTGTATAAAGCGAGTCAGAGAGAGAGAGAGAGAGAGAGAGAGAGAGAGAGAGACAGAGAGAGAGAGAGAGACGGAAAACAGTTCAGTCGTTGTCGTTATACGGAAACGGAGTGATTTATCTGACATCCAAAGCCGGCCGAGATGGGCGAGCGTTTCTAGACGCTACAGTCTGGAACCGCGACACCGCTACGGTCGCAGGTTCGAATCCTGCCTCGGGCATGGATGTGTGTGTTGTCCCTAGGTTAGTTAGGTTCAAGTAGTTCTAAGTTCTAGGGGACTGATGACCTCAGAAGTTAAGTTCCATAGTGCTCAGAGCCATTTGAACCATTTTTTTTACATCCAAAACAGCAGGACCGTTGGGTTTCGGGTCAAGGGTGGAAGCATTTACGCAACTGCTACGTTTGTGAACTTTTCACGTGTTGCCGTGGTTAAAGTGCTTATTGAAACGGTTTACTTGCTGACAGTAAGTAAATTAGTCAAAATTTCGACTTGTACAATAGCGACCGAAAAAAACGCAGTTAGACTTCTTCATAATCTATCGTCACAATGAAGCAACCAGCAACATCCAGTGCGACGTTTTTGGAATAACTATATAAATATGCTACGAGCCACTTATGAATGTGGTACAAAAAAAAACCGAAACATGTAATGAAATCAAACTAATATTTCATTAAGGCACTGGTTGCAGCTATTTACAGCTATAGCTGATTTTAGGTACTGTCAAAATTTCCAGAAACATACACTGGAAACAAGCCTAAATTAATTAACAGATATTGACCATATGTTTGTTTAAACGCTGTTGACAAAACTTTACACAGACCTTTCTAGAAATATCTAGATCAGCAACAGTCATCATTAGAACTGCATAGTGTCAGAAAGAATAATGTACTGTCATATGCTGTAACGTGGCTAATTTCCCATTTCAATAATTTGGTATAGCAAACATAGGAAGTTCCAAAGCTTTAACCATGTCTCTGTCTCGGATTTCTCAACACGGTGCTGCTTTTAAATTATCTAGAGGCATTCCTATAACTTTATATTCTGTGAGATCTGGTAGTTAATACTAGTGTACCCTTGTCCCCTAATTTCACTCTGAAATATTTGTCTTTTAGTTGTGCTTAAGTAAATGTAAGTCTTTGACACACATAATATTTCAGTTATCGAGTAAATATTTGGTCGTTGTAGTGTTGTGGGTATTGTGTTGGCCATCCAATTCACCGACAGTCCCGTTATTAATACTGACTGATTAATGTAATAGCTCAAGGCATAATTCATTCCTGTAAAGAAAAATCACGATGGTAGCTATTGTTCCGTGCATTTCGAATACTTCGACTGAATTTTGTTGCAGCCCCATCTTAAATATACTGCACTCGTTTTCTTATGTGCAACGGACGTTTAGTGTGGGAAATTTACACACCAGAAGTTTGTAAAATTACTTCTCATACTGCATATATAAGTTTTTTTTAAGAGAAAGAGGATGTTAAAATGGCTGAAATGGCTCTGAGCACTATGCGACTTAACTTCTGAGGTCATCAGTCGCCTAGAACTTAGAACTAATTAAACCTAACTAACCTAAGGACATCACACACATCCATGCCCGAGGCGGGAGTCGAACCTGCGACCGTAGCGGTCGCTCGGTTCCAGACTGTAGCGCCTAGAACCGCACGGCCACTCCGGCCGGCAGGATGTTAAAATACTGATATTGTTTTGAAGTTAACCTCAGCAGCAAAGAGATTTGCACGTACAAACATATATTCGTCTATGTACTGCATTTTTGTTTTGTTTTCCCTTTGATAGTGCCCGCAAAATCATCGGTGAATTTTTCGTTGTCGAACAAGCGAAGGCATATGCTGAATACCGGAGCAACAAGTTCGCAAGCTGTATATGCATCTAGTTTCCCCTGTAGTCCGGCGGATGGCAGTGCCGTCGAGCACTTGGTCTACGTCCTAGTTGACAACAGATAAGTTCTGTGCTCCGAATGAAAATGCTACTTGCATCAACAAGGCAAAGAAATCAAATGAAATTACGATGTAACTGCAAGACTGAATCTGCATTAGTAAAGTGAGAAACTTGTGTACGTCACATTCTAAGATAACCATCGTGTCATGTACAAATACAAAATATTCTTAAAAGAATCCTATGCTTGCTACTTTTAATGAGAATGCACTACCTTATCGAAAATTTTGTTGCGCAATTATTACAGCGGAAACAAAATATGCGTTTTGGCAGCACTGAGAACTATTAGTCTAATCATTCTAGTATTTCCTGTCAATATCTCGGTACGAAGCAATATTTTAATAACAATTTTTCGAAGATAACGAATTTTAATGGCCCCTTCAAAACCTGCACTTTATGTGTACATCCCCACTGAACAGAAGCTGTACTTGCTCCATAACAAAGTTAGCGGAAATTACTGTCGAAGAACTAACCTCAAACTAATAGTTCGTCTATTAACATCTCGATGAATGTAGAGACTTTAAATAAAGGACTCAGTTAGGACAAGTGGACTGAGTCGGTTTAGTACTATTGTGAATAATACCGGTGAAACTTAATAAATAATATTGGTATATTCTGAAAACACTTGCTCTGTGTAGAGCGACAAACATTTTACACAATGAACTGTCTTTAGCGAATAGCACAATGCTACACAGCTAACACCCGTTCACATTCAATAGGCATGAAAAGCGGTAGTCGTTACTGTTCAGTTTACTCGGCATAAGTACAATCGAAACGTCAACACCTCACTCACCACACGGTACCTCTATATATCAGCCAGCAACACACAAAAATGAGAACTGAATACCAAGTCAAAGTCCTCGGAAACAGTCTTCCGAAACTTTCATAAAGCTGGTAAAACCCTAACCTCACTTTACTTCAGTGCTAAATAATTGGTTTACATACCGCGCTGTATACAATCTGAACTGCTCGCACATCAGAAGCCAATCAAAGAGGAAGAAGTTCTGTACCAAATTCCAGGTGTGGTCGTTCAAAATAGACATCCAAGGGGCTCTCCATAGTTATCGGCTCAGTTGACAACCGCAGACTGACAGCTGCACTGCGTCCAAACTTTAAACAATTTCGCTGTTGCTCGCTCGATTGTAGCTTTTTATTAATGCGCCAATCAGCCAGAAACATTCGCAGCAGACAGTCCTATGTTGCAACAGGTATGAGTTATGTGCCCATGTGAATACTGTAAAATAGCCTTATCTTATGGTGTAGAGTCTTTCTACTATGTATAAGCTAAAACTACTAACAGGCCAAATTCGGGAATTACATCCCTCCACTATTCTCCACATCTGCAAAACCCAGATCTGACCCATCCTCTGTTACATGGACCTCCACCCCACCAAAGTTCTATAAGTCCCACCAAATCCTCGAACACCATGCAGTCCGTCTCGCTTTCCGCATCCGTTTATCTTACCCCACCTGGATCCTACTGCATACCATGTCATCAAATTCCAGCCCTCCTCAGCGAACACCTCTGCATCTCTTATACTATCTCAAACTAGATTTCAGTCACCCCATTGTCTCCTCTGATCACCAACCCTGGTATGATACCGCGCCATCACAAACACATCCCTTCATCAGTATATCTACACACATTCCATATCGTACCACAATGCAACTTCAGCCAAGTCCCTCTCCAAGACAGTGACACCTGCCCTCATACCACCTTTAACTCTTCCCCAGGTATCCAACTCCACATCATCGATCCTCTCTCCTTTTCCCTCTCCATCCATCCCCATGCCTTTCCTCTCATAACCACTGCCCTGCTCAGATAACACACTACTCCTCACCCTCTGTCTATATCACCGACTGTATTTCCCATTCACCTTTACTTCTACCTCTCATCTCCACAGTTTTCCTTTCTAAGAAATCCCTATCCCTCTACCCACATCCCTCAATCCTACGGAATATACACTCTCCTCCTGCAATACTTCGTACCCTAGTACAATTCCTTCAGTACTTTTAGCAGATTTCATCTTCCTGCGATGTTTTTTTGAAATGTATATTTTTTCGTTCTATTCTGTCCGCCCTTGATTTTTAATTTAACATAAAAAACAGCGGCAAATTTAATTTATATTTCTCATTATAGATCTTCTTTAATTCCCTTGGCTAAAGAGCGGAGAATTATACCACTGAGAGCTCACCCCAGTCCACATGGGGCGAGGGGGATGAAATAATAATAAAGAAAAACGTTCTACTACGATATTCATTGTTAATTATTTTTATTATTTGTACCACGTTTCTGGCAATATGGCTTTAAATTATTTTCGCAGTTTTCTCCATAAACCAAGGGACAAAAGGAACCCTAAGATTGGTCGGCTGCAACTCCCCATTCTGGTCGTTACCCTCGTTTCAGTGTAACAGCTGCGTCCTATAGATTCAGCCCATTTGCCTGATACACACATATTTACGGCTGGGAAAACAGTTTTTTTATTCTACTAGGACTTCAAAAAAAGAAAAATAGTTGAAAGCACTGACTCATGCTGCTATATGTGTCCAACATTGTAGACAATTAATGAAAGTCCGATCATAAGGAATATTTTTTCAGACCCGAGATTAAATCTAAGGGTTTTGGTAACACAAACCATTGTTTCGTCCTGGGCGCTGAGTGCATATCAGTGGCAAATACGACTTCAGAATTAACACTGGGAAGTTTGGTAAGACCATTACCGTTCTGCATGTACGTAAACGATCTGTGAGAGAGGGTGAGCACCAACGTGAGACAGTTTGCTCATGACTCTGCCGAGTACTGAAAAGTGTCATCGTTGAGTTTATATAGAGGAATTTGGAGTGACTAGGGCTGAATTTCTACTTGGTATGAAGTATGTGGTATGTTTTAAATGCGGATAAACCTAGGTCAGTGTGGATGGGTAGGACGAACTATCCTGTAATGTTCGAATACTGTATTAATTTTGCCCTCGTAAACTTCGTAACTTAGTCACACCGAGAAAGGGTTCATAGTGGTAGAACAACTGACTCGCATATTGTAGGATGGTCGTCAAATCCTCGTATGCCCATCCAGATTTAGATCTTCTCTAGTTTCCCTAAATGTTTCCAGAATGAGATTTTCACTCTGTAGCGGAGTGTGCGCTGATATGAAACTTCTTGACAGATTAAAACTGTATGCTGGACCAAGACTCGAACTCGGGACCTTTGCCTTTCGCGAGCAGGTGCTCTACCATCTGAGCTACCCAAACATGATTCACGCACCGTTCTCACAGCTTCAGTTCTGCCAGTACCTCGGCTCCTACCTTCCAAACTTTACAGAAGCTCTCCTGCGAACCTTGCAGAACTAGCCATCAAGTTCGTTTTAGAATATGGGTTGGATGGGAATTGTGCTGATACAACCAAAGTGGTTAAGTGGACGTTTGACTTAAAGCGGATAATCTGGGTTTGAATCCCAGGCTAGCACAAATTTTCTCTGGTCGCCATTGAATTCAGTTCAGAGCCCTATTGCAGCCGGTGTCAGAATTTCTATTTCAGTTCATCTAGTGTATTTATAGCTACTGAATTAAGAATAGTGTCTGTTCTTTCGGACATTATATCATTCCATGTAGATAGACTCCTCCTGAACTCTTGAGGGAAACAGCGCGAGGCTGCCAGCAATGAGAATAGTGGAGAGAAAGCGCTATGTAAGTCCTATGCAATAAGTTGAGAATTTGGGCTGTAATGGATGTGTGTTGCATACCTGAATGGTTAGGGCGACCAGCTACATAAAGTGGCATATCTGGGTTCGAATCCCAGTTTAGCACAAATTTTCACTTGTCGCCATAGAATTCATTTCATTCTTGATTGTGGCCAATGTCAGAATTTCTGTTTAATTTCATCTCCCAGTTTCGTTTGATACTCTGAACTCATGGTCAATCTCTAACAATCTAGTCGTTGAGGAAATTTTAAACCTTAGTCTGCCATCTGGGTTTAGCAATGCAAAATTATATGTCACAGAACGAGAACATTAAGTCAGTTATACCGGAGGCTAACGGCCAGCTGCTCTACACTGGAAGAATTCTGGAAAATCATAGTGCACATGTGAAAGAGACTTAGAGCAGAACGCTTTTTAGTCACATTTTTTAGATCCGGACGATTTGCTTGCAATCTGCACCAGGTAGGATTATAGGAAGACATCGACACAATTGAGAGGCGTACTTCAAGACTTATTGCTAGTCTTTATGATCAGTAGGAGAGCATCACGGAAATGACCAATGAGTTTCATTGCGAATCCGTAGAGGGAGGACGATGTTTTTGGAAAATATGGTTGAGCATTTGTGACCAGTTGCAGTACTGTCATACTGTCTCCAGTATTTAGCTTTTTTAAGGACCATAAGGACGAAAAGCTTACTAGCAGTCATTTTTCCCTCCGTTTGGAAGCGGAACAGTTGCATAGTACACCCAGCAGTACAGCGACCTGCAGGGCATGTATGTAGATCCTGATTGTCAATCATTCTCACATGTTTCCTTCCGCTTCGTCTTATGAGGGCATAACTAGTAATTCTACAAGACAAGTAAAGAATAAGTAATATCTTAAATCAGTAGTTTTACTGTGAGCCAGTGACTGCAGTCAGTGACAGGTTACCATCTCGACAGGTGGCGGCAGTGAGGAGCTGTCCCAACAGCTGCGCCAGCTGTCTCACCAGCTGCGCTGCTGCCCTGTCACGTTCAGCGCGTGTTCCCTGTTCAGCGTGGACGGCAGGCTGCTGACGGGCTACGTGGCTGCCGTCGTCACGTACGCCATCATTCTGCTGCAATTCAGCATTCAGCCAGCTGCAGACAGTGCGATGACCCCATCCGCTTGCACTTGTGCTGCCGGGACATGAAGCAGTAACGTCACAGCTCTCACTGAAGTGTTCCAACTGCCTTTCGCATACTCAGGATCTCTATCCCACAACGTGTTGCAGTAACAAACATCTACTTGTTAAACCACTAAAAAAGAAATGTTTCAGATGTGGCACTGTATACAAAAATTGTTGTTTAAATTGATCAAAGTTTCTTTTCTGTTCGGTCATCAGTTTTATGGCGATTGGATGCGGCGTATACAAATTTCTCTAGTGTGCACATCCTCTTTATCTCACAAGGAGACCACACCGCATCGGACTTTTATATTTTTGTGCCTTTATGGCATCCAAAGTTCACAAATCAAGTATCAGTCAGCAGAAGAGCTTCGAAGTAAATCTCAAAAATTGTCAGTGCAATCAATCTTGAAGTTTCCTTAGCATTATATAAAACATTCTCAGACTTCTTGTCGCGCCAGTTCAGGGTAAAACCTCCATCGTCTTCGTCTGGAGCAACTGACAGTGAAAATTGCTGCTGTGATGGCATTACATAACCGGTACACGGTTTCTGAATAGTCGGTAACTACGTAAAGCCGTCGCAGATGGTGTCTAAGTGTGCGCTAGTTGCGCCATCACTGCCGCGTTAACGTAAATATTGCGACGAATATCTCTGGCTGTTCCCCTCTTCAAGAACTCGCTTCTATGCACTGCTAAGATTACATCCGCTTTCATAACTGAAAGTTTTGTGATGCGTCATGATCTCTGCAGCCTCTTTAATTACAGAATCCAAGTGTGTAGGAGCCTGGAACAAAAAGCATTAAAAGAATCTATGAGAAAATCTTCAACCTTGACAGCGGATTTTATCTTAGCGGTTCTTAGGAGCGAGCTCTCGATTAATTAGAAGACTCAGAGTTACTCGTCGCAATATTCGCGCTAAGGCGGCAGTGGTGGCGGGACTAGCCACAGAAGTTGACACCATCTGCGACAGGTTTATGCAATTATCGACCTCTCATAAGCCGTATACGTGCTATACTGTATAAGGCCACCACAGCAGCTGTTTTGGCAGTCAGTTACTCCCGACAGAAACGATAGAGGTAATCGGCGAAAGCTAGAGATTTTATCCCAAACTGACGCGGCAAGAAGTCCTACAATATTTTGTGAGACAGTACGGTCGCGAAAGACTTCGTTCTCTTTCCTGAGCATATTTAATTCTCTAAATTTAGGGCCTTTTTTCAAGAGCTATCGGTTTCCTGTGGCAGAATGCTCGTTAACTATGTTTGCAACTTAAATATTTAAACCATACAGCTTGCTCTACAAGCATTTCTATGAAGCGTATTATACATGAAGGCGAAAAAAATTAATTGTAGTGTTCTTTAATTTAAATAGTATTTAATCCTTTTATAAAAGATTAGTAATTAAGAATTTGTATTTGCAATAAAATCTGAAAGCTTTTACGAGATATGTAATTAGAAATAAGATGGTGTGCATTTTTAATGAAAATTATAGTTAGAAATATGTATGCAACATACTTCCATGAATTTTGTATTCGAATGATGTAGCTAGCGAAATGAACAGAGAAAAAACAAAAAACAAAAATCTCAAGGAGCAGACATTGTTGACAGTCCAGAACTGTCTTAAATATTACAAAATTTATTCGCTGATTGCCACTTATTTAATGTCAACTATAGCAGATAAAAATGTACTAACTATTCGTGACTCGGGAAAAGTTGTGATGGACCAGGACTAGAACCCAGAGTACCCGCTTTTAACGAGCAGTCACCTTAGGCACCTCTGTTTCTGATTTTTATTTTATTTTGTGCAGTGATTTTATTCCTAAATTGAATGTATGTCTGTTGATGATACTTGCAAAGTCTTTGAACATGGCTGCACTTCAGCATGTATGCTTGCAAGAGCTTCAGTGGATTGCGAATAACAACCAGCCAGTTGCAAAATACACTCTTATTAAACCTTGACCATGGTTTCGACAGTTTTAAAACTGTCTTCTTCAGAAGGTATTGCACCTATTAACAATATTAGAGCAGATAAGGTATCATTAAAACGAAAACAGAAATTGCAGGAAGTGTTTACAAATAATTTTAGTGGAGCATTCTTATGTAGAATCTATTTATTTCCATTGTGGGAGTCTTTCACTGTGTCTAGTACATGTGCATGTTATCACTTAATCACTATTTAAAATAGATGATTTAACAGTAGTAGCTCTCAACTGTAGATATTTGTCTTAAAAACTTTATAAAATATCATTTTTTTATACTGGATCCAACAAAGTGTAGTGTGACGCTTGACAGATCTGTATGTATATTGCATTAAATATAAAACATTGTATCAGATCCTGTAGAGTTACTATCTGTAGGATCCGATTCCACAGTTACAGTTTGTACTTAATGTCATATATATACTGTGATAGTGTTCACGGGAGATGAACTTTGGCTGCAGACCTGGACACTAGTGATGACACTGAGTTTTGTTTCACCTTGTTTTCAAAATAAATCTTTTAAGTTGCAATTAATTCCAACTTTCTATTTGGTAGTTTGTACCTGGGACACAACAAACACCACATTTGTTTGTAGCAGTTTCAAAATGCACTGCACTGTTGTCGCTCAATAACCCTTTTGCATGTATGTTTACAGAGATTAAAATAACCTTGCATCGGTCAGAGTCTTCAATGAACTTAGACATCTATCTTTGGTAACAGCCACAGAATAAAAATACCTGTGGAGTTAGCACTGAATAACGCACATATCGCCAATGTTAAACTGAAACAGTCAGGAGACGTTGGTACGACGCTACTATTTACTTTTTTCTTTAATATTGCAATACAGTACACTTGGTTTTCACATATTTATTTATTAGCAACAGCAGTGGTGATGTATTGCTGGTGCTGCAAAGCAATTCTTAATGTGTCAAAACGCAGATGTTACTTTTCATAGGTAAGTGGGTCTAACTGCACTGAGGTGACAAAAGTCATGGTGCAGCGATTTGCACATATACGGATGGTGGTAGCATCGCGTCAACGTAAGGGCAGTGCATTGTCGAAGCTGTCATTTGTACTCAGATGTTTCATGTGAAAATGTTTCCGACGCGCTAATGGCCGGACGACGAGAAGTAACAGACTTTGAACGCGGAACGTTACTTGGAGGTAGATGCATGGAACATTCTGCTTCAGAGATCGTTAGGAAATTCAATATAACGAGATTCACAGTGTGAAGTACGTGCCGAGAGTACCACATTTCCGACATTACCTCTCACCATTGACAACGCATTGGCCGACGGCCTTCACTTAACGATCGAGAGCAGTGGCATTTGTGTAGAGTTGTCAATGCTAACAGACAACTAACACTGCGTGAAATAACTGCAAAAATCATCTCCCACGAACAGTTAGTATATCTATGTCCAACACAGCTGACGTCAAAAAATTCACAATAAGTGAATAAATTCTGTAAGTTCTTTTTTAAACTTCACATATTTTATCATTTATGGAAATGTTTCAGCTGCTGTCAAAGAATTCATAATCAGTGAATAAATTCCGTAAGTGTTTTTTTACATCTTTTCTTCTGATTTTCTCAAGATTTTGTAAAGCTGCGCCAAACTACTTTGGTTGACTGGTATTTGAGTTTCACATACCACGAATATAAAACAACATTAGCACCTAGCGTCTCAATTATTTGTGGGATATTTTACAATATATTTCCTCCCCCACAGTATTTACTCTCAACAGCGTCCTCCAGTACCATGGAATTTATTCGATGTTGTATTACCTCATATCCAACCGGCCAGTCTCTTCTTGTTGTCAATGTTTTCCACGTCTTTCTACTCCTCGCCATCTGTGGTGTTAAAGGGATGATGGTTGAAACGATTTTTTGTTGTGAGCTACTATCCTCTCATCTCATTTACATACACATTTTGAAATACTTAGACTATAGTATCAAAGGTGACATGGATAAAATAGTAGCAGTAACATCACACATTCCTGTGCGGTCTGTGTAAGTTTTGCAGCTCCATGATCAATCCATTGCTAAAACAGCTGGCACCCAGGTGAGCAGAGAGCTCAATGGGCTCCTTTTGATTGAAGTAAAGTCTCTTATACATGCGGTACCTGTTGCTGCAATTAGGAGACTGTGATACACAAAATATAACTTGCATCTGAATCGCAGGGGAAAAATTAATACTTACAACTATATCTATTATTAGTATTTGCATAAATAAGTTTCATTTCAACAAACATAAAACATCCTAATAATTATTTCTTCAGCAACATGGATAATGTTCTGAATACCTTTTCTTTTTTATGCTATTTCTATCATCATTGGAAACAAACAGACATGGGGCAGTAGAACTACTAACTAATATGAATGTCTTTTCTGGAATAGTTCATAAAATTTAGTGAATAATTCACAAATAATGTGGTAATTGACACATGTATATATATCTCTCTATTTCAAGTCACATCTATGACCAAAACCGTTTTAGATCTTGATGGCTGAATATTCCTTTGGTCACTCCTTTTGTATTCGACAGAATATAATTTCCAGGATGAGGTATTTTTGTTATCCTGAAAGGACCCTCGTATTTTAATTGCCACTTCTTATTCAGTCGTTTTATAGCCGATGACTTTGGGTGAGATCTTAGGATAATGTTGTCTCCTACTCGGTGTTTAATAGATTTTGTTACGTGCTTATCATATATACTTTTCTTAAATAAGCGTGGTGCTGGATAGCAACACGTACTTGATTATGAAGTGTCGTTTCATTTACTGGTATGGTTTCATATAATTTAGGTAAATCTTCATTCCATTAGTTAGACTGACAACACCCAAAGAAAACATCATAAAGAGGAAACCCCGTGGATGAGTGTGGTAAATGATTATATATGTTTTCAAATTTTTGTAAATACTCAACCCAACGATAGTGTCGGTGAGGAATATGCGTCCTCATAAATCGATTCAATTCACGAAACACCCGTTCAATAGGGCTACTCTTTGGATTAAACCTGGCAATCTGGATGTGCCCAATACCTTCCCCGCATAGACACTCCTTAAAAGCCCTACACGAGAAATAGGAGGCATTGTCCGTTAGCAAGGTTTTTGGTTTTCCAACATGCACAACGTACTTTTCTTTCAAGATTCTCACCATGGGTTTCACTCTCACAGATCTCAGTGGGTATACCTTCACTAGCTTAGCAAATAGATCATAAAATGCTATCACGTATTTAAAGTTATCTCTGGAAGTTTGTAAAGGGCCGATTACATCACATGACACTAGGTTAAGAACATCCTGTACTACTATGGGTAGAAGCTCGGTTTTAATAGAATAATTGATAGGTTCGTTTTCTGGCAAATCATACAAGTTCTCAATACTTTCTGCGCAATACGTTCCAGGTTAGGAAATAGGCATAAGCTGCTATTAATACATGTACCAGCACTGGCATGACCCCATGATAAATGTGTATGCCAAAGAAACTTTATCACATGTGCAGAAGGAATACAAAATTTCCATTGACGAACTAAATCCTTATTTTTATAAAATAAAACCTTATTATGTAGGCAAAATTTGTTATTTATGCGACTCTCCTTATCGTCATAAAGTGATCATGTAATTAATTTCCATTTATAGTCTTGTTCTTGCAGATCAACAATATTTTTACACATGAATTTTATATCCTTTTCATACAAATTATGTTGTATGAACATGACACGAAAGTTATTCGTTGTATTCGCTATTGCAACCATTCCTGCAACGCTACGCGGTAGTCTAGACAATGCGTCTGCTATTACCTTGTCTCTGCCACGAATGTGCCTTATCTTTAACAAATATTCCTGCAATAGCAAGGCCCACCGAGTTAATCGGGCGTGCAGTAATCTACAAGTCATTAAAAAAGTTACTGCTTGGTGGTCACAATATGCAATAATTGGCTTACCATAAATAAAATACCTAAACTTTTTTAATGACCACACTAAGGCTAAAACTTCCAGTTCTGTAGTGGTATACATTCTTTCAAAACTGGTGAGCGTGCGACTTGCGAAGCTTATAATTTTAAAGGTATTAATATCTTCAGGAATATCCATTTGAAACAATGTTGCCCCTAGACCCGTGTCTGAAGTGTCAGTAACTATATAAAATTGCTTATCCATCTGAGGATGATGTAGTATTTGGGCATTTAATAATGCGTGTCGTAATTTTTCAAATGCTTCGCATCACTCAGGTGTCCAATGCCACAAAGTGTTTTTCCTTAACAAATTTAACAAACAATCCTGGTTCAATACCTGATCTGGCAAAAATTTTCTAAATAAGGATACTAGTCCAAGAAATGATTTTAACTGCTTACGATTACCAGGGTATGGGCATTCACTTATGGCTTTTAATTTCTTAGGATTTGGAGTTATGCCTAAAAGTGAGATAATATGACCAAGAAATTTGACTTTCCCGAACTCAGATTTGGAAAGGTTTACTGTTACTCCATAATTTTGAAACCTACAAAACACTCGTCGGAGCAATTCCAAGTGACTCTACCATGCATCGGTAGCCACGAGGAGATCATCAACATACAATGTCACTTCATTAACCTAATCTGGGCTCAACACGGTAACAAGTGCGGAAATGAAAACTCCACGACTAATATTCAAACCAAAAGGCATAATTTTAAAGTGATGACTCTTACCCATGAAATAAAAGCTGTATACTTCCTAGATTCTTCATCTAAAGGCACCTGCCAAAACGAACTACGGAGGTCTATGGAGGATAGATACTTAACACCATATGAACGCTGTAACAATTCATCTACATTTTGTGGCCTTGTTTGGACGGGTATGGAGATTTTATTAATATTCCTAGCGTCAAGTACCAATCTTACGTCTCCATTAGCTTTTATTACTGCTAAGAGTGGACTAATGTATTCCGAGTTGGATGGTTCAATGATACCCCATTCCAACATCTGTTGAATTTCTATCCTAACCGCTTCACGTTTTGACCAGGGTATAGAACATGTTGTCTTACAATAGGTGTCATGAGGACTCACACACATTCTATATTTAAATCCTCTAATCACACCAGGATGACTGTCAAAAACTGGAGCATATTCATGTAACAACTCTGATGGTTCCTGTCGTACGCTACACAAAGATTCTGATTCACTTATTTTATCTCGTATAATCTGTTCAAGATCTGGATTGAGATTAGCTACTGACAAGTTCTCGGTGTCACAGGATATTACATTACTATAATTACATACTACTGATAGAGTCTGGCAATATTTATCAGGAATCCTCCTTTCTTTCAATAAAGACAGTTCAACAATTCCGTTGACTGTGTGTAAAGTTCAAACTCTTTTTTTATGCCGATGACTGCCCGGTTGTCGGCCAAATAATCCCACCCCCAAATGGATGGTACGGATAAATTCTTAATGATCAGGTAGGTGCTTTTAAGTCTTTCTTCCTGAGTGCATAGTTCCGCCATCACTTGAGCTTTAATTGGTTTAACAGAAGCGCCAAAAGCACCGGAAACAGTACATCCCGTAACTGGAAAAGTAGGTACTTTCTCAACTCTATTAATACAATTGAATAAATCGAATGACATCACATTTGTCGTAGCCCCCGTGTCTATCAGCACATTTACAGGAATTCCATTTGTCTTACCAACTATCACAGCTTGAACATGTTCTTTCGGTTCCAAACGTTGCGTAGTTGCCTCACTCATCAATTCATCTCTGATATCTATCCCTGCATTATATCTTAGCAAACCTACACAGTTATTGTCATGACCTCCATCGCTCGTACCAGCCACCCGCGGAAGTCTAGGACTGACTGGCCCTAGTTTGTTGGATTCACAGATTCACTACGCGTTTCTTCAACAATCTCTACAACATGCACATTATGGTTTGTGGAATTATACACAGGATTTCGGACCTCTGCTGCACCATTTCCTAAGTGAATGGCCGCAGAAGCGATCTGACACGAAGAATTTGGTATATTACCTGAGTTCATTTGGTTAACCCAACGAGAATGAGTCGGAACCCATTGGTACGACTGATTCTGATTTCCAGTATTATTCGGTTCTTGACTTATATACGGTCTACTACCGTTAAATTTTCTTTTTCAATTCTTCGATTCTGTATATTAGATTCATTAAAACGTGTAACATTAACCTCCGGTGAAGCCGGTCCTTGATTATACTTATTTCTGTTGTTTTGGTTATTATAATTTTGATCATGGAAAGTTTGGTTGTTAAAGTTAGGTCTACGCTGTGTATCTCTGTTATCAGTTTTCCACCGATTGTTGGTATTATTCTGAGAATGATTACCATTATTGTAATTATTACTGTTACCGTTCTTACAGTATATTTCTCTGTTATTTAACTGACGGAAATCCTCCTGTATAATGTCAGTAGGGTCTATTGTAGCTAGAAATTATTCAAAGTCATGATCCGGAGCATGAACTAACGCCTCACGGATATTAATTGGAAGTCTTGTCTTCAAAATACCAATAACCTCACGATGTGATATTGGCTCCGTCCAATACCGAGTTTTATTCATATATTTCTCAAAATATGAACGTAATGTTCCCCTTTTTGGATTGTAAAACTCGGGATTATATACTTCTTTACGCAAACGTTCCTGTTTACTAATGGACCAATACTTAGCTAAAAATAGTTTCTGAAACTCATGACATGTTTGACAGGTTTCACTAATCTCGCTGACCCAGAGTGAAGCCTCTTCGACCATTTTAGAGACTACGAACTGGATCTTATCATATTCCGTCCACACCTTGGGGAATATTCTCTTAAAACTATTGATAAAGATCTTAGGATGAATAATATTCTTTAACATGAGAATATTGAGAATTGTCTGCTTTTAAAGATACTATTTTCAATTTTAATCGAAGACAAATCAGTTCGTTGAGTAAACGATTCTGTATCGGACAAAGATCGTCCCTCACTATCGATTCCCGCTGCTTTAGATTCGTAACGTAATCTTTTTTCAGGGCAAACGTTACAGTTTTGACTTTTACTGGATATTTTCCGCCCGCTTTGGCTACGTTCCTTCAGAACTGCACCAAAACGACCGGTACTCTCCATTTCTATTGGAATTTAGTTGACTACTCTGTTCTTAATAATACGAAACTCCTCTTTGAGGTCTTCTAAGTCTTCAACATTAGGGACATTTAATTTAGAATTACTGATAGAAGTCAATCTATGTTCTAACGTATCATCTAATCTCTTCAGATAGCTCGTCTATCCAGTTGGACATCTCCTCTTCCCACTGGCTAGATCTTTTAACTAAGAACGAATCAACGTTCTGCTTAGTAGTTCGTTCTAATTGGTTCATCTTTTCTGATAGGTCCACAACTTGAAGTACTACTGAATATTGCGTAGACTTTCCTACTGTTAAATTCTCTTCTAGCGTTTGAACAGAACTAGCTATGTTATTAACCTCATTCTGTACCTTTTCTATCTTTTGGTTGTACTTAAAGTCCCAATTCCTTTGTAATTCTAACATTTCTTGCGGAAACTTTCTCTTTTCCTCGCTTTATAATTGTCTCCGTTTTATATCTTCCTCCATCTTCGACATGAAACTAAATAATATATTCATATCGAAGTGCTGTGCGGGAGAAGCATCGGCCACCCCAGAAGCTTCTCTTGGTTTGTTTATTACTGTTACCTGCGCTTCAACAACGTCCGGAATTTTCTCAATTTCATCATCGGAAGTTGTGGGCATGTTCAGTTCATTCATTCGTTCTATTGACTCAGTTTCAGGGTCAACAGAAGTAATGTTTTGTACATTTTCATTTATCTCTCCCACTGGGTTTTCTCTAATAACGAATTCCTCTTTGTCAGATCCTAATCTACTTTTCTTGGTTCTCTTAGACATCTAGAATAATACTTGACAAATACCAGTTTACAAAACCCATTTATCTAGTAATACTTATTCAGTTGTCTATGTAGGTGCACACAATATCCTACTAATATTCATTGGTACGAAGATTCCAGTGCTACAACACACAGAAAACAAGAGTTCATCTACTACTAACTAACCTGAGTTGTACTGTACTTTACTGTTTGTTGCTGGGTTGAGTCGAGACAACGGACGCGCAGTCAGCTTTAGGCAGCCTCAGCTTCCCCCGATCTTCACGGCGTCACACGTCGTCGCTCTCGTAGTCGGCGCGTCGCTGTAGGTTGGTACGGGCTGCGTCCTGCGACGTCGACAAGAAGTTCTGCGTCGGTGGAGAATGTGGCGCAAAATAAGCGCCTACGCCTGTCTTGAGTTGTAGTTTAATCTACATCAGAAGTCAGGTTTTTGTAACCGGACGCTTGTAGGTGTCTTATCGATCTAGCCTCGCGTTTAGTGCGTCAATTGTAACGGTTTCTTCGTGATCGAGTCCCACGTTATGGGCGGCATTTTTGTAACGTCCTTCTTCGGATCTTCGGTCTTGGCTAACACTCAGCGGTAGAGTAATGATATTGTTATTTCTTATGTATCGGTATCGACGTTACAAACAGAATATTGATGAACTGAACTCGCGACTTGTGCGAGATATTTATTCCACCAAATGTCGTAATTAAATTGTTTATAATCGATGGTTTATCAGTTTCTACTTAAATATTAATGATAAGTTCAAATTAGTTCCAGCGACACCAAATTCCCTATAGTCTGGTTGTAATCTCAAACCTATAATCAGTCGTAATAGTGTTATTAATTCCTAACGTCAAGGACCTTCTATATAAACGCCGAGCGCTTCAGTAAAATAATATCGCAGTATGTAATCTCTATAAATAATATTGTAAAACTTTAATGATAAATGTGTCAATTGACACGATATGCTGGTTTATTACACAATATTAGTCACTTCCTAACAGAGCCATGAGGAAGAAGCTTTCCCAGGTGTTGGGGAGAATTATAAATTATATGCTTCATAACTATCGCAAAGTACCATAAATTATATGCTTCCAACTACTGCCTGTAGTGACAATGAATTGAATTATCCTTAGCCATTACCCACGAATCTCAAAAAGTACTCACATGGAGTATTCTTTGGGAACGTTGGTTCTACTTTGCGAATTTTAATTATAATAATTTTGCAATTTACTATGATTTTGAATTTTGAGTTTGATTTTACTGGAATCCTATCTTTCTTTTGTATGTTAATAAATTACTTAGCATTGGTTCCTGATTCAATTACTGGTTAATATCCAAATAATAGTGTTAACTGGAAATTTGTTTGCTTGTTCATTTTTCATGGAATGTGGAACTTGTTTTGGGGAAATCTTTGGGCATTTTGGAGCTAATTTTTGATTTTCATTTCTCGTGCAAGGAAGTGGCATTACAATACACAGCTGTACTCCCTTGAATAAGCTACTTATTTACCTGTCAGCAGAAAAGGTTAGGAAAGGCTCTCACTATATGAAGATATTTTTGCTCTGAATGATGGAACTGAAGGAGTTAATTATCAAACACTATAATGTTGGCTACTCTTAAATCGCATATATATATATATATATATATAGTTTTACATATCACGGGTGACTGTTTCGTATCTTAGAAACAAACCCCAGAATCCAAATGAGTCTCTGAATTCACTCGTATCAAAACGATGCCCTAAAATACCATTTTCATCTGCTGCAGCTGTCAGAATTGCTACTGACGATGCAGTTATTCTATTAAATGATGGGAACGTAGGGAGGATGAAAGTATTAGAGGGAATACGTTTTAAGATACGAAACTTCACATCTTGAGAGAAATAGATTTACACCGTCCCTCTGCAGTTGAGAAGTCGGTTGAAGACCTGGTAAAAGAAAGAAGGCAAACAACAAGAAAACAGAAGTGGGGCCTTGAAGTGAAAGAGTGCGCTGAGTCCAAATCTGAGGCCGTCTGAAGAGGTGACATAACAAAAAACATCAGGTTGAACTTCGAATTGACGTAGCTAAAATGTGTGTACCTTTTTCTCAGAGTCTGTGAAGGTTAGAATTATGAAATTTTGTACACTTGTTTCTATAAACCCAAGAAATATTGTTTTAAGAGTAAATATGGAAATTCTAAGTGTAAGCTGAGATATGAGGCTTGGAACTTTTATGAATTTTGAATTTTGTATTCTACTTACAAAACTATAATTATTAAAATTTTCCTATTCGATATATTCAAGAAGTCTGAGAGAAGCTTGTTATATGCAAAGAGATTAAACAGAGAAAATTTTGTAGAAATCTAATGAACAATTTATGAGGAAAAGGTATATATATATATATATATATATATATATATATATATATATATATATATATATATATATATATTCCTGTAAATAAGGTAAATGTACATAATCCAAGGAATGTAACAGTAAATGTGATAGTTACATGTAAATCACGGTAGAAAATTTCATTGCCTTGTCTTCAAAACTAGTGACTTCGTCCATCTTTTAAAGTGTGTTTTCTATGAACGTCCCCTGTAACTGCATAGACGTATTAAGAGGTAGTTTGAAAATCGCCGATATAGGATTGTCAATTTTCACACAATGACTGTTAGATGTATACTTTTCAAAGCGAAACTTGGTTAAAAAATTCAATAGATACTTGTGTAGGTATGCTAGATGTACACTTGAAGTGGATTACTTAGCGGATTCAGGTGGGCGTCATTTATCACGTTTCTGGTGTTCGTCTGGCTCACCTGTGCCAACAATTACGTTATTTTTACTGGATTTCACTTTAAGAATGCTCTCTCTTACACTCAGTTTTATATTATGAGTATATGTATCGTATATTTGCGATTTACGAGTAGCCAACATTTCAGCGTTTGATAAGTAACTGGCGCCTTCAGTTCCAACATTGAGGGCAAGAACATCTTCACATAATGAGAGTCTCAGTTCCAACATTGAGGGCAAGAACATCTTCACATAATCAGAGTCTCTCCTAACCATTTCAGCTGGCAAGTTAGTATGTAGCGTATTCAATGGCGTACATTTGTGTATACAAACTAATTTGATTTGTGATTTACACTGCTTGACAAATGCCAAGGAACAACTGACACTTGCTAAGAAACAACTGCCAATTGCTACTGCACAACTGACAATTGCTACAGAACAACCGACCAATGATAGTAAAGAGAAATATAGACGTGCTCATTGCAGCGAATACTGTGCACAAACACTCTGTATGCCTTCGACAGTTCAAACATTACGGTGTTTGACGAAGACTGTAGTGAACCGATTAGTGCGACATTTCGTGCTTAGGATCGTGGACGAGCAGTTGGACGGCTCGACGCACGTCGAAGGGCCACTGCTGTGGCCACAGTAGTGGGTGTGTCCAAGAGTGTCATCTCGCTATTAATAAAGGCCGTTCGAGGTGGAAAAGCAATGCAAAAACGTGCCGGTGGTAGTAGAGGGACCACCACAGCACGAGACGATGGAAACGTAGCGCTAGAGGAGAAAAGGAACAGACATCCCATTCCTAGAGAGATCGCTGCAGACCCTGCAAATGCTACCGGTACGGAACAATTTCGCGCCGATAAAATCAGGCTGGTTTGTATGCTCGGAAACCTGTTAAATGCATCCCACTTCAACCACACCATAGTCAAGAAAGCGAATGCCTTCGATGCTCATGCGGAAGTGTTTTCA
Source organism: Schistocerca piceifrons (assembly GCF_021461385.2). NCBI lineage: Eukaryota > Metazoa > Arthropoda > Insecta > Orthoptera > Acrididae > Schistocerca > Schistocerca piceifrons. Next base: position 988,769,679 of record NC_060139.1, read on the forward strand.
AAGAACACAGTTTCCCTGAACTGTTCAACAACTTAAAACCGCTTTGAGGGATAGTGGAATAGTATCCTCCAAGGACTCTTCAACAGTCTGGTAGCCAGCATAACGTGCAAAATATGCATTACTGGCCGAGGACGACATATTCTTTACAGAGTGCAATATCAGCATTTATATTTGGATCCTGACCTCTTTGAAACAGGAACATTAACCATGTCTCTTATGCTGCTTTCCCACGCGGTGAAATCTGTACCATTTTTCGTTAAAAGTATATCACTCTACATCTATTATATATGTACTGTGTTTAATGTCGCCCATCACCGCCTGTGATTATTCCTCTCCAACAACGTCTCTCTTCCTACGCAATTGTCAAGCGGTATAGTATCGCAGTACAAGGGGCGATTAAGAAGTTTCCATCTGCCCATTGCTGCAGCCTACATTCAGCGTTGCATGACTGCGATGCGCGTATACAGGGTGGTACATTGATCCTGACCGGGCCAAATATCTCACGAAATAAGCATCAAACGAAAAAAAACTACAAAGAATGAAACTCGGGAAACCACATGGCGCTATGGTTGACCCTCTAGATGGCGCTGCCATAGGTCAAACGGATATCAACTGCGTTTTTTTTAATAGGAACCCACATCTTTTGTAACATATTCGTGTAGTACGTAAAGAAATATAAATGTTTTAGTTGGACCACTTTTTTCGCTTAGTGATAGATGGCGCTGTAATAGTCACAAACGTGGAAGTACGTGGTATCACGTAACATTCCGCCAGTTTGGACGGTATTTGCTTCGTGATACATTACCCGTGTTAAAATTGACCGTTTACCAATTGCGGAAAAGGTCTATATCGTGTTGATCTATGGCTAATGTGATCAAAATGCCCAACGGGCGTGTGCTATGTATGGTGCTCGGTATCGGGGAACATTATCCAAGTGTCCGGACCGTTCGCCGGATAGTTACGTTATTTAAGGAAACAGGAAGTATTCAGCCACCTGTGAAACGTCAACCACGACCTGCAACAAATGATGAGGACCAAGTAGGTGTTTTAGCTGCTGCCGCGGCTAATCCGCACATCAGTAGCAGACAAATTGCGCGAGAATCGAGAATCTCACAACGTCGGTTTTGACAATGCTTCATCAACATCGATTGCACCCGTACCATATTTCTATGCGCCAGGAATTGCATGGCGACGACTTTGAACGTCGTGTACAGGTCTGCCACTGGGCACAAGAGAAATTACGGGACGATGACAGATGGTTTGCACGCGTTCTGTTTAGCGACGAAGCGTCATTCACCAATAGCGATAATGTAAACCGGCATAATATACACTACTGGACAACGGAAAATCCACGATGGCTGCGACAAGTGGAACATCAGCCACCTTGGCGGGTTAATGTATGGTGGGCATTATGGGAGGAAGTATAATTGGCCCCCATTTTATCGATGGCAGTCTAAATGGTTCAATGTATGCCGATTTCCTACGTAATGTTCTACCGATGTTACTACAAGATGTTTCACTGCATGACAGAATGGCGATGTACTTCCAACATGATGGGTGTCCAGCACATATCTCGCGTGCGGTTGAAGCGGTATTGAATAGCATATTTCACGACAGGTGGATTGGTCGTCGAAAAACCATACCATGGCCCGCACGTTCACCGGATCTGACGTCCCCGATTTCTTTGTGTTGGGAAAGTTGAAGGATATTTGCTATCGTGATCCATCGACAACGCCTGACAACATGCATCAGCGCATTGTCAATGCATGTGCGAACATTACGGAAGGCGAACTACTCGCTGTTGAGAGGAATGTCGTTACACCTATTGCCAAATGGATTGAGGCTGACGGACATCATTCTGAGCATTTACTGCATTAATGTGGTATTTACAGGTAATCACGCTGTAACAGCATGCGTTCTCAGAAATGATATGTTCACAAAGGTACATGTATCACATTGGAACAACCGAAATAAAACGTTCAAACATACCTGCGTTCTGTATTTTAATTTAAGAAACCTACCTGTTACAAACTGTTCGTCGAAAATTGTGAGCCATATGTTTGTGACTATTACAGCGAAATCTATCACAAAGCGAAAAAAGTGGTCCAGCTAAAACATTCGTATTTATTTACGTACTACACGAATATGTAATAAAAATGGAGGTTCTTATTTAAAAAACAAAGTTGATATCCATTTGACCTATGGAAGCGCCATATAGCGGGCCAACCATAGCGCCCTCTGGTTTCCCCCTTCAAGCTAGCAAGTTTCATTCTTAGCAGTTTTTTCATTTGACGTTTATTTCGTGAGATATTTGGCCCGGTCACGATCAATGGACCACCCTGTATATGCACCGACTTGTAGGGAAGGAACTAGTGCGCTGTTTTTGACTTTCTGATGTGCGTGTGGGAAATGTAGAAACGTGAACTATGGCGGCTTTATTACCATATGCGTCCGCCGGCTGCGGTGGTCTAGCGGTTCTAGGCGCGCAGTCCGGAACCTCGCGACTGCTACGGTCGCAGGTTCGAATCCTGCCTCGGGCATGGATGTGTGTGTTGTCCTTAGGTTAGTTAGGTTTAGGTAGTTCTAAGTTCTAGGGGACTGATGACCACAGATGTTAAGTCCCATAGTGCTCAGAACCATTTGAACCATATGCGTCCCAACAGCACCAACGTATTGCCTGCCAAAGGACAAACACCAGTAGACATCCATCGGAGAATGGAGAATGCGTATGGGGCAGCATGTGTGACGAAAGGCAGCATTGTGGAATGGTGCTCCAAGTTACGTGCTGCTTGTGATTCTAAACGAGATGCCAGTCGGTATGGGAGGCAGCCACGTCCAAGGCTTTTTGCCTAAAGCACCTAATGTGTTTCATTATTGAAGGCAGCAACTTACTGCAGCACCTTGTTGTAGACGACTAAATCCAATGCAGAAAGGTACAAGTGGTGCTGATGCCTGATGACAATACGCGTCCTCATGTCGCTAATGACGTAACTCAGATGTATGCCAAATCAAGTACGAAACGCTCGAGTATCCGCTCTATAGTTCATATCTCTCGCGGTGCGATTTTCACGCCTTTGGTCCCGCAAAAAAGACTCTGATGGGTCGACGATTCGTGTCGGTCGAGGATGTGTAGCAGGCAGTTGCGGACTACTACACAGAGCAGGACACTATTCTACCAAATAGTTACCTTCAACCTGGTGCGTCGCAGTGGCGACGCTCTTTAGGCTTACCCGACCCAGAATTTTGAAGAAAACTTCATATTAGAATTAGAATATAACAATGCATTGAAAACACAGTGAGTTTTTTTTTGTTTGATATTACAATTTCTTTCGATCCATCCACAAGCTGAGACTTCACTGCCTTATGCATCCTATCCCGTTTAAGAGTTCTCTGGAGGTATCTAGAAATAACCTACTCTTTCCATGTGGCAGCTGACAGGGCGGAAGGCAGTCACGTGTGTCGTAGGAGCGTGGCACTGACACTTGCCTCAGCTGTGGTTATTTTGCGCCCTGTTCGGTTCTAGTTTTTTAAAAAGGTTGTTTAAGTAGTATAATTCGTTAGTGTATGTGATTGGCTGTGCAGCGTGGCCGAAGAGTCCGTTAACATCGGAAAGTGCACCAATCACGGGAGAACATAGGTAGAGATGTAAATCTTGACACACATGCCTGAAATGAGATGGGGTTTTACTGGAACAAAAACGGGTGCAAAACCCGGCCAGCCGATTGCAGTGGAGAGCAAAGCGTCAGTGACGCTGCATAATGGTCCGAGGTACGCTAGTATGTTACAGAATCGCATCATCCCTATTCTAGTTGATAAACACCTGCTTTTATGCAGGATGACGCCCCACCCCATATTAATAAACGTGTGAAAGACCTCTCGCGCACGTCCTTTGTTGAGGATCGCATGCTGAGGCACTATTTCCGTCATGCTTGGCATTCCAGGTCCTAGACATCAATCTGTGTAATTTTTGTTTGTGCTGTTACCTGAAGTCGCAAGTGTACCGCGATCACCCGACTTCATTAGGTATGCAAGAAGAAACTATTCGAAGGCTGTTTCTCACCATACCTACTGATACGCTGTACAGTGCTGTTCACAACATTGCCTCTCGACTACAGGTATTCTTGATGAATGACAGCCGACACATTAACCATTTGTCATAAAGGACACTGTATTCGCTAAAAATCAATTTTTATGATTATTTTCGTTTTCCTATCATATGACATTTGTTCATTTCGCGCACTTTTTTGTGGTTTCAATAAAACTCCAGGTCATTTCAAGCATATGTGTCAATAAATAAAATGTCGTGTGAGTAGGAACTACCGTCGGGTAGACCGTTCGCAAGTGTTTCGATTTGACGCCACTTCGGCGACTTGTGCGTCGAAAGGGATGAAATTATGATGATTTGGACAAGCGGAGAAAAGTGGAGAGAAGCTCCGACCCAACAGGGAATCGAATCCGGGCCCTTTGGATGACATTCTTTCGCGCTGACCACTCAGCTATCGGGGGCGGACATGTGTCAATTATTACCTCTCTACCTACATTATTCCGTGAAGTACTGCGTTTTTAGATGACATCGGGGTTTTTGTATCACCTGAATTGCGCTTATAAAGATAAATAGTGCAAGTCACACTTAGACATTAAAATAGCTGATGTGAAACAACACAGAAAATTACAATTTTCTTGGTGTAAAATGTATCCTTGGCCTAGAGGTTGCTCTGTAACAAATAAATTGTACTGTCGCACATGCATCTTGTCTAGTGGATTTTAGATCGGAAGAGAATGGTCGTCAGCTTCTATCGGAACACGTGTGACAAAAAATTTTGACAGAAAATCCGAGAATCGCCAGACGTCATGAAGGCACCTTTAGAGTCAAGAAAGTTTTCAGCTGTTGAGACATCGACGAATTGGACATGCAGTTTCTGAAAGCGCCAAATTTTTAGCCATAAAGCGTAATGTGGTTGTGAAACACTATATATTTGTAATCGGGAGACTTTCTGATGCAGCTTCTTTCTTGTGAAAGCTAGAGTATGCATTCAGAGGACACTTTGAAGATGAAAGCTGCAACAACAGTTATTGGAACTTTTGTCTGTACGGGAAGAGTTCATTCGTGATCACTTGCAGAGCACTTGTGGGTACAAAGGGACATCCAGTACAATTCAAAACGAATTAATTGAATTGGTTACCAAGGTCTGAATAATCGCACTATTGAAGAGTTACAATCATTTGAGTTTGTTGTAAGTCTTGTAACTTTCTTGTAAGACATAAATGAGTATTGTTTTCAGGTTTTGCACACAAGGTTGTTCCATTGAAAGATTTATTTGTTTTCACAATGTGTCTAGTAACAAAACTGCTCAGGGTTTAAAACAAATTGTACTCAAAGGACTTAATGGATGAGGAGCTACTGATGGAACAGTGAGTCAAACAAACATATGATGGAGCCCCAGTAATGTCAGAGAAACATGAAGGTGTCCAAAATTTTGCTAAAAAGATGTCCATGAACCACAGTTTTGCACTTTTATGCTGATAAACTTAACCTGGCCCTGTTACATTGTTCTAAAAGTACCAAAGCAGTTAGGCGTTTGATTTAAATTTTATAACGTCGCATCCATTTACTAAATCTCCAAAGCAATACACCTTTTAGAAAATAAAGCATTTAGATTGCCTCAGACAAGTACTACTCTGGAATTTCAGTTCACGAGCTGCTCAGATAATATGTCATAAATACAATGAGTTGAAAGACATTTTCTAAAATATCACCGCAGATGTTGAAGACTGGGATGCAGAGTCGTCCAACAGGGCTTCTGGCTTGCACAGCATTCTTAACAAAACTCTATTCCTGTTCCTGTTACGCCTTTACAGTGAAACATTTGCGTATATTGATCATCTCTATGCGATTCTTCAGAACAAAACTGTATGTGATATTAGTAAGTGCAAAGCCGAAATCAAGAAGAACATCAGTTTGGTAACGGATATCAGATCAGGAAAGACCGTGACCTCATTTGTTCAAAGCTATAACAAGAAATTTCTCTGATAAATCACTGTTAGTGCGCGTGACTTCCAGATTCTTAAGACGTTTTACGTTATGAGATGCCTGATAACATGATGGTGTAAAAGGAAATACGTTTCTGTGATCTTCAAAATAGGTCTAGTCTACTTTCAATTCGCATTTGTCCAAGCACCCGTGGTCTAGGGGTAGCATCTTTGATTTCTGATCGAAACGTCCTCGGTCCCGGGCTCAACCCCCCCCCCCCCCCCCCTATTCGGAATCTGGTAGAGAAGCTACAAAATCTGAAAAGGGAAATGAAAAGGCGCAATCTAGATATATTAGGGCTCAATGAAATGAAACAGAAAGAAGACAATTCTTTCTGATCAGACGAGTATACTGTAATTTCAACAGCAGCAGAAAATGGTGTAACGGGAGAAGGCTTCGTTATTAATAGGATGATAGGGCAGAGAATGTCTTTCTGTGAGCAGTTCAGAGATAGAGTTGTTCTTATCAGAATCGACAGCAGCCCAACACCGACGTCGATAGTTCAGTTGCAAGCTGAAAATGAAGAGATAGAGAATGTATATGAAGATACTGGATAGGTAATACAATACATAAAGGGAGGTGAAAATCATTTAGTCATAGGGGACTTGAATGCAGTTACAGGGGAAGGAGCAGAAGAAATGCTTACAGGAGAATATGGGCATGGGACAAGGTATATGAGAGAAGAGAGACTAATTGTGTTCTGTAGCAAGTTTCAGCTAGTAATACCAATACTCTGTTCAAGAACCACAAGTGGAGGAGGCATACTTGGACAAGGCCCGGTGATACGGAAAGCTTTCACCTAGATTAAATCATTATCAGGCAGAGAATCCGAAATCAGATACTGGATTGTAAAGTGTACCCAGGATCAGATATAGACTCAGAACACAACGTAGTAGTGATGAAGAGCAGGCTGAAGTTTAGGAGATTGTCAGGTAGAATCAATACGAGAAGAAGTTGGCTACAGAAGCACTAAGAAACGACGAGATACGCTTGTAGGCTACAAGCACAGCAATAAGGAATAGATCGGTAGGCAGTACAGTTGAAGAGGAATGGACATCCCTAAAAATGCCAATCATAGAAGTTAAAAAGAAAAATATAGGTACAAAGAAGGTAAGTGCGATGAAAGTATGGGTAACTGAAGGAATACTTCAGTTCATCGACGAAAGAAGAAAGTACAAAAAATTTCAGGAAAATTCGGGAATAAAGCAATACAAATCACTGAGGAATGAAATAAATGGGAAGTGCAGATAAGCTAAGACATAATTTCTGCGTAAAAAATGTGAAGAAACCGTAAAAGAAATTATTGTCGGAAGGACTGAGTCAGCATTTCGGAAAGTCAAAACAACCTTCGGTGGCATTAAAAGCAAGGGTGGTAACATTAAGAGTGCAACGGGAATTCCATTGTTAAATGCAGAGGAGAGAGCGGATAGGTGGAAAGCTTACAGTGAAGGTCTCTATGAGGGGGAAGATTTGAATGATGTGATAGAAGAAGAAACTGGAGTCGATTTAGAAGAGGTGGGGGATCCAGTATTAGAATCGGGATTTAAAAGAGCTTTCGAGGACTTAGGCTCAAATAAGACAGACGGAACAGATAACATTACATCAGAATTTCTAAAATCATTGGTGGAAGTGGCAACAAAACGACTATTCGCGTTGCTGTGTAAAATGTATGAGTGTGACGACATACCACCTGACTTTCGGAAAAATATCATCTATATAATTTCATGGTCTGCAAGACCTGACAAGTGTTGTGGATTGGCAAGACATCCAACCCACTAGGAAGAAGCCGAAAGGCACGCGTTTAAGCTCACGCAGGCTGGCGTGAGTCTGGAACAGGACACGGATTTTAGACTTCAGAAAAAAGGAGGTAACTGGTAGAATACTTTAATCCATAATAGGTGAACATCGCTCTTGACGGTACATGTTTTACAGCATCAATAGTAACTGGTATTGGCGCTTTGCTAGGTCGTAGCAAATGACGTAGCTGAAGGTTATGCTGACTATCGTCTCGGCAAATGAGAGCGTAATTTGTCAGTGAACCATCGCTAGCAAAGTCTGCTGTACAACTGGGGCGAGTGCTAGGAAGTCTCTCTAGACCTGCCGTGTGGCGGCGCTCGGTCTGCAATCACTGATAGTGGCGACACGCGGGTCCGACGTATACTAACGGACCGCGGCCGATTTAAAGGCTACCACCTAGCAAGTGTGGTATCTGGCGGTGACACCACAAGAAGTGCGAGAATCACCGCATACTCAGCTTAACAGCTCATGCATCCAAGTTGCTGATAAGAATAATGTACAAAAGAATGGAAAAGTTAATAGAGAATCTGTTACACGATGATCAATTTTGCTTTAGGAAAGGTAAAGGCACCACAGAAGCAATTATGACGTTAAGGTTGATAATGAAAGCAAGACTAAAGAAAAATAAAGACACGTTCATAGGATTTGTCGACCTGGAAAAAGAGTCCGACAATTTAAAATGGTGCAAGATATTAGGCCTTCTGAGAAAAATAGGGGTAAGCTATAGGGAGAGACTTTTAATATGGACAATGTACCAGAGCCAAGAGGGAATAATAAGGCTGGACGACAAAAAATGCAGAGCTCGTTTTAAAAAGGGTGTAAGATAGGGATGTAGTCTTTTACCCTTACTGTTCAATCTATACAGCGAAGAAGCAATGATGGAAATAAAAGAAAGGTTCCGGTGTTGAAATAAAGTTCAAGGTGGAAGGATATCAATGACAAAACATGCCGATAACATTGCTATCTTGACTAAAAGTGAAGAGGAATTATATGATTTGCTGTATGGAATGAACAGTCTAATGAATACAGAATATGGATTGAGACTAGATCGAAGAAAGAGAAAAGTAGTGAGAAGTACCAGAAATGAGAACAGCGAGAAACTTAAAAACGTCAGGACTGCCGTTTACGAAGTAGTTGAAGTTAAGGAATTCCGCTACTTCGGCAACAAAATTACCAATGACGGACGGAGCAAGGCGGACATCAAAAGCAGACTAGCACTGGCAAAAAGGGCCAATAGAAATCTACTAGCAATAAACGTAGGCCATAATTTCGGGACGAAATTTCTGAGAACGTATGTCTGGAGCACGGCTTTGTATAGTAGTGGAAATGGACTGTGGGAGAAGCGGAACAGAAGATAATGGGAGCATTTGAGACGTGGAGCTGTAGACGAATGTTGAAAATAAGATGCACTGATAAAGTAAGGAATGAGGAGGTTCTGCGCCGAATGGGAGAGGAAAGGAATACGTGGAAAACACTGACAACAAGAAGGGACAGGATGATAGAACGTTGTGAAGACATCAGGGACTGACTTCCATGGTACTAGAGGGAACTGTAGAGAGCAAAAATTGTAGAGGAAGACAGAGATTTTTTATTTATTTGTTTTTATTTATCTTTCATTTATTTATTTGTGAAGTAAAGACCTGCTGCATGTTATTATATAGCAGGTCGTACACAGTGTGATTTTATATGTTATATCACACAAATTCAGTTTTATTACCAGTACATTTGTTGTTGAAAACTTTATAAAAGAACAAATTTAAGAAATGGGTAACAGAATATATACATAATATTCTGTTTAAACTTGTTCCTAACTTAGATCATGATAATAAGTAAGATACATTACAGGTTTTGGATGCATTTTAAATTTATTGAAAGTGTATTTAATGGTAGAAACACGAGATGAAAATTGGACTTAGATATGATGCGACAGTTCTTCATTTTATACCTTCTGCGTGTATCGTTACATCTATTACGTATTTTGTCTTGACAGTGGTAATACTTAATTTAATGTATTGATTACTTAGGTCATATTGTGTTTCCGAACTAAAAGTAACAGTGGAGATTGGAAGTAGATTTAAAATGCCATAGTCAGCTACACTATGTGCGAGGGCTCGGTAAAACTTCGAGCCAATCACGCCTCATGCAGCGAAAGAAGAAGAAATGTCACAACTTCAGACTGTATCGCATGCTATGAAACATTAGTATAAACAGCTACACTACTGGCCATTAAAATTGCTACACCACGAAGACGACATGCTACAGACGCGAAATTTAACCGACAGGAAGAAGATGCTGTGATTTGCAAAAGATTAGCTTTTCAGAGCATTCACACTAGGTTGGCGCCCGTGGAGACACCTACAACGTGCTGAGATAAGAAAAGTTTCCAACCGATTTCTCATACACAAACAGCAGTTGACCTGCGTTGCCTGGTGTGATGCCTCGTGTAAGGAGGAGAAATGCGTACCATCACGTTTCCGACTTTGATGAAGGTCGGATTGTAGCCTATCGCCATTGCGGTTTATCGTGTCGCGACGTTGCTGCTCGCGTTGGTCGAGATCCAATGACTGTTTGCAGAGTATGGAATCTGTGGGTTCAGGACGGTAATACGGAACGCCTTGCTGGTTCCCAGCGGCCTCGTATCACAAGCAGTCGAGATGACAGGCATTTTATCCGCATGGCTGTAACGGATCGTGCAGCAACGTCTCGATTCCTGAGTCAATAGATGGGGACGCTTGCAAGACAACAACCATCTACACGAACAGCTCGACGACGTTTGCAGCAGCATGAACTATCAGCTCGGAGACCATGGCTGCGGTTACCCTTGACGCTGCATCACAGACAGGAGCATCTGTGATGGTGTACTCAACGACGAACCTGGGTGCACGAATGGCAAAACGTCATTTTTTCGTATTAATCAAGGTTCTGTTTACAGCATCATGATGGTCGGATCCGTGTTTGGCAACAACGCGGTGAACGCACATTGCGTATATTCGTCATCGCCATACCGTCGTATCACCCGGCGTGATGGTATGGGGTGCCATTGGTTACACTTCTCGGTCACCTCTTGTTCACATTGACGGCACTTTGAACAGTGGACGTTACATTTCACATGTGTAGCGACCCGTGGCTCTACCCTTCATTCGATCCCTGCGAAACCCTACATTTCAGCAGGATAATGCACGACCGCATGTTGCAGGTCCTGTACGGGCCTTTCTGGATACTGATAATGTTCGACTGCTGCCCCGGCCAGCACATTCTCCAGATCTCTCACCAATTGAAAACGTCTGGTCAATGGTGGCCGAGCAACTGGCTCGTCAAAACACGCCAGTCACTACTCTTGATGAACTGTGGTATCGTGTTGAAGCTGCATGGGCAGATGTACCTTTACACGCCATCCAATCTCTGTTTGACTCAATGCCCAGGCGTATCAAGGCCGTTATTACGGCCAGTAGTGGTTGTTCTGGGTACTGATTTCTCAGTATCTATGCACCCAAATTGCGTGAAAATGTAATCACATGTCAGTTCTAGTATAATATATTTGTCCAATGAATACCCGTTTATCACCTGCATTTCTTCTTGGTGTAGCAATTTTAATGGCCAGTAGTGTACATAGAGAGTTACATTTTCAGACTGATTCGATTTAGTGTTGTAGGACCTTTGCTTACTTTTGCTATGTTTGTATGTTTATCTCGTCTTCACTTCCTGTGTGTGATATGGCATCCGACTCCATGTATGTGCTTATGTCTGTGTCGTTTACTACGTACTGCTGATCTGTCGGATGTGGAGCTTGTCTTATTCTAGCTCATGGTCTCTCCTGTTTGTATGTCGCATACAGTGCTCGCGGTAATTCGACTGCGATGTTGTTTATAAAGCTCCAGTCATCTTGTCTGTGTATTAACTGTCCTATGTCCTGGTTTTCTAAACACGGTCTTATGTGTCTTAGGGCATGTCAGATGAGAACTTTGTCTTCCGGTGTGCCGTTCTCACCACAGTCACAAGCGCGAGTCGGTATTAGGACAAACCTGTGGAAATGCACAGGATACAGGCCACGGCCCGCGAGAAAGTGCACCATCCCGCGTATTGCATTTATGTACTTCAAATTCATCTGCTCTAGTATACTGGGGAAGAAAGAGTAGACTCGTCTTCCTTTGTCAGTTGTGTTCTATTCTGTCTGCCCTGTATCAGTTCTCCACTCGTTTGATTTCCGCTTGTCCGTCATGTCTTGTCCAGTTATTTCTCTTATTTTGTCGCGTCTTCCCCTTTTCAGCCAGTACGCAGCTTCTCTGCGGCGAATTGTAATGTCTATAGGGAAACCTCCCAGTACCACGCTCATTGCCTCAATCGAGGTCGTGCCGAAAGCTGAGTAGAACACTCTCCTGGCCTCGCCTCACAATGGTTTTATCCGTACCTAAGCATAATCGATGTGCCCAAGCACTAGCTGCAAAACAGTTTATTGACTCAAAGAGTGCTGTGAAACATGTACTCATTGTCTGAAGGTGTAATCTCTATCTTATAGTGCTCAGTCTTGCAAGTTTGTGCATAAGTTTAATTGCTTTGTTAATTGTCAGTCTGTCATGGTTGTTAAATATTGTAAATGTTCATCAATATAAATGCCAAGGTGCCTTGTCACAGCTTCCCTTTTTATAGATATGTTGATGAACTTTATAATTAGATTTATTTTTCACCGTACCTCTTAGAAGTAGGTAAACATTTTTGTTTGTTGCTATTGTGAGTTTGTTATTCATGTACCATTCACCGATGAACGCGAGGAGCCGCATTGCTTTCCGCCCTAATTGGGAGCTGTAGTTTGCAGATACCATGAGCAGAAGGTCATCAGCGTACGCAATCACCCCGTTGCCTTCTAGTACATTCAGTAGTGGTTCTGTGGCTATGTCCCAGAAAATTGGTCTGCTTATGGATCCTTGCGGACTACCCTTTGTTACCCTCTTTGTAACTTTTTGGCGGCCAGTCTTCCATTCCACTATCCCGTTTTTACAGTAGTCTCTAAGGTTGTTGTATAGAGCAAGTGGAACAATTATGTCTCTATGTCTTGCAAACAGCGCCGGCCACCAAATGTTGTCGAAAGCACCAGCTACGTCAATTAGGATTGCTACTGTCTATTTGTCATGTATTGTCTGTATCATTTCTGTGGCCCTATTTAATGCGCCGTCGATTGGTTTATGTGGTCGAAAACCAAACTGATGTGGGCTAAGACCGAAGAGCTGCAGGTGAGACTGAAGTCTGTCACACAGCAATCTCTCCTGTACTTTTGCCACAGTCTTAATGAGGCATACTGGTCTGTATGTCTTATCGTCAATCGGATGTTTGTCTTCCGCTTTCTTAATTATAACTGCATTTGCTGTCTTCCACATATTCGGTATTCGTCCTTCTCGTAGATCATCATTCAGTAATTCTGTCAGGTATGGTACAACAAGTGGAGGAGCTTGTCTGAAGGTTTCAGGGTGGATGCCATCAGGGCCCGGAGGCTTTTTGTTCTTTATTTTGTACGAGGTGCATTCAAGTTGTAAGGCCTCCGATTTTTTTTCTCTGGACTGGAAAGAGATAGAAACATGCACATTGTTTTAAAATGAGGCCGCGTTCATTGTCAAAACGTCCCAGAGATGTCAGCACCTTACAGCAGATGGAATTTTACCGCCAGCGGCGAGAATGAGAACTGTTTTAAATACTTAAAATGGCGACGTTTTCCTTACTTGAACAGCGTGCAATCATTCGTTTTCTGAATTTGCGTGGTGTGAAACCAATTGAAATTCATCTATAGTTGAAGGAGACATGTGGTGATGCAGTTATAGATGTGTCGAAAGTGCGTTCATGGGTGCGACAGTTTAATGAAGGCAGAACATCGTGTGGCAACAAACCGAAACAACCTCGGGCTCGCACAAGCTGGTCTGACGACATGATCGAGAAAGTGGAGAGAATTGTTTTGGGGTATCGCCGAATGACTGTTGAACAGATCGCCTCCAGAGTTGGCATTTCTGTGGGTTCTGTGCACACAATCCTGCATGACGACCTGAAAATGCGAAAAGTGTCATCCAGGTGGGGGCCACAAATGCTAACGGACGACCACATGGCTGCCCATGTGGCATGTTGCCAAGTAATGTTGGCGCGCAACGACAGCACGAATGTGACTTTCTTTTCGTCGGTTGTGACAATGGATGAGACGTGGATGCTATTTTTCAATCCAGAAACAGAGCGCCAGTCAGCTCAATGGAAGCACACAGATTCACTGCCACTAAAAAAATTTCGGATAACCAACAGTGCTGAAAAAATGATGGTGTCCATGTTCTGGGACAGCGAGGGCGTAATCCTTACCCATTGCGTTCCAAAGGGCACTACGGTAACAGGTGCATCCTACGAAAATGTTTTGAAGAACAAATTCCTTCCTGCACTGCAACATAAACGTCCAGGAAGGGCTGCGCATGTGCTGTTTCACCAAGACAACTCAACCGCACATCGAGCTAACGTTACGCAACAGTTTCTTCGTGATAACAACTTTGAAGTGATTCCTCATGCTCCCTACTCACCTGACCTGGCTCCTAGTGACTTTTGGCTTTTTCCAACAATGAAAGACGCTCTCCATGGCCGCACATTCACCAGCCGTGCTGCTATTGCCTCAGCGATTTTCCAGTGGTCAAAACAGACTCCTAAAGAAGCCTTCGCCACTGCCATGGAATCATGGCGTCAGCGTTGTGAAAAATGTGTACGTCTGCAGGGCGATTAAGTCGAGAAGTAACGCCACTTTCATCGATTTCGGGTGAGTAGTTAATTAGAAAAAAAACCAGAGGCCTTAGAACTTGAATGCACCTCGTATAACGCCAGGGCAGCTTCCTCGTGAGAAAATGGGATGGTGATACCAGTAGTCAGCGAAGGGCGATGTGCAATTGGTTGTCCTGAGTGTGGCCATCGTCGGGGAGTAGTTTGTTGAGGAGAAACTGTGCTGTGAACCTCCAGCCTCTTGTGGTAGCACCATCTGGTTTCTTCAGTGTTGATAGTATTGTACGAGTCTTTATACGTTCAGTTTGCAGTTTAAACGGCTCCCCCCAGTTGATGTTCTGTAAGTTTGTCCTAACATGTGTGTATGAGTGGTCCTTACTGGTCTTATGTCGTTGTCTAGGTTAAGATCTTCATTTCTTCCTTCACGTAATTTACGTTTACTGATGAGGATAGGGAATTTATTAAC
Source organism: Schistocerca piceifrons (assembly GCF_021461385.2). NCBI lineage: Eukaryota > Metazoa > Arthropoda > Insecta > Orthoptera > Acrididae > Schistocerca > Schistocerca piceifrons. The sequence continues at coordinate 988,784,705 of NC_060139.1, forward strand.
TGCTTAGTGAGAGAAAAAGAATTTAATATGTCTGAAAATCAGTTTCACCCATAATTTTAGGATGATTCTCGATGGAATCGTTAGTCGTAGCGCACAAATGTGATTGACGTTAGCGAGAGAGATACGAACGGGTTATTTTCTAGTGTCATATTTCATGATTATAGTTATTTTTACGATCTAGAAAAAAATACCTGTGTCGCTTTAGATCGGTATGCGGGAGATGAGAGGCTTATGTGCTGAGCTGACCTGGAGAAAATTACTATTTCTTTTAGGTTTTCACCGTGAAATCGGAAACTTGAAGACTGCAAGCTATCAGAAAGGGTGAGAATTATATTCGCTTAATTTTTAAGTACCGCGAAAGCGGTCAAATTGTTACAGTCCAAGCCAGGGAGCAATTAATCAGTTTTCAGTTACCTCCATTTAAACCCTCGAAGAGTAACAGAGCTCCTTCGCCTTCTTACTGTAAAAGGTTCCATGGACACTAATAATTTTGTACACTGATTCCTTCACTTGAATGGTTATTACCAAATCAAACTCTGTCCAGTGCTACAACGTAAAGATACGAGAATCTGACAAAACATGATCAACCTTAACATATCTACTGTTCTTCTACAGAGACCGTAGTATTCCATCTGGTACTGAAATTATTTATTGTAACTCATCAACTAAATATCCTCATTTGTATAGGGCATATTTCAGTACACTGGTCAGCCTTAGCGAAGAGAACTGACTATGTACTGGTGACTGCAGCGTGATTGTATTGTTTCTCAGGTGGACACTGATATTTTAAGCATGCAACAGAGCTAGATCAGAAGATCATCTCACAAGTTTCTTCCAACATCGAATGCTGTATACATCCGACTGCTGTATATTATGAACGTCGTTTAAATGTTTCTTGTTTATTTAATTGCACTAAATAAAGCCTGTAGCATTTACTTTATGTCACACAAAGTCACATACTTTTGTGTGTTTTTTTAAACAGTACACACGAAAAGAACTGTTAGAGAACCGAATTTTACGATCTGAAAAATTATGCTATCTCTGTAGCAAGCAAATTCCACCTAAAAAGATTGAATGGTTTAAATCCGTACACAAAATTTCCACTAGATGGGTACAAAAATATCATCTGCAAAATTGACATTTATTACTGGGGTATATATTTCTCTTATCACCACTCTGAACACATTTGATTGTAACTAACAGTTTAATTATTTTATTGGAGAAACACGTAAACCCTCATCACAGGTGCCCTCAAGTTCTTCGTCTGAATGATGCTCTTGTTCGACGGCAGAACTGTAACCACTGGCTGTCGTAAAACTATCGTATTTTTCTTCTATTTATTGATCTAAATCGCTGACACTTGACTCCATACTGGTTAACAGTTTCATCAAACATTGGAAAGTTAAAGCTCTCACCTTGAAGCAAACACATTTTGTACTACAGTTTGCCGTAACGAAGGAAACAGGTGCAGAGTTCACGAGGTGCCACGTGCCAACAACAAACAAAGATGCGATAGTGCAACCGTCAGCAAAAGATAGTAGGGTTGGCAAATTAAGGAAGATGGGCGGGAGGAGTATAGAAGCATTCCGCCACAACTGACCTTGGAGAGGCAGTTCGAACATTCTCCCGCTGTTTGAGATACCACACATCGTGAGGTATGGGTTAAAGTCAGTTAGCGCTATCTGGTATTTTAAAGTGGGTGGTTATAATTAAAGAGCAGCAACTGACGGAGATCCTGCGTAGGCTGTAATTATCGTATGACAGCAAAACTTGGTGGACATTCTAATGCATTATAGAGAAACCGAATTACATTGGAAAAAAATTAGTTCCATTTTTGGCCACCAGGTGTAAATTTGGCGCTGTGAATACAAGAAAGACATATAGAAATGTTTCCAATGTAATGGGTTAGGAACAGGACGTGGGCAGAAAAGTTCAAACAACTGAGAAAGGCATAATGCTGATTTTATTATTAACTGCCTCATATTCAGTTTGTTCAAAATGAGCAACGGAGACGCTGATGAGATACTGCATTATTAAAGTGACGTGAGCAACAATTGGTCGCAGCAGTTCCAGTGAAATCTGATAATGTATTCCTGTATACTGGCTTTCAGCTCAAATAGAGACAGAAAGTTTCCCTGGTAGATGTGTTGTTTTAGATATCCCCAGGGCCAAAAGTCACAAGATTGAAGTCAGGTGATCTTGCACGCCATGCATCTGGAAAACCTCCGGAAACAGCACATTATTGGGAGGTTGCATTTAAGCAGATCTTTCACTGGGTGAGCAACATGAGATAGTGCCCCATCTTGCACAAAAACAGTGGCTTCATAAGCTGCGTTCTTGCAAAGCAGAAATCACATACTCTACAAGGCGGTCTCGATAACATGCAGATGCAGATTCCACGATTCATCTGACAGGTAGCCTAGGTGTATTGTCTTCAAAGAAAACCGTACCAAGAATAAAAGTGGTTGTGAATCCACATACCACCGCCACATACGAAGAGTGCAGTGGCAACACGTGTTTTAACAGAACCCCAAATTCGGTAGTTCTGTGTTTTCACTGCAAACTGTAATGTAAAATATACCTCGTCCTGCCACGAAATATAGCCTGGAAACATGTCATTTACTTTTATCATGCCAGAGAGCGAAGAGAAAATTCAGAACGCTGCTGCAAACTATGTGGCTTCAGTTTCTGTACAGCCTGGACCTTGTATTCACGCCAGTGAAAAATAGACAGCAAAACATTCCGTACTGTTGACCATTGGATGGGCAGTCCTCGTGACCTTTCATGACCACTAGCACTACCCGAGGTACATGCTGCATGGTCAGTTACAGCAACAGCAACAGCAACCTCGCCAACAACTTCCACCGGCAAAGAACGCCTTCCTCTTTCAGGTGCCACACCAAGCTCACCCATGTTTTCGAATTTCATTATCATCGTCTTCAAACCATTTAATGACATCAGGCCTATCCTCAGACCACTCAGTCAGCGATACTCTTTCAATGCAGCACTGTATTGCTGCCTGAGCTGTGGCCGGCTGGCGTTGATGCCGTTTGTTCTTTGGAATTTTGTCACAATCGAGTGGCGTCTTATTTCTCCCTCTGTTGCTACCATAATGAGTTGCTGACTTGCCTCTGTCAGTGGCAACAGCAGCGCTTATCGACACTAGTACTTCTGTACCATCTTTGGTGTGGCCGCTATATTTCCGTGTGGTGGTGGTGGTGTTCGGCTGAGACAAAGCAGCGAGGAAGTCCCCCGCGGCGCGTGATCAGGTCGGGATCGCTGGCGACGTGCATGCACGGTCGGATTGTGAGGCGCTAACTGCGACAGCTACAAAGTTCGTTGCCCACCGAACCTGGACACTGAAGTTGCGTGATCAGTTAACCTGTTATGGAACATCAACTGCTGTTACATCTCTTCTTTCATTGCCAGTTGTTGCTTCCTGTGCCGTTCCAGCTAGCAGCAACGTATGGTGTGTTGGAGTGGGCGAAATTTTGCAGCCGTCTTCCTGTATGGTCTTTAACTATTACATTGGTTGTTACTTATCAGTGAAGTGCAGCAGCGGTATTTTCTGCCTTGTGGCCGTTAACGCCCCAGTTACCTGCCCTGGTCGTTACCGTAGTTTTCCGGCAATGTGTTTTTCCTCGCCGTGTAGTTCGGCAGCGTTTTAGTTGTTTGTTCATTTTTCTTTCGTAGAGGGGTTATTGTGCCTTGGCTGTTTTTAGACGCCAGTTTTGAAGACGTAGTGCTGCTGGTATCTTCCGTTGTCGTGCCGTTGGTCGGATGGAAGGGAACTGATTAGGTTGTTGGTTGGTCCTTCAGCTGTCCCTGTGTCGGGTTGCCATTCGATTATTTAACCTTACTCTTGGCTGCCTGTCTCACCTCACCTTACGTTAGAGCTACCTCCTCAGGCCGACCCTTGGAACACGTCTGAGCACAACTATTATGTTGGTTCCAGACTGTGGTTTTCATTTTATTCTGAAGTACTGTGCGAGGCCTCCAGCCGTCTATTAATTTAGTTTTTTTATGTTGAAATAAGGCTTTCAGCCAACTTAAATTAAAATTTGAAGACTGATTTGTTTAAAAACTAAATTGTCAAAGTTTGTTCTATCTAAAATTCTTGCTATCCAGGCCTTAAGCCCTGAGTTGTTCAATGTCCAGTGTGTGGCCTCCACCCAAGCTTTCATTGGAAATATTTTTAATATAAGGCCTTCAGCCGTCTTAAATTAAAACTTGAAGATCCATTTGTATAAAGCGAAACATTTTAAAAATTTGCTCTGGGATTCTTGTTATCCAGGCCCTAAGCCCTGAGTTGTTTAATGTCTTGTGTGTGGCCTTCATACGAGTATTTACGTGAAATATTTTTAAGGCCTTCAGCCGTGAATACTCTTTAAAGCAACTTTTTACAACCTGTGATCAGGCCTTCAACCGATCTTTTTGGTGTGGTTTTGGACCTTCAACCCAGGAGGTATCTCAAGTTTTCTTAACTAGGCGTTCAGCAATATTGTTTTATTTTGATCCTTTTAAGGCAATGTGTAATTAAGTGGTTCTTAGAAAAATAAAAATTTGTGTGTTTTGTGCAACCGACAGTAACTGATTACGGCCCCCTCCACAACCATAACCTGATCCGCTCTGTCCTGCAAAACCAGATTTCATTGCCGTACACATAAAAGAGTTTCACAGAAGTCGTACAATCATACAAACAACGCACGTGTCAGATTTCCACCGGGTGGCCAAAATTGTAACTTATATTTCCGCAGCGTAAATGGGTTCCAGGTAAACCCATTAGCATATCTACCAAGTTCCGCTGCCATACGATAATTACATCCCATACAGAACCTCCGTCATTAGCTACACGTTAATCGTAACCACCTGGCATTACGAAAGGATGCACTCAGGTCTCTGTTTGGTGTCTCTAAGTTTCAGCATTAGGACCACTACCCAAAGCAGTCAGTAGTTGTTAGGAGTTGTTGGATATGCTGATGGCTTGTTACTTCTAGTGCACGACAACGAGCGAGATATGCTAGAAAATTAATGTGGCAAACTACTTGGAATACTGCACGAGTGGTACTCGTAGGTTCATCTCAAGATAGTTGAACAATAATCGACATATATTTTACTGAAACGGAAATTTTTTAGAGATCCTTTGATTAAAATATATCAAGAGATAACTGGAAGGCAAAGCGTCAACCGATATTTCAGTATACACTTGGATGAACACTGTACACTCGAAGGTCACATAGAAATTACAGCAACGAAAGGGGAATTCTATAACAAATGAAATTATTGTTTTTTTTTCAACTAAACACTACAGAGTAGCCCACCACCTGGATTACTAAGTTGGGTCGTGTGCTACTTAAAACAGGTAACAAGCCAAACAGCATATTGGTCACTTAGCCACAATGGGTGCTCACAAGTTATGTTAGCTTGACAAGCGGCCATGCCACGGTCCGTCCCCGCTACGAGGATGCGGACCTGTTTCTTATTATTCTGCTGTGGCTGTTGCTCTGTGTGTTTGTATTCTATTTAATGCAGCAAGTGATGTTTGAATTCTGGACAATTAATGAAATCAATATCAATATGTTGAAGCATAGATATAAAAATAGAAAATGAAATTTGAAAAATATTTAGAATTACTTTAAGCTAAATTTACTTGTGTATAATTTTGAATGCAAAAAATTGTTCAGAGCTATAAGTTGTACATAACCAAAAATTTCTCTATATAGAATTCCAATAAGGGATATCGTTACAATATCAATATCAACAATGATCAGAAACAGGGAGTTACCAAAATACAAATGTCGTCTTATAAATTGTTAGATAAAGATACGAGTAATTAAAAACAGCAAATGGTTAAAAATACTACAATATGGAACAAGTAGTAGAGATTCCATGTGAGTAATGTAACTTTAATGCTATAAATGTACTGAAAAGGAAATTGATAAAATGTATAAAATGTCAGACATCTCGTGTTGTTGAGATATAGAACACAAAATTTCAAAATATAATTTTATTGAATTAAATTAATTGAGACTAAATACACATGTTTCACATATTGTTAAAGAGGTTTGTATGTTACGTTTATATGGATGTATACAAAATGATTATAGATAAATGATAGTTTATGAAAACGGTACACACATAGTACATACATGGCAAGTCATGTCACAAGGTTGTGAGCCGAGAGAGGGAAACATGCATCGTATACAAATTTATGTCTCGATCAGTCGTAGGATCTTATGAAGCGTGTCACAATGAATTTAGCCCTTCTGAAACGTTTGTATCAGCATTTTGTTTCAATCTGTTCCTGTGTCCGTGCCTGTGTCGGAACTTGTGTCTTGCCATGAGTTGCGTTGTGGTTTTGTATTTTTATCTGTGTGCTTGACCCGGCAGTAGGATATTGATTTTTATGTAACTCAAGCAGTGTTCTTGACACTGCATCAACCAGACTATTCCGTTTATCGGGATCACGGAAAATTGTGCTGACGTCGTGGTGTCTCACAGCAGGTCTTGCGTCGTCAAGTAAATTACAGCTTAGTACAATATGTTCAGGTGTTCCTCGATTCACACATGTACATATCACGGTTTGCCTTGGCCACGTACGGTGTAGATACGTTCAGTATGGACCATGCCCAGTCAAGTAGTGAACCATGCCATGACAAGGATCCACATGGTTTAGTCTTAGCTCTCTGATATATTTGGAGAGGAGGAGAAGACACGACGCCGTTTATTTAATGTCTACCATTCTCTTTGTCACGTGTCTATTTTCCATTTATGTAAATGTTGTTTGGTTTGCATTTTTTCTCTTGTTATTTAAACATTGTTTCTAGTTCACCTTGCAGCTCTATAACGAATAGTGAGGTCTATTGGAAGTGTTCGTAAGACTAAATACAGGGCCTCCACTGGTGTTGTGCTAAACTCTCCCGACATCCTAAGTAGCATTCTTCTTTGTGCTCTCCTGGCTATTGTTCTGATGATTGCTAGGCATAGGTGATGCGCCCAGGCACTAGAAGCGAAGCATGCAATGGATTCAAATCACTCTGTATGATAAGTCCCCAGCGTCAGTAGTGATGGAACTATATTGAATTTCATCTGGCAAATTTATGCTTGATTTTAGCGGCATTGTCTGCAGCCAGTTTTACGTGTCCATTGAAGGAGAGCCGTTCATCTAAATAAAGTCCTAAGTATCTTGAAACCTGCTTCCTTTGTATGTTGACGTTATTCAGTTACATGCTTGGATTTCTCAATAATATGCACTTAAGCAACAAGTAAACTGCTTTTCTGCTTTTTCAATTTTTTCTGATTACATCAGTAACTGATCGTCTGCAATGTTTGTATACATTTGTTTTCTAGTTGCAGTCTGGACCGTGCATAAACTACATCCAAAAGATCGTCCGCATAGGCGACGACGCCTTCTGTACGAGTGTCCCTATCCAAAACGTCCAACAGGGCCTCAATTGCTACATCCCAAAAAATCAGCCCGCAGATTTATCCCTTTGGGCATCCCTTGGTTATTCTCTTAACCACCTTCTGTGTCCCTGCCTCCATTCTACAATTCTTTCTCTGCAGTAGGCGATAAAGCTGGAATACAGGACAGTAGACAATCGAATTTCCCTTAGTCTAGCAAACAGTGACCGCCTCCAAAGATCCAAAGACTATCAAAAGCTCAGGCAATACCAATACGTACAGCGAGTGCATATTTCTTTGTCTTGTTCCCCACTATTTGTATGGCGCAGTTTATGGCGTCATCTGTTGATTTATGTTCTCTAATTCCATATTGGTGAGGTCTTAGGCCAAAAAAGGAGCCTGGGCGCCTGTAATCCATCACATAGGAGCCTATCCTTCACCTTGGCAAGTGTGTCCAGGGGACAGACAGGTCTATAAGTTTTCGGGTCTGTCGGATCCCTGTCTTCAGATTTTATAATAACAATTGCGTTTGCCGTTTTCCAGTGTGTAGGGATTCTTCCTTGTACAAGGGCTTCCTTAAAAAGGTCAGTAAAATATGGGGTGATCATTGTACTGGCGTTCTTCGATGTTTCTGTGTATATCCCATCGGGGCATGGCGCCTTTGTATCCTTATCTACGGCTAAAGCTACTTCTTCCTGCGAGAAGGTGTAACGTCCTTCGGATCTCCGGTCTTGGCTCACACTCAGCGGTAGAGTAATGAGATTGTTATTTCTTATGTATCGGTATCGACATTACAAACAGAACATTGTTGAACTAAACTCGCGACTTGTGCGAGATATTTACTTCAGCAAATGTAATTAAATCGTTTATAATTGATGGTTTATCAGTTGCTATTTAAATATTAATAAGTTCAAATTAGTTCCAGCGACGCCAAATTCCCTGTAGACTAGTCGTTATCTCAAATCTATAATCAGTCGTAACAGTGTTATTAATTCCTAACGTCAAGGAGTTTCTATAGAAGCGCCGAGCACTCAGTCAAATAATATCTCACCGCGTTATCTGTATAAATAATATTGTAAAACTTTAATGATAAAAGCGTGAATTGACACGATATGCTGGTTTACTACACAGTATTAGTCACTTACCAACAGAGCCGTGAGGAAGAAGATTTCCCAGGTGTTGGGGGGAATTATAAATGATATGCTTCTTAACTATCGCCAAGTTCCATAGTCCATTAGTTATTACGAATGAAATTGTCTATCTGTGTTCAATTCCTAAATAGTGTTAACTTCAGGTTATCTAGTTACAAGTCACTTCTGTCTAATACATGCAAATCCTCTATCTGAATTCTAAATAACGTAATATTTGAAGTCAAAGTATCGTTTCACTGCGTCATCATAGATCGCAATAATCAATTCTGAAAAAACAATCTACTTGCGCCTACATATATGAGAATTCAAAAGTATGACCTGCTTCGGCTGTAACGTAGTGATAATGGATTGAATTATCCTTAGCCATTACTCACGAATCTCAAAGAGTACTGACAAGGAGTATTCTTTGGGAACGTTGGTTCTACTTTGCGAATTTTGATTATAATGATTTCGTGATTTACTATGACTTTGCATTTTTAATTTGATTTTACTGGAATCCTATCTTTCTTTCGTATTTTAATAAATTACTAAGTATTAGATTCGTGATTCAATTACTGGTTAATATCCAAATAATAGTGTTAACTCTAAATTTGTTTGCTTGTTCGTTTTTCATGGAATTTGGAACTTGTTTTGTGGACATTTTTGGGAATTTTAGAGCTAATTTTTAATTTTCATTTCTCGTCCGAGGAAGTGGCATTACAAAGCGGAGGGTGATACCCTCATTTAAGTATGCGTTTTTCATTTCGTCACGTTGGCCATTGTGATGTCATTCATCCTCTGTATGTGAGTCATCTGGCAGGAGCTTGTTTTAGAGAACATTTCCAACCACTTGCCATAGTTTCGTCTGTCCGTCTTAAAGTTGACGGTACCATCGAGGTTTCAACGCGATCAGTTATTAAATGGCTGTCCCCACATGTCTTTTCGTAAATTCGTTTTAACGAAGCCGGTCCAATATTTTTGTCTGGTTTTGCAGAGTTCAGTTTTGTTCTTCTGTTTTGCATCCCAATATTGATCTAGTCTCAGCTGTCGTTCTTGCACTGACATAGAACTCTGATAGTACTTCCTCTTGTGCTACGAGTCTTCTCGTAATCTTATCAGCGATAATGATGGATGCAGAAAGAATAAATTAAAATTTGTGCCACGAGCTGGACTCGAACCCACATCATCTTGCTTACTAAGCGAAAATGCTTATCATTACAGCAGCGCAGCACTGTGGTCAAAAACGCTGCCCGAATTACCCAAGTCGAGTGCCCTTCCCAGCACAAACTTCAATTCATGCCTTCAGCTTATTTTCCCTCTAAATTGTCTCTATTGTCAGGGCTCTCCGGCAATGGAGTAGCATCCCAGCGTTGGACATAATGTGAAAGTCCTTATCGATATTATAATTAAAGTTTTCCCTGAGACATTTAAGTCTCATCATTAGCGCAGCTAAAGATGAGACTCAAATGTCTCAGGAAAAACTTTAATTATAAGGTAATCTTGTGAGTTCAGCTGTCCAAGGTCGTTGATGCCTCCGCCTGGCACTGGCCAGTGGGATGGCAGCCGTTTGTGCAAGACTTTTATCAAGACATGTGTTTTGAAATCTACACTGCCTTGAATAGTGTTCAATACCGATTCTTCTATTACGTTTCTTAATTTACTCCAGTGTGCCCTGCCAAAAACTTACAGCTGTTGTTGTGTGTGAGTATTATGAATGTTTGTAGAACTGCCTGTGAGAGTGATGATGGCATTGCGATCGCTGTGTGTGACCCCGTCCATGACTTACCACTTAATTATTTGTGATAAGGAGACAACCTTTGCCAGAGAGATGTCAGTATTACTTTCGCCTCCAGCATGATCGCGGAAGGTCGGTGGTTGTCTTGCCCTCTTTAATGAAAATAGATTACATTCATTTATTACATCCTTTACTGTGTGTCTTTTAACATCTGTTTTATCGGCATCCCACATGGTTGACCGTGCATTTATATCTGTTAATATGTTTTCCCGTCTGAAAATTGTCCAATGCCTCGTATTTTATCAGTAAAAGGGTCTATGTCGTACGAATATTGGGCATATATAGATGAAATTATCCAAATGTCACGTCCATGTATGATCTTTGCTGTGCCAATGTGTTCTGTTTATCGCTGAGACAGCCTTGTTACAGTCAAATTTTGGTTCATTAGAACAACTGCTGGCTTAGCATGCTGAGTTCCCACGAGTGTCATATCGGTAGGCCAGTTACTTTACCACCTCGCATATATGGTTCTTGCAGGCAGGCGATATCAGCGTGTATTTCGCCTAATAACCTGCTGAATTCCATGCCCAGAAGGGTACTTTCCATACAGTCTTTATTTGTTTAGGATGATTAGCATTTTGTGCCCGTGTGATAAGTTCCGATTATTGTTGGGGGTGTAAGATCTCACGATTTAAATTGCAATTCGTATTTGTGAACGTTATTCGCTATATAGTATTCTGTACGTTCAACTTGTCTTTCGTAAAGCATTTTGTATGTGTGGGCCAGCTAAATAAAAGAGTATAGCTACTGAAGGCACTAATTACTGATAGGCATAGTTAGCAAATGAAAGATTTTGATAGAGAACAATGTATTTACCTTAATAATATTAAAAGTCATTATTATATATATATATATATATATATATATATATATATATATATATATATATATCTCAGTTCATGATATCCAGTATTACAAATTTACTGTTTCTCATGGACACACGTCCAGATCGTCCGCTCTCAAAATTCTGTCATCTCTCTCCCCACATCCACCACTGCTGGTGGATCACCTGCAACTGCGAAACGCTACGCGCTGTTCACATCCAACTGCCCAACACTACAATAGCAAATATTCCAACAATGCAAACGAGCCGCAGACTGCACACAGCACAGTCAGTGATATTCATACAGAGCTCTATGTGGCGTTACCAACATAAAAATCTAAACAGCCTACTTACAAACTGATCGCTGTTGGAGACCCTCCATTTAATAGGCGCTGCACATGCTTGGTTGTTTAGATCTTTGGTCGGGTTTAGTGACATCTCTGTACAGTCAAAGGGACTATGGCTGCGATACAATATCCACAGACAGCCTCTGATGGAAACAGACGTGTTTTAGGATTGACATTAACAATGTAATTTGCGGTGTGATAGAAGTTGAAATTGTAAAGATGATGTGATATTGAAAAATGTGACAGTATAAAATTCAAGAGTAATGCAGGCAAATCTTCGTAAGTTATTTAGTCGTCTTGAACCCACTAAGTCAAAATTCAGCCGCAAGAATGTATCTATGGATGCGACAACTGCAGCCAAGAACAAGAAAGAAAATGAAGATACGTAAAAAGTTTTTCTGTTGTATATCTTATGCCTCTCGAAGCTTTCAAAACTTCTGCAGAACCGAAGAATATTAATAGTGGTGTGTGGGAAGTTAAACTTACACCCTGTAATTAAAGAGGCTGTAGAAATAAGAACGTGTGGGAAAATCTTCAACTGTGAATGCTGATGTAACCTTATAGGTGTATTGAAGCGAGCTGTCCATGCGGAAAAGAGCCAGAGATATTCGTCGGAATGTTTACGCTAGGGTGGCAGCGGTGGTGCCACCAGCGCAGACGTTCACGTCATCTGCAACAGCTGTACGTAGTTTCCGAGCAACCAGAAGCCATCCACCAAATATATAAGGCCAACATAGCACCAGTTCTGCCTGCCAGTTGCTTCTGACGATGACGATGGAGGTAATTGTCGAAACCTCGAGGTTTTACCCCTAACTGACGTGGCAAGATGTCTCAGAATATTTTATGCGATGCTTAGGAAACTTCGAAGTCGATTACCTTGAGAATTTGTGAGTCCCATCGGATTGCTCCGGCTGACTTTACATACCAGAAATGTACAAAAATGCCGAAATCCGATGCTGTATGGTCTCTTTGTGAGATGAGGAGGATGTCCACACCAGAGAAATTTGTGATACCCTACATCTACCTGTCAGACAATTGATGATGACAGAACAGAAATGGAACGTCGATCATTTTGAACAACAATTTCTGTATAGTGTGTCACATCCGAAACATTTCTTTATTAATGGTTTAATAAGTAGAAGTTTGTTACTACAACACATTGTTGGATAGAGACACACATTATACGGGAGGCAGTTGGAATATTTCATTGAGAGCTGTGACGCTACTGCTTCATGTCTAGGCAGTGCAAGTGCGAGCAGATGGGGTCAGCGCATCGTCTGCAGCCGGCTGAATGCTGAACTGCAGCAGTATGATGGCGTACGTGACGACGGCAGCCACATATCCTGTCAGCAGCCTGCCGTCCACGCTGAACAGGGAACACGCCCTGAACGCGACGGGACAGCAGTGCAGCTGGTGAGACAGCTGGCGCAGCTGCTGAGACAGCTCCTCACTGCCGCCACCTGTCGAGATCATAATGTGTCACAGAGTGTAGTCACTATGTCACAATAAAAGTATTAAAAGTATAGCTTACTGTTTACTTGTCTTGCAGAATTACTAGTTATATCCTTAGTAGGAGAAGTGGAAGGAAACATTTGGTGAGAATTACTATCTGGATCTAAATCTGATTCTACTACAGGCGTTGGAAGTCGCTGTACACTGCATTGATGGTTTTACTGTGCAGCTGTTCCACTCCCAAATTCTGCAGGAGCCTTCATCCCCTTTATTTTGCCGTTATGGTACTTAAAAGAGATGGTTACTTGATACAGTATAATCGTCCTGCAACTGGTCACTAATGCTCAATTGTCTTTAGCGAAAACTGCATCTTCCCTCTAAGGATTCCCAATGAGACTCACCCATTACTGTGATGCTCTCATCTGATCCCAAAGAGTTGCAATATATCTTGAATTATGCCTCTGAATTGAGTCAGTGTCTTCCTTTATTCCTACCTGGTGGAGATCGATCAGAACTCAAAAATGTGACTCAAAGCATTCTGCTCGAAGTCTCTTTTATAGGTGCACTATGGTTTTCCAGAATTTTTCCAATGAAGTGAAGTGTTGTTGGTCGTTAGCCTATATTATAACTGACCTGATGTTCTCTTTGTGCCACATTTTTTACTGCTAAGCCTGTATAGTAGATTAAGGTTTAACACTTCATCAAAGTCTAGGTTACTAGAGACATACCACAAGTTCGGAGTAGCAAAAGACATGGAGAGATGAAATGAAATAGAAATTCTGTCATTGGCCACAATCAGGCATTGAAATGAATTCTGTGGCGACAAGTGAAAATTTGTGCTAGGCTGGGACTCAGACCCAGATTTTACGCAAATGGTCGACTTATCTGCGTCGACTATCTGAGCAAGCTTCCCATCCAACCCAAATTCGAAACTACACTTAATGGCTCTTAATATTATTTCTGTGTGGGTGCAATCTCTCTCCTGAATCCTTACAGAAAGGGGAGGTTTGGTCATATCTTTTTCAAAGGAATCACCCCCAGGGGGTCCACAACTCTTTTGTAGATACGTACGTGGCGAGCACAGGGCCCCGAGCCATTGCAGCCTTCTTTCTCTCCAGGGCTGCATTTCCTTTCCCTTACCCTCCTTTCCCCTCCTTGCTCCTTTCCCCTCGCCCTCTCCTCTCCCTCTCTTGGTGTCCTTGCTTATGTTGGCCCCGCTATCCTCCTGGTTCTGTTGGTTTTCCAATTCGGCTTTGTTGCGTAATCATCTCCTCCTTTTGGCATTCCTTGGTCCCCCTCTGGGGTTTGACGTCCATTACAAAATTTCTCCTCCGTAGTGTGAGCCATTTGGGGAAGAGCACCTTACCTAGTGTCTCCGACGTGCGCCCTCCTAGTACATTCCACCTTTTCTTTCACGTCGTTGATACTAGGGTGCATAGCCAGCACGGTAGCCAGCGCGTATGGTGGGGTCGCTATGTACCCTTTTGGTTGAGCCCCCTGAACACACAGGGATCACACTTCTGATACCTGAGCTGTGACCTCCTCATGCATGCCTTGGAGTGGTTGCTCGTCATCCTGGAGCATCGGAACTCCCAGCAATGGCCACCGTGCCAGACGGCCCTTGCTGTGGCTGGGTGGCGCCTGTGAGGAGAGCCCCTGATCAGAGTTGGTGGCATCAGGTCGGACGCTATGCAAATGAAACGCATACAGGTCCAGAACTCTGGCTGTGCTTCTGCGGCCGTCTCTCTATGTGGAACTGATTCCTCAAGTGCTGCTTCTCTTGCCCCTTCGGCCTTCCCTTCCATGGCTACCCCCTGGGAAGAGGGTCAGGCCCGTCGTCTAGGGGCAAAACCTTTCCCCCGTTATCTAGTTTGCACCAGGACTGATGGAGATACTTTCACCAGAGTCAAACCTTTATTCTTTGTGGAACACATTGAAGACAAGTTTGGCGAAGTGGACTCCCTGAGCAAGATGCAGTCAGGTTCATTGCTGATAAACTCTGCTTCAGCTGCCCAATCTGCGGCCCTTCGTGCCTGTACCCATCTTGGCACAATTCCTGTGTCCATTACCCCCCCCCCCCCAGTCTCTAAATATGGTACAAGGTGTGATTTTTCACAGAGACCTCATCCTTCAAACTGATGAGGAACTTCGGGACAATCTCGGACGGCGGGGTGTTCACTTTGTTCAGCGTGTTGAGAAGGGTCCTGAAGACAATCGTATTGATACTGGTGCCTTTATCCTGGCCTTTGAAGGGGATACCCTCTCTGAGAAAGTTAAGATTATGGTCTATCGCTGTGATGTGAAGCTGTACATCCCGCCTCCTATGAGGTGTTTTAAGTGCTTGCGTTTTGGCCACGTGTCTTCCCGCTGTTCCCAGGCCCCTCTCTGTGGTGACTGTGGACGTCCACTCCACGAGGGGAGTCCCTGTGTTCCCCCTCCTGTATGTGTAAATTGTCATGGCAGTCATTCTCCACGTTCACCAGATTTCCCAGTATATAAGAAGGAAAAAAAGATACAGGAGTATAAGTCCCTCGCTGGTTTAACCTACACAGAGGCCCGTAAGAAATATGCACGACTTCACCCTGTGTCCATGACATCTAGTTACGCCTTGGTTACATCTTCACCCCTTCCTCCCTCTTCCTCCCCCTTCCTTACCCCCATCCCAGACCCCTCTCCTCACCCCCTCCCCTGCGGCTCCCGCACCTTCTCCTAGGGGCGCTGCTCCCCCTCCCCAGCCGGAGAAGTATCCCACTCCTTCAGCGTCTGCCGGTCAAGGGCGCCTCTCCCGGGATGCCCCTTCCCGGCACCTTCCAGGCCAAAGGTCTGGCCCGGTCTCTTTCTGTTCCTGATCTTGCTGCAGCTGGCTCTTTTATGCCACACAGCCCTCCTCGATCTCATCCTGAAAAGAAGAAGAAACATAAGTCCCGGGACAAAGAGCCTCTGGTGTCACCGGAGGTCCCTTCCCCGACTTCACAACCGGATTCTGACCTGTCGTTCATGGATGTCGCCCCCTCCTTGTCGGTGACGGTTGGGGACCCGGCGGTATGACTGGATTTAGCGTGTTCAGCCCCCATTTAAACCATCGTTCTGTGGTTCTCCAATGGAATTGTAATGGATACTATCGTCACCTTCCGGAATTGAAATCCCTTCTTTCGTCTTACTCTGCAGCTTGTGTGGTTCTCCAGGAATCTCATTTTACTGATGCTCACTCACCGACCCTCTGTGGGTTCCGTGTTTTCTGTCGAAATCGGGTCGGACCCCTGCGGGCTTCTGGTGGCGTTTGTACGTTGGTCCGTACAGACATTGCTAGCACGTGGATTCCTCTTCAAACTACATTGGAAGCGGTTGCTGTTAGGGTCCATTTAGACTCTGAGGTCACGGTTTGCAATCTTTATCTCCCTCCTGACAGGACTCTTACACCTGCTGCCTTAACCGCCCTTCTTCAGCAACTTCCTCCTCCCTTCCTCCTCCTTGGTGATTTTAATGCTCATCATCCTTTGTGGGTCAGTACCTTTCCATCTAGACCTCCTCGTACGATTGCAACTGTTAACCAACCATTACCATGGGAGAAGGTATCATTGAGATCAATACTAAAGTTTAATCTGCAACCACAGAATACGGCGGGTCCATCCAGTAGAGAGTGCGCGGCGACAGACTTGATAGTATTCTTTTCCTTGTCGGCGGCCGATGTTGTCATTTCGACGTCTTCAATTGTTTTATATATTGTCTGTCTTGCACGACGACGGTATCTTCTGTAAGGCATCTTGGCAGCGTTCAATGCAGTTGCCGGTGCAGCAGCAGCAGCGCGAATGATCCGCTGCGCGGGCAGTTCTCGCTTTTATAGACGCGCGATAGCGCGTCAGCAGATAAGGGACTTAGAATTTCACAGTGCCAGCCGCGCGTTATCCCGGACGGGCGCACTAGCCTTACTAGACCAATTTATTGCAGACCACGACCTGTGCCTTCTTAATGATGGCTCCCCTACTCATTTCAGTGCCGGTCATGGTACCTTTTCTGCCACTGATCTTTCTCTTTCTTCTCCCTCTCTCCTCCCTTCATTACACTGGTCGCCACACGGCGACCTTTGTGATAGTGACCATTTCCCGTTGATTATCACGCTCCCTTCCCGCTCCCCGATGGACAGATTACCTCGTTGGTCTTTCCAACGCGCCGATTGGCCTCTTTACACTGCACAGGTCGAGTTTTCTCCCTCTTTGTCGGGTTGTGTTGATGACGTCCTACGTGACGTGTCTGACGCGATTGTTCACGCTGCTAGCCTTGCTGTCCCGCGCTCATCTGGACCATTTCGTCGCCGGCAAGTCCCGTGGTGGAGTACAGCCATTGCCATTGCCATCCGTGATCGCCGTCGAGCTTTGCAACACTTTAAGAGCCCGTTATTTAATCAAACAGAGCAAGCGGATATGTTGGGAACGATTCGTTTCTTCCCTTGGTTCTACTGTTCCTCTGTCACGGGAATGGGCTACACTTCGCTCTCTCCAAGGTTACCATCGGCAGTCCACCCTCCCAGGCTTTCACCTCCCAGATGGCATTTGTTCTTGCAGAACATCTTGCGACCCATTTTGCAGTGGCATCAGCGTCAGCCTCCTATCCAGCTGCTTTCCTTCATCAAAAACAGCGGGCTGAAGCTTCCACCTTATGTTTCAGAATCTTACAACGAACCTTTTACTGAATGGGAATTTCTTTCTGCTCTATCTTCTTCTCATGATACGGCCCCTGGCCCAGATTCCATTCATAACCAACTGCTTCAACATATCAGTGCTCCACAACGGCAACATCTTCTTCGGGTGTTTAACCGTATCTGGTTCCAGGGTGACTTCCCTTCTCACTGGAGGGATAGCATTGTGGTTCCTGTCCTTCAGCCTCGTAAGAACCCCCTATCTGTTGACAGCTATCGGCCAATTAGTTTGACCAATGTTGTTTGTAAGTTACTTGAACGGATGGTAGCCTGTCGGCTGAATTGTGTCCTCGAATCTCGGGATCTATTGTCCCCCTACCAGTGTGGCTTTCGAGAGGGACGGTTTCCAATCGATCATTTACTTCGCTTGGAATCCGCAGTTCGGCAGGCTTTTTCCCAGCGCCGCGATTTGGTTGCAGTGTTTTTTGACCTTCGCAAGGCCTATAACACGGCCTGGCGCCGTCACATCTTACTTACCCTTCATCAGTGGGGTCTTCGGGGCCCACTCCCGATTTTTATCCGCCAGTTCCTGATCCATCGGTCATTCAGAGTTCGAGTTGGTACTGCTTTTAGTTCTCCACGGACCCAGGAGACGGGCATCCCACAGGGTTCTGTCTTGAGTGTCCTTCTTTTCCTCATTGCTATCGATGGACTTGTGGCCTCTGTCGGTCCCTTGGTCGTCCCTGCTCTGTATGTGGATGATTTCTGCATTTGGGTTAGTTCCTCCTCGATGGCATCTGCAGAACGGCAGCTCCAGGTGGCTATATGGCGTGCCTCTGCATGGACCATCTCACACGGGTTTCAATTCTCTCCTTTAAAATCGCGGGTGGTCCACTTCTGTCGCCGTACTACAATCCACCCCGATCCAGAGCTCTATCTCGCTGCACAACAATTGCCTGTGGTTCCACAGTTTCGTTTCCTGGGTCTTCTTTTCGACAACAAGCTCACTTGGCTGCCCCATATCAGACTTCTGAAGGTAGGATGTTTCCGTAAACTCAATGTCCTTCGCTTCCTTGCCCACTCCTCTTGGAGTGCGGACCGTTCCCTCCTCCTCCGTCTTTATCGTGCTCTAGTTCTGTCTCGCTTGGACTATGGTTGTCAAGTTTATGGTTCAGCTGCTCCTTCCACACTGCACGTGCTGGATCCGGTCCACCATCGTGGTATCCGTTTGGCCACCGGTGTCTTCCCTACTAGCCCTGTTGCTAGTCTAATGGTTGAAGCTGGGACCCCCCCCCCCCTTTCTGTTCGGCGGTCCCAGCTTCTGGTGTCTTATGCACTCAGTATCCGTTCCTCTCCCATTCATCCTCCCTATTCTATCCTGATTCCAGATCATGGACGTCGCCCACCCGACTCCCGCCCTCGGGTGGGTTTACCGGTTGGGCTGCGCCTTGCGTCTCTTTGCCGTGATTTTCAGCTTCCTTCTTTGTCCTGTCTTCCTCGCTCCCTCCCCTTCACCCCTCCTTGGTTAGTTCCTTGGCCTCGAATTCGGATGGATCTCCGCCGAGGTCCGAAAGATGCCATCCCCCCCGGTGGTGTTCCGTTCCTTTTTCCGCCAAATTTCATGGGAGTTTCGGGATGCTGTTGTTTTTTACACTGATGGCTCTAAATCTGCTGAACATGTTGGGTATGCCTTCACGTCCTCTGTTGGAACGGAATGCCATCTGCTGCCACCTACATGTGGGGTGTTTGCTGCGGAATTGATGGCGGTTTCCCTGGCCCTTGCCTTTACTGAACAGTCCCAACAGAACCGCGTTTTGTTATGTACGGACTCGATGAGTGGCCTTCTTGCTATTGACTAGTGTTTTTCGCGCCATCCCTTGGTCTCTGCCATCCATGACCATCTCGCTGATATTCACCGTGCTGCTTGTTCCATTGACTTCCTTTGGGTCCCTGGCCATATGGGTATCCCAGGTAATGAGCTCGCTGATCGTTTGGCTGGGGGAGCAGTTACTTACCCCCGTTTTCTGTAACCCCTCCTGCAGCGGATTTACGGCTTCACATCAAATCCCACTTCGCACAGTCATGGGCCAATTCTTGGGAGGCTACACCCTGTCTAATAAACTTCGTGCAATTAAGGTGACACCAGGCCCGTGGCGTTCTTCCTTTCGCCTCTCCCGAAAGGACTCGACCACACTGTGTCGTCTCCGCATTGGCCATACCAGGCTGACCCATGGTTTTCTTTTGCGTGATGAGCCACCCCCACTATGTGGTTGTGGAGCCTTCCAGTCAGTAGCCCACATTTTGGTTGAATGCCCCCTTCTTTTGGCTCTGTGTGCTCAGTACAGACTCCCCCACACTTTACCTTTGATGTTGGCTGACGATTCCCGGATGGTCTCTCTGGTTCTCGGTTTCCTCCGGGAAAGTGGTTTTTATTCTCGGTTTTAAGGTTTTTAATCTCTCTCTGGTGTTGGGGCAGGGCGGTGAGTGTTTGGGTGTCTCCCACTGTAAGCAGTGTTCGGAGATTCCCGATTCACCTCCCTGACCGAAATCCTCTTTTCTTCCCCTTTTACTCTGTTTTTACCCTTTTTTTAAAGGCTTGGTTAGTCTTTCTATTCCCATACGTACTTTCTACATTATAGCAGTTGTACCTTGTAAGTCACAGGTGGTCTTGCCTATGCTGCTTCAGCATAGTGTTGGGTTCGTTCTCTTGCCGACTTCCCTCATTTCGTTTTTTACCAGTGACAACATGACTGCCCTTTTATGTTTTTCCCTTTTTCCGTTTTATTGTTCTGACTTTACTGAGATGTCCCATTAGCAATATGGAGCATATTTGAAACTAGGGACTGATGACCTTGCTGTTTGGTCCCTTAAACCTCAAACAACCAACCAACCAACCATCAAAGGAATCATTCGAGCATTTGTCTTAAGCCATTTAGGGAAAAATCTAAAGCTGCATTGGCTGATGAATATTTGACCACCATCCTACCACATTCGATTCAGTTGTCCTACCAATGTGAACCCTCGCTCGATGTGACTAAGTTACGCAGTTTACAGTGCACAATTAATACAGTGATATTTTAAACATTTTGCAGTTGTGCACTCAGCAACCGTGTATGCAATTACACAGAATGTATCAGTCTGCCAACCGACTGCACAAAACTATTTTAAAAAACATAAACGAGGTTTTGGTAGCTCTATCTTCATCATAATGGTAAAAGTTACATGAACTCAAATGACCAATTTTGAATTTTCAGCAACATTGCTGTCGTCAAATGACACATTTATTGTTCCATCAGTCAAGATAATACCATAAATTCTTGATTCACTGAACAGTAAACATGTCATTTGACGATAACACTGTTACTGAAAATTTAAAAGTTGTCATGTGAGTTCATGTAACTTTTACCAAGCAACAACGACTTTGTTTAAAGCTTGGACGCAGTGCAGCTGTGACGCCACTGAAAAAAGGAAGAGTTGAAGATTATAGTTTGATGTCGAATTGAGAACGAGTTCAATAAAGACGGAGCACAAGCTCAAATTGGTCAACGATGGGGCAGAACATCAGCCACATCCTTTTCAAACGGACCATCCAGACATTTTCCTGAAGCCAAATTACAGAAAACTTAAACCTGTATTACTGGACGGATATTTGAACACTGCTCCTCCTAAGCACGAACCCAATGTGGCACTGTGCCTTGTCGCTCTTTAGAATCATTATTGCCCCACCAAACGCTAGTCTTTTGACAACGGCTCCTCTGTTTTCCTGCAATAACTACACAGGGCCTTAAGACAAAACCTCTCCTTCTTAGAAATGTAGCTCAATGCCAGAGTGTTGGCTCAGTCTGGAGTGCTTACTACAAGGATTCACTTGCTGCAGTAAGGAAATGAGCCAAAATTCCGACATAACTTGTACAACAGCTACCGAAAAAAGCGCACTACTTTAGACTTTTTCTTAATTTATTGTAACAATGAAGCGGCCAGCAAGATCCAGCCCGATGTTTTAGGAATAACTATGTAAATATGCCACCTATGTCTTGTGAAGTTGGTACTAAAATAGACTCGAAATATGTTACGAAGTGAAACAAATACTTCGCAAAGGGACTGGTTGCTGCTATTTTCAGCAATAATTGATTTAACATACTGTCATGGTGGTCAGAAATATCCACTGTGAACAAGCTTAGATTAATTAATAGGTATTGATCATATGTCTGTGTTTAAACGCTGTTAACTACACTCCCTATAGACCTATCTAGAAATATCTAGACCAGCAACAGTTACCATTAGAACTGCATAGTGTCAGAAAGAATAACGTACTACCATATGCGGGAACATGGCTGATTTCCCATTTTAATAATCTGATTTTCCAAAACTTTAAAATTGTCTTTTTCTCCCATTTCTCAACACGGTGCTTCTTTCTTAGTTACCTGTGAGATCCGGTAATTAATACTAGTATATTCTTGTCCCCCAATTTCACTCTCAAATATTTGTTTTTTAGTTGTGTTTATGTAAATGGAAATCATTAACTGATATCATATTACAGTTATCGAGTAAAATTTTAGGTTGCTGTAGTGTTGTGGGTATTGTGTCGGCCATCTCATTCACTGACAAACTCATTATTAATGTTGACTGACTACTGTAATAACTCACAGTGCGATTCATTCCCGTAAAAAAAGAAGAGAACGCAACAGCAAGTCAAAGTTCTTGGAAACAGAGTCTTCAGAAATTTTCATGACGTTGGTAAAATCCTTACCTTACTTTACTTGTGTCCAAAATAACTGCTTTACATACACAGTTTGATATGGTGGCACTTCACATGCCAAATAAGGCGGAACTAGCTCTGTACAAAATTCAAAGTGTGACGCTCAAAATAGGTTCAAATGGCTCTGAGCAGTATGGGACTTAACTTCTGAGGTCATCAGTCCCCTAAGGACATCACACACACCCATGCCCGAGGCAAGATTCGAACCTGCGACAGTAGCGGTCGCGCGGTTCCAGACTATCCCCATCCCTTTCCTCTCATTAGCGTTGCTCTACTCACACAATATACTAATCCTCACGCTCTATCTTTACCTCCGACTGTATTTCCCACTATACACCTTTACTCCTACCTCGGATCTCCATAGTTTCACTGTCTAACAGACCCCTATCTTTTTACCAACACTACTGAACCCTATGTAATATTACCCTCTCATCCGTGTTTTTATGAGAAGAATTTCATCTTCCTATGATATGTTTTTGAAATGTATATATTTTAGTTTTTTAACCATCCGATTTTGATTTTTAATTTAACATAGAAAACAACCTCAATTTTAATTTCTGTTTGTCATTGAAATCATTTTTAAATCGGCTGGCTGAAGACCGGAGAACTGTTCCGCTGACAGCCTACCTCCGCCCATATGGGGCGAAGGGGATGAAATAACAATAAAGGAAAAAAGTTGTTGATGGTTTTCATTATTTCTACGAAGTTTCTGGCAATATGGCTTTCAATTGTTTTGGCAGCACGCTTCATAAACCAAAGGAGGAAAAGGACCATGAGATTGGTCGGCTGCCGCTCTCCATTCTTATCGCTACTCTCGATTCAGTGCAACTGCTGCGTCTTATATAATCACTCTATTTGTCATACACACACATATTTACGTCTGGGCAAACACATTTTTCTTATAGTATCACTGAAGAAAAAATGGAAGCACTGACTTATACTGCTATATGCGCCCAATACTGCAGGTAGTTAATGAAGGTTCGATCATGTGGAATATGTTTCATATCCGTGATTGACTCTAAGAGTTTTGGTAATGAAACCCATTGGTTGTTCTGGGCGTTGAGTGCATAGCAGTGGCAAATGTGGTGTCACAAGTACCACTAGGAAGTGTGGTAAGACCATTAATGTTGTGCATGTACCTACGAGTAAACGATGTGTTAGACAGGGTGAGCAACAGAGATGATTAAATAGCGATACTTGAGCTTCATCACTACCTACAACGGACATCTGATTAGAACGGTAAATAAAGCTACTTGTTCACTTGTGATGTAAAGTCTGTTAAGAGGTCCCTGCCAATTTCATTTAGGTAACAAAATAAATTGTCTTAACGGCTGCAGTCTTTATTTAGGAATACCTCCATCGTCACATCTCTGGTGGAAGAGCAATAACATTTTCACATAGAAAAAAGCGATTTAGGTACACTTTTCAGTGACATTAATGTCGCCACCTGTCAAAAGCCTGAATAACCACCTTTTGCAGCTCGAACTGCTGCGAGATGTCCAGCAAGAGACTCAATGAGGTTTTGGAAGGTTTCCACTCAAATACTGCGGCCAGCTGCACTAGGCTTCTCGGTTGAGGACCGACGGCGTGAACAACCTGATGGAAGTGGTCACACAGATTTTCGAGTAAGTTTTTAATCCGAGGCCAGGAGAGTACATAAAATTCATTCTGGTGCATCCCGAACCACTCACATATGCTGCAAGGTGTGTGACCCGTTGCATTGTCCAGCTGGTAGATGTCATTACGCGGAGGAAAAGCAAACTCCATGTGGGAGTAGAGACTGTCCCCAAGAATAGATGCATACGTGTGTTGATTTATTGTGCCTTCCAGAATGACGAGGCCACCCAGGGAATGCCACGAAAACATTCTCCAGACTATAACGCTCCCTCCTGGTCTCGAGACGTTTGCTTTCAGACGTTCTCCGCCGTGTACGTCATCGGCCATGTATCCAGTGGAGCAAAAAACGTGATTCGTGTGAAAAGGCCGTCTGTCGCACCTCAGTGGACGTGCAGCTGGGCTGCTAGCGTGCAGCCAATGAACAGCAGTCAGCAGGGGCGCATGGACAAGATGCCTGCTGTGGAGGCACGTATGCAGCAGCGTTAGCTGGACGGTGGTTAGGAGACACTGTAGGCAGCCGTTTGGTTCACCTCGTTTGTCACTTGCTATTCGCCGGTACACATCTCAGCAGCTGTCGTTCACCCCTGTCTTCGTCAGTTTTCGCTAGCGCCATTTTGCCACGCACGGTGCACTTTAACCACGGCAGCACGTGAACAGTTTACAAACGTAGTAGTTGCATAAATGCTTCCACCCTTGGTAAGAAACCCAGCGGTCCTTCTGTTTTGGACGTCAGATTAATCACTCTGTTTCCATATAACTAGAGCGACTGCTCTGTTTTCCATGTCCCTCGGACACGCTTTGTATATGCTGCATTGCTAGTGCTGCCATCTACCGTCTGTGAGTGGATATTGCACGTTGAAGTGGAACATTGGCGGTGGTCTCATTAACGCGACTGGAGCGTGTATATAAGGCCACATAGACCACTTTCTGAACATACCACTAATTTCAGTACTGAATTGTGCACTTGTATTTTTAACTTTCTAGCTTTCGTAAACATTTGTGCTTTCCTACAGGCTGTTGATCGTTAAGTGGTAGTCGACGCCACCTGGTGACATAAATGTATCATGAATTTCTTAAAAAAATTGTTTCTGAACATTAAAGTACATAGATTTTTATCTTTTGTGCAGAACTAGATTGTCCTTGTGGCCCTGTTATTTTTCTTCAAGTAGCAGAGTAGTTAGCCATTAGAATCTAGCAATACAAGTTTTTATATTGTCAGTAATTCGTATGGTTATGCACATGGTGAACACAGCTTAACAAGAAATTCTGTATTAGTGTTAGTGGTGCATACATAAGGTGTTCCTTTTGGTTTAACTATTAGTTATCATTCTCTTCTAATGCGTAAATATTTTTGTACCATAGATTTGATGATGGAGATATTAGGCAGCGCGTTATAATTTTCGTTATTCAACAAGGAAACCGATTTATTTACTGCTCCAATTAAGGCTTCACCATTTTGTAAAAGAAATGAAATCGATACATTATGAACAGACATACAACCGTAGGCTATTAATTACTGTAGGTTGTAGATTGGGAGTACTTTAACTACAAATATGCCATCTTCAGTAACAACGTTTTTCTTTTTCTGTTTATCTTCTATGTGTTTCGCAGCTATAGCTCCATTTACAGACCTACATTGACGTTTTTAGTTATTATATCTGCTTCTTCGCGAGGGCATGGAGCTCTTTTTGGGTACAGTATTCCGGAGGTAAAATGGTTCCCTATTCGGATCACCGAGCAAAGACTACTCAGGAATATGTCGTCATAAGGAGAAACAAAACTGACGTCTTACTTGTCAGAGAGTTATAAATGCCAAATCGAGTAGAGTAATGTCGGAGTAGGTTCAACAATCAATAAGAAAATAGGAATGAGAGTAAGCTACTATGAACAGCATAGTGAACGGATTATCGTAGCCAAGATACACATAGCCCACACCAAACACAGTAGAACAACTTTATATGCCAACTATCTGCGCAGACGATAAGACTGAAGAAATATGTCAGTCAAGACAGTATTCAGATAGTTAAGGGAAACGACAATTTAATTTTGATGGGATATTGGAATTTTATAGTAGGAAAATGAAGAGGAGGAAAAATGTATAATGTTGCACAGAGCATAATTTAATCATTGCTAAAACATGGTTTAAGGACCTTGAAGGAAGGTCGTATACTTGGGACAGACCTTGAGACACCAGAGGGTTTCAGATTGATTATACAACATTAACACAGATTTTGGGACCATATTTTAAGCTGTAAGACGTTTCCAGGTGCACATATAGCCTCTTACCGTTGTGTATTGGATATGAACTCTGAATTAAAACTGAAGAAACTGCAAAAAGGCAGGAAACTGAGGTGGGACCTGGATAATTTAAACGAATCAGAGGTTGGTGAGAGTCTCAGAGCGTACATGTGCATTAGGCAACGACTGATTACACCAGGGGAACGATATACGTAGAAGACGAATATTAGTAGCTTAGAGAGATGACAGCAGAGGTCCACATATGTAAAAAGAAAGGTCTCACAGAAATCCTTGGATATCACAAGCTGTATTGCTTTTAATTGATGTACGAAGGAAACATAAAAATGCAGCAGGAGATGAAAGGCAATGAAAAAGCCTTAATAATGAAAGAAAATCAGGAATTACTACATCACAAATGTGAGGATATAGAAACGTATATATCTAGAAGAAAGACAGATACAGCTTACAGGAAAATTAGAGAGACCTTTGGGCAAAAGAAGAGCAGCTGTACAAATATAAAGAGCCCAGATGAGATACTGGCAAAGCAAGGTAAAGTTGAAAGGTGGAAGGAGGATATAAAGGATCTGTACAAGAGAGATGAACTTGAAGGCAATATTACAGAAAGGGAAGAGAACCTAGATGAAGATGAGATGGGAGACATGATATTGCGATATGTATTTGACAGAGCACTGAAAGACTTAATACGAAACAAGGCCCCTCGAATAGACAACACGTCAGACCTACTGGCAGCCTTGGGAGGGCCAGCCAGTTTTAATAAATCATGGTTGAGAAACACTAACACAAATTCTCAACAGAAGAAAGGAAAAACTGCTAGAACCTGACCTGAGGGAATATCAGTTCAGCTTCCGGAGACGCATAGAAATGCGAGAGGGAATACTGACCCTACGACTTCTGTTAGAAGATGGATTAAGGAAAACCAAACCTACGTTTATTGAATTTGTAGACTTAGTCTAAACGTAGCAGGGGTAAAATACAGGGAGCGAAAGACTATTTACAATTTGTACAGAAAACAGAAGGCAGTGACAAGGGTCGAAAGTCACGAAAGGGAGACAGTGGTTGAGAAGGGAGTGAGACAGGATTGTAACCTATTTATTCAATCTGTACATTGAGCAAGCAGTAGAGAAAACCAAAGAAATATTTGGAGAAGTAATTGACGCTCCGTAAGAAGAAATAAAAACTTTGAGGTTTGTCAGTGATATTGTGATTCGCCGGAGACAGTAAAGGACTTGGAACAGCAACTGAACTGTATGAACAGTGTCTTGAAAGGAGGAGATAAGATAACGTCAACAAAAGCAAAACAAAGGTAATGGAACGCAGTTGAACTAAATCTGATTATTCTGAGGAAATTAGAGGAGACCCTAAGACTCTAGATGAGTTTTATATTTGGGCAGTAAAATAAATTATGGCAGCCGCAGTAGAGAGGATATGAAATGAAGAATGGCAATGATAAGAGACGCATTTCTAAAGATAAGAAATTTGGTAACATCGAATACATATCCAAGGCATATTTGCAAGGCTTTTCTGAAAGCATTTGTCTGGAGTTTATCCTTATATGGAAGTGAGACGTGGACGATAAACAGTCCGAACAAGAAGATAGCAGAAGCTTTTTGAAATGTGGTGCTACAAAAGAATGATAAAGATTAGATGGGTAGATCATGCAACTACCGAGGACATGCTGAACAGAAGTGGGGAGAAAACAAATTTGTTGTGGAACTTGACTAAATTAAGGACTCTCTTGAGAGGACACGTTCTGAGACATCAAGGGATCACCAGTTTGGTATTGGAGGGCGGTAGAGGGAGACCAGGAGGTGAATACAGTACGCAGGTCCAAAAGAATGTAGGTTGCAGTAGTTATTCTGAGATAAAGAGGCTTGCACTGGATAGCGTAGCATGGAGAGCTGCATCGAAACCAGTCTTTCGACTGAGGACCACAACAACAACAAGATATGCTTCAGCTTATCAATCAGTAGTAAATGAACGACACAGCTGTTAACTTCTTCTGACTGGTACACTGAAGATCCAAATAAACTGGTACAACTGCCCAATATCGTGTCGGGCCACCGGAAGCACGCACAAGTGCAGCAACACGACGTGGCATGGACTCGACTAATGTCTGAAGTAGTGCTGGAGGGAACTGATGCCATGAATCCTGCAGGGCTATCCATAAATCCGTAAGAGTACGAAGAGGTGGAGATCTCTTTTGAACAGCACGTTGTAAGGCATCCCAGATATGCTCAATGTTAATGGGGTGGGGGGGGGGGGGGGGGTGGCTGGCTGGTGGCCAGCGGAACTGTTGAAACTCAGAAGAGGCACTATGAACATTTCTGAACGTGTGGGGTGTTGCGCTGCCTGCTTGAATTGCCGAAGTCTGTTGAAATGCACAATGGACATGAATGCATGCAGGTGATGAGACAGGATGCTTACGGACGTGACGCCTGTCAGTCTATCTAGACGTATCAGAGGTCCCATATCTCTCCAGCTGCATAGGCCCCGCACCATTACAGAACCTCCACGAGCTTTAACAGTCCGCTGCTGACATGCAAAGTCCATGGATTCATGAGGTTCTCTCCTTACCCTCACATTTCCATCCGCACGACGCGATTTGAAACAAGACTCGTCCGTGCAAGCAACATGTTTCCAGTCATCAACAGTCCAATGTCAATGTTGATGGACCCAGACGGGGCATAAAGCTTTGTGTTGTGCAGTCAAGGGTACAAGTGTGTTCCTTCGGGTTCGAAAGCCTATATCGTTGATGTTCCGTTGAATGGCTCACAGGCTGACACTTGTTGATGGCCCAGCATTGAAATCTGCAACAATTTTCGGAAGGGCTGCACTTCGGTCACTTTGAACGATTTTCTTCAGTCGTCAGCCTTCTGGCAGGATCTTTCTCCGCAGCAGCGACGCTTTACTGGGTTCCTGACGTTCACGGTACACCGCGTTTAAACTCACTCACATCTTGATAACCTGCCATTGTAGCAACAGTAACCGATCTAACAACTGCGCCAGACACTTGGTGTCTAATACAGGGTGTTGCAAAAAGGTACTTTCAGGAAACATTCCTCACACACAAATAAAGAAAAGATGTTATGTGGACATGTGTGCGGAAACGCTTTTTCCATGTTAGAGCTCATTTTAGTTTCGTCAGTATGTACTGTACTTCCTCGATTCACCGCCAGTTGGCCCAATTCAAGGAAGGTAATGTTGACTTCGGTGCTTGTGTCGACATGTGACTCATTGCTCTACAGTACTAGCATCAAGCACATCAGTACGTAGCATCAACAGGTTAGTGTTCATCACGAACGTGGTCTTGCAGTCAGTGCAATGTTTACAAATGCGTAGTTGGCAGATGTCCATTTGATGTATGGATTAGCACGGGGCAATAGCCGTGGCGAGGTACGTTTGTATCGAGACAGATTTCCAAAACCAAGGTGTCCCGACAGGAAGACGTTCGAAGCAATTGATCGGCGTCTTAGGGAAAACGGAACATTCCAGCCTATGACTCGCGACTGGGGAAGACCTCGAACGACGAGGACACCTGCAATGGACGAGGCAATTCTTCGTGCAGTTGACGATAACCCTAATGTCAGCAGCAGAGAAGTTGCTGCTGTAAAAGGTAACGTTGACCACGTCACTGTATGGAGAGTGCTACGGGAGAACCAGTTGTTTCCGTACCATGTACAGCGTGTGCAGGCTCTGCGAATGGTTCATCCAAGAATGTGTCAATCCTCATTTCAGTGCAAATGTTCTTTTTACGCATGAGGCTTCATTCCAACGTGATCAAATTGTAAATTTTCACAATCAACATGTGTGGGCTGACAACAATCCGCACGCAGTTGTGCAATCACGTCAACACAGATTTTCTGTGAACGTTTGGACGGGCATTGTTGGTGATGTCTTGATTGGGCCCCATGTTCTTCCACCTACGCTCAGTGGAGCACGTTATCATGATTTCATACGGGATACTCTACCTGTTGTACGAGACAACATGTGGTTAATGCACGATGGAGCTCCTGCACATTTCAATCGAAGTGTTCGTACGCTTCTCAACAACAGATTCGGTGACCGATGGATTGCTAGAGGCGGACCAATTCCATGGCCTCCACGCTCTCCTGACCTCAACCCTCTTGACTTTCATTTATGGGGGCATTTGAAAGTTCTTGTCTACGCAACCCCGGTACCAAATGTAGAGACTCTTCGTGCTCGTATTGTGGACGGCTGTGATACAATACGCCATTCTCCAGGGCTGCATCAGCGCTTCAGGGATTCCATGCGACGGAGGGTGGATGCATGCATCCTCGCTAACGGAGGGCATTTTGAACATTTCCTGTAACAAAGTGTTTGAAGTCACGCTGGTACGTTCTGTTGCTGTGTGTTTCCATCCATGATTAATGTGATATGAAGAGAAGTAACAAAATGACCTCTAACATGGAAAGTAAGCGTTTCTGGACACATAACATATTTTCTTTCTTTGTGTGTGAGGAATGTTTCCTGAAAGTTGTAACACCCTGTATAGACGTTACCACCCACAGCGCCGCATTCTGCCTCTTCACGTATCTCTGTATATCAACACGTGTACCTATACCCGTTTGTTTGACGCTTCAATGTAGATTAAGGAGCAAATGATGTATTACTATGTCGTTACCTTCACTTGGTCACAAAATATTCCTCTTCCGCACTGGTGGAAAAGCTGCCGCTGTTGCTCTTAGTTAAAATGTTCATGACTGTACTACTTGATTCGAATGATTCAGTTTCATTTATGATGGAGCAAAGTATCAATGCAAAGTAGTTTCAAGCCCAATTATTCCTTGGAGCGTCCATTTACTCCATGGAATAGCTTCTCTGCTATCTGTTTTCTCTTAGGAAAAAGAATAGGGGACTTCTTGCCGATTAGTCGTGAAAGAAGGATGTATATGTATGTATTGTTGAGCTAGTCGCCATCTTGATGAGATTCTGTATGAGAAGGAATTTAATACAATAACTAAACTAAAAGTAAGTGTGTTCGCGTATTATTTAACGGATTATTATTATTGACAGTGTCTGCTTACTACGCTGTGTTGCACGGGATCAGTGGGGAACGTCTGATTTACACTGGACGAACCTGTCGTTTTGTATGCTCAAGATATCAAGTTAATTCAAATAAATAGGCTAACACGGTCTTACCAGCAGATCTCCGGTCTTCCCCATGTGATCACCGAAAGTGAACAATTATTACAAATGTTTCCAGGAGATCGACTGACAATTTTCGTCGCACCGAGACTTCGAAATTGCTTCACTGCCTTATGGAATTTAAGTTAAGCTCAATTTAATCAGGATAGAACAGTATTGAACTGTGTGAATGTGATAAGCCTGCTTTGTCAATGAAAATTCCCTTAATATAAGCATGTTTTTTACTGTCTTGATCAGTGAAGCTAAATCAGGCCGGTGTGAGAGAGATTCTTTAAACTTTAGAAATATTAAATTTGGCTTCACTGTGACAGGAGACATTTTTGAGCATTACTTAAACATTGTGTGAATTTTATGTAGCATGTGCACGAGAGAAAAGAAGACGAGGCCTGTTCCAGAAGTCAGAATTTCGCCACAACCTACGAGAGCGTCGTTCAGGCCAGACAATATACAATTAAATTTTTGTAGATAGAAATTTAGAATAACTATTTAAATATCTATCGGTTTGAATCAGCTTCATTAAGTGAATGTTGAGTTGAACTTTAGACAGGAAGTGTTTATTATAAGTGAGGATTGTGCAAAATTTAGGTCAGTGACATTATTAACTCAGATGCGAGTGACTTTATATATTTGTTGTTCGGTGTATTAATGGTTCTTACTAGGTCGGCTTATAAAATGGCAATGCAACAGCAGAGCGAATCACAACAGCCCTCAGCTGTTTCTGAGGTTAGTGAAACATTACACGCTAGCTTAACTGGAGTAGTGCCTCGCGGCAGCATTAGTCAGGCCCCACAACAAAGCTTAAGTGTTTCGATGTCATCTGAGCAGGACGAAATAAACCCATTGACTGTAATCATGCAGCAGTTAACACTGTTAGCCAAAAATGTAACAGACTTAACTAAAGCGCAAATAGAGACTAAAAAGGAAATAAATGTACAATTAGCAGCCAATAAAGTGGAATTAAATAATAAATTAGTAGAGAGTTTCCAGAAACTTGATGATAAATTAAATAAAACTGCGGAAGAATTGAAAATTCAGAATGAAAAGACAGAATTAAAATTAGCTGCTCAAATTGAGCAAGTCACTCAGCAGTGTAATGAAAATGCGAAGAAGTTACGCCTAGAGCTAACTGAGTATGTTGCTACTAAGCTTGTTACTATTAAAGAGCAGGACGAGTCAATCCCACAGATAGTTCAAGCACAAGAACAGATGCAATGTTCTATCGCAGTAATTCCGGTATTAGTTGAAGTTCAAGATGAGTTAAAGCAACAAGTAAACGAGATGTCAGCAGATATGCGGGATTTGAGACAATCACAAGACAAGATCCCGAAGGACATCCAAAATTTGGATAAATCCATAAATAACATAAAGGAGAGACAAGACGAGGTTGATCATAAGGTAAACATTCTCGCGGGAAAATTCTCGCAGTTAAGTTTAGAAAGGAAAAGCATTTCTTCAGACAATATTGAACATACGGTCAGAGCAGCTATACAATCTATAACCGAAAATTCTGAAGAAAATTTATTTAATAAAAGTTTTCGAGAAGCCGAAGAACAACTAGGCGAAGAACTTGGACAATGGAAAGAAAACATTGAGAGATCCTTAAATCTATCTCGAGAAGATTTACATGCAAGGGAATGAACCCATGACAAGATCTATCAATGAAGCTACATTATTTACCCGATCAAGCACAGACTGTAAAAGCAATAAGGAGAAAATGCCGAAACAATGTCAATTCCAGATCTACAACGCAGACAAGAAAAATGTTTTTCCCGTAGTGTTTATAAGAAGTTTTAGGGGAGTAGTGCCAAAAAATTGGAGTGAGTGGCAAAAGGTTAGTTTCGTGACCGGTTATATTCAGGGGTCAGGAGCTATGTGGGCACCTGATATGATCTCAACTTGGGACACATATGAAGATTCTGAACGAGCATTTTTATCCAAATACTGGTCTGAAGAAGTACAAGAACGTTTAAGGCAGGAGGTATTATACCCGGAACCTTTTTCCTTTTCACGTGGGTCTTTAAAGAAATACTTCGAGAAATATATAAACAAATCGCGGTATTGGGATAAGCCTATGCCTCTACAAGACGTGATTGGTATATTAAAATCTCGACTTCCGCCCAGCATCAGAAATAGAATGCTGTATATTAATGAGCATGACCTTGACTCTTTCATGACTACGCTTCACACTATAGATATGATCGAGGAAGATGAACATCGGCCAAGACAACCGGTTATGCAGAGGAGAGCGAATGAGGCGCCAAACGCAAACCGGAACGGAAACGGATTTAATAATTATTATACTAGGAATAGTCAGAGATTCAACGGAAACAATTGTAGTGGAAATGGAAATTTCAATAACAGTGCTGCGAGGGGCAGATTCAGAGACAATCGAACAGGTCGCAGATACAACCCAATGTTTGGAAATGCAAGAGATTATCAGAACCAGCAGTTTTCAAATAATAATAATGCGTACAGAAATTCTGACACTCGATTTGAAGCAAATAACACAACTAGTCATCAACAACAACCAGTCATAACAGAAGTAGTAGATGATTCAAGAGGAAATAATAATAGACATTTAAACTGAAGAGGGCCGCTTCATGCTCCGTAAAGTCGGCCGGGGAATACAAAAGGGGCAAACCTGTTTTAAACGAAATTAATTCCGTGGAAATGTTGAGATGTAATGAAGGCGAATTAATGACAGATGAATTGACAAGAGACTTAGAGGCCTGTGCCTGAGATCATCACAGAAGTGGGAGGAATTTTAACCAATGTTGTACTGGACACAGCTTCATCTACAGACGTAGTATCCGGAACTTTGTTTCGCAGAATTAGTAAAATTAAGAAAATCCCTGTCCTACCAGTACAAAATTGCTGAGTTATAGGTGCAGTGGGAGCAAAATCCAGGAACGTCAAGATACAAACGCTTATAGAGATAAAATTGGGAAATGTAGCTAAACAACGCACATTCCTTGTAGCGGAAAAGTTGTTAGTAGATTGTATTCTTGGCATTGGAACTTTGCAAGCCTGCAATTGCAAGTTGGACTTGGTAGAAGGAAAGGTGCATTTTAAAATCGAAGATCAATTTGTTACACTGATCTTACTGAGAAAGGAGGCAGAGTATGAGCGATATTTCCGTGGTGCTGCTGTGCAGTTGATTTGTGCTGAAAATATTATGTGCCGACTACCGATCAAGTCGATTCAAGAAGAGGATTTCAAACAAACAGTCGAACAGAAAATTGCTGAGTTAGATTGCCTAACGGATAGTCAGACGGAACAATTATTCAATATATTATCAGAATATGAGTCAGTTTTCGATGAAAAGGCCGGAATTATTAGAGGATATGTTTGTACATTACAGATTAAGCCCCATAAGACATTTTGCCGCACACACTATCCCATTCCCTGGCGATTAAAACAATCAGTCCAGGAAGAGATACAAAAAATGTTAAACTGGAATCTTATTGAACCGTCGAACAGCCCATATTGTTCTCCGTTGCTTGTTGTACCAAAGCCAGGAGGAAAATGGTATTAGATGCAAGGAAAATTAACAAAATTATAGTACCTATGCGCACACATCCGGAGAACATCGATGAGTTAATACAGAAATTTCAAGATGTATCCTATTTAACCAGTATTGATTTGAGAAGTTCGTTCTGGCAAGTCCAGTTAGACAAGGACTCAAGAAAATATACTGCTTTTATGTATGGAGGGAGAAGCTATCAGTTCAAGGTCGTTCCGTTTGGTCTCAATATCAGCTCTGGAGTTTTTATTTCTGCGTTGGACTATGCCCTAGGACCAGAACTACGTAGTCGAATAAAAATTTTTGTGGACGATCTATTAATTGCCTCTAAAACTTGGGAGGAACATGTACAACTTATTAGGAGGATTTTTGCTGTGTTCAAACAAACTGGTATAACTGCAAATCTAAAAAAATCCCAATTTTCTCTACAGAGAATTAAATTCTTAGGACATATGATTAATGCAAACGGGATTCTTCCAATAGAAGCGAAGATTAGTGCGATAAAAAATTTTCCAACTCCAAGAAACAGAAGACAACTGAAAGGCTTTATAGGCTTGGCTTCATTTTTTCGACGATTTATTAAAACTCAAGCAATGAACTCTGAAGCACTAAACCGGCTCCTGAGGAAAGATGTACTATGGCAATGGTCTAATGATTGTGAAAAGGCTTTTTGTGAAATTAAGGATCAACTGATAAATGCTCCGTTATTATACCACCCTGATATCAATGTCGGATTCTGTTTAGCCACTGATTCATCAGATGTGGGATTAGGATCTTGTTTATTTCAAATTAGGTACATCGATGGTGTAAAAACCTTTTGTCCAATTGCATTTGCTAGCAGAGTTTTATCCACCTGTGAAAGAGCATATACCACTACGGAATTGGAAGCTTTAGCAGTTATTTGGTCTTTGAAAAGGTTTAATTATTATGTATATGGCTCAAGGATAGCCGTTTATTGTGACCACCAATCACTAACCTTTTTACAAACTTGTAAGTTGCTGCATCCTCGCTTGTCAAGGTGGATGCTGGCGCTGCACGAATATCAGTTTCAAATTATTCATGTAGCCGGAAAAGAAAATATTATAGCTGACGCGTTGTCAAGATCTCCAGAAGGAATAACACCTGAACTGGATGTAAATAATAAGGCACAATTTCCAGTGCTTCTTCTTCAAGAAAATAATTACGAGTTATATTATATTCCTTTATGTAAGACAATGGCTCAGCTTCAGAAGAAGGATCGACGATGGAACGCTATAATACAATTCAATCAACAAAATCCTATGGTCAATTTGGAATACTACCGGCTTGTGAATAATATTTTATTTTTTAAATCTGGGAAGGCTGAGAATCCAAAGTGGTGTGTCTGCATACCCGAAGAATATGAAGAACGATTAATTTGGTTTACACATTTGACCTGGGGTCATGTTGGTGTTGTTAAGTGTGCTAATAAGATTAGATATTATTGTTACTTCCCAAATATAAGGCGAAAAGTGCACAAAGTCATCCAGAAATGTATTGTCTGTCAAAAGGCTAAGCCGGATAACAAGGGAAATAAAATTGCGCTTCACTCAATAATACCTGAAGCACCAAGATCACTTATATCATGTTATATTTGTGGACCACTTCCTAGAGCCAGAGGTGGTGTTAAGTACAGTATTGGATTCTGTGATGTGTTTACAAAATATGTTAAACTATATCCTATAAAATCAGCAACTGCAAGAGCTGCCGCAGTAAAGTTTGTAAATGACTACATTCCTCATGCAGGGATTCCAAAATCTATAATCTCCGACAATGCGAAGATATTTACTGGATATTTATGGAGAAAATTAGTATCACAACTAGGAATAGAACAGATATGTACATCTTGCTATCATCCACAAGGGAATTTAATTGAACGTTTATTTCGAGAACTAAACAGATTCGTGAGAAAGTACTGTCATGATAAACAAACTACCTGGATAAACTATTTGACCGAGTTTGAGCAGATTTATAATAATTTACCTCATAGTTCTACAAACTTTACCCCGAATGAACTGATGTTCAGAGATAACGAAAGAAACTTTTGGGTAGATAACTTGCCTAAACTCGAGGACACCAAAATGTCATGGGAAGAAAAAATTCGCAATGCTCTCATTAATATTACGGAGAAAGGAAGACAGCGAAAGGAAATCCATGACAGAAACATCAAACGGATTCAGACTTTCAATATCGGACAAAAAATTCTTTTAAGAAGACACATCAAGTCATCAAGGTTGAAGAAGACCATCAGAAAATGGAATCTAATTTATACAGGTCCATATATAATAGTTGATATACCGAATCCTGGTGCGTATTTATTAGCATATCCCGATTCTGGAAGAATAAAAGGATTATTTCCCCATGTAGACCTAAAGAGGTACTTTTAAGAGAAGTGTTTCAAATTAAATGAAAAGTCTGTATGAAGTATTTGGGTGTTAAAAATGAAGTGCGAAGGACAGTATGCCTCAGCTACTGTGATAGGTTAAATGACAGCATGCCAAGCATCTGTGATAGTTCAATGAACAGTAAGCGATTGCTTCTGTGATAGTATAGGAACATTTAGAAAAGTAAGTGGAACTGTAGCCATTGCTGCTGTGAAGACTTACGGTTTATCTGTCTACACGATGATCACCAAAGAAGCTTGTGCGTGTGAAATAATATACATTCAGGGAGTGTTAATCTCCAGTGAGAATAAGTTTACTGAAACTATATGGTCGAATACGGCGCTTGCGTGTGAAGTTAGTGTTTGTAAACTGACTGTTCACAGGAGAACAAATGAACTGCGTTAGGAAATTAGAATCGATTGCTACTGTTCACAGATATAAAGACTCGCTGTTTTTTTTTTTTTTTTTTTTTTTTTTTTTTTTTTTTTTTTTTTTTTTTTTTGCGCGAGCTAAATTCAATTCAAGAGAATTTAATTAACCAGCTTAGTGTGTGTTTATAAAATTAGAGTTAATAAGAAAGTTCTTCATTGAATTTATAATAATGTGTCATTTTCCAGTTGGATTTGTTTATTGTTATATTGCATTCATATATGTTCATGAGAAAATGCGGCATTTGGAGTATAAAAGAGAAAAATTAATTTCAGCTGGAGAGGTCATGCAGCAAGACTTAATCAAACCTTCTCTTTCAGCAAAATTTCATTTTAATCATGTATGAGTAAGATATAACTTTTTTTGGAAATTGTCTCCAATAATAAAGTTTTTTACATTCTGACATGCTATCCACATTTGTACTTGAAACCAAATTAGGAAATATTCAGATCTACTTCCACCTGGAAAAGCCAACGAAAAATAAATAAATAAATAAATAATTAAAATTAGGATTAGAACCTTTCGGCTTACTCAAGAAGATGGATGAAATTATCCATGTTTTCAAAATTGTTTTCCGATCTGGAGTTGTGATATTGTGCAACTACAGTATCGATTAAGACACCTAAGTGTGGAAAGTATAAGTTGAATGGATTTTCCCATTCCTCAGATGGAAGATTGGATGGATCAGGTCCATATTTGAGTTCAAAATGAATCTGGAAAATTTCGACTAACCATTCTCTTCCAGGAATCTTTAATAGTTGACCATTCCTTAGACGAATTTCGATTGTTTCATACCACAATCCGGAGTACCTGTTCCTGAGGTTCCTTCTGGTCTCTCAAATCCGTTACGTCTCCTGTGCGGTACGCCAATGCGACGCCTGTCCTCCGTGCCGTGTCCCATGTTCCTGTTCGATCAGTTTCACCGCAGTTCAGCAAGACATCGATGAAGAAAATTTTTCAGAAGATTGTAAAAAATTTGCATGTGTAAAGATTTTTTTTTGGCTATGAGGCAGATTTTATCTTTCCTATGAATTCTAGATAACTCTCAAATTTCTAAATTATTCTGTTTTTCCTATCATCTGTGATACCTAGTTGGGGTCTAAGCCTCCAGGTTTTCCGGGGTTTCCCTGTGAAGGCCAGTTCCTGAATAGGTAGACCTGATTAACAACTAAAGTCCATCTTCCCTGGTTGTGTACGTGGGATGCGGGTATGCCCCAGTCAGTACACGTGAAAGCAACAACTAGGTATCTAGGTAACGAAGATACCAAATCTCTTTCAATTCTTGTAATCAAAAAATTCTTACTAACTTCTTAAAATTTATGGGAACGTATGTTCCACAAATTCTAACGAGTTAGCTAAGCCAATAGTTAGCTCGCAAAGTGGATACATATCAACTTTGCTCGCTGCGAGGGGCGATGTAATGTCTCTTGCAGCGGTCTCTCCACGATATTTTCAGAAATTTTATAAATTATATAACTCAGTACATATCTCGAAATATCTCTTCTTATCTTACCGATTATCAATGCAAAGTAGTTTCAAGCCCAATTATTCCTTGGAGCGTCCATTTACTCCATGGAATAGCTTCTCTGCTATCTGTTTTCTCTTAGGAAAAAGAATAGGGGACTTCTTGCCGATTAGTCGTGAAAGAAGGATGTATATGTATGTATTGTTGAGCTAGTCGCCATCTTGATGAGATTCTGTATGAGAAGGAATTTAATACATGAACTAAACTAAAAGTAAGTGTGTTCGCGTATTATTTAACGGATTATTATTATTGACAGTGTCTGCTTACTGCGCTGTGTTGCACGGGATCAGTGGGGAACGTCTGATTTACACTGGACGAACCTGTCGTTTTGTATGCTCAAGATATCCAGTTACTTCAAATAAATAGGCTAACACGGTCTTACCAGCAGATCTCCGGTCTTCCCCATGTGATGACCGAAAGTGAATAATTATTACAAATGTTTCCAGGAGATCGACTGACAATTTTCGTCGCACCGAGACTTCGAAATTGCTTCACTGCCTTATGGAATTTAAGTTAAGCTCAATTTAATCAGGATAGAACAGTATTGAACTGTGTGAATGTGATAAGCCTGCTTTGTCAATGAAAATTCCCTTAATATAAGCATGTTTTTTACTGTCCTGATCAGTGAAGCTAAATCAGGCCGGTGTGAGAGAGGTTCATTAAATTTTAGAAATATTAAATAAGTGCACAACTTAAATTTTCTGATATTCTTGCTTATAAAATATGAGGTTTGACATGTTTATTAGATTACTGAGTGACTTAAATTCAGTTTGTTACTTTCATTGAAAAGTGCATAATTCAACATTTGATAGTATCAAGCAAAGTTATCATGTTAAATTAGCTTTTGGTAAGAGATGAAGAGAAGTGAAACGCGTAACTGCGAAGAAGTGATGAAAGATGACATTTTATAGTCAAATGAAGGAAACCAGAAATAATGTTTTCTTTGTTAGCTGATCTCGTCTGAGACGCTACTCTCGTAAAACTATCAACCGTGTCGTATTTTTACTCCTATGAAATAAACTGAAGCGAATGTAACACCAAAAACAATCAGATGTAGTCCTCGAAGGTGAAATTGTACCTCCGTAGCGTTTTATAATGAACAATTGTATTTCATCCCATCTAAGGAACAAATTATTACTGAAATTACACGAAATCTTGCTTCATTTCCAATAAGCCGACTCGACATAGGCCCCCCCCTTCCCCCCCCCCCCTCCCCGAACCACACCGCTCCCATTACACCTGGACAAGATACAGACTTTTATCTAAGACGAAAAGTAAATCGTACGGGTACAAACCTGCGGTAGTCAAAGTCAATAATTCTTCTGAGATTGTGATTGTGCTGTTCGCTTCCGCAGATGTCGTTTGGCAGGTAACAACTAACGTTGTTACTTGAAGAAATAACGTAACACTATAACATATGGAGGTTACTATTAGTGCCGGAGCCTCTGCAGCCCAATATAATAAACATGTAATGGCCAAGAATACAGACTCGATGG
Source organism: Schistocerca piceifrons (assembly GCF_021461385.2). Taxonomy (NCBI): domain Eukaryota; kingdom Metazoa; phylum Arthropoda; class Insecta; order Orthoptera; family Acrididae; genus Schistocerca; species Schistocerca piceifrons. Next base: position 988,825,468 of record NC_060139.1, read on the forward strand.
TTGTCATTAAATTCTGTACTAGATGTATAGCGATGATGGCAGCGTATGTGTCAGTCACAGAGGAAACCAGTTTCCTTAGTTTCATATGGTAAACTTGAATCTCCAGTACGCGCTTTCTCGCTTGTGGCAGGCGCCTCTGAGTAATGTGTAATTGGTGCATAGAAGGAATACAGCGGACTGCGGTTCTCTTAAACACAGATGACGTATCACGTGACCGACAGTCCTGGAGTTCATTCTGAAAGCATTCCTTGAGTGCAGCATTGAGTGTCCTGAATCTTAGACAGAGGAATGAAGAAACTGCTGCAAACTGGATTACGATCAGAAACGTCACGAAATTGTTAACAACGACAGCTGTAAGAAAGGCTTGTCGTGCTGCGACGTTATAACAGATTGTGGCGACAGAGCCTAAGAGAATGAAAGATAACACACAAACCAGAGCAAATGTTAATCTGTCGTCTCTCTGCCCTGCACTAAATCCAACCAAGATGTCAGTGAAGTGGATGTCCTCCGTAAATTCCAAGAACGTTTTTCTGCGGTTACACAAGAAGAGCAGTATAGAAGAAGCTGACATAGTGGTGCTTAATGTGCAGATAACTAACCCTGGTAGGGCCCATTTGTGCCAAAACCCCTCGTCCAGTAAAAAATATGCTTCTTGTATCCCGTTATAACCTAAGTACAACACTGTTGTTAACACAGTGATACTGTATACGCGGGAACAGGTAGTTAGAAAAACGCCACGTGGTCGACACAGAGGTACTCCAGAGAGCGCAGTCAGTAAAAGTAGCGGCTGCAGGCTCTTAACTACACCCGTACGTCTTCCGGTCTGCAGGAGTGGCGCCATACCTCTCTATGGACGAGTATAGACTGAGGCTGTACTGCCCAGTGTTTGATCCTCCTGGGAAACTAAGAGTGCAGTATCGAACCACTCTTCATCAAAAACGTATTATCCATAATAGTCTACAAGAGCTCGGCGCAACATTTCATTGAAGTAAAGTGAATAGCATAATCCAGCTCTTGACTGATATTTCCGTATCAAATCATAAAGGCGCATTTCCTCTACTGCCTGATAATTAAATCGATTCTGGCAGATAAGTTTGTTGTTACCCTTGTACACGTTGTCTCCCTACGAAAAAAAACTGTCTTGTGATATGACTTGCGGCAATATTGTTGTAACAACTGGTATGACGGCTGACATACGCCACTTTGTGGGATAACATTGTTTCCATAATAACAAGCAGGCACTTGGGACTTTTCAGGTAAATTAATTTCATAAATTTGTAATTTCGGTGTGGAGTGGTCGTAAGACAAACTCCTGAACATCAAGATGGCGTACATGATTTTGTTTGCGTAAGACGAAGAAGCAGCCGCTTGGGATATTTCAGTTAAATTAATTTCGTAAACTTGTAATGTAGGTGTGAGGACAAACCCTTAAATGATCGGAATGAGTATTCAAAGAACAAATTATTTCTTCCTTACCTCCTCACCGCTGAGGTCTGCCTAGTGTTTACTTTCATCACATTAACGAGTTCTCGTTGATCGTCTTCTCATTATGTCTAAGGTTAATTTAATATCTGATGAAAAGAACGACTTAGGCAACGATTTTGTTTTTTCTTTCCACTGGCAGTTCAAATTACATGAAACACACAAATGCTGTTCCTGCTCGACGGTGACGCACAGCACGCGCTAACCTACTGTCAGTTCGACTATGCCTGCCTTATATTGCAGCAACTCCCTATGAATCTCTCGTGGTACTACTGTTATGGCGTCAACCAAGCCATGCATCGTATTTACAACATGACTATTAGTGCATATTATACTTTATGTAACTGTACATTGACTAGACGTTCAATTTTATGTAAGATTCATACAATCGCAATAAGAATTATCGATACCCATGAAGTGACTTTTAGATTTGTATACAAATCATTTTTTATTACCCCAGGGAACCTAGTACTGCTTCGCAATTCCGAAATATGTATCGGAATTTGATATGCGTCCTAACTTCCTTCTGCCCCTCTCTCGATCCGTCCTCGCCTTCCCCACTTTTTGTCCATTTCTTCCTCCTTCACCTCTCCATAAATTATTTAGAAGGAGGAACAGTAGATATGCGAGGGAAAAATTATTTAACAGTTTTAATGCCCTGCTATCACAGTTAAAACTGATTGTGAGGAGGAAAACGAAACTGTACGTTTTCATGGCGCAGCATTTTGTTTTTCACAGTCGCTTTTAACAAAAACCCTATGCCTTGTTATTTAAGAAATATATAGCCTTTGACCGTCTGAATGTTCCTAATAGTACTGTGTAAAAATTTGAAGCATCTAATGTAAGTCTGTTTAAACATTTATTAAAACATTATGTAAATATTTGAAACAAATTGCTGAGGAAACTGTCGACATTTTTGGTAACAATGTTTCGCTGTAAAATATGTAGCTGAAGTTTGTACAGTTGTTTATTAGAGTATCGTGTAAAAATTTAAAGTAAATCGGTGAAACACGTTTCGAGATTTTTGCTAACAGTGTTTCAGCTTTATTCAGGGTGAGGAAAAAATGCCGCACTTCTCGGTTGGCATGCGACTCCTCATCCTAGTTCAAGCCAGAAGTGTGTGTGGTAAACCTAGTCCTGGTAATAGGTTCAATGGAAGACGATTGAAAGAATGAGGGTCTGACAACGCTGTAACAGCGTACAGTGTGAGCACGGACATGTACCTTGTGTATTTCCTTCTATTACTGTTACCTTCATTTAAACATTAAGACATTACATGAACTTTTTACGGATAGGAACGACCACTTCGTTTCTTCCATAACACAAATAGTCAATAGAAAATAATAGTTTATATAGTAACATCGTCTGTATCCGATGATGTACCAAAAACATAGTAGGTAGCCCACACTAGACTGCGGTCGCGCGGTTCCAGACTGTAGCGCCTAGAACCGCTCGGCCACCCCGGCCGGCCAATAGAGAACAGCCGAGGGGATATGCGCCTATTGATGTAGTTAGGACGTCTGTAGATCTGCTGCTCAATGCTTCGCAACATTGTAGCATAATTCTTCGCTCTACTTTGCTTACTGCAACGACGGGTTTGAGTAGTCGTAAACTGTGCTCCCAAGCATGGGCAGCACAGTACACAATCGCAGTTTACATAGACTCATGGTACAGTCTATTCGCACTTAAGGACAAACGAAACCTCCTTTGTCCCCTATTAATAATAGAACTTAGAGTCGAAAACACTAAACTAAGTAGGGAATTAGCAGCAGTGAGCACCCCTGATGCGCAGGCACGCCTTGGAGGCTCACAGAGAGAGATTGCAGAATTGAAAGCGGAGAACGAGAAGCAGGGATGCAAAAATCAGTTCTTTCCAGCGTCTTTCGCGACGGCTGGGGCCTGTGCCCTGTGAGGAATTTGAAAAGCAAGTTGGAGCAACAAATTAGTCAAATGAAATACAAACAGACCAGCACCCTCTTCTTCAAATCAGACAATGATAAAGATGCCAAAACAATACGGGAAACGTTAAGAAAGACGATAAATCCGAGACAGGCCAAAGTCAAATTAAAGGCAATAAGATTGATGGCAAATACTGTAATTTTGGCGACCGAAACACAAGCTCACTAAACAAAAATAATGGAAAAGGCAGCACAACTTCAGAATATTAGGTGTTTAGAGTCTAGAAAATTTAGGCCACAGCTTGCTGTCTACCAAGTACTAGAGGCCTTAACAGATGAAGAATTTCTTGAAGACTTGTATGAAATCAATCTCAGCGAGAACATATCAAGGGAAGAATTTAGTGAGGGTGTCTCAGTCAAGTTTAAAACAGGACTGAGAGGGAAACGCACAGTAAACAATGTTCTTGAAGAACCACCAAAAATTCGTCAGCAGTTACTGCTGAATGAAAGCACTGCTTCGGTTTGAAGCATTAAATATTAGACGTTTTGTAGCCATACAGAAATGTTTTAACTCTTTGGGACTTGGACACCCTATTAAGCGATGTGATAAAACTCAGATGTGTGGAAGATTTGCGAAGTCAGGGCACAAGAGATTTGACTGGAAATAGGAGATAGTCAATGGGTGTAAACCATGCAAGTACAGGAACAAGGTCTGTGGCGAAGGATAGGGGGCCGAAGGCCAATGATACAAAATGCTTTATGAACGACAAATTGAACGTACAGAATACTATACAGTGAATAACGTTCACTAATACGAATTGCAATTTAAATCGCGAGACCTTACACCCCAACCATAATCGGAACTTATCACACGGACACAAAATGCTAGTCATGTTAAACAAATAAAGACTGTATGGGAAGTACCCTTGTGGGCATTGAACTCAGCAGGTTATTAGGCGAAATACACACTGATATCGCCTGCCTACAAGAACCATATACGCGAGGTGGTAAAATAACTGGCCTACCGATACAATTCACCACAATCGTGGGAACTCAGAATGCTAAGCCAGCAATTGTACTAATGAACCCAAATTTGACTGTAACAAGGCTATCTCAGTGATAAACAGAACACATTGTCACAGCAAAGATCGTACGTGGACGTGACATTTGGATAATTTCATCTATATATGCCCAATATTCATACGACATAGAAACTTTTACTGACAAAATGCGAGGCATTGCACGATTTTCACACGGGAAAAGACCGCTCATATTAGCAGATATAAATGCACGGTCAACCGTATGGGATGCCGATAAAACAGATGTTAAAGGACACACAGTAGAGGATGTAATAAATGATTGTAATCTATTTTCATTAAACAGGGCAAGACAACCACCAACCTTTCGCGAACATGCTGGAGGCCAAGGTAATACTGATTTCTCTGCGGCAAATGTTATCTCCTTACCAAACATAATTTATGAAATTAGCTTTACATTGACGGGAAGCTTTTTGCGCTGACTCAGCCACCGACGTGCGACCAGTTTGCACAAAACGCTAGTGCTCGTCCGGGATTTGAACCCGGGACCTCCTGCACCCTAAGCAGGAATCATACCCCTAGACCAACGAGCCCTGTGACAGCTTGACCGCCAAATATTCCAGCAAAGTACATCCCTCGAGGTCGTCCAGGGTGCTCTTTGAGTCTGGTGCGGCTGGCGGGATGGGGGAGGTGCTCTCTGCCGGCAGTGCTGTTCTTCGACAGACTGTGTAGCGACACAATGGGTCATGGGCAGCACCGTTCTCGGAGGTGCCGTGGCCCGCGGTCGGCGGCCTTCAAGGGCTATTGGCATCTTCATGTAGAAAGTGGGAAGTCATGGACGGGGTGACACACAGCGATCACAATGCCATCATCATTCATACAGGCAATTATACAAACATACATAATACTCACACAGAACAACAGCAGTAAGTTTTTGGCAGGGCACACTGGAGTAAATTAATAAATGTAATAGAAGAATCGGCATTAAACGCTATCCAGGGCAGTGTAGATTTCTAAACACAAGTCTTAACAAAAGTCTTGCACAAACGGCTGCCATCCCACTGGCCAGTGCTAGGCGGACGCGTCAACGACCTTGGGCAGCTGAACTGACAAGATTATCTTATAATTAAAGTTTTCCCTGAGACATTTAAGTCTCATCTTTATCTGCGATAATGATGAGACTTAAATGTCTCAGGGAAAACTTTAATTATAAGATCAATAAGGACTTTCACATTATGTCCAACACTCGGGTGCTACTCCAAAGCCAGAGAGCTCTGACAAGAGTGACAATTTAGGGGGAAAATAAGTTGAAGACATGAATTGAAGTTTGTGATGCGAAGGGCACTCGACTTGGGTAATTCGTGCAGCGATTTTGACCATAGTGCTGCGCTGCTGTAATGATTAGCATTTTTGCTTAGTAAGCAAGAAGACGGTTCGAGTCCCGCCAGTGGCACAAATTTTAATAATGATGAGACTTAAATGTCTCAGGGAAAACTTTAATTATAAGATCAATAAGGACTTTCACATTATGTCCAACACTCGGGTGCTACTCCAAAGCCAGAGAGCTCTGACAAGAGTGACAATTTAGGGGGAAAATAAGTTGAAGACATGAATTGAAGTTTGTGATGCGAAGGGCACTCGACTTGGGTAATTCGTGCAGCGATTTTGACCATAGTGCTGCGCTGCTGTAATGATTAGCATTTTTGCTTAGTAAGCAAGAAGACGGTTCGAGTCCCGCCAGTGGCACAAATTTTAATTCTTTCTTTCTGCTTCCATCATTAGCGCTGATAAGATTACGAAAAGACTAGTAGGACAAGAGGAAGTACTATCAGAGCGCTATATCAGTGCAAGAACGACAGCTCAGACTAGATCAATATTGGGACGCAAAACTGAAGAACAAAACTGAACTCTGCAAAACCACACAAAAACATTGGACCGGCTTCGTTAAAACGAATTTACGAAAAGACTTGTGGGGACAACCATTTAATAACTGATCGCGTTGAAACCTCGATGGTACTATCAACGTTAAAACGGACAGACGGAACCATGACAAGTGGTCGGAAATGTTCTCCTAAACAAGCTCCTGCCAGATGGCTCACATACAGAGGACGAACGACATCACAGTGGCCTATGTGACGAAATGAAAAACGCATACTTAAATGAGGGTGCCACCCTCCCCTTCGTAATGCCACGTCCTCGGACGAGAAATGAAAATTAAAAATTAGCTCCAAAATTCCCAGAAATTTTCACAAAACAAGTTCCAAATTCCATGAAAAATGAACAAGCAAACAAATTTCCAGTTAACACTATTATTTGGATATTAACCAGTAACTGAATCAGGAATCTAGTACTTAGAAATTTATTAACATACGAAAGAAAGATAGGATTCCAGTAAAATCAAACTCAAAATTCAAAATAATAGTAAATCGCAAAATCATTATAATTAAAATTCGCAAAGTAGAACCAACGTTCCCAAAGAATACTCCGTGTGAGTACTCTTTGAGATTCGTGAGTAATGGCTAAGGATAATTCAATCCATTGTCACTGCGTTACGAGCGTTAGCCGAAGCAGGTCACACTTTTGAATGCTCGTATATGTAGGCGCAATTAATTGTTTTTTCAGAATTGATTATTGCGATCTACTATGACGCAGTGAAACGATACTTTGACTTCAAATATTACGTTATTTAGAATTCAGATAGAGGACTTGCATATATTAGACAGAAGTGACTTTTGATTAGATAACCTGAAGTTAACACTATTTAGGAAGTGAACACAGATAGACAACTTCATTCGTAATAACTAATGAACTGTGGAACTTGGCGATAGTTACGAAGTATATAATTTATAATTCCCCCCAACACCTGGGAAAGCTTCTTCCTCACGGCTCCGTTAGGAAGTGACTAATATTGTGTAATAAACCAGCATATCGTGTCAATTCACGCATTTATCATCCAAGTTTTACAATATTATTTATAGAGATAACGTGGTGCGATATTATTTCACTGAAGCGCTCGGCGCTTATATAGAAACTCCTTGACGTTAGGAATTAATAACACTGTTACGACTGATTATAGATTTGAGAGTACAACCAGTGTATAGGGAATTTGGTGTCGCTGGACTGATTTGAACTTATCTTTAATATTTAAATAGCAATCGATAAACCATCAGTTATAAACGATTTAATTACGATATTTGGTGAAGTAAATATCTCGCACAAGTCGCGAATTTAGTTCATCAATGTTCTGTTTGTAGCGTAGATACCGATACATAAGAAATAAGTCTCATTGCTCTACCGCTGTGCGTCAGCCAAGACCGAAGATCCGAAAGACGTTACGCCTTCTCGCAGGAAGAAGTAGCTTTGGCAGTAGATAAACTTAAGAATACAAAGGCACCATGCCCCGATGGGATATACACAGAAACATCGAAGAATGCCAGTACCTTGATCACCCCATATCTAAATGTACAAGGAAGAGTTCCTACACTCTGGAAAACGGCAAACGCAATCGTTATTATAACATCTGAAGACAGGGATCCGACAGACCCGAAAACTTAGACCTGTCTGTCTCCGGAACACACTTGCCAAGGTGAAGCAGAGGCTCCTATGTGATGGATTACAGGCGCATGGGCGCCTTTTCGACCTAATACCCCACCAATATGGATTTAGAGAACATAAATCAATAGATGACGCCATAAACTGCGCCTTAAAAATAGTGGGCAACACGATAGAGAAATATGCAGTCTCTGTACTTACTGGTATTGTCAGAGCCTTCAATAATCTTTGGAGGCCGTCACTGTTTGCTAGGCTAAGGGAAATTCGATTGCCTACTGCCCTGTATTCCAGCTTTACGGACTACTGCAGAGAACGAATTGTAGAATGGAATGCAGGGACACAGAAGGTGGTTAAGAGAATAGCCAAGGGTTGCCCACAGGAATAAATCTGCGGGCCGATTGTGTGGGATGTAGCAATTGAGCCCCGTTTGGTAATTTTGGATAGGGACACTCGTACAGAAGGTGTCGTCGCCTATGCGGACGACCTTTTGGTTGTAGTTTCTGCACGGTCGAGACTGTAACTAGACAACAAATGTACACAAACATTGCAGACGATCAGTTACTGGTGTAATCATAAAAAATTGAAAATAGCAGGAAAACAGTTCACTTGTTGCCTTAGGACGTATTATTGAGAAATCAAGCACAAAACTGAATAGCATAAAGATACAAAGGAAGCAGGTTTCAAGATACTTAGGACTTTATTTAGATTGACGGCTCTCCTTCAATGAACACACAAAACTGACTGTAGACAATACCGCTAAAATCAAGCATAAACTTGCGAGATTAAATTCAATACAGTTCAGACTATCAGATGCGGACTTATCATACAGCGTTATTTGAATCCATTGCATGCTTCGCTTCTAGTGCCTGGGCACATCGTCTTTCATTAGCGACCATCAAAACAATAGCCAGGAGAGGACAAAGAATAATACTACTTAGGATATCCGGAGCCTTTAGCACAACTCCAGTGGAGGCCCTGTACGTAGTCTTATGAACATGTCCAATAGACCTCACTATTCGTTATAGAGCTGCCTCATATTGGTTGAAGCAAGGTGAACTAGAAACAATGATTAAATAACAAGAGAAAAATGCAAACCAAACAACACTTACACAAATGGAAAATAGACACGTGACAAAGAGAATGGGAGACATCACATAAACGGCGTCGTGTCTTCTCCTTCTCTCCAAATATGTCAGAGAGCTAAGACTAAAACATGTGGATCCTTGTCATGGCGTATCTATTCCGTACGGGGCCAAGGCAAACCGTGATATGTACATGTGGCAATCGAGGAACACCTGAACATATTGTACTAAGCTGTAATTTACTAGACCACGCAAGATCTGCTATGAGAGACGACGATATCTGCACAATTCACCGTGGTCCCGATAAATGGAATACTCTTAATAGTTTAGTTGATGCAGTGTCAAGAACACTGCTTGAAATACATAAAAATCAATATCCTACTGCCAGGACTAGAACACAGATAAATACAAAACCACAACGCAACTCATGGCAAGACACAATTTCCCACACAGGCACGGACACAGGAACAGATTGAAACGAAATTCTGATACAAACGTTGCAGAAGGGCTACATTCATTATGACACGGTTAATAAGATCCTAAGACTGATCGAGACACACAAATTTATATACATGTTTCCCTCTCTCGGCTCACAACCTTGTAACTTCACTTGCTACGTGTGTACTATGTGTACCATTTTTATAAACTATCATTTATGTGTAATCATTCTGTATACATCCATATAAACGTAACATACAAACCTATTTAAAAATATATGAAACATATGTATTTAGTCTTAATTAGTTTAATTAATTAAAATTATATTTTGAAATTTTGCATCCTATATCTCAACGTGATGTCTGACATTTTATACATTTTGTCAATTTCCTTTCCAGTACATTTATAGCACTAAAGTTATATTACTCACATGGAATCTCCATTACTTGTTCCAAATTGTAGTATTTTTAACCATTTGCTGTTTTTAATTACTCGTATCTTTATCTAAAATTTTATAACACGACATTTGTATTTTGATAAATATGTTTCTAATCATTGTTGATCTTGATATTGTAACGATATCCTTCATTAGAATTCCATATAGAGAAATTTTTGGGTATGTACAACTTATAGCTCTGTGAACAATTTTTTGCATTTAAAGTTATACACAAGTAAATCTAGCTTAAGTTAGTTCTAAATATTTTTCCAATTTCATTTTCTACCGTTATTTCTATGATTCAACATATTTATATTGTTTCCATTAATTATCTGGAATTCAAGCATCACTTACTTCATTAAATAGAATAAAAACACACAGAGAAACAGCCACAACAGAATAACCAGAAACAGGTCCGCCTCCTCGTGGCGGCGGCAGACAATGGCATGGCTGCTTGTCAAACTAACACAACTTGTGAGCAGCCATTATGGCTAAGTGACCCATATGCTGTTTGGCTTGTTACTTGTTTTAAGTAGCACACGACCCAACTTGGTAATCCAGGTGGTGGGCTACTCTGTAGTGTTTAATTGAAAAAAAAGATTCATTTGTCATAGAATTCCCCTTTCCTTACTGCAATTTCTATGTGACCTTAGAGAGTACACTGTTCATCCAGGTGTCACTGATCAAAGTATCTCTAAAAAGTATCTTTTTCAGTAAAATATATGTCGATTATTGTGCAACTATCTTGAGCTGCACCTACGAGTACCACTAATAGAAGATTTCAAGTAGTTTGCCACATTAATTTTCTAGCATATCTCGGCTGTTGACGTGCACTAAAAGTAACAAGCCATCATCATATGCAACAACTACTGACTGCTTTGGGTAGTGGTCCCAAGCTAACGCTGACACTTAGACTGCAAACAGAGACCTGCGTGCATCCTTTCGTAATGCCAGGTGGTTACGATTAACATATAGCTAATGACGGAGGTTCTGTATCGGCTGTAATTATCGTATGGCAGCGGAACTTGCTAGATATGCTAATGAGTTTACCTGGAACCCATTTATGCTGCAAAAATATTAGTTACAATTTTGGCCACCTGGTGTAAATCTGACATGTACGTTGTTTCTTTGATTGTGCGACTTCCGTGAAACTGTTTTATGTAAACGGTAGTGAAATCTGGTTTCGCAGGATAGAGTGGATCAGGTTATGGTTGTGGAGGGGGCTGTAATTAGTTACTGTCAGTTGCACAAAACACACAAATTTTTATTTTCCTAAGAACCACTTAATTACATATTGCCTTAAAAGGATCAAAATAAAACAATGTGGCTGAACGCCTAGTTAAGAAAACTTGAGATACCTCCTGGGTTAAAGGCCCAAAACCACACCAAAAAGAAGAACGGTTGAAGGCCTGAACACCAGTTATAAAAAATTGCTTTGAAGAGTACACAAGTCTGAAGGCCTTACTTAAAATAATATATCACGTAAATACTCGGATCAAGGCTACACACAAGACATCGAACAACTTAGGGCTTAGGGCCTGGATAACAAGAATCTCAGCTAGAGCAAATTTTTAAAATGATTCGTTTTAAACAAATGAATCTTCAAGTTTTAATTTAAGACGGCTGAAGGCCTTATATTAAAATATTTCACGTAAAAGCTTGGCTGAAGGCCACACACTGGACATTAAACAACTCAGGGTTTAAGGCCTGGATAACAAGAATTTCAGACAGAACAAACTTTCAAAATTTAGTTTTTAAACAAATCTATCTTCAAATTTTAATTTAAGTTTGCTGAAAGCCTTATTTCAACATTAAAACAAACTAAATTAATAGTCGGCTGGAGGCCTCGCACACGACTTCAGACTAAAATGAAAACCACAATCTGAAACCAACAGAACAGTGGCGCTCAGACGTGTTCCAAGGGTCGGCCTGAGGAGGTAGCTCTAACATAAGGTGAGGTGAGACAGGCAGCCAAGAGTAAGGTTAAATAATCGGATGACAACCCGACACAGGGACAGCTGAAGGACCGACCAACAACCTAATCAGTTCCCTTCCATCATACCAACGGCACGACAACGGAAGATACTAGCAGCACTACGTCTTCAAAATTGGCGTCTAAAAACAGCCAAGGCACAATAACCCCTCTACGAAAAAAAATGAACTAAAACGCTGCCGAAGTACACGGCGAGGAAAAACACATTGCCGGAAAACTACGCTAACGACCAGGGCAGGTAACTGGGGCGTTAACGGCCACAAGGCAGAAAATAACGCTGGTGCACTTCACTGATAAGTAACAACCAACGTAATAGTTAAAGACAATACAGGAAGACGGCTGCAAAATTTCGCCCACTCCAACACACCATACGTTGCTGCTAGCTGGAACGGCACAGGAAGCAACAACTGGCAATGAAAGAAGAGATGTAACAGCAGTTGATGTTCCATAACAGGTTAACTGTTCACGCAACTTCAGTGTCCAGGTTCGGTGGGCAACGAACTTTGTAGCTGTCGCAGTTAGCGCCTCACAATCCGACCGTGCATGCACGCCGCCAGCGATCCCGACCTGATCACGCGCCGCGGGGGACTTCCTCGCTGCTTTGTCTCAGCCGAACACCACCACCACCACACGGAAATATAGCGGCCACACCAAAGATGGTACAGAAGTACTAGTGTCGATAAGCGCTGCTGTTGCCACTGACAGAGGCAAGTCAGCAGCTCATTATGGTAGTAACCGAGGGAGAAATAAGACGCCACTCGATTGTGACAAAATTCCAAAGAACAAACGGCATCAACGCCAGCCGGCCACAGCTCAGGCAGCAATACAGTGCTGCATTGATAGAGTATCGCTGACTGAGTGGTCTGAGGATAGGCCTGATGTCATTAAATGGTTTGAAGACGATGATAATGAAATTCGAAAACATGGGTGAGCTTGGTGTGGCACCTGAAAGAGGAAGGCGTTCTTTGCCGGTGGAAGTTGTTGGCGAGGTTGCTGTTGCTGTTGCTGTAACTGACCATGCAGCATGTACCTCGGGTAGTGCTAGTGCTCATGAAGGGTCACGAGAATTGTCCATCCAATTTTGCTGTCTATTTTTCACTGGCATGAATACAAGATCCAGACTATAGAAACTGAAGCCACATGATCTGCAGCAACGTTCTGAATTTGCTCTTCGCTCTCTGACACGATAAAGTAAATGACATGTAGCCAGGCTATATTTTGTGGCAGTACGAGGTACATTTTACATTACAGGTTGCAGCGAAAACATAGAACTGCCGAATTTGGGGTTCTGTTAAAACACATGTTGCCACTGCACTCTTCATATGGGACTGCGGGATGTGGATTTATTCTTGGTAGGTTTTTCTTTGAAGGCAATACACCTAGAGGACCTGTCAGATGAATCGTGGCATCTGCATGTTATCGACACCACCTTGTAGAGTATGTGATTCCTGCTTTGCAAGAACGAAGCTTATGAAGCCACTGTTTTTGTGCAAGATGGGGCACTGTCTCATGTTGCTCGCCCAGTGAAAGATCTGCTTATATGCAACGTTCCAAAAATGTGCTGTCTCCAGAGGTTTTCCAGATGCATGGCCTGCAAGATCACGTGACTTCAATCTTGTGACATTTGGCTCTGGGGATATCTAAAACAACACATTTACCAGGGACACTTTCAGTCTCTATTTGATTTGAAAGCCACTATACAGGAACACATTATCAGATTTCACTGATCACGTCACTTTAATGATGCCCGTATCTCATCAGCATCTCCGTTGCTCATCTTGAACAAACTGAATATGAGGCAGTTAATAATAAAATCGTCACTATTCCTTTCTCAATTGTTTGAACATTTCTGCCCATGTCCTGTTCCTAATCCATTACATTCGAAACATTTCTATATGTCTTTCTTTTATTCACAGCACCAAATTAGCACTTGGTGGCCGAAACTGGAACTAATTTTTTTCCAGCGTAATTCGGTTCCTCTTTAGTGCATTAGAATGTCCACCAAGTTTTGCTGTCATACGATAATTACAGCATATGCACGATATCCGTCAGTTGCAGCTCTTTAATTATAACCACCCACTTTAAAATACCAGGTAGCGCTAACTGACTTTAACCCATACCTCACGATGTGTGGTATCTCAAACAGCGGGAGAATGTTCGAACTGCCTCTCCAAGATCAGTTGTGGCGGAATGCTTCTATACTCCTCCCACCCATCTTCCTTAATTTGCCAACCCTACTATGTTTTGCTGACGGTTGCATTGTCACATCTTTGTTTGTTGTTGGCACGTGTTACTGCCAAGTGTTAGGATATCCTACAGTGCACATCGTGAACTCTGCACCTGTTTTCTTCATCACAGCAAAGTGTAGTACAAAATGTGTTTGCTTCAATGTGAAAGGTTTAACTTTCCAATGTCTGATGAAATTGTTAACCAGTATGGATTCAGGTGTAAGTGACATAGATCAACAAATAGAAGAAAAATACGATGGTTTTATGACAGCCAGTGGTTACAGTCCTGCCGTCGAACAAGAGCATCATTCAGAGGAAGAACTTGAGGGCACCTGTGATGGGGGTTTATCTGTTTCTCCAATAAAATAATTAAACTGTTAGGTAAAATCAAATGTGTTCAGAGTGGTAATAAGAGAAATATATACCCCAGCAATAAATGTCAATTTTGCAGATTATATTTTTGTACGCATCAAGTGGAAATTTTATGTACAAATTTAAACCATTCAATTTGTTTGTGGAAATTTGCTTGCTACAGAGATGGCATAATTTTTCAGAACGTAAAATTCGGTTCTCTAACAGTCCATTTATGTGTACTGTTTAAAAAAAAAACACACAAAAGTATGTGACTTTGTGTGATATAAAGTAAATGCTACAGGCTTTATTTAGTGCAATTAAATAAACAGGAAACATTTAAACAACGCTTAAATAACTGTAAAATATTACATAATCTAAAATTAAAAATTTCAAGTGATTTTTGCCGTAAATATCGATTAAAATATAGACCTCACCCCATAATATACAGCAGTCGGATGTATACAGCATTCGATGTTGGAAGAAATTTGTGAGATGATCTTCGGATATAGCTCTATTGAATGGTTATGACGTCAGTGTCTACCTGAGAAACAATACAATCACGCTGCAGTCACCAGTAAATAGTCAGTTCTCTTCGATAAGGCGTACCAGTGTACTGAAATATGCCCGATACAAATGAGGATATTTAGTTTATCCCTCGTTGATCAGTTACGATAAATAATTTCAGCACCACATGGAATACTATGATCTCTGTACAAGAACGGTAGATACGTTAAGGTTGATCATGTTTTGTCAGATTCTCGTATCTTTACTTTTTAGCGTTGGACAGAGTTTGATTTGATAATAACCATCAAGTGAAGAAATCAGTGTACAAAATTATTAGTGTCTATGGAACCTTTTACTGTAAGAAGGCGAAGGAGCTCAGTTACTCTTCGAGGGTTTAAAGGGAGGTAACTGAAAACTTATTAATTGCTCCCTGACTTGGACTGTAACAATATAACCGCTTGCGCAGTACTTAAAAATTAAGCGGATATAATTCTCACCCTTTCCGATAGCTTGCAGTCTTCAACTTTCCGATTTCACGGTTGAAACCTAAAAGGTATAGTAATTTTCTCCAGGTCAGCTCAACACATAAGCCCTCTATCTCCCGCATACCGATCTAAAGCGACACATGTATTTTTTTATAGATCGTAAAAATAACTCTAATCATGAAGTATGACTCTAGAAAATAACCCGTTCGTACCTCTCTCGCTAACGTCAATTCCATTTGTGTGCTGCGACTAACGATTCCATCGAGAATCATCCTCAGATTATGGGCGTAACTGATTTTCAAACATATTAAATTCTTTTTCTCTCACTAAGCAGTTAATAAATTTCCTATCCCCCTCAGTAAACGTATATTAAGTGAATGAAGAAATGAAGATCTTAACCTTGAAAATGACACAAGGCCATTAAGGACCACTCGGACACACATGTTAGGACAAACTCACAGAACATCATCTGGGGGGAGCGGTTTAAACTGCAAACTGAACGTATAAATACTCTTACAGTACTATCAACACTGAAGAAACTAGATGGTACTGCCACAAGAGGCTGGAGGTGCACAGCACAGTATCTCCTCAACAAACTACTCCCTGACGATGACCACACTCAGGACAATCAACTGCACACCGATCTTCGTAGACTACTTTATGACGATACGGAAACGAAGGTATCACCATCCCATTTGCTCGTGAGGAAGCTGCACTGGCGTTATCCAAGATAAAGAACAAAAATGCTCCGGGCGCTGACGGCATCCACCCCGAAACCTTCAGACAAGTTTCTCCACTTATCGTACCATACCTGACAGAGTTACTGAATGATGATTTACGTGAAGGACGAATACCGAATATGTGGAAGACAGCAAATGCAGTTATAATTAAGGAAGTGGAGGACAAACACCCGACTGATGATAAGACAAACGGACCAGTATTCCTCATTAACATTGTGGCAAAAGTATAGCTGAGATTGCTGTGCCACAGACTTCAGTCTCACTTGCATCTCTTCGGCCTTAGTCCACATCAGTTTGGTTTTCGACCACATAAATCAATCGACGACGCATTAAATAGGGCCATAGAAATGCTACAGACAATACATGACAAATACCCAGTAGCAATCCTAATTGAAGTAGCTGGTGCTTTCGACAACCTTTGGTGGCCGGCGCTGTTTGCAAGACAGAGAGAGATAATAGTTCCACTTGCTCTATACAGCAACCTTAGAGATTATTGTAAAAACAGGATAGTGGAATGGAAGACTGGCAGCCGAAAAGTTATAAAGAGCATAACAAAGGGTCGTCCGCAAGGATTCACATACGGACTAATTTTCTGGGACATAGCCACAAAACCTCTACTGAATACACTAGAAGACAACGGGATGATTACGTACGCTGATGACCTTCTGCTCATGGTATCTGCAAACTACAGCTCCCAATTAGGGGGGAAAGCAACGCGGCTCCTCGCGTTCATCGGTGAATGGTACACGAACAACAACCTCACAGTAGCAACAAACAAAACTGTTTACCCACTTCTAAGAAGTACGGTGAAAATAAATCGAGTTATAAAGATCATCAACATATCTATAAAAAGGAAAGCTGTGACAAGACACCTTGGCATTTATATTGAAGAACATTTACGCTTTAACGAACATGCCAGACTGACAAAAAAGCAATTAAACTTAAGCACAAACTTACAAGACTGAGCACTATAAGATACAGACTACCCCCTCAGACAATGAGGACATGTTTCACAGCACTCTTTGAGTCAATAAATTGTTTTGCAGCTAGTGCTTGGGCACATCGATTATGCTTTGGTACGCATGAAACCATTGAGAGGCGAGGCCAGGAGAGTGTTCTACTCAGCATTTCCGGGGCTTTCGGCACGACCTCGATTGAGGCACTGAGCGTGGTACTGGGAGGTGTCCCTATAGACATTACAATTCGCCACAGAGGAGCTGCATACTGGCTGAAGAGGGGAAGACGCGACAAAATTAAACAAGTGGAGAACTGATACAAAGGTTCTACAACACTAAATCGAATCAATCTGAAAGTGTCACTCTCTATGTAGCTGTTTGTAATACGGTTTCATAGCATCTGATACAATCTGAAGATATGGCATTTCCTCTTTTTTTCGCTGCATCAGGCGCGACTGGCTCGAAGTTTTACCGAGCCCTCGCACATGATGTAGCTGACTATGACATTCTAAATTTACTTCCAATTTTCACTGTTACCTTAAGTTTGGAAACACAATATGACCCAAGTAATCAACACATTAAATTAAGTATCACCACTGTCAAGACAACAAATGTAATATATGTAACAATGCACGCAGAAGGTATAAAGGGAAGAATTGTCGCATCATATCTAAGTCCAATTGTCATCTCTTGTTTCTTCCATTAAATACACTTTTAATAAATTTAAAATATATCCAAAACCTATTATGTATCTTATTTATTATCGTTAGCTAAGTTAGCAACAAGTTTAAACAGAATTGAGTATATTATGTATATATTCTGCTACGTATTTTTAAAAATTTGTGCTTTCACAAAGTTTTCAACCAAAAAATGTACTAGTAATAAAACTGAATTTGTGTGATAAAATATATAAAATCACACAATGTACGACCTGCTACATAATAACAGGCAGCAGGTCTTTACTCGACAAATAAATAAATTAAAAATAAATAATAAATAAATCTCTGTCTTCCACTACAGTTTTTGCTCTCTACAGCTCCCTCTAGTACCATGGACGTCATTCCCTGATGTCTTAACAACGTCCTATTATCCTGTCCCCTCTTCTTGTCAGTATTTCCAAGTATTCCTTTCCTCTCTGATTCGGCGCAGAACCTCCTCATTCCTTACCTTATCATTACATTTGATTTTCAATATTCGTCTGCAGCTCCACGTCTCAAATGCTCCGATTGTCTTCTGTTCCGGTTTTCCCACAGTCCATGTTTCACTACCATACAATGCCGTGCTCCAGGCATACATTCTCAGAAATTTCTTACCCAAACTAAGGCCTACGTTTAATACTAGTAGACTTCTGTTGGCTCATTTTGGTAGTGCTAGTCTGCTTTTGATGTCCTCCTTGCTCCGTCCGACATTGGTCATTTTGTTGCCGAAGTAGCGGAATTCCTTAATTTCAACTACTGCGTAACCATCAGTCCTGACGTTTCTCGCTGTTCTCATTCCTGCTACTTCATACTACTTTTGTCTTTCTTCGATGTAGTCTCAATCCGTATTCTGTACTCTTTAGACTGTTCATTCTATTCAACAGATCATATAATTCTTCTTCACTTTTACTCAAAATAGCAGTGTCATCAGCATATTTTATCATTGATATCCTTTCACCTAGAATTTTATTTCCTCTCCGGAACCTTTCTTTTATTTCCATCATTGCTTCTTCGCTGTATAGATCGAACAATAAGGGCGAAAGACTATATTCCTGTCTTACCCCCTTTTTAAAACGAGCTCTGCATTCTTTGTCGTTCACTCTTATTATTCCCTCTTGGCTCTTGTACGTATTGTATATTACTAGTCTCTCTTTATAGCTTACCCCTATTTTTCTCAGAAGTCCTATTATCTTGCACCATTTCAAATTGTCGGACTCTTTTTCCAGGTCGACAAATCCTTGTCTTGATTTTTCTTTAGTCTTGCTTTCATTATCAACCTCAACGTCATAATTGCTTCTGTGGTGCCTTTACCTTTCCTAAAGCCAAATTGATCGTCATCTAACAGATTCTCAATTAACTTTTCCATTCTTTAGTACATTATTCCTATCAGCAACTTGGATGCATGAGCTGTTAAGCTATGTGATGATTCTCGCACTTGTCAGGTCTTGCCGACCTCGGAATTATGTAGATGATATTTTTCCGAAAGTCAGGGTGTATGTCGTCACACTCATACATTCTACACACCAACGTGAATAGTCGTTTTGTTGCCACTTCCACCAATGATTTTGGAAATTCTGATGGAATGTTATCTATTCCTTCTGTCTTATTTGATCTTAAGTCCTCGAAAGCTCTTGTAAATCCTGATTCTAATACTGGACCCCCACCTCTTCTAAATCGACTCCTGTGTCTTCTTCTATCACATCATACAAATCTTCTCACCGTTATTATATAGAGGATTAACAATAGCTTATTTTAATATGTCTGGAAAAATTCCTTGTGCCAATGATGCATTACATATATTACTAAGTACATTATTTATTAAGCTAGAATAACTTTGAAAATTCTGTTTCAAATTGTAACACCATATCAGTTTTAGGTTTTCAGAATTTTTGTAACTCCGTTATCTTCAGTGAAGTGTATTGGTAGTTAAACTTTTGTGGAATGATGTTGTTAATATACACTATTGCCTTTTCAAATAAACTGTTTAATTTTATGATTCTGATATGTTTAGAATGCGATTGTTACAAGTACTTGCAAGTTGTGAATTATAATTGCAAATTTGTCATTTAGTTTGGTCGTTGTGGTATCGTGCAGAACGACAGGTTGTCCTGCCTCCCTTTTACAATACCCATATAGTTTTTATCTCCCTACTTACATTTTTAATTTCTATCAGAGTATACATGTTTCTGGACATTTTAATAAATTTCCTTAAATATTAGAGTAATTTTGTAGTATGGAAGTAATGTCGGATCTTGACTTGTGGCATTTATGCAAACATCTCTTTCCCTCTTACAAAACATTTTAATCCTTGGTTTACTTTTTTTCTAATGGACTTTCTCGGAGGTTTTTTGGAAAAATACTTTCAAATATCCTTATAAATTTACAGTGAAATTTATTGAATTTTACCTTAGCATCTCTTTGTATATATACCGTATACTGCAACATTTCTTTTACTTTTTCTTAAAACACTACATCCTGTTATTGTAATAACCCTTACTGCTTTGTATGATTATGCCTCAGAGCTGTAAACTGCTACATAATTTACTTACATTAACTTGTATCATGAACAAATAGTCCATTAACACTTTGGTACACATAAATTGTTTCAAACTGAATACCACCTTCAAAAAAGTTTATCTTACTCCATATGAGTTGGAGGGATGATAGTTTAACTCTTCCAGACCCACTGGCTACAACTGTGTACACTAATTTTTACTGTCTCTTAGTTGTAGCAGAAGTATTTTTACACAGTGGAAACCTCACTTATACATTTGTCAATGTTCAATCTTTTTATCATGTACAGCTGCTGCCAACAGTTAAGACTTCGCTATAAAAATATCAACACGTCAATGTAGCAGTGTGCAGCAGCTTGTAACTGCCAGATACATGGAAAAGGTTGTAAAATATTCCACAAATAATTGAGATGCTAGGTGCAAATGTTGTTTTATATTTGTGGTACGTGAAGTTCAAAATTCAAATACCAGTCAACCAAAGTAGTCGTAGTTCGGCGCAGCGCTACAAAATTCTTGAGAAAATCAGAAGAAAAGATGGAAAATAA
This sequence comes from Schistocerca piceifrons, assembly GCF_021461385.2. Taxonomy (NCBI): domain Eukaryota; kingdom Metazoa; phylum Arthropoda; class Insecta; order Orthoptera; family Acrididae; genus Schistocerca; species Schistocerca piceifrons. The sequence continues at coordinate 988,846,409 of NC_060139.1, forward strand.
TCACTTATGGAATTTATTCACTGATTGTGAATTCTTTGACTGTAGTTGAAACATTTCCAAGAATAATAAAATACGTGAAGTTAAAAAAAAGAACTTACGGTATTTATTCACTGATTGTGAATTTTTTGACGTCAGCTGTATTGGATATAGATATACTACCTGTTCGTGAGAGATGATTTTTGCAGTTATTTCACGCAGTGTTGCTTGTCTTTTAGCATTGATGTAGTAACCAAAACCAACTACGGGAACGCCTTGGGCTGCGGATCGGAGCCGCCAGGCGGGGAAGCCGCCGGCGGTGGAGCACGCACCACCGGGTAAACACAAGGACGAGTGGGACAACAGGCCAACGACAACTGACAACAACCGACCACGACCGACTATGACCGACACAACTAGGAAGTGATAAACAACGGAGGCTTGTGGAAACCACAACACACACAGTAAATCCACTCGGAACCAGAGCCGGGCAAACGTCAACAACGAGCAACGACCAGAACGCAGTACCTCCACGATAGAAACGCAGTCCAGAGCGAGTACCAGGCTGACTGGACTAGGTTTTTTTTTTTTTTTTTTTTTTTTTTTTTTTTTTTTTTTTTTTTTCTTTATTGTATTTCAATTCCCCATCGGGGCGGGCTGGCAGCAGCATATGCGCTGCTCTTCAGCCGAAAGACATAGAACAAAACAAGAGAAGACATTTAAAAACAGCAAAGGAGAGAAGAAGGCGAACATAGATATAAAAAGGGAGAACATCATGGAAGGCAATATACAAAAAAAAAAAAAAACGGGGTGACTGTAAAATGGAGATAAAAAACTGTTTAAAAGTAGCACACACAAAAAGCCACACACTGCGACGATTAAAAGAACACAAGGCACAGTATGACTGGAGCATAAAGGTGTTGACGGATGGCATAGCACACAGCGTAACACTGACGGCGAACCTCAAGGCAGTACACAATTAAAATCACACCTCTTGACGCACACGGGAAACAGCACGAAACACAACACTGACGTGGCACACTGATGATGAGCAATACAGAGGATCTGCCAGGTTCAAGGAGATGAGGGAGACCTGAAGAAGGGAGGGAGGGGAAGAGATGGGGGAGGGGAATGGGGGGCGCTCGGAAGAGGGCCAGGTAGGGAGGGACGTGGGAAGGAGAGAGGCAAGTATGGGGGGCAGGGTCTCAGGGGAGGGGGGGGATGGAGGAAAATCCGCTCTGGGAGAAGGAAGAAAGAGGAGAAGGGGGCCCTGGGGAGGGGGGGGGGAACAAGGCCGGGTTATAGTTGGAAGGAAGGGTATATGTCACGGCGAAGTTCGTCATCTGGGAGGGGAAGGCGTTGGAAATTGCCCTGATGAAGGAGATGGAGGGTGTGGAGGTGGAGAGAGGGAGGGATACAGCGATAGAGGCGCGGCAACGGGCGGGGGGTGGAGAGGAAGGAGGAAACCAGAGGGTGGGGGGGATCAACCCTGCGAACAATGTAAAGGATGCGGAGATGTTGGAGGAACAAGAGGAGGTGGGGGAAGGGGATCAGTTCATACAGGAGCCGTGTGGGGGAAGGAAGGCGGATACGGAAGGCAAGGCGGAGCGCATGGCGTTCAAGGATTTGGAGAGCCTTGTAAAAGCGGGTGGGGGCGGAGATCCAGGCGACGCTGGCATAACAGAGGATAGGACGGATGAGGGATTTGTAGGTGTGGAGGATGGTAGAAGGATGCAATCCCCATGTCCGGCCGGACAGGAGTTTCAGCAGGCGGAGGCGGGAATGGGCTTTCTGCTGGATGGTCAGGAGATGAGGGGTCCAGGTGAGGTGTCGGTCAAGGGTGAGGCCAAGGTATTTCAGGGTGGGGGTGAGTTGGATAGGACGACCATAAAGGGTGAGGTAGAAATCTTGGAGGCGAAAGGAGCGAGTGGTACGGCCTATGATGATTGCCTGGGTTTTGGAGGGGTTGAGACGGAGGAGCCACTGATTACACCAAGTGGTGAACTGGTTAAGGTGGGTTTGGAGGGTACGTTGAGACCGTTGAAGGGTAGGATAGAGAGCCAGGAAGGCGGTGTCATCAGCATATTGGAGAAGGTGAACTGGTGGGGGTGGCTTGGGCTGGACTAGGGCAGAGCGGGTCCCTATATACGAAACCGGAGGGAGCGGCTATTGGCCGCTGTCTGCACGTGGCTTACTGGTGGTGCCCTCGCTGCGCGAGAGCCACTGCGCAGAATAGCCGCCGTGGAGGCGGAGCCCTCTATGGGTTGACCACGTCCATTTGTTCTGGCGCGTGTTCGACTTCCGCAGCGGAAGGTACTAGAACTGACAACTCTACACAAATGCCACAGCTCTCGAACATTACGTGATGGTCGTCGACCAATGCGTTGTCAGTGATGAGAGGAAATATCTGAAACATGGTAATCTCGGCACATACTTCACACTGTGAATCTCGCTATATTGAATTCCCTAATGATCTCCGAAGTAGAATGGGCCATGCGTCCAGCTCCAAGTACTGTTCCGCGTTCAAAGTCTGTTACTTCTCGTCGTCTGGCCATAAGCACGTCGGAAACATTTTCTCATGAATCATCTGCGTACAAATTACAGCGTCATCAATGCACTGCCCTTCTGTAGCTTGTTGACGCGATGCTACCGTCATCCGTATACGTGCAAATCGCTGTACCATGACTTCTGTCTCCTCAGTGCAATTTGGCCTGCTTGCCTATGCAAAGTAACTTTCCTTGTTTTGACGCATTTAGAATTGTTTTGCAGCAGTACCAATACATCACCACTGCTGTTACTAATAAATAAATATGTGAAAACCAAGTGTACTCTTTTGTAATATTAAAGAAAAAAGTAAATAGCAGCGTCATATCAACGTCTCGTGACTGTTTTCGTTTAACGTTGGCGATATGCGCGTTATTCAACGTTAACTCCATAGGTATTCTTATTCTGTGGCTGTTACCAAAGAGAGATGACCAAGTTCATTGAAGACTTCGACCGATGCAAGGTTATTTTAATCTCTGTAAACACCCAAGGCAAAGCGGTTATTGAGCAACATTAGTGCGATGCAGTTTGAAACAGCTGCAAACAAGTGTGATGTATGTTGTGTCCCATGTACAAACTACCAAATGGAAAGATGGAATTAATTGCAACTTACAAGATTTATTCTGAAAACTAGGTGAAACAAAACTCAATGTCATCACTCGTGTTCAGGTCTGAAGCCAAAGTTCATCTCCTGTGAACACCATATATATATATATATATATATATATATATATATATATATATATATATATATGACACTAAGTATAAAACGTGGAATCGGATCCTACAGATGGTAACTCTGTAGGATCCGATACCATGTTTTCTATTTAATGCAATATACATATGTATCTCTCAAGTGACACACTATACGTTGTTGGATTATGATATTTTAAAAAGTTTTAACACAAATCTCTACAGTAGAGGGCTACTACATTCAAATGATCTATTTTAAATGGTGATTAAGTGGATAACATGCACATGTACTAGGCACAGTCTAAGACTCCCACACTGGAAATAGATAATGTGATTCTACATGATTATATTTCACTAAAATTATTTGTAAGCGTTTCCTGTAATTTTTAATTTCGTTTTAATGATACCTTATGTGTTCTAATATTGTTAACAGGTGGAATACCTTCTGAAGAAGACAGTTTTAAAACTATTGAAACCATGGTCAAGGTTTAATAAGCCTGTATTTTGCAACTGCCTTGTTGGTATTCGTAATCCACTGAAGCTCTTGAAAGCATACTTGCTGAAGAGCAGCCATGTTCAAAGACACTGTAAGTATCATGAACAGACATATATTCAATTTAGGAATAAAATCACTGCACCAAATAAAATAAAAAACAAAAAAAGAGATGGCTAATGTGACTGGTCATTAGAAGCAGGTAATCCGGCTTCTAGTCCTGGTCCAACACAACTTTTCCCGAGTCACGAATAGTTAGTACACTTAGATCTGCTGTAGTTGTCACCAAAGAAATCGCAATCAGCGAATAAATTTCGTAATAGTTACGGCAGTTGTGGACTGTCAACAATGTTTATTCCTTCAGATTTTTTTGTTTTTTGTTTTTTCTCGTTCATTTCGCTACGTACGTCATTCGAATAAAAAATTCACAGAAGTATGGTACATATATATTTCTAACTATAATTTTTATTAAAATGCACACCATCATATTTCTAATTACATATTGCATAACAACTTCCAGATTTTATTGCAAATATAAATTTTTAACTACTGATCTTTTATAAGAGAATTAAATACGGTTTAAAGTAAAGAACACTACGATTATTTTTTTACACCTTCATGTATATTACGCTTCATAGAAATGCTTGTAGAACAAGCACTATGATTTAAATTTTTAAGTTGCAAACATAGTTAACGAGCATTCTGCCACAGAAAAGACATACCTCGTGAAAAATCGCAATAAATTCAGAGAATTAAATATACTCAGGAAAGAGAACGAAGCCTTTCGCAACCGTACTGTCCCACAAAACATTGAAGGACTTCTTGCCGCATCAGTTTGGGATAAAATCTCCAACTTTCGCCGATTACCTCTATCGTTTCTGTCTGGAGCAACTGACTGTCAAAACAGCTTCTGTGGTGGCCTTATACAGAATAGCACGTAGACGGCTTATGACAGGTCGATAATTGCATAAACCTGTCGCAGATGGTGTCAACGTTTGCCGCTAATCCCGCCACCACTGTCGCCTTAGCGCGAATATTGCGACCAATAACTCTGGGTCTTCTAATCCATCGAGAGCTCGCTTCCGTGCACCACTAAGATTATATCCGCTGTCACGGTTGAAGGATTTCTCACACATTCTTCTTTTTATGCTTTTTGTTCCAGTTTCCTACACACTTGGGCTCTGTAATTAAAGAGGCTGTAGGGATCATAAGGTATCACAAAACTTTCAGTTATGAAAGCGGATGTAATCTTAGCAGTGCATGGAAGCGAGTGCTTGAAGAAGGCAAGAGCCAGAGAAATTCGTCGCAATATTTACGCTAAACTGGCAGTGATGGCGCAACTAGCGCAGACTTAGACACCATCTGCGACAGCTTTACATAGTTACCGACCATTCAGAAGCCGTCTACCGGCTGTGTAATGCCATCACAGCAGCAATTTTCACTGTCAGTTGCTTCAGACGAAGACGATGGAGGTAATCGTCGGAATCTCTAGGTTTTACCCTGAACTGGCGCGACAAGAAGTCTGAGAATGTTTTATACAATGCTAAGGAAACTTCAACACTGATTGCAATGAGAATTTTTGAGAGTTTCTTCGAAGCTCTTCTGCTGACTGATACTTGATTTGTGAATTTGGATGCCATAAAGATACAAAAATACAAAAATCAGATGTGGTGTGGTCTCCTTGTGAGATAAGGAGGATGTGCACACTAGAGAAATTTGTGTACGCCGCATCCAACCATCAGACGACTGATGACGGTACAGAAAAGAAACTTTGATCAATTTAAACAACAATTTTTGTGTACAGTGCCACATCTGAAACATTTGTTTTTTGGTGGTTTAACAAGTAGAAGTTTGTTACTACAGCAAATTGTGGGACAGAGATCCTGAGTATGTGAAAGGCAGTTGGAACACTTCATTGAGAGCTGTAACGTTACTGTTTCATGTCTCGCCAGCACAAGTGCAAGCAGATGGGGCCAGCAAATCGTCTGCAGCCGGCTGAATGCTGAACTGCAGCAGAATGATGGCGTACGTGACGACGGCAGCCACATAGCCCGTCAGCAGTCTGCCGTCCACGCTGAACAGGGAACACGCGCTGAACGTGACAGGGCAGCAGCGCAGCTGGTGAGACAGCTGGCGCAGCTGCTGGGACAGTTCATCACTGCCGCCACCTGTCGAGATGGTAACCTGTCACTGACTGCAGTCACTGGGTCACAATAAAAGTACTAATTAAAGACATGACTTATTCTTTACTTGTCTTGTAGAATTTCTAGTTATGCCCTCATTAGACGAAGCGGAAGGAAGCATGTGAGAATGATTGGCAATCAGGATCTAGGTTTGAATCTACATACATGCCCTGCAGGTCGCTGTACACTACATTGCTAGGTGACTATGCAACTGTTTCACTCCCAAACGGAGTGAGGGAAAAATGACTGCTAGTATGCCTTTCGTCCTTATGGCCCTTAAATGAAGTTGAATACTAGAGAGAGTATAATAGTTCTGCAATTGGTCACAAATGCTCATCCATATTTTGCGCCGGCCGGTGTGGCCGTGCGGTTCTAGGCGCTTCAGTCTCGAACCGCGTGACCACTACGGTCGCAGGTTCGAATCCTGCTACGGGCATGGATGTGTGTGATGTCCTTAGGCTAGTTAGGTTTAAGTAGTTCTAAGGGGACTGATGACCTCAGATGTTAAGTCGCATAGTGCTCAGAGCCATTTGAACCATATTTTGCGAAAATATCGTCCTCCCTCCAAGGGTTCCCAATGAAATTCAGTGGCCATTTCCGTGATGCTGTCATACTGATCATAAAGATTAGCAATAAGTCTTGAAGTACGCCTCTCAGTTGTGTCGATGTTTTCCTTTAATCCTACCTGGTGCAGATTGTAAGCAATCGTCCAGATCTAAGAAAGGTGACTGAAAAGCGTTCTGCTCAAAGTCTCTTTCATATGTACATTATGGTTTTCCAGAATTCTTCCAGTGTAGAGCTACTATCTATTAGCCTCCGGTATAACTGGCTTAATTAATGTTCTCGTTCTGTCACATGTAATTTTGCATTGACAAACCCAGATATTAGACTAAGGTTTATAATTTCATCAACGACTAGATTAGTTGAGAAAGATCGCAAGTTCAGAGTAGCAAACGAAACGAGGAGATGAAATGAAACAAAAATTCTGACATTGGCCACAATAAAGCATGAAATGAATTCTATGGCGACAAGTGAAAATTTGAGCTAAACTGGGATTCGAACCGAGATATGCCACTTTATGTAACTGGTCGCCCTAAACATTCAGGTGTCCAACACACATCCCATACAGCCTAGATTCCTAACATGTTGCACAGTATTTACGTAGCGCCCTCTCTCCACTATTCTCATTGGTTGCAGCCTCACGTTGTTTCCCTCAAGAGTTCAGTAGGAGGAGTCCATCCACCTAGAATGATATAATGTCCTAAAGAACAGACACTATTCTTAATTAAGTAGCCATAAATACACTAGATGAACTGAAACAGAAATTTTGACACCGGCCACAATGGGGCTCTGAAGTCAATTCAATGGCAACCATAGAAAATTTGTACTAGCCTGGGATTCAAACACAGATTCTTCGCTTTAAGTCAAAAGTCTACTTAACAACTTTAGTGGTGTCAGCACAGTTCCCATCCAACCCATATTCTAAAACAAACTTGATGGCTATTAATATCATTTCTTTGCCGATGTACTCTCTCTTCCAAACTCTTGCGGTAATGAGCTCGAGGATGCAAGTAAAAAGACGTGTAGTGGACAAGGGGAACTATATAAGTTATGTGCAACAAGTTGTAAATTTTGGCTAGACGTGTACCGTGCTCGGACATTGGAAGAGATTAGGGCGACGGCTTTCGTGAAGGGGGATATCCATGTTTTGAGTTCTGTAATAAATTTTCACTTGCCGCCGTTGAATTCATTTCAGTGCCCAGTTGTGGTGATGTTAGAATTTCCATTTCCATTTCATTTCATCGTATGGTTTATGTTCTTTCTGACATGTCTAAAACTACAAACACCACACATATACAAAGGAGAGGAGTTTGGTAGCATCTTATTCAAAGGAATCAATCGAGCAATTGTCTTAAGCCATTTAGGGAAACTACAGAAAATCTAAATCTGGATGGGCAGATGAGGATTTGACAAAGATCCTACAACATGCAAGTCAGTTGGTCTACCACTATGAACCCTTCGTCGGTGTGACTAAGTTACGCAGTTTACCAGGGCAAAATTTATACGGTATTCGAAAATAACGGGATAGTTCCTCCTATCCATCCACACTGACCTAGGTTTATCCACATTTAAAACATACCACATACTTCATACCAAGTAGAAATTCAGCCCTAGTCACTCCAAATTCCTCTACATAAACTCAACGATGACACTTGTCAGTACTCGGCAGAGACATGAGCAAACTGTCTCACATTGGCGCTCATCCTCTCTCACAGATCGTTTATGAACATGCAGAACGGTAGTGGTCTTACCACACTTCCCAGTGATAATTCTGATGTTATATTTACCACTGATATGCACTCAGCTCCCAGGACGAAACAATGGTTTTTGTTACCAAAACCTTTAGAGTCAATATCGCATCTGAGGAAATATTCCACATGATCGGACCTTCATTAATTGTCTACAGTGTTGAACACATGCATGAGTCAGTGCTTCCAACTTTTTTTCGGAAGTGCTAGTAGAAGAAAAAGTATGTTTGCCCAGGCGTAAGTATGTGTGTATGTCGTAAATGGGGTGATTCTATAGGACGCATCTGATACACAGAAACGAAGGTAACGATCAGAATGGAAAGTTGCAGCCGATCAAACTTACGGTTCTTTTTCTCCCTTGGTTTATGAATCATACTGCCAAAACAATTTAAAGCCATATTGCCAGAAATGTGGTACAAAAAATAAAAATGATTAACATTGGAATATTATAGTAGAACTTTTTTAATTTATTGTTATTTCATCCCCCCCCCCCCCCCCCCCCCCACGTGGACTGTGGTGGTCTCTCAGAGGTACAATTCTCCGCTCTTCAGCCAAGGGATTTAAAAAAGATTTATAATGAGAAATAGAAATTAAATTTGAGGTTGTTTTATGTTAAATTAAAAATCAATGGCGGATAGAATAAAACGAAAATATATAGTTTTTATAAACACATCACAGGAAGATGAAATTCTGATAAAAGTACTGAAGCACTGCACATTCACTTAAAATCTGAAGGACTTGCGCTAGGGTGAGAAGTATTGCCGGAGGAGGGTGTATATTCCGTAGGATTGAGGGATCCACAGAAAGATAGGGGTTCCATAGATAGGAAAACTATAGAGATGAGAGGTAGGAGTAAAGGTGAACAGTGTGAAATACAGTCGATGAGATAGACAGAGGGTGAGGAGTAGTGTGTTATGTGAGCAGGGCAGTGGTTATGAGAGGAAAGGGATGGAGATGGATGGAGAGGGAAAAGGAGATCACTGACGTGGAGTTGGATACGTGGGGAAGAGTTAAAGTTGGTATGAGGGCAGGTGTCATCGTCTTGGAGAGGGACTCGGATGAAGTTGCATTGCAGTACAATATGGAATGAGTGTAGGTCTATTGATGGAGGGATGCGTTTGTGATGGCACGGTATCATACCAGGGTTGGCGATCAGAAGAGACAATGGGGTGGCTGAAATGGCTCTGAGCACTATGGGACTTAACATCTATGGTCATCAGTCCCCTAGAACTTAGAACTACTTAATCCTAACTAACCTAAGGACAGCACACAACACCCAGCCATCACGAGGCAGAGAAAATCCCTGACCCCGCCGGGAATCGAACCCGGGAACCCGGGCGTGGGAAGCGAGAACGCTACCGCACGACCACGAGATGCGGGCTGGGGTGGCTGAAATCTAGTTTGCAGGTAGTATAGGAGATGCAGAGGTGTTCGATGAGGAGGGCTGGAATTTGATGACATGGTATACAGCAGGATCCAGGTGGGAGAAGGTAAACGGATGTGGAAAGCGAGACGGACTGCATGACTTTCGAGGATTTGGTGGGGTGGAAATCCATGTAACAGAGGTTGGGTCGGATCTGGGTGTAGCAGATGTGGAGAATAGCGGAGGGATGTAATTCCCGATGTTGGCCTGGTAGTAGTTTTATCTTATATATAGTAGAAAGACTCTACAAGATAACATAAGATTATTTTACAGTAACCACATGGGCACATAATTTATAACTGTTGCACTATAAGACGGTCTGCTGCGAATGTTTCTCGCTGATTGGCGCATTAATAAAAAACTACAATCGAGCGAGCAACAGCAGAATTGTTTAAAGCTTGGACGTAGTGCAGCTATCAGCCTGCGGTTGTCAACTGAGCCGATAACTATGGAGCGCCCCTTTCTTGTCTGTTTTGAGCGATCACACCTGGAATTTTGTACAGAGCTTATTCCGCTTTGATTGGCTTCTGATGTGCGAGCACTTCATATTGTATACAGCGCGGTATGTAAACCAATTATTTAGCACTGAAGTAAAGTGAGGCTAGATTTTTACCTGTTTTATGAAAGTTTCGGAAGACTGTTTCCGAGAATTTTGGCTTGGTATTCAATTCTCATTTTTGTGTGTTGCTGGCTGATATACAGAGGTACCGTGTGGTGAGTGAGGTGTTGACGATTCGATTGTACTTATGCTGAGTAAACTGAACAGTAACGACCGCCGCTTTTCATGCCTATTGAATGTGAACGGGTGTTAGCTGGGAAACATTGTGCCATTCGCTAAAACAGTCTATTGAGTAAAATGTTTGAGGCTCTAGACAGAGCAAGTGTTTTCAGAATATACCAATATTATTTATTAAGTTTCATCGGTATTATTCCCAATAATACTAAACCGACTCAGTCCACTTGTCCTACCGGAGTCCTTTATTTAAGGTATTTACAGTCATCGAGTTGAAGACGTTAATAGAGGAACTCTTACTTTGAGGTTAGTTCTTCGACAGTAATTTCCGCTAACTTTGTTATGGAGCAAGTACAGCTTCTGTTTACTGGGGATGTACACACAAAGTGCGGGTTTTGAAGTGGCCATTAAAATTCATTATCTTTGAAACATTATTAAAATATTGCTTCGTACCGAGATATTGACAGGAAATACTACAATCATTAGAATAATAGTTTTTAGTGCTACCAAACTGATATTTTGTTTCCGCTGTAATAACTGCGCAACAAAATTTTCGATGAGGTAGTGCATTGTCGTTAAAAGTGGCAAGCATAGGATTCTTTTGAGAATATTTTGTATTTGTACATGACACGACGGTTATTCTAGAATGTGGTGTACACAAGTTTCTCACTTAACTAATGCAGATTCAGTCTTGCAGTTACATCGTGATTTCATTCGACTTCTGTGCCTTGTTGATGCAAGTAGCATTTTCAATCGGAGCACAGAACTTCACTATTGTCAACTACGATGTAGACCAAGTGTACGACAACCCTGCCATCCGCCGGACTACATGGGAAACTAGATGCAGATACTGCTTGCGAACTTGTTGCTCCGGTCTTGAGCATATGCCTTCGCTTGTTCGATAGCAAAAACTCACCGATGATTTCGCGGGAACTGTCAAAGGGAAAACAAAACAAAAATGCAATACATAGACGAATATATGTTTGTACGTGCAAGTCTCTTTACTGCTGAGGTTAACTGCAAAACAATATCAGGATTTTTAAGATCCTCTTTCTCTTAAAAACTTATATATGGAGCATCAGAAGTAATTTTACAAACTTCTGGTGCGGAAATTTCGCACACAAAACGTTCGTTGCAATAAGAGAACGAGTGTAGTATATTTAAGATGGGGCTGCGGCAAAATTCAGTCGAAGTGTTCGAAATGCACGGAACAATACCTACCATCGTGATTTTTCTTTACAGGAATGAATCATGGTTGGTTGGTTGGTTGGTTTTGGGGAAAGAGACCAGACAGCGAGGTCATCGGTCTCATCGGATTAGGGAAGGACAGGGAAGGAAGTCGGCCGTGCCCTTTCAGAGGAACCATCCCGGCATTTGCCTGGAGCGATTTAGGGAAATCACGGAAAACCTAAATCAGGATGGCCGGACGCGGGATTGAACCGTCGTCCTCCCGAATGCGAGTCCAGTGTGCTAACCACTGCGCCACCTCGCTCGGTGAATGAATCATGCCTTGAGTTATTATATTAATCAGTCAGCATTAATAACGGGACTGTCGGTGAATTGGATGGCCTGCACAATACCCACAACTCTACAACGACCAAAACGTTTACTCGATAACTGAAATATTGTGTGTGTCAAAGACTTACATTTACTTAAGCACAACTGAAAGACAAATATTTCAGAGTGAAATTAGGGGACAAGGGTACACTAGTATTAACTACCAGATCTCACAGAATATAAAGTTATCGGAATGCCCCTATAATTAAAAAGCAGCACCGTGTTGAGAAATGCGAGACACAGACATGGTTAAAGCTTTGGAACATCCTATGTTTGCTATACCAAATTATTAAAATGGGAAATCAGCCACGTTACAGCATATGACAGTACATTATTCTTTCTGAAACAGCGCAGTTCTAATGATGACTGTTACTGATGTAGATATTTCTAGAAAGGTCTGTGTAAAGTTTAGTCAACAGCGTTTAAACACACATATGGTCAATATGTGTTAATTAATTTAGCCTTGTTTCCAGTGGACGTTTCTGGAAGTCATGACAGTACCTAAAATCAGCTATAGCTGGAAATAGCTGCAACCAGTGCCTTAATGAAATATTAGTTTGAGGTCATTACATATTTCGGTTTTTTTAGTACCACATTCACAAGAGTTAGATAGCATATTTACATAGTTATTCCAAGAACGTCACACTGGACATTTCTGGTTGCTTCATTGAGACAATAGATTATGAATAAGTCTAAAGTACTGCGTTTTTTCGGTAGCTATTGTACAAGTTATGTCGAAATTTTGAGTAATTTACTTACTGCCAGCAAGTAAACCGTTTCAATAAGCACTCCAGACTGATCCAACAAATTTGCAATGTGCTGCCTTTCTAAGAAGAAGAGATTTTATCTCAAGGCCCGGTGTAGTTATGACGGTAAAACACAAGAGCCATTTGTGAAAAGACTAGCGTTTAGCGGAGCAGTAATCATCCCCAGTTATGCTAAGGAGCGACGTGGCGCAGTGCTAAGACAGTGGGTTCGTGCTCATGAAGAGTACGGTCCAAATACCCGTCCAGTAATACAGGTTTATGTTTTCTTCTATTCCGCTTCAGGCGAATGTCTCGATGGTTACTATGAAAAAGATACGGCTGATGCCTTGCCCATTGTTGCCTAATTTGGGCTTGTGCTCTATCTCTAATGAACTCGTTGTCAATTGGACATCAATCTGTACTCTTCAACCATTCGTTTCTTTACTGGCGTCACAATAAAAGAAATTTAGAAATGGTTAAATAGCGACACTTGGTTCATATCTACCTACAACGGACATCTGATTAGAACGGTAAATAAAGCTTTTTGTTCACTAGTGATCTGAAGCGTGTTAAGAGGTCTCTGACAATTTCATTTAGGTCGTAAGATAAATTAACTGTCTTAACGGCTGCAGCCTTTACTTAGAAATACCTCCAACATCACATCTATGGTGCAAGAGCAGAAACATTTTCACATAGATAAGAGCGATTTAGGTACAGTTTCCGTTTACATTGATTTGACCATCTGTCAAAAGCCTGAATAACCACCGTTTGCAGCGCGAACTACTGTGAGATGTCCTGCAAGGGAGTCAATGAGTTTCTGGAAGTAATGCGACCAGCTGCATTAGGCTTGTCGGTTGAGGGCCCACGGCGTTAACAGGCTGATGGACGTGGTCACACAGATTCTCGAGTAGGTTTTTAATCCGAGGGGTTTGTTGGACAGAAGAGTACAGAAAACACATTCTGGTGCTTCCCGAACCACTCACATACGCTGCAAGGTGTGTGACCCGTTGCATTGTCCAGCCGGTAGGCGCCATCGTGCCGAGGAAGAGCAAACTACATGTGGGGGTAGACACTGCCCCAAGAATAGATGCACACGTGTGTTGATTTATTGTCCTTCCAGAATGACGAGACCACCCAGGAAATGCAGCGAAAAGATTCTCCAGACTATAACGCTCCCTCCTGGTCTCAAAACGTGTGCTTTAAGACGTTCTCCGCCGTGTACATCAACGGCCGTGTATCCAGTGGAGCAAAAAACGTGATTCGTGTGAAAAGGCCATCTGTCGCACCTCAGTGGACGTACAGTTGGGCTGCGAACAGCAGTCAGCAGGGGCGCATGGACAGGATGCCTGCTGTGGAGGCACGTATGGAGCAGCGTTAGCTGGACGGTGGTTAGGAGACACTGTAGGCAGCCGTTTGGTTCACCTCGTTTGTCATTTGCTATTCGCCGGTACACATCTCAGCAGCTGTCGTTCACCCCTGTCTTCTGTGGCCCATGGTGGACCACTGTTGCCTCAGCGTCAGTTTTCTCTAGCGCCATTCTGCCATGCACGGTGCACTTTAACCACGGCAGCACATGAACAGTTTACAAACGTAGCGTTGGCCCGAAACCCAGGGGTTCTGCTGTTTTGGATGTCAGATAAATCACTCAGTTTCCGTATAACGACAACGACTGCAGTTTTCCGTCTCTCTCTCTCTCTCTCTCTCTCTCTCTCTCTCTCTCTGTGACTCGCTTTACGTACGCTCCACTGCTAGTGCTGCCATATACCATATGTTAGTGGTTATTGCACACTGAATTGAAACGTAGGAGGAGTCACGTTAATGTGACTGAACCTTGTCTATAAGGCTAGATAGACCACTTCCTGAGCATACCACTAATATGAGTACTGGATTGTGCACATCGTTCATGTACGTTTCCCATTTTTGTAAAAAAATTACATGTTTTTCTGATAAATTCGTATATTTAACTTTCTAGCTTTTGTGAATATTTGTGTTTTCCTTCACGCTGTTGAGCATTAATTGGTAGTAACGTCAGCTGGTGGCATAAATGAATCACGAATTTAAAAAAAAGTAGTTTCTGAATATTAAAATACTGAGATTTTTATCTTTTGTGCAGAACTAGATCATCCTGAAGGTCCTGTTGTTTCTTCAAGTAGCAGCGTAGTTGCCCATCAGCATATAGTGTTACAAGTTTTTATCTTCTCCGTAAATCTTACGGCTATGTACACACTGAGCATAGTTTAACGAGACAGTCTGTATTAATTTTAGTAGTATGTGCATGAAGTGTTCCTTTTCGTTTGACAGTTAGTTATCTCTCTTGTCTGAGGTGTAAATGTTTTTTCTTTTGCACCATAGATTTGATGACGTATATACGAGGGGCGTTCAGAAAGTAAGCTCCGATCGGTCGCGAAATGGAAACGACTATGAAAATCCGATAAACCTTGCACAGAAGTGTTGGGTAGTGTCTCTCGTATAACCCTAGTTAGCATCACGTCGCTCTTCTCATTTCTGAGCTCGCAGTGAGTGCGTAAAGATGTCTAGCAAATAGTGTCTGCCGCCAAGTACGAGAGCCTGGTGAGAAATTTCGCCTGAAGCTATGCAGCTAACATTACATAACTGTCGTGCTGTTTCTTCTTCAAGACAATTCTCAGCCGCATTCTGCAGGGGCAAT
The DNA here is from genome assembly GCF_021461385.2 of Schistocerca piceifrons. Classification (NCBI taxonomy): domain Eukaryota; kingdom Metazoa; phylum Arthropoda; class Insecta; order Orthoptera; family Acrididae; genus Schistocerca; species Schistocerca piceifrons. The sequence continues at coordinate 988,861,734 of NC_060139.1, forward strand.
GAAGATGCTCCTGCATCGTTTTCAAATGGAAATGTGAGATTACCCACAATGCAGTCCGCAATTGTTACCCACTGAGTTTCATCTCTGGTCACATGAACCGCTGTCTTTGAAGACAACATTTTGACACAGACAACGAGGTGTAGGCCAGCGTGGAGAATTGGCGGAAAGCACTGGCGGCTGCCTTCTATGATGAGGCTATTGAAAAGTTGGTACAACGCTATGACAAAAGTCTAAGTCAGAACGGCGACTACGTAGAGAAGTAGCTGAAACGTGTAGCTAATTGTTACAAGTAAAACATTTCTGATGTTCACTGTGGTTTCAATTTGGCAATCAATCGGAGCTTACTTTCTGAACAGGCCTCGTATTAGGAAACGCGTCATAAAGTGAATGTTCGTTAGTGAGCAAAGAAAGTGATTTATTTATTGCTACAATTACAACTGCGCCATTTTGCAAAATAAGTGAAATCGTTACTTATGAACAACATACTACCATAGGATATTAATTTCTGTAGGTTATAAATTAGGACTACTTTAACTAGCAACATACTGCCTTCAGTAACAATACTTTTCTCTTTTTGTTTAAATTCAATGTGTTTAGCAGCTATAGTTCCGTTTTCAAGACCTACAATGACGGTTATAGGTATTATTATCTGCTTCTTCCCGAGGACATACAGCTCTACTGCATGTTAAATGATGGTGTCATCCTCTTGGGGCCGGCCGGAGTGGCCGAGCGGTTCTAGGCGCTACAGTATGAAACCGCGCAACCGCTACGGTCGCAGGTTCGAATCCTGCCACGGGCATGGATGTGTGTGATGTCCTTAGGTTGGTTAGGTTTAAGTAGTTCTAAGTTCTAGGGGACTGATGACCTCAGCAGTTAAGTCCCATAATGCTCAGAGCCATCCTCTTGGGTAAAGTATTCCGAAGGTAATATAGTTCCCCCTTTCTGATCTCCGAGCGCAGACTACCCAGGAGAAGGTCGCCATCGGGAAAAATAAAACTGGCATTGTACCTGACGCAGCATGGAATTTTATATCTCTTAAATGGGGAGGTAGGTTAGAGAATTTAAAAAGGGAAGTGGACAGTTTAAAGTAAGATACAGTGGGAACTAGCGAAGTTCGGTTGTAGGAGGAACTGGACTTTTGGTCTGGTGAGTTCATAGTTATAAATACGGTAGCACATAGGGGTGATGCAGGAGTAGGTTTAATAACGAATAAGAAAATGGGAAGGCGAGTAAGCTACTATGAACAACATAGTGAACGCATTATCGTAGCTGAGATAGACACAAAGCCCACACCCAGCACAGTAGTACAACTTTATATGCCAACTAGCTGCGCATATGATGGGGAGACAGAAGAAATATGTGATGAGTCAAGAAATTACTCATATAGTTAAGAGAGACGAAAATTTAAGTGTGATCAGAGACTAGAATTTGACATTGGGAAAAGGAAGACAAGAAAAAACGGTAGGCGAATATGGACTAAGAGAAAGGATTGAAAGAGGATGGCACGTTGTATGATGTTGCACAGAGCACAATTTAATCATTGCTAACATATGGTTTAAGAACCATGAGAGAAAGTCGTATACTTGAGAGGGACCTCGAGACACCAGTGGGTTTCAGACTGACTATACAATTGTAAGAGAGATTTTGGAACCATATTTTAAACTGTAAGACCTTGCCAGTGGCACTTATGGCCTCTTACCATAATTTGTTCGGTATTAACTGTGCATTAAAACTGCAGAAACTGCAACAAGCTAGGAAATTAAGGACGTAGGACCTGGGCAATTTAAAAGAATAAAAACTTGTTGAAAGTTTCAGAGGGAGTATTAAGCAACGATTGATTACACCAGGGGAAAGGTATACATGGAAGACGAATATTGGTGGCTTTGAGAGATGGAACAGTAAAGACAGCAGGGGACCAAATAGGTAAAAAGACAAGGCCTAATAGAAATCGTTGGATGTAAAAATGCAGCCAGAAAATGAAAGAGGAAAAAATGAATAAGAAAGCCTTAAAAATGAATGTGACGGTAAGTAAAAGAAAAGAAACAACGTAGCAGGAATCACTAGATGATAAATGTAAGAATACACAGAAACCTATATAACTACGGGAAAGAGAGATTCAGCCTGCATGAAAATTAAAGAGGTCTTCGGACAAAAGAAGAACAGCTGTACGAATGTCAAGAGCTCAGATGGAACACGAGTACCAAGTAGAGAAGGGAAACTGATAGGTGGAAAGAGTATATAGAGGGCCTGTACAGGGGAGATGAACTTGAAGACAATATTGTAGAAAGAGAAGAGGACGTGGATGAAGATGAGTTTGGAAATATGACAGTGCGAGTAAAATTTGGCAGACTGCTGAAAGACTTAAGTCGAAACAAGGCGCCTAGAGTAGACGACAAACCGTCAGCACTACTGACAGCATTGGGAGAGCCCATCAGGACAAAACTATTCCCTCTGGTGCGCTAGATGTATCAGACAGATAAAATACCTCACACCTCAAGAAGAATGTAATAATTCCGTTTCAAACAAAGGAGGTGATAACAAGAGTGAATATTGCCGATCTATCAGTTTTAATAAATCTTAATTGACAAACAATAACGCTGATCCTTTGCAGAAGAATGGAATAGCTGGTAGAACCTGACCTCAGCAGAGAATACCAGTTCGGATTCCGGAGATATGTAGAGACACGAGAGGCAACATTGACCCTACGATTTTTCTTAGAAGATGTGTTAAGGAAAGACAAACATACGTTTATTGCATTTGTAGACTTGGACTCTGAGATTCCGATGGTAGCAGGGGTAAAATACAGGGAGCGAAAGACTATTTACAATTTGCACAGAAACCATAGGCGGTTACAAGAGTCGATAATCATGAAAGGAAAGTAGTGTCTGGAAAGGGAGTGAGACAGCATTGTAAGCTATGTTAGTCAACCTGCACGTTGAGCAAGCAGTAAAGTTAGCCAAAGCAATATTAGGAGATGTAATCAAAGTTCATTTGGAAGAAATAAAAAGTTTGAAGTTTGTCAGTGACATTGTAATTCTGCTAGAGACAGCAAAGACCTTGGAAGAGCAATGGAACGGAATGAACAGTGTCTTGAAAGGACGACATAAGATAACGCCGACAAAAGCAAAATAAAGGTGATGAAATGTAGTCGAATTAAATCAGATGATGCTGAGGAAATTAGAGGAAACACTAAAAGTCTAGATGAGTTTTGCTATTTGTGCAGTAAAATAAATTATGACAGCTGAAGCAAGGAAGGTATAAAATATAAACTGACAATTACAAGAAAAGTGTTTCTGAAGAAGAGAAATTTGTTAACTTCGAATACATATTGAAGCGTCTGCAAGACCCTGTAGCTACCGTATCGAAAATGTCAGTATAGAAACGGGAATTAGGGATCATGATGTCACTATAACAACTATGATTACTAAAGTTAGCAAATCAGTTAAGGAGGCTATGAGAGTATTTCTGGTAGATAGAGCAGATAGGCAGTTGTTAATATCTCACTTAGCCGGCTGAATAGCTGCATGGTCTAAGGCGTCTTGTCACGGTTCGCGCAGCTGCCCCCCCCCCTCCCACCCCTCGCCCACCCTCCCCCCCCGTCGGAGGCTCGAGTCCTCCCTCGGACGTGGGTATGTGTGGTGTCCCTGGCATAAGTTAGTTCAAGGTACATTAAGTAGTGTGTAAGCTTAGGGACCGATGACAGCAGTTTGGTCCCATAAGATATTACCAAAAATTTCTAAATTTAGCATCACTTAGTTCCACTAAGATAGATGTAGAGGAATGATGGGCAAAGTTTAAGCAGATTGTAAATCGTGATCTGGAGAGTTACGTGCCTAGTAAGTGGATAAAGCATAGAAAAGACCCACCATGGTTTAATAACGAAATTCGTAAGATGCTGAGGAAGCAGAGGCTGTTGCATTCTTGGTTCAAAAGGGGACGCACAAATGACGTCAAGCGAAGGTTAGTAAAGATTCGTGCATCTGTGAAAACATCTATGCGCGAAGAGTACAACTACCACCTTCACACCTTAGCAAAAAAATTTGGCAGAGAATCCGAGAAAAGTCTGGTCGTACGTAAATTCGCTAAGCGGGTCTTAGGAATCCATTCGGCCTCTTGTTGACCAGTCTGCTGCAGCAGCTGAGGATAGCAAAACGAAAGCTGAGATTCAAAATTTCATGTTCAAGAAATCGTTCACACAGGAGAACTGTACGAATATGTCATCATTCGACCATCGGACAGACTCCTGCATGGACGACGTAGTAATAAGCATTCCTGGCGTAGAGAAACAACTGAAAGATTTGAAAGCAAATAAATCACGACGTCTGGATGGAATCCAAATTGGTTTTTACAAAGAGTGCTCTACGGGATTAGGCCCTTATCAGGCTTGCATTTAACGTGAATTTCTCACGCAGCACAAAGTCCCAAGCGACTGGAAAAAAGCTCAGGTGAGTCCAATATATAAGAAATGTAAAAGAACGGACCCGCAAAATTACAGACATATCCCCAACTTCTGTTTGCTGTAGAAACCTTAAAAAATATTGTCAGTTCGACTACAATAAACTTTCTTGATGCTAAGAATCTTATATCCACGAATCAGCATGGTTTTTAGAAAGCACCGCTCGTGCGAAACTCAGCTTGTCCTTTTCTCACGTGGTATACTAAGAACCATGGATGAAGGACAACAGGCAGATTGCATATTTCTAGATTTACGGATAGCGTTTGTTACTGTGCCCCGTTGTTGACTATTAACGAAGGTACCAGCATGTGGAATAAGTTCACAGATATGTGAGTGGCTAGAAGACTTCTTAAATAATACGACGGCGAGTGTTCATCAGAGACAAGGGTATCGTCAGGAGGGCCCCAGGGAAGTGTGATGGGACCGCTATTATTCTCTATATACGTTAATGGTTTGGAGGATAGAGTGGGTACCAATCTTCGGCTGTTTGCTCATGATGCTGTGTTGTACAGTAAGGTGTCGAAGTTGAGTGACTGTAGGAATATACAAGACGACTTAGACAAAATTTCTAGTTGGTATTATGAATGGCAGCTAGCCCTAAATGCGAGAAAATGTAAGTTAATGCGGTTGAGTAGGAAGAATAAACTTGTAATGAAACTTCCTGGCAGATCCAAACCGCATACCGGACCGCGACTCGAACTCGGGACCTCCGCATTTCGCGAATAAGTGCTCTTCCATATGAGCTACCTATGCACGACTCATGCCCCGTCCTCACAGCTTTACTTCTGCCAGTACCTAGTCTCCTACCTTCCGAACTTCACAGAAGCTCTCCTGCGAACCTTGTAGAACTAGTACACCTGGAAGAAAGGATATTGCGGAGATATGGCTTAGCTACACGCAGGAGAGATTCTGTGAAGTTTGGAAGGCAGGAGACTAGGTACTGGCGGAAGCACAACTGTGAGGACGGGGCGTGAGTCGTGCTTCGGTAGCGCAGATGGTAGAGCACTTACCTGCGAAAGGTAAAGCTCCCGAGTTCGAGTCTCGGTCCGGCACACGGTCTTGGTTCAAATGGTTCAAATGGCTCTGAGCACTATGGGACTTAATATCTATGGTCATCGGTCCCCTAGAACTTAGAACTACTTAAACCTAACTAACCTAAGGACAGCACACAACACCCAGTCATCACGAGGCAGAGAAAATCCCTGACCCCGCCGGGAATCGAACCCGGGAACCCGGGCGTGACACGGTCTTGCTCTGCCAGGAAGTTTCATTTCAGCACACATTCCGCTGCAAAGTGAAAATCTCATTCTATTAATTCTAATGTTCGGATACAGTATTACTAGTGTCCTGCCTGACGCAGTCAAGTCCTTTAAATATCTGGGCGTAACTTTGCAAAGCGATATGAAATGGTCAGGGCATGTGAGAATTATGGCAAATAAGGCAAACAGTCGACTTCGGTTTATTGGGAGAATTTTAGGAAAAAGTTGTTCATCTGTAAAGGAGACCGCATGTAGGACGCACTGCTCCAGTGTTTGTGATCTGTAACAGGTCGGACTGAAGGAAGACATCGAAGCAATCCAGAGGCGGGCAGCTAGATTTATTACCGGTAGATTCGAACAACACGTAAGTGTTATGGAGAAGCTTCGGGAACTCAACTGAGAATTCCTGGAGGGAAGGCGACGTTCTTTCCGAGAAACAGTATTGAGAAAATTTAGAAAACCGATATCTGAAGCTGACTGTCACGATTCTGCTGCCGCCAACTTACATCACACGTCAGGACCACGAAGATAAGATACGAGAAATTAGGGCATATATGGAGGCGTCCAAACAGTCTTTTTCCATCGCTCTATTTGCGAGTAAACAGGAGAGGAAATGACAATTAATGGTACAGGGTACCCTCCACCACGCATCGCACGGTGGCCTAAGGAATATGTATGTAGATGTAGACCTTTGTGCAAGCATTTGTCTGGAGCATAGCCTTATGTGGAAGTGAACCGTGGACGACAAACAGTTTGAACAAAAAGGTTACAGAAACCTTTGAAATGTGGCGCTGTAGAAGAATGATGAAGATTAGATGGGTAGATCAAGTAACTTCTGGAGAGATATTGAATAGAAATGAAGAGAACAGAAATTTGTGGTGCAACTTGACTAAAAGAAGGGATCGGTTGAGAGGACACATTCTGAGACATCAACGGATTATGTTATAAAATGATTTTTGTAGGTGTGACACATTTATGTTTTTGCTTACATAACACGAGGTTTGACAAATTTATTAGCATACTGAGTGATTTAAATTACTCGTCTCAGTTTAATACATTCTTTGAGAAGTATATAGTTCAACATTCGAATATGAATCAAGCAATGTTAGCATACTAAATAAGTTTTAGAAAGAGGTGAAGAGAAGAGAAGTGAAATGCCCAACTGCGAAAAAGTGATTATGGTCAAATGAAAGAAACCACAAGTTTGTTTCTTCATCTCGTCTGAAAAGCTTCTCTCATGGAACTATCAACTCTGTCCTGTATTTACTGTTCTGAAATAAACTGTCACGGATGTAACACCCAAAAACGTCCGCTGTAGTCTTCGAAAATGGAATAGTACCTCCGAAACATTTTGTGCTCAACAATTTTATTTCATCCCATCTAGAGAAAAAATTATGACTGAAAATATTTGAATTCTTGCTCCATCTCCCACGACCCGCCTCGCCATCAACCATACCGCGCCCCCCCCCCTCCCCCGACCAAAACCACTCCCACTATACCTCGACAAAACAATGAGTTTTATCTAAGCCAGAAAAGTAAATCATACGGGTACAAACCTGCGATAGTCAACGTCAGTAATTCTTCTGAGATTGTGATTGTGCTGTTCGCTTCCGCAGATGTCGCTTGGCAGATAACAACTAACGTTGCTATTTGTAGAAACAATATAACACTATAACATATGAAGATTACGTTCTCTGCCGGTGTCTGTGTCAGCCAATATAATAAACATGTAATGGCTAAGAATACATACTGGATGCTTGTAATTAGATTCTGTACTAGATGAATAGCGATGGTGGCAGCGTATGTGTCAGTCACAGAGGAAACCAGTTTCCTTAGTTTCATATGGCAAACCTGAATCTCCAGTACGCGCTTTCTCGCTTGTGGCAGGCGCCTCTGAGTAACGTGTAATTGGTGCATAGAAGGAATACAGCTGACTACGGTTCTCTTAAACACAGATGACGTATCACGTGACCGACAGTCCTGGAGTTCATTCTGAAAGCATTCCTTGAGTGCAGCATTGAGTGTCCTGAATCTTAGACAGAGGAATGAAGAAACTACTGCAAACTGGATTACGATCAGAAATGTCACAAAATTGTTAACAACGACAGCTGCAAGAAAGTGTCGTCGTGCTACGACGTAATAACAGATGGTGGCAACAGAACCTAAGAGAATGAAAGATAACATACAAATCAGAGGTAATGTTAATCTGTCGTCTCTTTGCACTGCAGTGAATCCAACAAGGATGTCAGTGAAGTGGATGTCCTCGGTAAATTCGAAGAACGTTTTTTTGCGGTTACACGAGAAGAGCAGTATAGAAGAAGCTGACATAGTGGTGCTTAATGCGCAAATAACTAAACCTGGTAGGGCCCATTTGTGCCAAAACTGCTCTTCCAGTAAAAAATACGCTTCTTGTATACCGTTGTAACCTAAGTACAACACTATTGTTAACACAGTGATACTGTAGACACGGGAGCAGGAAGCTAGAAAAACGCCACGTGGTCGACACAGAGGTACTCCAGAGAGCGCAGTCAGTAAAATTAGCGGCTGCAGGATCTTAACTACACCCGCACGTCTTCCGGTCTGCAGGAGTGGCGCCATAGCTCTCTGTGGACGAGTATAGACTGAGGCTGTACTGCCTTGTGTTTGAAACTAAAAGTACTCTATCGAACGCTTAGTCTTCAAAGATGTATTAACCATAACATTCCGAAAGAGCACGGCTAATTGAAGGAATTTGAATAGTAACACACAGCACACGACGGATACGACTGCCGTAACACAACGCACGGGCACGTTTTCTCAATTTCCTGATAGTTAAATCGATTCTGGCAGATACGTTTCTGGTAACGCTTTTATACGTTTGTTCCCTACGGAAAACAACTGCCTTGTGATGTCTCTTGTGGCAGAACCGTTGGAACAACAGGTATGGCGGCTGACGTACGTCACTTCGTGGATGAGTTTGTTTGTCTAATAACAAGCGGGCACTTGGGAGTTTTCAGGTAAATTAATTTCATAAATTTGTAATTTGCGTGTGGAGTGGTCGTAAGACAAACGCTTTAACATCAAGATGGTGTATATCAGTTTATGGATAACTTCGTTTGCGTAAGACGAAGAAGCAGCCCCTTGGGACATTTCAGGTAAATTGATTTCCTAATCTTGTAATGTACGTGTGAATACTAACCCTTCAATGAACAGAAATACGATTCAAAGAACATATCATTTCTTCCTTATCTCCTCACCGCTGAGATCTGCTTAATGTTTACTTTTATCAAATTAACGAGTTCCCTTTGAACGTCTTCTCATTATGTCTATGGATGTTTTAATTCTAATATCGAATGAAAAGAAGAACGTTACGCAATTATTATTTTTTTTCATTGACAATCCAAATAACATGAGACGCGCAAATGCTGTTCCTGCTCGACGGTGACAAACAGCATATGTCAACCTGCTGTCAGTTCGACATTGGCTGGCAGATAGGAATGTATTGTGATGTCACTGCTACGGAATTAACCAACCCATTCGTCGTATTTGCGATATGACTATTAGTGCATATCATACACACATAAAAAAGTTTTGCATCACCTCGGTTCCGAGAGTTCCGGAACCTACCATCATACAGCGAGACCTTCACAGATGGTGGTCTAGATTGCTGTACACACCGGTACCTCTAATAACCAGTAGAACGTCCTCTTTCATTGATGCATGCCTGTATTCGCCGTGGCATGAAGGCACTATTGGTCCAGATTATCCCACTCCTCACGTCGATTCCGCGTAGTTCCCTCAGAGATGTTGGTGAGTCAAGTCGTCCATAAACTGACCTTTTCAATCTATCCCAGGCATGTTCGTTAGGCTTCGAGTCTGAAGAACAAGCTGGCCACTGTAGTCAAGCGATGTTGTTTTCCTGAATGAAGTCGTTAACAAGATATGCGGGGGCGCGTATTGTCGTCCATGAAGACGAATGCCTCGCCAACATGCTGCCGATATGATTGCACTATCGGTCGTAGGATGGCTTTCACGTATCGTACAGCCGTTACGGCGCCTTCCAAGTCCACCAGCTGCGACGTCGGCCCCACATAATGCCATCCCAAAACAGCAAGAAACCTCCACCTGGCTGCACTCGCTGGACAGTGTGTCCAAGGCGTTCAGCCTGATCGGGTTGCCTCCAAACACGTCTCCGACCATTGTCTAGTTGAAGGCATATGCGACACTCATGGGTGAAGAGAACGTGATGCCAATCCTGAGCGGTCCATTCGGCATGTTGATGGGCCCATCTGTACCGCGCTGTCTGGTGTCGTGGTTGCAAAGACGAACCTCACCATGGACGTCGGGAGTGAAGTTGCGCATCATGCAGCCTGTTGCGCACTGTTTGAATCGTAACACGACGTTCTGTGGCTGCACGATAAGCGTTATTCAACATGGTGGCGTTGCTGTCAGGGTTCCTCCGAGGCATAATCCGTAGGTATCGGTCATCCACTGCAATAGTAGCCCTTGGGCGGCCTGAGTAAGGCATGTCATCGACAGTTTCTGTTTCTCTTCCATGTCCGAACAACATCTCTTTGGTTCACTCCAAGACTCCTGGACACTTCCCTTGTTGAGAGCCCTTCCTGGCACAAAGTAACAATGCGGACGCGATCAAAACGCGGTGTTGACCGTCTAGTCATGGTTGGACTAAAGACAAGCCGTGGACCTCCGTCCTGGTGGAACGACTGAAACTGATCGGCTGTCGGACCCCCTGCGTCTAATAGGCGCTGCTCATGCATAGTTGTTTACATCTTTGTGCGAGTTTAGTAACATCTCTGAACAGTCAAAGGAACTGTGTCTGTGATACAATATCCACAGTCAACGTCTGTCTTCAGAAGTTCAGGGAACTGGGGGGATACAAAACTTTTTTTGATGTGTTTTTTATATGACTTTACATCGACCTGAAGGTCAATTTTTTTAAGATTCGAAGTATCATAACAAGAATCGTGGACCCTCATGAAGAGACAGTCTGCATGCAAATCATGCTTTTAATACACCAGTGAAGCTAGTACTGCTTGACAATTGCGAAATATGTATCGGAATTGGATATGTGTCCGAACGTCCTCATGCCCCCTCTCTCTATCCATCTTCATCTTCCCCCCCTGTTTGTCCATCTCCTCCTCCTTCCCCCCTCTCTGTTCACCACCCTCTCCCCAAATTATTTACAAGGAGAAACAATATCTATGCCAGTAACAAATATCCCGTAACAAATATATATAGTTTGAACCCATCCAAACATTTATTGCAACCTCATATATACCTGAAGCAAATCGGTCAAGAAACTTTAAAGATTTTTTCTAACGATGTTTCCCTGAAACATACAAGGGTAATTTTTTTCCACCATGTACAAACTCTAGGGACTCATCGATTAAAGGATAAAGGTATAATGAATTTATGTCCGGAAATACTTGGTTTCCGTGAAATAGACCATATTTTAATCATCTAGTTTCCCTTGTACACTACTGGCCATTAAATTTGCTACACCACGACGATAAAGTGCTACAGACGCGAAATTTAACCGACAGGAAGAAGATAATGTGATATGCAAATGATTAGCTTTTCAGAGCATTCACACAAGGTTGGCGCCGGTGGCGACACCTACAACGTGCTGACATGAGGAAAGTTTCCAAACGATTTATCATACACAAACAGCAGTTGACCGGCATTGCCTGGTGAAACGTTGTTGTGATGCCTCGTGTAAGGAGAAATGCGTACCATCACGTTTCCGACTTTGGTAGAGGTAGGATTGTAGCCTATCGCGATTGCGTTTTATCGTATCTCGACATTGCTGCTCGCGTTGGTCGAGACCCAATGACTGTTAGCAGAATATGTAATCGGTGGGTTCAGGAGGGTAATACGGAACGCCGTGCTGGATCCCAACCCCTCGTATCACTAGCAGTCGAGATGACAGGCTTCTTATCCGCATGGCTCTAACGGATCGTGCAGCCACGCTCGATCCCTGAGTCAACAAATGGGGACGTTTGCAAGACAACAACCATCTGCACGAACAGTTCGACGACGTCTGCAGCAGCATGGACTATCAGCTCGGAGACCATGGGTGCGGTTACCCTTGACGCTGCATCACAGGCAGGAGCTCCTGCGATGGTGAACTCAACGACGAACCTGGGTGCACGAATGGCAAAACGTCATTTTTTTCGGATGAATCCTGGTTCTGTTTACAGCATCATGATGGTCGCATCCGTGTTTGGCGACATCGCGGTGAACGCACATTGAAAGCGTGTATTCGTCATCGCCATACTGGCGTATCACCCGACGTGATGGTACGGGGTGCCATTGGTTACACATTTCGGTCACCTCTTGTTCGAATTGACTGCAGTTTGAACAGTGGACGCTACATTTCAGATGTGTTACGACCCGTGGCTCTACCCTTCATTCGATCCCTGCGAAATCCTACATTTCAGCAGGATAATGCACGACCGCATGTTGGAGGTCCTGTACGGGCCTTTCTGGATACAGAAAATGTTCGACTGTTGCCCTGGGCAGCACATTCTCCAGATGTCTCAACAACTGAAAATGTCTGGTCAATGGTGGCCGATCAACTGACTCGTCACAATACGCCAGTCACTACTCTTGATGAACTGTGGTATCGTGTTGAAGTTGCATGGGCAGCTGTACCTGTACACGCCATCCAAGTTCCGTTTGACTCAATGCCCAGGCCTATTAAGGCCGTTATTACGGCCAGTGGTCGTTGTTCTAGGTACTGATTTCTCAGGATCTATGCACCCAAATTGTGTGAAAATGTAATCACATGTCAGTTTTAGTACAATATATTTGTCCAATGAATACCCGTTTATCATCTGCATTTCTTCTTGCTGTAGCAATTTTAATGGCCAGCAGTGTATTTTGTCACAGGGACCGTGGTCTAATGCGCGCTCTACCATGCAGCAACAGTTACTGTATGCATGTTTTCCTCGTACAGAGTGGTATTGTGCCTCGTACCTCACGTCCTAGCGCCCTCTACTGCCGTAGTAATTGGTAATGTTGTGTCCGATTCACTTCTGTTGCTGATTCACCTTTTAGTCGATGTGATAAGGCGTTGTACATAGCGGTTCCGTATTCGAATAGAGGGCTTTCCGACACGGTATTTACTCACGGAAAGGCGAATTGCAACGGGCGGCGGGGAGCAAGGTTGTGTCAGGAGACCTATCCCCGGCGACAGCATCCACAGCATTCAGTGTTTGCAACAGGGTTTGGCCGTTTGTCTGAGAGCGGGTCGTTTCAAAAAGCAGGAAATCACGGAGGACGTACCTGAAACGTTTGGACACCCAGACTTAGTAGAAAACGTGAATATCACTGTGGAAGACGATAGCCATGTCAGTACGAGGCAGTTGGCCCTGCAGTATAGGGTACGCTAGACGAGCGATCGGAACGTTTCCCATGGCAATTGTTGCTATCCTTATCAAGTACTTCAGCAGACTTTCCAAATCGGCAGCAGTTTTGTCTCTGATTTCTTCACAGGCAACAACGTTTCCGGGATTTGTGTCATCCGTTCAATTCATAGGTGAGGCCACCTTTACGCCGAGTCATATCTTCAACTTTGATAACAGTCGTATGTGGGAAAATATGCAGAACCCTCATGGTACGGTGACAGAGAATCATCGGCATGGGTGCATCTGGAATGTGTTGTTGTTGTTGTGGTCTTCAGTCCTGAGACTGGTTTGATGCAGCTCTCCATGCTACTCTATCCTGTGCAAGCTTCTTCATTTCCCAGTACCCATTGCAACCTACATCCCTCTGAATCTGCTTAGTGTATTCATCTCTTGGTCTCCCTCTACGATTTTTACCCTCCACGCTGCCCTCCAATGCTAAATTTGTGATCCCTTGATGCATCAAAACATGTCCTACCAACCGATCCCTTCTTCTAGTCAAGTTGTGCCACAAATTTCTCTTCTCCCCAATCCTATTCAATAGCTCCTCATTAGTTACGTGATCTACCCCCTTATCTTCAGCATTCTTCTGTAGCACCACATTTCGAAAGCTTCTATTCTCTTCTTGTCCAAACTAGTTATCGTCCATGTTTCACTTCCATACATGGCTACACTCCTGACACTTAAATCTATACTCGATGTAAACAAATTTCTCTCTTTGAGAAACGCTTTCCTTGCCATTGCCACTCTACATTTTATATCCTCTCTACTTCGACCATCATCGATTATTTTACTCCCTAAATAGCAAAACTCCTTTACTACTTAAAGTGTCTCATTTCCTAATCTAATTCCCTCAGCATCACCCGACTTAATTTGACTACATTCCATTATCCTCGTTTTGCTTTTGTTGATGTTTATCTTATATCCTCCTTTCAAGACACTGTCCATTCCGTTTAACTGCTCTTCCAAGTCCTTTGCTGTCTCTGACAGAATTACAATGTCATCAGCGAACCTCAAAGTTTTTACTTCTTCTCCATGAATTTTAATACCTACTCCGAATTTTTCTTTTGTTTCCTTTACTGCTTGCTCAATATGCAGATTGAATAACATCGGGGAGAGGCTACAACCCCGTCTCACTCCTTTCGCAACCACTGCTTCCCTCTCATGCCCCTCGACTCTTATAACTGCCATCTGGTTTCTGTACAAATTGTAAATAGCCTTTCGCTCCCTGTATTTTACCCCTGCCACCTTCAGAATTTGAAAGAGAGTATTCCAGTCAACATTGTCAAAAGCTTTCTCTAAGTCTACAAATGCTAGAAATGTAGCTTTGCCTTTTCTTAATCTTTCTTCTAAGATAAGTCGTAAGGTCAGTATTGCCTCACGTGTTCCAACATTTCTACGGAATCCAAACTGATCTTCCCCGAGGTAGGCTTCTACCAGTTTTTCCATTCGTCTGTAAAGAATTCACGTTAGTATTTTGCAGCTGTGACTTATTAAACTGATAGTTCGATAATTTTCACATCTGTCAACACCTGCTTTCTTTGGGATTGGAATTATTATATTCTTCTTGAAGTCTGTGGGTATTTCGCCTGTCTCATACATCGTGCTCACCAGATGGTAGAGTTTTGTCATGACTGGCTCTCCCGAGGCCATCAGTAGTTCTAATGGAATGTTGTCTACTCCCGCGGCCTTGTTTCGACTCAGGTCTTTCAGTGCTCTGTCAAACTCTTCACGCAGTATCTTATCTCCCATTTCGTCTTCATCTACATCCTCTTCCATTTCCATAATATTGTCCTCAAGTACATCGCCCTTGTATAAACCCTCTATATACTCCTTCCACCTTTCTGCCTTCCCTTCTTTACTTAGAACTGGGTTGCCATCTGAGCTCTTGATATTCATACAAGTGGTTCTCTTCTCTCCAAAGGTCTCTTTAATTTTCCTGTAGGCAGTATCTATCTTACCCCTAGTGAGATAAGCCTCTACATCCTTACATTTGTCCTCTAGCCATCCCTGCTTAGCCATTTTGCACTTCCTGTCGATATCATTTTTGAGACGTTTGTACTCCTTTTTGCCTGCTTCATTTACTGCATTTTTATGTTTTCTCCTTTCATCAATTAAATTCAATATTTCTTCTGTTATCCAAGGATTTCTATTAGCCCTTGTCTTTTTACCTACTTGATCGTCTGCTGCCTTCACTACTTCATCCCTCAGAGCTACCCATTCTTCTTCTACTGTATTTCCTTCCCCGATTCCTGCCAATTGTTCCCTTATGCTCTCCCTGAAACTCTATATAACATCTGGTTCTTTCAGTTTATCCATGTACCATCTCCTTAAATTCCCCCATTTTTGCAGTTTCTTCAGTTTCAATCTGCAGTTCATAACCAATAGATTGCGGTCAGAATCCACATCTGCCCCAGGAAATGTCTTACAATTTAAAACCTGGTTCCTAAATGTCTGTCTTACCATTATATAATCTATCTGATACCTTTTAGTATCTCCAGGATTCTTCCAGGTATACAACCTTCTTTTATGATTCTTGAACCAAGTGTTAGCTATGATTAAGTTATGCTCTGTGCAAAATTCTACAAGGCGGCTTCCTCTTTCATTCCTTCCCCCCAATCCATATTCACCCACTATGTTTCCTTCTCTCCCTTTTCCTACTGACGAATTCCAGTCACCCATGACTATTAAATTTTCGTCTCCCTTCGCTACCTGAATAATTTCTTTTATCTCGTCATACATTTCATCTATTTCTTCATCATCTGCAGGGCTAGTTGGCATATAAACTTGTACTACTGTAGTAGGCATGGGCTTTGTGTCTATCTTGGCCACAATAATGCGTTCACTATGCTGTTTGTAGTAGCTAACCCGCACTCCTATTTTTTTATTCATTATTAAACCTACTCCTGCATTACCCCTATTTGATTTTGTATTTATAGCCCTGTAATCACCTGACCAAAAGTCTTGTTCTTCCTGCCACCGAACGTCACTAATTCCCACTATATCTAACTTTAACCTATCCATTTCCCTTTTTAAATTTTCTAACCTACCTTCCCGATTAAGGGATCTGACATTCCACGCTCCGATCCGTAGAACGCCAGTTTTCTTTCTCCTGATAACGACGTCCTCCTGAGTAGTCCCCGCCCGGAGATCCGAATGGGGGACTATTTTACCTCCGGAATATTTTTCCCAAGAGGACGCCATCATCATTTAATCGTACAGTAGAGCTGCATGGAATGTGTAGGCCTGGATAACTGGCGAGCGTATTTTGGCGCCAGGCTTCCTCCCAGGTCGCCTGACAGGCAGGAACTATCGGCTTTTCTTCTGGGTGACTTTGTCTCCCCTGCTGGAAAAAGTGCCATCGATGACTGGAAGCATTATGTGGCTGCTACATGACGGTGCTCCCGCCCATATCGGCATTAACGTCCGGAAGCATCTCAGTCGTGACTTCCCTAGTCGATGAATCGGACGAGGCTTCCAGTGGCATGACCTGCTCGCTCACCGGATCTCAACCCGTGCGCTTTCTGGTTATGGGGCCATCTCAAAAGTTCCGTGTATGCAGAGCCCCTTACAGATGTGTAGACACCGGAGCAGTGTATTCATTTTGCCTTTGACACTGTTCGGATGCAGCCTGGCCGATGTGAACGAGTGAGACAGAACATGCTACGGCGCGTACAAGTATGGGTTGAGGCACAAGGTACAAAAATGGTTCAAATGGCTCTGAGCACTATGGGACTTAACATCTATGGTCATCAGTCCCCTAGAACTTAGAATTACTTAAACCTAACTAACCTAAGGACATCACGCAACACCCAGTCATCACGAGGCAGAGAAAATCCCTAACCCCGCCGGGAATTGAACACGGGAACCTGGGCGTGGGAAGCGAGAACGCTACAGCACGACCACGAGCTGCGGACTTGAGGCACAAGCAAATCATTTCCAACACATACTGTAGCTGTTCCTGCATGGTACAGCATCTATTAGACGGCAGTATCTGTAACAATGTATGATTGAATAAGTTAGCATGGAAACCATGCATTTCTGGACATAAGTTCATTAGACCTTTTTTGTTCCGTATCCTCCCACTGATGAATCCCTAGAGTTTGTACACGGTGGAAAAATTACCGTGTGTACACATATATATAGCCCAAGACTGTACAAATGTTCATTAGAGTATCGTGTAAAAATCTGAAGATAATCAGTGAAGCACTTTTCTTGATTTTTACTAACAATGTTTCAACATTTTCAGGGTGAGGAAGAAATGCCGCACTTGGCAGCTGGCATTCGACTTCTCATCATAGTTCGGGACAGAAGTGTTCGTTTAAGACATAACATGAACTTCTTACAGATGTAAACCACCGATTTGTTTCGTCCATGACACAAATAAGGCCAACAAATAAAGCTAACAGAAAATAACAGTGGGTACAGTAGTATCGTCTGTATTCAGTGAGGTACAGGAAACACAGTAGGCAGGCCACACTAGATTGCGCTTTATATTACACACAATGAGTCCGCTCTGTATGTCTGACGTCCAAGCTTACCTCCACACAACCATTACATACACGTAAGAGCAGCGTTCACTTTAGAAAAGCTATTCAAAGTGACCACCTTGCACTTGCAAACACTTCACCTCTTGCTGGATTATACTTTGCCGGGCCCTACGCAACACACATGCATCCACCACTGCCAAAGCGGCATGATCCCATACTGTTAGGTTGTGTACATCCGTGGGCAGAGTGAGCAAACTTATTCCTATAAGTGTCCTCACAAATAAAAATCTAATAGATTAAAGTCCGGGGAAGGTGGAGACCAGAAAATTTGACCTCTGCAGTCAATCCATTTCCCTGGAAACGCTTCATTTAAATGATTACATACATTCATTCTAAAGTTTGGCGGTGCACCATCATGCTGAAATACAGCTGTCGCTGAACACCAAGTAGACCGTTTTCACATGCATCAGGCAAAGTAATGGAAATAAATGTACGATACAGGGGAGCATTCAACTTGTCCAGCAAGAGTTAAGGGGTCAAAGTATTCACCGCACGATTACAGCCCACAATTTATGCCATAGCGTGCTTGAAAGCTATGTTTATGGGCGACATGTGGGTACCGTTATGACCAATAATGGCAGTTGTGGAGTTTGAAAATGCAATCACTAGTGATGCTAGATCCGTCACTCGATATCACATTATTTACAAAATGTTCGTTATCTACCACTTGTTGCAAAAGCCATTCACAATACTGTGCTTATCGACTATTGTCTTCTAGCCGTTGGTACAGAGTTAACATTTAGTGATATAGATGCTGTTCTTCACCGTGCAACACTTCAGCAACCAGTCTTTGAGATATCTGAACTGTCTTGCAATATCATGGGTACTTTTGTGAGGTGATTGGTGAACTGTCTCAAGAATCTCGTCCTCTTTCTGTGGAGTACATTTAGTTCTTCGACCACTTCTGTCAATTCCTTTTAGACGAAAGTTACAAGTTTCGTGAAGGCATTGCTCTGGGCAACGAAAACATTCTTATCGGGATGGTGTCTTTGAGGGTACTGTGCAGAATACACATGTGCAACAATGGAAACTTGGTTGTTAGATGCACATCATCTGTGTATTCCATTGGGAAGTCGCCATGTATGAACCTGATACGAGCAGTCATGGTTGTGCACAGTGATGTAAGTACAAACATACATGCAGTTTAATGGACCCACTGTCATGTGATGGCCTATTATCATGTGAAAAATTTATGTCCTGCTTATAAACGACGAGAAGTAGGAAATGGGGGTCTAAAAAATAAAAATGGAACCTGAAGAGGATTCGAACCTTATCTCCACGGTGGATGTGAGTTTGAGGTCCCAGCAGTCTAGCCAGAGAGCTACGACAGCTCGTACAGTAGTGTGGGGTGATATACATTCTTCTATACATTCTGAAGCACTGCCCTATGTGACCCTGTCGACAGCTCCTCGTTTTCACAAATGCGGTTTCAAAATGCACCTGATCTGATTTTGTTATATAAACTTTTATCTTATATTTCGATGAGGAGTTGCATGCTGACCTCTGTCTACAGCATTTTTTCTTCACCCTTTATATTGCAGGCATCTCTTCCACCCCCATCTCTGTGTTCACCTCTTTCTCTCTCCCATATCTCTGCCCACCTCATCCTCCCATTTGTCCTTCCCTCCTTCCCATTCTCTCTCTCCTTCTACACCTCGCCTTCTCTCTGTCCATCTACCCTGCCCCTTTCACTTGCTACATCTTCTTCCCTCTCCCTCTTTCCGCATCCTCTTCCCCTTCCTCTGTCCATATCTTCCCGCTCCCTTCCTTTCCCATCTTCGCACTACCCCATTATATCTTCCACCTGCCTCAAGAATATCTCCACTCTCATCGTATATCTCCTCCTCCCACTCCCACTGTCGATTCTGACCTCACTCAACTCTCTGTCCATCTCTTTCGTCCACCCCTTCCAACTCCTGCTATCCCATTTCTATGTCCAGCACATACATCTACTCTCTCACTATCCATTTCTTCCCTATCCTCTCTCTGTATGCAGCCATGTCTGTCCACAGGTGTAGCTCCTGCTATCAGCACAAAACACCTCCTTCCTTCTTTCTATCTCTTTCCTCTCCATTTAATCCTCCCCCCCCTTTTCTGTCAGCACAACCCCCTCCATCTCCTCTCTGTTCATCTTTCCTTCCCCTTTTCTCCAAGCACCTCATCCATCCCCTCTTTGACTATCCATCTTCTCTCCAATCCCTGGTCAGATGTGTCCATCTGCACAGGTGGCCTCTGCAAAAGATGTCGACAAAGTAGGCTGATGATACTCTCAAACACAGGTGTAATGCAGGGCAACCTACACATTGAGCACTGGAAAACTGTGTCTTGTTCCTGATGTGTAGTCTGTACCGCAGAGCAAGGTGGATAAGTGGGCTGATACTATCCCCATATAATACGGCAGTCGTGTGGGGCAGCGTATATTCCTATATTCCAGGCGCTGAAGAAAACAGAAATTTATCCATACCCCCGCTCCTATTGGAAGTAGGAGTGTACAAATCCCACAGTGCTGATATTCGTGAGCCCTGCTGTTTCTGTGCCAAATTTGGTTCAAATCAGTCCAGGAGTTTGGGAGGAGATCCTGGAGATATACATATGTTCACATGTACTCTGTTTATAATGGCTCTGAGCACTATCGGACTTAACATCTGTGGTCATCAGTCCCCTAGAACTTAGAACGACTTAAACCTAACTAACCTAAGGACATCACACACATCCGTGCCCGAGGCAGGATTCGAACCTGCGACCGTAGCGGTCACGCGGTTCCAGACTGAAGCGCCAAGAACCGCACAGCCACAGCAGCCAACTACTCTGCTTTATACATACATGGATATAACAGAAGTTCTGAAACAGATGGAAACAAAAATCACTATAAAATACCAAAATAAAAATGGATTAGCATTTCGTATTACGTATATCACATGATAACATTTGATTTGAGGAGTAGAGATGTGGAATCTTATATTGTCAAGAAAATGTATTTTCAATATTATGAATCTATACTTATTGGTATTTTCATTAATTGAATTTAATAAAAAATCGTCTTTTATGTGGAACTATTGTTGGAATCGAGCTTTCTGTTCTGTTTCGATTAAGACACCGTGTTTGCTTCAGAACACTTTTTAAAAAGGGTACAAGCAAAAAGAGGAGTCAAGCAACGCTCTCGTTTCAGGTTTAGCTAATAGAAATTATTCTCTAAAAAACCTGTTTTCTCGCTGTGAATAAAAGGCGATTTGGACTTTGATTAAATGTTAGCAATTTTAAGAGTAATTTCCACAAAGGAAACGAAAACCGAGAACCTGAATCACACGAGGACATGGTCCTTCATTAATGCTTTGGAATATCTACCAATTTCAGTGCCACACTACAGTTACAGTCCCCTCTCGGCCTATGTGAGTACCCGCATTTGATTGCTCAATTACAACAAACCGGTTGATACAGTGTGTTAACTGTGAGACGGCAGAGTTGTGAGGGGAGTGCGGGGAGAGGAGGAAGCAAGCATTGGCTGGCGAGGTGTGAGGAGCCGTTGGGGAGGGGGGGGGAGGACAAGGCACGCCTTACCAGTTGCAGTGCTGGCACTGCAAATTGCGCGTCATGCTTACACGAAAGCAGACGAAAGGCTTGGAAGTAAAACTCGCTTTAAATGTTGTTCGTAAACGAAACTGTAATCGTCATATACATTAATATATATATATATATATATATATATATATATATATATATATAAATGAATGAATGTATGTTTGTCTCCTATGCGCTCACAAACCATTCATCCGATTGCAATGAAACTTTGGTGAGATGATCTCCGAACCCCCTAAAAGCGTAATGGACAATGTTTCAACAAATATGTCACTGTAGCATGCGTAGCGCAATTGATTAGGTAAACGCTTGTGAAGCAGAGGACCCAGGTTCGCTATTTCTTTTTGATTTTATTTCATTCCCCGCTATGTTAAACTATTAATTATAAAATTTAAATATACTTAAACGGGTCATATAGTATAAAGTAACTATCAATCTCTATATATAAAAATGAATGTATGTATGTCTGTCCTCTGTGCGTTCCCAAACCATTCATCCGATTGCTATGAAATTTTTGTGATTTGTTGTCCGTACGCCCACGAAGGTCCCTAGCCGAAAAAAAGGATATAAGACACATTCTTGAGGAGATATGTCGTCGTAAACAATGAGATGCCACCACGGGAAAATGCCCAGATTTATGCGTCCACTATTTGAGAATGAGAGCACTTAGCGGCTAGCAACAAACGTTACATACAATTTCAAACCTTGACGAAAATTTTTCTCACTGACACCTCCCACAAAATAATGAAAGGAAAAAAGGTTGTCGCTTACTACATTTTCTCAGTACATATCGTAAATCTGCCGCAGTAGGCATGACGTTTTAATGTATTATTTCGTTACTATTGACTCTAATCGCAACAAATTTCGCATACAGTATCCACATGTATCAGTAAATGCGCCGGCAAATCTATGTCTCTTTACGACATATAATTCAGGAGGTATGACGTGGTAAACATAGAGATGCGTGAAAAAGTTCCGCGGCAGGCATGACGTTTTGCTCATACGTTGATGAGATGCTGCATCCTTAAAGTGACTTGATCAACAATTGCTCACGGCAATTCCAGTGAAATTTTAGTAATGGGTTCCTGTATATTGGCTCTCAGATCAGGAAGAAACTGAAAGTGTCCCTGGTAAATGCATTCTTTTAGACACCCCCAGAGCCAAAAGTTACACAGATTAAAGTCAGTTTATTCTGCAGGGGATGCATCTGGCAAACCTCTGGAGATAGCACCTTTGTGGAAGACTGCATGTAAGCAGATCTTTCACTGGGCGGGGAACATGATACGTTGCCCCATCTCGCATGAAAATAATGGCTTCACACAGCTGCGCTCTTGCAAAACAGGAGTCACCTACTCTACAAGAAGGACTTGATTACTAGAAGACGTGACGATTCACTTGACAGGCCTTCTAGTTGTATTCTCTTCAAAGACGAACGTGCCAAGTATGAAAATGCTTGTAAATCCACACCACACAGTCAGATACGACGAGCGTCTCTTTCTGCACAACAAGCGTTTTAACAGGACCCCAAATTTGGCAGCTAAGTGTTTTCACTGTACCCTGTAGTGTAAACTGTCCCTCGTCACGCCACGGAATATGGCCTGGCCACATGTCATCAACCTATACCCGTGCCAGAAAGCGAAGAGCAAACTCAGTGCGTTCCTTCAGACCCTGTGCTTTCAGTTGCTGCACCGTCTGATCTAGTACGGGTACCAGTGAAAAACAGACAATACAACGAAACTTCCTGGCAGATTAAAACTGTGTGCCCGACCGAGACTCGAACTCGGGACCTTTGCCTTTCGCGGGCAAGTGCTCTACCATCTGAGCTACCGAAGCTGTGAGACCGAGCGTGAGTCGTGCTTCGGTAGCTCAGATGGTAGAGCACTTGCCCGCGAAAGGCAAAGGTCCCGAGTTCGAGTCTCGGTCGGGCACACAGTTTTAATCTACCAGGAAGTTTCATATCAGCGCACACTCCGCTGCAGAGTGAAAATCTCATTCTGGAGACAGTACAACCTTCCTTGCTATTGACCACTGGATGGACAATTCTCGTGACACTGCTCCAGCACTTGCACTAAACGGGGCACATGTGCATGGTCAGTTACAGCAACAGCAACTTCGTCAGTAACTTCCATCGGCAAAGAACCTCTTCCTTTGCAGGTGCCAAACCAAGCTCTCCTGTGTTTTCAGAATTTCATTATCATGTTCTTTGAACTATTTAATGGTATGGGGCCTGTCCTCAAACCACTCATTCGGCGACACTCTCTCAGTGCAGCACTGTATTGCTGCCTTTCGCATAAAACACTTTCACTTACAGAGCACGGTCTATTTCTCGACAATGATACTGTCCGTTCACATTATGGCTTGTCAAACGGCAGCATGGAAGTCGTACCGTCATACAAACACTGTACGGCGTCAGATTTGCACCAGGCGGCCAAAACTGGAACTAATCTTTTTCCAGCGTAAATCAGTTCCAGATTAATCCATCAGCACATCTACTAAGTCCCACTGCCATACAATAATTACAGTCCATACTCTACCTCTGTCAGTACCTGCACTTTAATTGTAACCACCCGATTTTACGAAAGGATACACTCAGGTCTCTGTGTGCGATCCCTAAAATTTGACAAGTTAACTTAGAACCACTACGCAAAGCAGTCAGTAATTGTTACGAGTTGTTACATATGCTGACGATTTGTTACTTTTAATGCACGCCGACAGCCGAGATATGCCCGAAAATTAATGTGCAAACTACTTGGAATGTTGCGTGAGTGGTGCTCGTAGGTGCATCTCAAGATGGTTGCAGAGTAGTCGACATATATTTTACTGAAAGGGATACCTTTCAGAGATCCTTCGATTAAAATAAACCTGGAGATAACTGGAGATATTTGAGTGTACCCCTGGATAAACACTGTACACCATGCCTACATAGAAATTACAGCAAGGAAACGGGAATTCTATAATGAAAAAAATTATTAATAGGGGACACAGGAAGTTCCGTTTGCCTCTGAGTGTTAATAGACTGTATCATGAGTCTATATCAGCTGCAATTGTGGACTATGCTGCCAGTGTTTGGGAGTATAATGTACGACTAGTCAAACTTGTTGCCGCAGTGAGAAAAGTGGAGCGAGAAATTATGCTTTGATGCTGTGGAGCATTCAGCAGCATGTCTGCAGAAGTCCTAACCACATCAATAGGGTTATATCCCCTGGACGCACAATGCAAAAATAAGAAAAAAGGCTGTCCTCTAATGGCTTAAGAATAAACAATATGAAAAAATCCATGGAGTTCTCGGAGAACCAGCAACAAACCCAACAGTAATAAAGAATTTAATGTTCGCAGAATGACAGCAGAGATTGAGTCTCATCAGACTCAGGAAGGAGGATATCTCACTTTCTTCCTGGCGTAATAGAATGGCTTCAGATGACACATTTTGAACCAAGTAGGGGCTAGTCCACTACCTTACTGGACGTCCGTATCCCTCATAGCTGAACAGAACTGGTAGAAGGGCAACGACCTGCAGTGACTGTGTCGAAATCGCCGCACCAGATCATTTTCTATGGGAAGGTTCCATAGCTGAAGACATACCAAGGACTGCTAGGCATCCTTTAAGAGGTAAAACGGTTTATGACACAATTAGAGTAAAAGAAGGCTTTGATAACTAAAATGTTGTAGATGATGCTGTCGCAGGCAAAGCATGGCATAACAGAAGCCAACAGACACCACAACTGTGACGAATAAGGACTGTATGCGATCCGAGGGAATGCAGACGAAGTCAGATTTCTCTGTCCTCACTTGGCCCTGGAACGGAATAAATGAAGGGAGGTGGTCACAAGTGTATGCAAGAAGGCCGAGACGAATCAGTGAAATGTAAGTAATATGCTTTGATCCGTTAGTATGTCGTCCGCAGAAAGCAAAATTTTGCTGGACGCGACAGCATCGCCGATACGCTATGGAATGTACCGAGAAAGTAGATACATTTCGACAGAACTAAATTCTATGTGTATATTTATATACGTTTCAGACCACGATAAAGACAAATAGTGATAATTTGTAATCACAGTAGAAATGTCGGAATACTGGTATTAGTAATAGCAGCATTTTTTTCCAGTTACAGTAATAGCATTTGCTGAAAAATAAATAAATAAAAATATAGGTGGTGGTAGAACCATTAGCCACATTTTTGTAATTGTAATAGTTCTATTATTTGTTATTATATAAGTAGTATATGGTGCTGTAACAGCAGTAATATCCGTAGGTATAATGGTAATTGTAAATTAGTCGAGATAATTTGAAATAACAAAAACCTATGACTCTCTATCAGAGTAAGACCGAACTGAAGGTGGACAGAGGTGCCGTAGGAAAACAATTGATAGCCATTTAAATGTTAGAGTGATAGTAGTAGAGATAAATAAATAGAAGGAAAGACAGTATTATAAACAATGAAACCCTAAGTTACGTTAATAAATGATTAAAAAAACTAAGCTTATTTTCCTTAAAATTCACACACCTGCAATTCTGTACGTAACGTAATCAAGGAAGTAGACTATTATAAACACATTAAAAAAATTCTCACCGTCCCTATTAATAAATATAAATAAAACAAATATCGTACTAGACTAATACGAGAACACGCTGTCGAATGGGCACATGTCATTCCGCTTTTTTGGCCAAATCATTTTGTTGGAATGGGACGCAAATCGACGTTTCCGTCGACACTGGACTTCGCATGAAAGACTCGATGAGTAGTATTAGTCAGCGATGAATCCAGCTAAACATTGGAAAATCCAAATTATAAATATCCGCCTAAACATCAGAGGAAATGCGCTAGACACTTGTAGGAGAGACTCTTGGTATACAGATACAGTGTGTAAACTTTTAGATGGCAGACCTCTCCCTAGTCCTGAATCGGTAGAAGTCGGTAATCGTGGGGAGGCTTCGGTAGGCACGCAGTTTCAACTGCTGCCAACATTACGTAGCTGACTGTGTTGTACAAGGTAGCCATTGTCGTCTGCTTCGTTATTGTTTTGCGCTGTACTGTTCTGCGTGTTTTATTGTGAAGTTGTTCTAAACATTATCAAAATGAGTGAAGAGGCAGTTGCTGGCCCATCTCGGGAGTTTTTTTTAGGAATACGCCCGTGTTTTTATATACTTTTTTAACACGTTTGCGAAACGTGTTGCGAATAGTGTTAGTAGTGAAGAAATAATAGAACAAAACGTCATGCCTGACGCGGCACTTTTTCACGCATCTCTATGTTTACCACGTCATACCTCCTGAATTATATGTCGTAAAGAGACATAGATTTGCCGGCGCATTTACTGATATATGTGGATACTGTATGCGAAATTTGTTGCGATTAGAATTAATAGTAACGAAATAATACATTAAAACGTCATGCCTACTGCGGCAGATTTACGGTATGTACTGAGAAAATGTAGTAAGCGACAACCTTTTTTCCTTTCATTATTTTGTGGGGGGTGTCAGTGAGAAAAATTTTCGTCAACGTTTGAAATAGTATGTAACGTTTGTTGCTAGCCGCTAAGTGCTCTCATTCTCAAATAGTGGATGCATAAATCTGGGCATTTTCCTGCGGTGGCATCCCATTGTTTATGACGTCATATCTCCTCAAGAATGTGTCTTATTTCTTTTTTTTCGGCTAGGAACCTTCGTGGGCGTACAGACAACAAATCACAAAAATTTCATCGCAATCGGATGAATGGTTTGGGAACGCACAGAGGACAGACATACATACATTCATTTTTATATATAGAGATTGATAGTTACTTTATACTATATGACATGTTTAAGTATATTTAAATTTTATAATTAATAGTTTAACATAGCGGGGAATGAAGTAAAATCAAAAAGAAATAGCGAACCTGGGTCCTCTGCTTGACAAGCCTTTACCTAATCAATTGCACTACGCATGCTACAGTGACATATTTGTTGAAACATTGTCCATTACGCTTTTAGGGGGTTCGGAGAACATCTCACCAAAGTTTCATTGCAATCGGATGAATGGTTTGTGAGCGCATAGTAGACAAACATACATACATTCATTTATATATATATATATATATATATATATATATATATATATATATATATATATATATATATTTTAATGTACATGACGATTTCAGTTTCGTTTACGAACAACATTTAAAGCGAGTTTTACTTCCAAGCCTTTCGTCTGCTTTCGTGTAAGCATGCCGCGCAATTTGTAGTGCCAGCACTGCAACTGGTAGGCGTGCCTTGTCCTCCCCCCCCCCCCCCAACCCAAACGGCTCCTCACCCCTCGCCAGCCAATGCTTGCTTCCTCCTCTCCCCGCACTCCCCTCACAACTCTGCCGTCTTACAGTTAACACACTGTATAAACCGGTTTGTTGTAATTGTGTAATCAAATGCGGGTACTCACATAGGCCGAGTAGGGGCTGTAACTGTAGTGTGGCAATGAAATTGGTAGATATTCCAAAGCATTAATGAAGGACCATGACCTCGTGTGATTCAGGTTCTCGGTTTTCGTTTCCTTTGTGGAAATTACTCTTAAAATTGCTAACATTTAATCAAAGTCCAAATCGCCGTTTATTCACAGCGAGAAAACAGGTTTTTTAGAGAATGATTTCTATTAGCTACACCTGAAACGAGAGCGTTGCTTGAATCCTCTTTTCTAGTACCCTTTTTAAAAAGTGTTCTGAAGCAAACACGGTGTCTTAATCGAAACAGAACAGAAAGCTCTATTCCAACAATAGTTCCACATAAAAGACGATTTTTTATTAAATTCAGTTAATGAAAATACCAATAAGTATAGATTCATAATATTGAAAATACATTTTCTTGACAATATAAAATCCCACATCTCTATTCCTCAAATCAAATGTTATCATGTGATATACATAATACAAAATGCTAATCCATTTTTATTTTGGTATTTTATAGTGATTTTTGTTTCCATCTGTTTCAGAACTTCTGTTATATCTATGTACGTATAAAGCAGAGTAGCCGGCCGGTATGGTTGTGTGGTTCTTGGCGCTTCAGTCTGGAACCGCATGACCGCTATGGTCGCAGGTTCGAATCCTGCCTCGGGCATGGATGTGTGTGATGTCCTTAGGTTAGTTAGGTTTAAGTCGTTCTAAGTTCTAGGGGACTGATGACCACAGATGTTAAGTCCGATAGTGCTCAGAGCCATTATAAACAGAGTACATGTGAACATATGTATATCTCCAGGATCTCCTCCCAAACTCCTGGACTAATTTGAACCAAATTTGGCACAGAAACAGCAGGGCTCACGAATATCAGCACTGTGGGATTTGTACACTCCTACTTCCAATAGGAGCTGGGGTATGGATAAATTTCTGTTTTCTTCAGCGCCTGGAATATAGGAATATACGCTGCCCCACACGACTGCCGTATTATATGGGGATAGTATCAGCCCACTTATCCACCTTGCTCTGCGGTACAGACTACACATCAGGAACAAGACACAGTTTTCCAGTGCTCAATGTGTAGGTTGCCCTGCATTACACCTGTGTTTGAGAGTATCATCAGCCTACTTTGTCGACATCTTTTGCAGAGGCCACCTGTGCAGATGGACACATCTGACCAGGGATTGGAGAGAAGATGGATAGTCAAAGAGGGGATGGATGAGGTGCTTGGAGAAAAGGGGAAGGAAAGATGAACAGAGAGGAGATGGAGGGGGTTGTGCTGACAGAAAAGGGGGGGGAGGATTAAATGGAGAGGAAAGAGATAGAAAGAAGGAAGGAGGTGTTTTGTGCTGATAGCAGGAGCTACACCTGTGGACAGACATGGCTGCATACAGAGAGAGGATAGGGAAGAAATGGATAGTGAGAGAGTAGATGTATGTGCTGGACATAGAAATGGGATAGCAGGAGTTGGAAGGGGTGGATGAAAGAGATGGACAGAGAGTTGAGTGAGGTCAGAATCGACAGTGGGAGTGGGAGGAGGAGATATACGATGAGAGTGGAGATATTCTTGAGGCAGGTGGAAGATA
The DNA here is from genome assembly GCF_021461385.2 of Schistocerca piceifrons. NCBI lineage: Eukaryota > Metazoa > Arthropoda > Insecta > Orthoptera > Acrididae > Schistocerca > Schistocerca piceifrons. The sequence continues at coordinate 988,890,987 of NC_060139.1, forward strand.
TAATGGGGTAGTGCGAAGATGGGAAAGGAAGGGAGCGGGAAGATATGGACAGAGGAAGGGGAAGAGGATGCGGAAAGAGGGAGAGGGAAGAAGATGTAGCAAGAGAAAGGGGCAGGGGAGATGGACAGAGAGAAGGTGAGATGTAGAAGGAGAGAGAGAATGGGAAGGAGGGAAGGACAAATGGGAGGATGAGGTGGGCAGAGATATGGGAGAGAGAAAGAGGTGAACACAGAGACGGGGGTGGAAGAGATGCCTGCAATATAATGGGTGAAGAAAAAATGCCGTAGACAGAGGTCAGCATGCAACTCCTCATCCACATATAAGATAGAAGTTCATATAACAAAATCAGATCAGGTGCATTTTGAAACCGCATTTGTGAAAACGAGGAGCTGTCGACAGGGTCACATAGGGCAGTCCTTCAGAATGTATAGAAGAATGTATATCACCCCACACTACTGTACGAGCTGTCATAGCTCTCTGGCTAGACTGCTGGGACCTCAAACTCACATCCACCGTGGAGATAAGGTTCGAATCCTCTTCAGGTTCCATTTTTATTTTTTAGCCCCCTATTTCCTACTTCTCGTCGTTTATAAGCAGGACATAATTTTTTCACATGGTAATAGCCTATCACATGACAGTGGGGTCCTTTAAACTGCATGTATGGTTGTACTTACATCACTGTGCACAACCATGACTGGTCGTGTCAAGTTTATACATGGCGACTTCCCAATGGAATACACAGACGATGTATAAAATGATACGTTTTGGTTCTGGGTGTATCTAACAACCAAGTTGCCACTGCTGCTCATGTGTATTCTGCACAGTACCCTCAAAGACGCCATCCCGATAAGAATGTTTTCGTTGCCCACAGCAATGCCTTCACGAAACTTGTAACTTTCGTCTAAAAAGAATTGACGGAAGTGGTCGAAGGATTAAATGTACTCCGCAGACAGAGGACGCGATTCTTGTGACAGTTCACAAATCACCTCAGAAAAGTACCCATGATATTGCAAGAGAGTTCAGACATATCAAAGACCGGTTGCTGAAGTGTTGAACGATAAAGAACGGCATCCATATCTCTAAATGTTAACTCTGTACCAACGGCTAGAAGACAATAGTCGATAAGCACAGTTTTGTGAATGGCTTTTGCACCAGGTGGGAGATAACGAACATTTTGTAATAATGTGATATGGACTGACGAATCTAGCATCACTAATTGAGGTATTTTCAAACTCCACAACTGCCATTATTGGTCATAACTATACCCACACGTCGCCCATGAACATAGTTTTCAAGCACGCTATGGCATAAATTGTGGGCTGGAATCGTGCGAGGAAAAGTTGAATGCTCTCCTGTATCGTACATTTATTTCCATTACTTTGCCTGATGCATGTGAAAACTGTCTACTTGGTGTTCAGCGACAGTTGTAGTTTCAGCATGATGGTGCACCGTCACACTTTGGAATGAATGTATGTAATTATTTAAATGAAGCGTTTCCAGGAAAATGGATTGATTGCAGAGGTCAAATTTTCTGGCCTCCACCTTCCACGGACCTTAATGTATTAGATTTTTATTTGTGGGGAGACTTATAGGAATACGTTTGTGTCACTCTGTCCACGGAAGGACACGACCTAACACTATGGGTTCATGCCGCTTTGGCAGTGGTGGATGCAAGTGTGTTGCGTAGGGCCGAGCAAAGTATGATCCAGCAAGAGGTGAAGTGTTTGCAATTGCACGATGGTCACTTTGAATATCTTCCCTAAAGTGACCGCTGCTCTTACGTGTATGTAATAGTTGTGTGGAGGTAAGCTTGGACGTCAGACATACAGAACGGACTCATTGTGCGTAATAAAAAGCGCAGTCTAGTGTGGCCTACCTATTGTGTTTCCTGTACCTCACTGATTACAGACGATATTACTGTATCCACTGTCATTTTCTGTTGGCTTTATTTGTTGGCCTTATTTGTGTCATGGACGAAACAAAGCGGCCGTTTACATCTGTAAGAAGTTCATGTTACGTCTTAAATGAAGATGACAATAACAGAAAGATATACACAGGATATCGTATTTGCAGGTGTAAATTCGAAAATTCGATGAAGTTCAAGCTACCCATTCGTGCCCGGTAGGGCTCCAAAACGTTAAACTTTAGTTGCTATTATCAATTAAACCTGTCATCCAAATTACTTCATTTTTTAAATAAACATCTCTCAACAGCCAGCTATCAGTCAGTCATTTCAAAATTATTAAAATCAAAGTATTACTAAAACAAAAGACTGACGATATTACTGCCGATGCTCTTCGGTGGCGTTCGGGTCACGCCTTGATGGCTTGGCGCGCGAAGTGTCTCGGGCAGTCCGGCTCTCCAGTGCTGACCGTTCCAGTAGACAGATATGTTGTCTGTTGTAGCAGTATTTGTTTCATGCAATTTTATTTACTACAGTTCCGACCGTAACTAGGTACAGACATGCTGTCTGTAATAGTAGTACTTGATTCATGCAATTTTATTCTCCAGTTCTGACGGTTCCAGTAGACAGACATGTTGTCTGTGGCAGGATGTATTTCATGTTATTTTAGCCAGATATAATGACTGTAGAAATATATGTTCAATACGTTGTGATCAAGATTAGTTTCTCGTGTCTATATCAATTAAAACGCGAGTGGCATCCCAAATGAGTTATAGTTTATTCGTTGCAGCAGTTCCTTGCGAAGTTAATTTCAGCCTCAAGAAAAAGAATCCACGACCTGCGTGCTGTTTTCTGCGCTGGGGACGTCATCATCATGAAGACAGCAGGTTAGTGAAGTGTACAAGAACTTATGTAATTCCACACAGGGCAGTGGAAACAACTAGGCACCTCACGTGTACTGCATGCACAGTACAAACGTGCTCAGTGACACGTCATCTGCAGTAATGCAGAAGAGGTAAAGAATGATGAAAGTATTAACACTATCTCACCATTTATTCCTTTTTTCTTGCCGTACATTGTTGGCAAAAATGTAGAAAAGTGTTTCGCTGATTGTCTTCAGGTTTTTACACGATACTCTAACAAACATTTGTACAGTCCACCCTGTACAAGCTCTAAGGATTCATCAGTGAGAGGATAAGGAACGAAAAAGGTCCAGAAATGCATGATTTGCATGCTAATTTATTCAATCGTACATTGTTACAGATACTGCCGTCTAATACGTGCTGTACCATGCAGGCACAGTTACAGTGTGTGTTAGAAATGATTTCCTTGTGCCTCAAGTCCGCAGCTCGTGGTCGTGCTGTAGCGTTCTCGCTTCCCACGCCCAGGTTCCCGTGTTCAATTCCCGGCGGGGTTAGGGATTTTCTCTGCCTCGTGGTGACTGGGTGTTGCGTGATGTCCTTAGGTTAGTTAGGTTTAAGTAATTCTAAGTTCTAGGGGACTGATGACCATAGATGTTAAGTCCCATAGTGCTCAGAGCCATTTGAACCATTTTTGTACCTTGTGCCTCAACCCATACTTGTACGCGCCGTACCGTGTTCTGTCTCACTCGTTTACATCGGCCAGGCTGCATCCGAACACTGTCAAAGGCAACATGAATACGCTGCTCCAGTGTCTACACATCTGTAAGGGACTCTGCATTCACAGAACTTTTGAGATGGCCCGATAACCAGAAATCGCACGAGATCCGGTGAGCGGGCAGGCCGTACGACTGCACCCCTCGTGCGATTCATCGACCAGGGAAGACACGACTGAGATGCGTCAGGACGTTAACGCCGAAATGGGCGAGAGCACCATCATGTAGCAGCCACATAATGCTTCAAGTCATCGATGGCACATTTTACAGCAGGGGAGACAAAGTCACCCAGAAGAAAAGCCGTTAGTTCCTGCCCGTTAAGCGACCTGAGAGGAAGATTGGCGTCAAAATACGGTCGCCAATTATCCAGGCCTACACATTCCAGATGCACCCATACTGATGATTCTCTGTCACCGTACCATGAGGATTCTGCATACTGTCCCACATACGACTGTTATCGAAGTTGGAGATACCACTCCGCGTAAAAGTGGCCTCACCTATGAATTGAACGGATGACACAAATCCCGGAAACGTTGTTGCCTGTGAAGAAATCAGAGACAAAACTCCTTCCGATTTGGAAAGTCTGCCGCAGTACTTGATAAGGATAGCAACAACTGCCATGGGAAACGTTCCGATCGCTGGTCTAGCGTACCCTATACTGCAGGGCCAACTGCCTCGTACTGACATGGCTGTCGTCTTCCACAGTGTTATTCACATTTTCTACTAAGTCTGGGTGTCCAAACGTTTCAGGTACGTCCTCCAGGATTTCCTGCTTTTTGAAACGACCCGCTCTCAGACAAACGGCCAAACCCTGTTGCAAACACTGAATGCTGTGGATGCTGTCGCCGGGGATCGGTCTCCTGACACAACCTTGCTGCCCGCCGCCCGTTGCAAAAAAAGGTTCAAATGGCTGTGAGCACCATGGGACTTAACTGCTGAGGTCATCAGCCCCTAGAACTTAGAACTACTTAAACCTAACTTACCTAAGGACATCACACACATCCATACCCGAGGCAGGCTTCGAACCTGAGACCGTAGCGGTCGCGCGGTGCCAAACTGTAGCGCCTAGAACCGCTCGGCCACTCCGGCTGGCCCGCCCGTTGCAATTCGCCTTTCCGTGAGTAAATACCGTGCCGGCAAGTCCTCTATTCGAATACATAACCGCTATGTACAACGCCTTATCACATCGACTAAAAGGTGAATCAGCAACAGAAGTGAATCTGACACAACATTACCAATTACTACGGCAACAAAGGGCGCTAGGACGTGCCCGACGAAAACATGCATACTGTAACTGTTGCTGCATGGTACAGCGCGCATTAGACCACGGTCCCTGTGACAAAATACACTGCTGGCCATTAAAATTGCTACACCAAGAAGGAATGCAGATGATAAACGGGTATTCATTGGACAAATATATTATACTAGAACTGACATGTGATTACATTTTTACGCAATTTGGGTGCATAGATCCTGAGAAATCATTACCCAGAACAACCACCTCTGGCCGTAATAATGGCCTTGATACGCTTGGGCATTGAGTCAAACAGAGCTTGGATGGCGTGTACAGGTACAGCTGCCCATGCAATTTCAACACGATACCACAGTTCATCAAGAGTAGTGACTGGCGTATTGTGAAGAGCCAGTTGCTCGGCCACCATTGACCAGACATTTTCAGTTGTTGAGACATCTGGAGAATGTGCTGCCAAGGGCACCAGTCGAACATTATCTGTATCCAGAAAGGCCCCTACAGAACCTGCAAGATGCGGTCGTGCATTATCCTGCTGAAATGTAGGATTTCGCAGGGATCGAATGAAGGGCAGAGCTACGGGTCGTAATACATATGAAACGTAACGTCCACTGTTGAAAGTGCCGTCAATTCGAACAAGAGGTGACCGAGAGGTGTAACCAATGGCACCCCGTACCATCACGCCGGGTCATACGCCAGTATGGCGATGACGAATACACGCTTCCAGTGTGCGTTCACCGCGATGTCGCCAAACACGGATGCGACCATCCGAAAAAATGAGGTTTTGCCAATCGTGCACCCAGGTTCGCCGTTGAGTACACCCTCGCAGGCGCACCTGTCTGTGATGCAGCGTCAAGGGTAACCGCAGCCATGCTCTCCGAGCTGATAGTCCATGCTGCTGCAAACGTCGTCCAACTGCTCGTGCAGATGATTGTTGTCTTGTAAACGTCCCCATCTGTTGACTCAGGGATCGAGGCGGTGGCTGCACGATCCGTTGCAGCCATGCAGATAAGATGCCTGTCATCTCGACTGTTAGTGATACGAGGGCGTAGGGATCCAGCACGGCGTTCCGTATTACCCTCCTGAACCCACCGATTCCATGTTCTGCTAACAGTCATTTGATCTCGACCAACTTGAGCAGAAATGTCGCGATACGATAAACCGCAATCGCGATACGCTATAATCCGACCTTTATCAAAGTCGGAAACGTGGTGGTACGCATTTCTCCTCCTTACACGAGGCATCGCAACAACGTTTCACCAGCCAACGCCGGTCAACTGCTGTTTGTGTACGAGAAATCGGTTGGAAACTTTCCTCATGTCAGCACGTTGCACGTGTCTCCACGGGCGCCAACCTTGTGTGGATGCTCTGAAAAGTTAATCATTTGCATATCACATTATCTTCTTCCTGTCGGTTAAATTTCGCGTCTGTAGCACTTTATCGCCGTGGTGTAGCAAATTTAATGGCCAGTAGTGTACAAGGGAAACTAGATGATTAAAATATGGTCTATTTCACGGAAAACAAGTATTTCCGGACATAAATTCATCAGACCTTTATCCTTTAATCGATGAGTCCCTAGAGTTTGTACATGGTGGAAAAAAATAACCCTGTATGTTTCAGGGAAACATTGTTAGCAAAAATCTTGAAATTTTCTTGACCGATTTTCTTCAGGTATATACATATACACAGACACAGACATTTTAAATGAATCAATTTTATGTTGTTAGTGTATTTTCTACTTTTATACTTTGACGATGGCGAACGGTGATTGGCAGTTGTGAAGTAGTGTGGCAGGAAGTAGGCGGAGCCTCTGCGTATTTAAGCTCGTGCTCAGCACTCATAACCATCAGTTAACTTCGTAGCAGCTGAGGAGAGCTCCGCCTACCATCCTAAGGGAGCCATGGGTATAATTTATCTTATTTTATCTTGTTAAATTTTGACGTCATTAGACACTTTCATTTTATTTAAAGATTGGTTTCTAGTATTTCCTAAAATTAATCCACAGGTCTGATGATGGTTATGTAAAAATAACCGAAACCGGTTACCTATATCATTGAAACATAAATGGTGTGATCATGACTGAAGTTTAGTGAAAATATAATAATCTATTGATCACTGTATTCCAAAAATGTTTACGATAATTGTATATAAATGAGGTTGTAATAAATGTTTGGATGGGTTCAAACTATATATATATATATATATATATATATATATATATATATATATATATATATATAACGGGATATTTGTTACTGGCATATATATTGTTTCTCCTTGTAAATAATTTGGGGAGAGGGTGATGAACAGAGAGGGGGCAAGGAGGGGGAGATCGACAAACAGTGGGGGAAGATGAATATGGATAGAGAGAGGGGGCATGAGGACGTTCGGACACATATCCAATTCTGATACATATTTCGCAATTGTCAAGCAGTCTAGCTTCACTGGTGTATTAAAAACGTGATTTGCATGCAGACTGTCTCTTCATGAGGGTCCATGATGGTTTGAATCTTAAAAAAATTAACCTTCAGGTCGATGTAAAGTCATATAAAAAAACACATAAAAAAGTTTTGTATCCCCCCAGTTCCCAGAACTCCTGAAGACAGACGATGACTGTGGATATTGTATCACAGACACTATCCCCTTGGCATCACGTTCTCTTCACCGATGAGTGATGCATATGCCTTCAACCAGACAATGGTCGGAGACGTGTTTGGAGGCAACCCGGTCAGGTTGAACGCCTTGGACACACTGTCCAGCGAGTGCAGCCAAGTGGAGGTTTCTTGCTGTTTTGGGATGGCATTATGTGGGGCCGACGTACGCAGCTGGTAGACTTGGAAGGCGCCGTAACGGCTGTACGATACGTGAAAGCCATCCTACGACCGATAGTGCAATCATATCGGCAGCATGTTGGCGAGGCATTCGTCTTCATGGACGACAATACGCGCCCCCATCGTGCATATCTTGTTAACGACTTCATTCAGGATAACGACATCGCTTGACTACAGTGGCCAGCTTGTTCTTCAGACTCGAAGCCTATCGAACATGCCTGGGATATACTGAAAAGGTCTGTTTATGGACGACTTGACTCACCAACCGCTCTGAGGGATCTACGCGGAATCGACGTGAGGAGTGGGATAATCTGGACCAATAGTGCCTTGATGAACTTTTGAATAGTATGCCACGGCGAATACAGGTATGCATCAGTGAAAGAGGACGTTCTACTAGTTATTAGAGGTACCGGTGCGTACAGCAATCTAGACCACCACCTGTGAAGGTGTCGCTGTATGATGGTAGGTTCCGGAACTCTCGGAACCGATACGATGCAAAACTTTTTTATATGTGTATAATAGGCACTAATAGTCATATCGCAAATACGACGAATGGGTTGGTTAATTCCGTAGCAGTGACATCACAATAGATTCATAGGAAGTTACTGCAGTATCTGGCAGCCAATGCCGAACTGGAAGCAGGTTGACATGTGCTGTTTGTCACCGTCGAGTAGGAACAGCATTTGCGTGTCTCATGTTATTTAGATTGGCAATGAAAAAAAAAACATTGCGTAGCGTTCTTCTTTTCATTCGATATTAGAATTAAAACAACCATAGAGATAATGAGAAGACGTTCAAAGGGAACTCGTTAATTTGATAAAAGTAAACACTAAGCAGATCTCAGCGCTGAGGAGATAAGGAAGAAATAATTTGTTCTTTGAATCGTAATTCTGTTAATTGAAGGGTTAGTCTTCACACGTACATTACAAGATTAGGAAATCAATTTACCTGAAATGTCCCAAGGGGCTGCTTCTTCGTCTTACGCAAACAAAGTTATCCATAAACTGATATACACTATCTTGATGTTAAAGCGTTTGTCTTACGACCACTCCACACGCAAATTACAAATTTATGAAATTAATTTACCTGAAAACTCCCAAGTGCCCGCTTGTTAGTAGATAAACAAACTTATCCACAAAGTGACGTACGTCCGCCGCCATACCTATTGTCCCAACGGTTCTGCCGCAAGTGACATCATAAGGCAGTTGTTTTCCGTAGGGAGCAAACGTATAAAAGCGTCACCAGAAACGTATCTGCCAGAATCGATTTAACTATCAGGCAATTGAGAAAACGTGCCCGTGCGTTGTGTTACGGAAGTCGTATCCGTCATGTGCCGGGTGTTACTATTCAAATTCCTTCAATTAGCCGAGCTCTTTCGGACTGTTATGGTTAATACATCTTTGAAGAGGAAGCGTTCGATAGGGTACTTTTAGTTCCCCGGGAGGATCAAACACAATGCAGTACAGCCTCAGTCTATACTCGTCCACAGAGAGCTATGGCGCCACTCCCGCAGACCGGAAGACATGCGGGTGTAGTTAAGAGCCTGCAGCCGCTACTTTTACTGACTGCGCTCTCTGGAGTACCTCTGTGTCGACCACGCGGCATTTTTCTAGCTTCTTGCTCCCGTGTCTACAGTATCACTGTGCTAACAATAGTGTTGTATTTAGGTTACAACGGGATACAAGAATCGTATTTTTTACGGGAAGAGCAGTTTTGGCACAAATGGGCCATACCAGGTTTAGTTATTTGCACATTAAGCACCACTATGTCAGCTTCTTCTATACTGCTCTTCTCGTGTAACCGCAAAAAAACGTTCTTGGAATTTACGGAGGACATCCACTTCACTGACATCTTTGTTGGACTTACTGCAGAGCGAAGAGACGACAGATTAACATTACCTCTGGTTTGTGTGTCATCTTTCATTCTCTCAGGTTCTGTTGCCACCATCTGTTATTACGCCGTAACACGACAACACTTTCTTGTAGCCGTCGTTGTAAACAATTTTGTGACATTTCTGATCGTAATCCAGTTTGCAGCAGTTTCTTCATTCCTCTGTCTAAGATTCAGGACACTCAATGCTGCACTCAAGGAATGCTTTCAATATGAACTCCAGGACTTTCGGTCACGTGATACGTCATCTGTGTTTAAGATAACCTCAGTCCGCTGTGTTCCTTCTATGCACCAGTTATACGTTACTCAGAGGCGCCTGCCACAAGCGAGAAAGCGCGTTCTGGAGATTCAGGTTTGCCATATGAAACTAAGGAAACTGGTTTCCTCTGTGACTGACACATACGCTGCGGTCATCGCTATACATCTAGTACAGAATCTAATGACAAGCATCCAGCATGTATTCTTGGCCATTGCATGTTTATTATATTGGCCTACAGAGACACCGGCAGGGAACGTAATCTCCGTATGTTATAGTGTTATATTGTTTCTACAAATAGCAACGTTAATTGTTATCTGCCAAACGACGTCTGCGGAAGCGAACAGCACAATCACTATCTCAGAAGAATTACTGACGTTGACTATCGCAGGTTTGTACCCGTATGATTTACTTTTCTGGCTTAAATAAAACTCATTGTTTTGTCGAGGTGTAGTGGGAGTGGTTTTGGTCGGGGGAGGGGGCGCGGGAGGGTTGATGGCGAGACGGGTTGTGGGAGATAGAGCAAGAATTCATATATTTTCAGTCATAATCTGTTCTCTAGATGGGGTGAAATAAAGTTGTTGAGTACAAAATATTTTGGAGGTACTATTCCATTGTCGAAGACTACTGCCGACGTTTCTGGGTGTTATATCCGCGTCAGTTTATTTCAGAACAGTAAAAGCACGACAGAGTTGATAGTTCTCTGAGAGAAGCGTCTCAGACAAGATCAAGAAACAAACAAAATATTTTTTGTGGTTTCTTTCATTTCACAATAAAATACCATATTTAATCACTTTTTCGTATTTGGGCATTTCTCTTCTCTTCACCTCTTTCTATAACTTATTTAGTATGCTAACATTGCTTGATTCGTATTCGAATGTTGAACTATATACTTCTCAAAGAAAGTAGCAAACTGAGACGAGTAATTTAAATCACTTAGTATGCTAATAAATGTCAAACTTCGTGTTATGTATGCAAGAATATAAACAAATTAAGTGTCACACCTACAAAAATCATTTTATAACGACATCGTCCATTGATTTCTCAGAATGTGTCCTCTCAACCGATCCATTCTTTAGTCAAATTGCACCACAAATTTCTTTTCTCTCCATTTCTGTTCAATATCTCCGCAGCAGTTACATGATCTACCCATCTAATCTTCATCATTCTTCTATAGCGCCACATTTCAAAAGTTTCTGTTACCTTTTTCTACATCTACATCTACATCCATACTCCGCAAGCCACCTGACGGTGTGTGGCGGAGGGTACCTTGAGTAGCTCTATCGGTTCTCCCTTCTATTCCAGTCTCGTATTGTTCGTGGAAAGAAAGATTCTCGGTATGCCTCTGTGTGGGCTCTAATCTCTCTGATTTTATCCTCATGATCTCTTCGCGAGATATACATAGGAGGGAGCAATAGACTGCTTGACTCTTCGGTGAAGGTACGTTCTCGAAATTTCAACAAAAGCCCGTACCGAGCTACTGAGCGTCTCTCCTGCAGTGTCTTCCACTGGAGTTTATCTATCATCTCCGTAACGCTTTCGCGATTGCTAAATGATCCTGTAACGAAGCGCGCTGTTCTCCGTTGGATCTTCTCTATCTCTTCTATCAACTCCATCTGGTAGGGATCCCACACCGGTGAGCAGTATACAAGCAGTGGGCGAACAAGTGTACTGTGACCTGTTGTTGTTGTTGTGGTCTTCAGTCCTGAGACTGGTTTGATGCAGCTCTCCATGCTACTCTATCCTGTGCAAGCTTTTTCATCTCCCAGTACCTACTGCAGCCTACATCCTTCTGAATCTGCTTAGTGTATTCATCTCTTGGTCTCCCTCTACGATTTTTACCCTCCACGCTGCCCTCCAATACTAAATTGGTGATCCCTTGATGCCTCAGAACATGTCCTACCAACCGATCCCTTCTTCTTGTCAAGTTGTGCCACAAACTTCTCTTCTCCCCAATCCTATTCAATATTTCCTCATTAGTTATGTGATCTACCCATCTAATCTTCAGCATTCTTCTGTAGCACCACATTTCGAAAGCTTCTATTCTCTTCATGTCCAAACTATTTATCGTCCATGTTTCACTTCCATACATGGCTACACTCCATACGAATACTTTCAGAAATGACTTCCTGACACTTAAATCAATACTGGATGTTAACAAATTTCTCTTCTTCAGAAACGCTTTCCTTGCCATTGCCAGCCTACATTTTATATCCTCCCTACTTCGACCATCATCAGTTATTTTGCTCCCCACCTACTTCCTTTGTTTTCGGACTGCATTTCCTTAGGATTCTTCCAATGAATCTCAGTCTGACATCTGCTTTACCGACGATTAATTTTATGTGGTCATTCCACTTTAAATTACTCCTAATGCCTACTCCAAGATAATTTATGGAATTAACTGCTTCCAGTTGCTGACCTGCAATATTGTAGCCAGATGATAAAAGATCTTTCTTTCTATGTATTCGCAGCACATTACACTTGTCTACATTGAGATTCAATTGCCATTCCCTGCAACAAGTGTCAGTTCGTTGCAGATCCTCCTGCATTTCAGTACAATTTTCCATTGTTACAACCTCTCGATATACTACAGCATCATCCGCAAAAAGCCTCAGTGAACTTCTGATGTTATCCACAGGGTCATATATATACGACACTCCCCTGCGGCACACCTGAAATCACTCTTACTTCGGAAGACTTCTCTCCATTGAGAATGACATGCTGCGTTCAAACTGTTTGTCGTCCACGTTTCAGTTCCATACAAGGCTACGCTCCAGACCAATGCTTCTACATCTACATCTACATGTACACAGATACTTCTCAGGTCACCGTTTGGCTCTGAGCACTATGGGACTTAACATCTGTGGTCATCAGTCCCCTAGAACTTAGAACTACTTAAACCTAACCAACCTAAGGACATCACACACATACATGCCCGAGGCAGGATTCGAACCTGCGACCGTAGCGGTCATGCAGTTCCAGACTGAAGCGCCTAGAACCGCACGGCCACAAAGGCCGGCACCCTGAACCACTACTTGTCATTTCCTCTCCTGTTTACTCGCAAATAGACCGACGGAAAGAGACGGTTCGGATGCCTCGATATACGCCCTATTTTCTCGTATCTTATCTTCGTGGTCGTGGTCCTGACATGTGATGTATGTTGGCGGCAGCAGAATCGTGACAGTCAGCTTCAGATGTCGGTTCTCTAAATTTTCTCAATAGTGTTTCTTGGGAAGAACGTCGCCTTCCCTCCAGAAATTCTCAGTTGAGTTCCCGAAGCTTCTCCATAACATTTACGTGTTGTTCGAATCTACCGGTAATAAATCTAGCTGCCGGCCTCTGGATTGCTTCGATGTCTTCCTTCAGTCCGACCTATTACAGATCACAAACACTGAAGCAGTGCTCAAGACTAGCGTCCTACATGCGGTTTCCTTTACAGATGAACAACTTTTTCCTAAAATTCTCCCGATAAACCGAAGTCGACTGTTTGCCTTATTTGCCACAATTCTCACATGCCCAGTCCATTTCATATCGCTTCGCAAAGTTACGCCCAGATATTTAAAAGATTTGACTGCCTCAAGCAGGACACTAGTAATACTGTATCCGAACGTTACAGGTTTATTGAATGAGATTTTCACTTTGCAGCGGAGTGTGTGCTGAAATGAAACTTCCTGGCAGATCAAGACCGTGTGCTGGACCGAGACTCGAACTCGGGACCTTTACCTTTCGCAGGCAAGTGCTCTACAGTCTGAGCTACCTAAGCACGACTCACGCCCCGTCCTCACAGCTGTACTTCCGCCAGTGCCTCGTCTCCTGCCTTCCAAACTTCACAGAAGCTCTCCTGCGTGTGGCTAAGCCATATCTCCGCAATATCCTTTCTTCCAGTCGTCTTGTATCTTCTTACAGTCACTCGACTTCGACACCTTACTGTACAACACAGCATCATGAGCAAGCAACCGAAGATTGGTACCAACTCTATCCTCCAAACCATTAATGTATATAGAGAACAGTAGCGGTCCTATCACAGTTCCAAGGGGCCCTCCTGACGATACCTTTGTCTCTGATGATCACTCGGCGACAAATTATTTAAGAAGTCTTCGAGCCACTCACATATCTGTGAACTTATTCCGTATGCTGCTACCTTCGTTAATAGTCAAAACGGGGCACAGTGACAAACGCTGTCCGTAAATCTAGAAATATGCAATCTGCCTGTTGTCCTTCATCCATGGTTCTCTGTATACCATGTGAGAAATGGACAAGCTGAGTTTCGCACGAGCGGTGCTTTCTAAAAACCATGCTGATTTGTGGATATAAGATTCTTAGCATCAAGAAAGTTTATTGTAGTCGAACTTACAATATTTTTTAAGGATTCTACAGCAAACAGAAGTTGGGGATATTGGTCTGTAATTTTGCGGGTCCGTTCTTTTACATTTCCTTATATACTGGGGTCAGCTGAGCATTTTTCCAGTCGTTTGGGACTTTGTGCTGGGCGAGAAATTCACGATAAATGCAAGCCTGGAGAGGGGCTAATCCCGTAGAGCACTCTTCGTAAAAACCAATTTGGACTCCATCCAGACGTGGTGATTTATTTTCTTTCAAATCTTTCAGTTGTTTCTCTACGCCAGGAATTCTTATTACTACGTCGTCCATACAGGAGTCTGTCCGATAGTCAAATGATGGCATATTCGTACAGTTCTCATGTATGAACGATTTCTTGAACGTGAAATTTTAAATTTAAGCTTTCGTTTTGTTATCCTCAGCTGCTGCAGCAGACTGGTCAAGAAGGGGCTGAATGGAAGCCTTAGACCCGCTTAGCGAATTTACATGCGACCAGACTTTTCTCTGAATCTCTGTCAAATTTTTTTGCTAAGGTGTGACGGTGGTAGTTGTTGTACTCTTCGCACATAGATATTTTCCCAGATGCACGAATCTTTACTAACCTTCGCTTGACGTCATTTGTGCGTTCCCTTTTAAACCTACAATGCAACAGCCTCTGCTTCCTCAGCATCTTACGAATTTCGTTATTAAACCATGGTGGGTCTTTTCTATCCTTTATCCACTTACTAGGCACGTAACTCTCCAGATCACGATTTATAATCTGCTTAAACTTTGCCCATCATTCCTCTACATCTATCGTAGTTTAACTAAGTGTTGGTAAATTTAGAAATTTTTGGTAAGCTCTTATGGGACCAAACTGCTGAGGTCATCGGCCCCTAAGCTTACACACTACTTAATGTAACTTGAACTAACTTATGCTAGGGACACCACACATACCCATGTCCGAGGGAAGACTCGAACCTCCAACTGGGGGCAGCTGCGTGAACCGTGGCAACATGCCCTAGACCACGCAGCTACCCAGCGTGGCCAAGTGATGCAAATCACTGTCTAAGTGAGATATTATAACTGCTTATCTGCTCTATCTACCAGAAATACTCTCATAGCCTTCTTGACTGATTTGTTAACTTTTGTAATCATAGTTGTCAAATGACGCCATGATCGCTAATCCCCGTTTCTATACTAAGATTTTTGATACGGTAGCTACAAGGTCTTGCAGATGCTTCAATATGTATTCGATGTTAACAAATTTCTCTTCTTCAGAGACGCTTTTCTTGTCATTGTCAGTCTGTATTTCATACCTCCTCTACTTCGGCTGTCATAATTTATTTTGCTGCAAAAATAGCAAAACTCATATAGACTTTTATTGTTTCCTCTAATTTCCTCGGCACCATCTAATTCGACTGCATTCCATTACCTTTATTCTGCTTTTGTCCGCGTTATCTTATATCGTCCTTTCAAGACACTGTTCATTCCGTTCCATTGCTCTTCCAAGCTCTTTGCTCTCTCTGGCAGAATCACAATGTCAACGACAAACTTCGAAGTTTTTATTTCTTCTAACTGAACTTTGATTACATTTCCTAATATTTTTTTGGCTTCCTTTACTGCTTGCTCAATGTGCCGGTTGACTAACATAGCTTACAATGCCGTCTCACTCCCTTTCCAAACACTACTTTCCTTTCATGACTGTCGACTCTTGTAACTGCCTATGGTTTCTGTGCAAATTGTAAAAAGTCTTTCGCTCCCTGTATTTTCCCCTGCTACCATCAGAATTTCAGAGTCCAAGTCTACAAATGCAATAAACGTAGGTTTGTCTTTCCCTAACACATCTTCTAAGAGAAATCGTAGGGTCAGTATTGCCTCTCGTGTCTCTACACATCTCCGGAATCCGAAGTGATATTCTCTGCTGAGGTCAGGTTCTACCAGTTATTCCATTCTTCTGCAAAGGATTAGCGTTAGTGTTTCTCAATCATGATTTATTAAAACTGATAGATCGGTAATAATCACTCTTGTCAGCACCTCCTTTCTTTGGAATTGGAATTATTCCTTTCATCTTGAGGTGTGAGGTATGTTACCTGTTTGATACATCTAGCGCACCAGATGAAATAGTTTTGTCATGATTGGCTCTCCCAACGCTGTCAGTAATGCTGGCGGTTTGTCGTCTACTCTAGGGGCCTTGTTTCGACTTAAGTCTTTCAGTAGTCTGTCAAATTCTACTCGCAGTGTCATGTTTCCCAACTCATCTTCATCCACGTCCTCTTCTCTTTCTACAATATTGTCTTCAAGTTCATCTCTCCTGCACAGGCCCTCTATATACTCTTTCCACCTATCAGCTTCCCTCCTCTACTTCGTACTGGTGTTCCATCTGAGCTCTTGACATTCGTACAGCTGTTCTTCTTTTGTCCAAAGACCTCTTTAATTTTCGTGCAATCTGAATCTCTCTTTCCCGTAGTTATATAGTTTTGTGTATATTCTTACATTTGTCATCTAGTGATTCATGCTACGTTGTTTCTTTTCTTTTACTTCCCGTCACATTCATTATTAAGGCTTTTTTATTCCTTTTTTCCTCCTTCATTTTCTGGCTGCATTTTTACAGCCAACGATTTCTATTAGGCCTTGTCTTTTTACCTATTTGGTCCCCTGCTGTCTTTACTGTTCCATCTCTCAAATCTACCAATATTCGTCTTCCATGTATACCCTTCCCCGGGTGTAATCAATCGTTGCTTAGTGCTCACTCTGAAACTTTCAGCAACTTCTTATTCTTTTAAATTGCCCAGGTCCCACGTCCTTAATTTCCTAGCTTTTTGCAGTTTCTGCAGTTTTAATCCACAGTTAATACCGAAGAAATTATGGTAAGAGGCCAAAAGTGCCACTGGCAACGTCTTACAGTTTAAAATATGGTTCCAAAATCTCTCTTACAATTGTATAATCAGTCTGAAACCCACTGGTGTCTCGAGATACCTCTCAAGTATACTACTTTCTTTCATGGTTCTTAAACCATTTGTTAGAAATGATTAAATTGAGCTCTGTGCAACATCATACAACGTGCCATCCTCTTTCATTCCTTTCCCCTAGTCCATATTCGCCTACCGTTTTTTTCTTCTCTTCCTTTTCCCAATGTCAAATTCAAGTCTCTGATCACACTTAAATTTTCGTCTCTCTTAACTATATGAGTAATTTCTTCACTCATCACATATTTCTTCTCTCTCCTCATCATATGCGCAGCTAGTTGGCATATAAAGTTGTACTACTGTGCTGGGTGTGGGCTTTGTGTCTGTCTCGGCTACGATAATGCGTTCACTATGTTGTTCATAGTAGCTTACTCGCCTTCCCATTTTCTTATTCGTTATTAAACCTACTCCTGCATTACCCCTATGTACTGTCGTATTTATAACTATGAACTCACCAGACCAAAAGTCCAGTTCCTCCTACAACCGAACTTCGCTAGTTCCCACTATATCTAACTTTAAACTGTCCACTTCCCTTTATAAATTTTCTAACCTACCTCCCCATTTAAGGGATATAACATTCCATGCTGCGTCAAGTACAATGCAAGTTTTTTTTTCTCCCGATGGCGACCTTCTCCTGAGTAATCTTCGCTGGGAGATCAGAAAGGGGGAACTATATTACCTTTGGAATATTTTATCAAAGAGGATGGCACCATCATTTCATCAGCAGTAGAGCTGCATGTCCTCGGGAAGAAGGAGATAATAATACCTATAACCGTCAATGTAGGTCTTGAAAACGGAGCTGTAGCTGCGAACACATTAAATTTAAACAGAAAGAGAAAAGTATTGTTACTGAAGGCGGTATGTTGCTAGTTAAAGTAGTCCTAATTTATAACCTACAGAAATTAATAGCCTATGGTAGTAAGTTGTTCATAAATAACGATTTCACTTATTTTGAAAAGCGGCGCAGTTGTAATTGTAGCAATAAACAAATCACTTTCTTTGCTCACTAACGTACATTCATTTTATGACTCGTTTCCTAACATGTACGTCATCAAATCTATGGTGCAAAAATAAAACATTTACGCATCGGACAATAAAGATAAATAACTGTCAAACGAAAAGGAAAACTTCATGTACATACCACTAATATTAATACAGGATATCTCGTTAAACTATGCTCAACGTGTACATAACCGTACAATTTACGGAGAAGATAAAAACTTGTAACACCAGATGCTGATGGGCAACTATGCTGCTACTTGAAGAAAAAAAAACAAACCCTTAAGGACGATCTAGTTCTGCACAAAAGATAAAAATGTCACTATTTTAGTATTCGGAAACTACTTTTTTAAGAAATTCTCGATTCATTTATGTCACCAGCTGATGTTACTGCCAATTAACGCGCAACAGCGTGTAGGAAAACACAAATATTCACAAAAGCTAGAAATTTAAATATACGCGTTTATTAGGAAAACATATTTTTTTTTACAAAAATGGGAAACGCACATAAACAATGCGCACAATTCAGTACTCAAATTAGTGGTATATTCAGGAAGTGGTCTGTCTAGCCTTATATACACGGTTCAGTCACATTAACGTGACCCCGCCTACGTTCCAGTTCCGCGTGAAATAACCACTAACAGATGGTAGATGGCAGCACTAGCAGTGGAGCATATACAGGGTGTTATAAAAAGGTACGGCCAAACTTTCAGCGAACATTCCTCACACACAAATAAAGAAAAGATGTTATGTGGTCATGTGTCCGGAAACGATGAATTTCCATATTAGAGCTCATTTTAGTTTCGTCAGTATGTACTGTACTTCCTCGATTCACCGCCAGTTGGCCCAATTCAAGGAAGGTAATGTTGACTTCGGTGCTTGTGTTGACATGCGACTCATTGCTCTACACTACTAGCATCAAGCACATCAGTACGTAGCATCAATAGGTTGGTGTTCATCACGAACGTGGTTTTGCAGTCAGTGCAATGTTTACAAATGCGGAGTTGGCAGATGCCCATTTGATGTATGGATTAGCACGGAACAATAGCCGTGGCGCGGTACGTTTGTATCGAGACAGATTTCCAGAACGAAGGTGTCCCGACAGGGAGACGTTCGAAGCAATTTATCGGCGTCTTAGGGAGCACGGAACATTCCAGCCTATGACTCACGACTGGGGAAGACCTAGAACGACGAGGACACCTGCAATGGACTAGGCAATTCTTCGTGCAGTTGACGATAACCCTAATGTCAGCGTCAGAGAAGTTGCTGCTGTACAAGGTAACGTTGACCACGTCACTGTATGGAGAGTGCTTCGGGAGAACCAGTTGTTTCCGTACCATGTACAGCGTGTGCAGGCACTATCAGCAGTTGATTGGCCTCCACGGGTACACTTCTGCGAACGGTTCATCCAACAATGTGTCAATCCTCATTTCAGTGCAAATGTTCTCTTTACGGATGAGGCTTCATTCCAACGTGATCAAATTGTATATTTTCACAATCAACATGTGTGGGCTGACGAGAATCCGCAAACAATTGTGCAATCACGTCATCAACACAGATTTTCTGTGAACGTTTAGGCAGGCATTGTTGGTGATGTCTTGATTGGGCCCCATGTTCTTCCACCTACGCTCAGTGGAGCACGTTATCATTATTTCATACGGGATACTCTACCTGTGCTGCTAGAACATGTGCCTTTACAAGTACGACACAACATGTGGTTCATGCACGATGGAGCTCCTGCACATTTCAGTCGAAGTGTTCGTACGCTTCTCAACAACAGATTCGGTGACCGATGGATTGGTAGAGGCGGACCGATTCCATGGCCTCCACGCTCTCCTGACTTCAACCCTCTTGACTTTCATTTATGGGGGCATTTGAAAGCTCTTGTCTACGCAACCCCGGTACCAAATGTAGAGACTCTTCGTGCTCGTATTGTGGACGGCTGTGATACAATACGCCATTCTCTAGGGCTGCATCAGCGCATCAGGGATTCCATGCGACGGAGGGTGGATGCATGTATCCTCGCTAACGGAGGACATTTTGAACATTTACCGTAACGAAGTGTTTGAAGTCGCGCTGGTACGTTCTGTTGCTGTGTCTTTCCATTCCATGATTAATGGGATTTGAAGAGAAGTAATAAAATGAGCTCAAACGTGGAAAGTAAGCGTTTCTGGACACATAACATATTTTCTTTCTTTGTGTGTGAGCAATGTTTCCTGGAAGTTTGGCCGTACCTTTTTGTAACACCCTGTATAAAGCGAGTCAGAGAGAGAGAGAGAGAGAGAGAGAGAGAGAGAGAGAGAGAGACGGAAAACAGTTCAGTCGTTGTCGTTATACGGAAACGGAGTGATTTATCTGACATCCAAAGCCGGCCGGGATGGCCGAGCGGTTCTAGAGGCTACAGTCTGGAACCGCGACACCGCTACGGTAGCAGGTTCGAATCCTGCCTCGGGCATGGATGTGTGTGATGTCCCTAGGTTAGTTAGGTTCAAGTAGTTCTAAGTTCTAGGGGACAGATGACCTCAGAAGTTAAGTTCCATAGTGCTCAGAGCCATTTGAACCTTTTTTTTTACATCCAAAACAGCAGGACCGTTGGGTTTCGGGTCAAGGGTGGAAGCATTTACGCAACTGCTACGTTTGTGAACTTTTCACGTGTTGCCGTGGTTAAAGTGCACCGTGCATGGCAAAATGGCGCTAGCGAAAAGTGACACCGGGGCAACTGTGGTCGACCACGGGCCACAGAAGACAGGGGTGAACGACAGCTGCTGAGATGTGTACCGGCGAATAGCAAGTGACAAACGAGGTGAACCAAACGGCTGCCTACAGTGTCTCCTAACCACCGTCCAGCTAACGCTGCTCCATACGTGCCTCCACAGCAGCCATCTTGTCCATGCGCCCCTGCTGACTGCTGTTCATTGGCTGCACGCTAGCAGCCCAGCTGTACGTCCACTGAGGTGCGGCAGACGGCCTTTTCACACGAATCACGTTTTTTGCTCCACTGGATACATGGCCGATGACGTACACGGCGGAGAACGTCTGAAAGCAAACGTCTCGAGACCAGGAGGGAGCGTTATAGTCTGGAGAATGTTTTCGTGGCATTCCCTGGGTGGTCTCGTCATTCTGGAAGGCACAATAAATCAACACACGTATGCATCTATTCTTGAGGACAGTGTCTACCCCCACATGGAGTTTGCTTTTCCTCGGTACGATGGCATCTACCAGCTGGACAATGGAACGGGTCACACACCTTGCAGCGTACGTGAGCGGTTCGGGAAGCACCAGAATGTGTTTTCTGTTCTCTCCTGGCCAACAAACGCCTCGAATTAAAAACCTACTCGAGAATTTGTGTGACCACCTCCATCAGGCTGTTCACGTCGTAGGTCCTCAACCGAGAAGCCTAGCGCAGCTAGTCGCAGTACCTCCTGAAACTCATTGACTTCCATGCTTGACATCTCACAGCAGTTCGCGCTGCAAATGGTGGCTTTTGACAGATGGTCACATTAATGTGAATGGAAAATGCACCTAAGTCGCTCTTATCTATGTGAAAATGTTTCTGCTCTTGCACCATAGATGTGATGATGGAGGTATTCCTAAATATTGTAGCCGTTAAGACACTTAATTTATTTTATTACCTAAATGAAATCGTCAGAGACCTCTTAACATACTTCAAGTCACTAGTGAACGACAAGCTTTATTTATCGTTGTAATCAGATGTCTGTTGCAGCTAGAGATGAAACAAGTGTCGCTGTTTCACCATTTCTAAATGTCTTGTTTCGTGACACCTCCAAGAAAATGGTTGAAGAGTACAGTCTGATGTCCAATTGACAACGAGTTCATTAGAGATAGAGCACAAGCGCAAATTGGGCTACAATGGGCAAGGCATCAGCCGCATCCTTTTCATAGTAACCATTGGGACATTCGCCTGAAGCGAAATTGAAGAAAACCTAAATCTGTATGACTGGACGGGTATTTGGACCGTACTCCTCATGAGCATGAACCCACTGTCTTGGCACAGCGCCACATTGCTCCTTTGCGCAACTGGAGATGATTGTTGCCCCGCTAAACGATCGTCTTCTCACAAATGGCTCTTCTATTTTACCGTCTTAACTACATAGGGCCTTAAGATAAAATCTCCTCTTTTTAGAAATGCAGCGCATTGCCAATTTGTTGGCTCAGTCTGCAGTGCTTATTGAAACGGTTTACTTGCTGACAGTAAGTAAATTAGTCAAAATTTCGACTTGTACAATAGCGACCGAAAAAAACGCAGTACTTTAGACTTCTTCATAATCTATCGTCACAATGAAGCAACTAGCAACGTCC
Source organism: Schistocerca piceifrons (assembly GCF_021461385.2). Taxonomy (NCBI): domain Eukaryota; kingdom Metazoa; phylum Arthropoda; class Insecta; order Orthoptera; family Acrididae; genus Schistocerca; species Schistocerca piceifrons. The sequence continues at coordinate 988,913,357 of NC_060139.1, forward strand.
AGTGCGACGTTTTTGGAATAACTATATAAATATGCTACGTGCCACTTATGAATGTGGTACAAAAAAATCCCGAAACATGTAATGAAATCAAACTAATATTTCATTAAGGCACTGGTTGCAGCTATTTACAGCTATAGCTGATTTTAGGTACTGTCAAGATTTCCAGAAACATACACTGGAAACAAGCCTAAATTAATTAACAGATATTGACCATATGTTTGTTTAAACGCTGTTGACTAAACTTTACACAGACCTTTCTAGAAATATCTACATCAGCAACAGTCACCATTAGAACTGCATAGTGTCAGAAAGAATAATGTACTGTCATATGCTGTAACGTGGCTAATTTCCCATTTCAATAATTTGGTATAGCAAACATAGGAAGTTCCAAAGCTTTAACCATGTCTCTGTCTCGGATTTCTCAACACGGTGCTGCTTTTAAATTATCTAGAGGCATTCCTATAACTTTATATTCTGTGAGATCTGGTAGTTAATACTAGTGTACCCTTGTCCCCTAATTTCACTCTGAAATATTTGTCTTTTAGTTGTGCTTAAGTAAATGTATGTCTTTGACACACATAATATTTCAGTTATCGAGTAAATTTTTGGTCGTTGTAGTGTTGTGGGTATTGTGTTGGCCATCCAATTCACCGACAGTCCCGTTATTAATACTGACTGATTAATGTAATAGCTCAAGGCATAATTCATTCCTGTAAGAAAAATCACGATCGTAGCTATTGTTCCGTGCATTTCGAATACTTCGACTGAATTTTGTTGCAGCCCCATCTTAAATATACTGCACTCGTTTTCTTATGTGCAACGGACGTTTAGTGTGGGAAATTTACACACCAGAAGTTTGTAAAATTACTTCTCATACTCCATATATAAGTTTTTTTAAGAGAAAGAGGATGTTAAAATGGCTCAAATGGCTCTGAGCACTATGCGACTTAACTTCTGAGGTCATCAGTCGCCTAGAACTTAGAACTAATTAAATCTAACTAACCTAAGGACATCACACACATCCATGCCCGAGGCGGGAGTCGAACCTGCGACCGTAGCGGTCGCTCGGTTCCAGACTGTAGCGCCTAGAACCGCACGGCCACTCCGGCCGGCAGGATGTTAAAATACTGATATTGTTTTGAAGTTAACCTCAGCAGCAAAGAGATTTGCATGTACAAACATATATTCGTCTACGTATTGCATTTTTGTTTTGTTTTTCCTTTGATAGTGCCCGCAAAATCATCGGTGAATTTTTCGTTGTCGAACAAGCGAAGGCATATGCTGAATACCGGAGCAACAAGTTCGCAAGCTGTATATGCATCTAGTTTCCCCTGTAGTCCGGCGGATGGCAGTGCCGTCGAGCACTTGGTCTACGTCCTAGTTGACAACAGATAAGTTCTGTGCTCCGAATGAAAATGCTACTTGCATCAACAAGGCAAAGAAATCAAATGAAATTACGATGTAACTGCAAGAATGAATCTGCATTAGTAAAGTGAGAAACTTGTGTACGTCACATTCTAAGATAACCATCGTGTCATGTACAAATACAAAATATTCTTAAAAGAATCCTATGCTTGCTACTTTTAATGAAAATGCACTACCTTATCGAAAATTTTGTTGCGCAATTATTACAGCGGAAACAAAATATCCGTTTTGGCAGCACTGAAAACTATTATTCTAATCATTCTAGTATTTGCTGTCAATATCTCGGTACGAAGCAATATTTTAATAACAATTTTTCGAAGATAACGAATTTTAATGGCGCCTTCAAAACCTGCACTTTATGTGTACATCCCCGCTGAACAGAAGCTGTACTTGCTCCATAACAAAGTTAGCGGAAATTACTGTCGAAGAACTAACCTCAAACTAACAGTTCCTCTATTAACATCTTCAACTCGATGAATGTAGAGACTTTAAATAAAGGACTCCGTTAGGACAATTGGACTGAGTCGGTTTAGTACTATTGTGAATAATACCGGTGAAACTTAATAAATAATATTGGTATTTTCTGAAAACACTTGCTCTGTGTAGAGCGACAAACACTTTACACAATGAACTGTCTTTAGCGAATAGCACAATGTTTCACAGCTAACACCCGTTCACATTCAATAGGCATGAAAAGCGGTGGTCGTTACTGTTCAGTTTACTCGGCATAAGTACAATCGAATCGTCAACACCTCACTCACCACACGGTACCTCTATATATCAGCCAGCAACACACAAAAATGAGAACTGAATACCAAGTCAAAGTCCTCGGAAACAGTCTTCCGAAACTTTCATAAAGCTGGTAAAACCCTAACCTCACTTTACTTCAGCGCTAAATAATTGGTTTACATACCGCGCTGTATACAATCTGAACTGCTCGCACATCAGAAGCCAATCAAAGAGGAAGAAGTTCTGTACAAAATTCCAGGTGTGGTCGTTCAAAATAGACATCCAAGGGGCTCTCCATAGTTACCGGCTCAGTTGACAACCGCAGACTGACAGCTGCACTGCATCCAAACTTTAAACAATTTCGCTGTTGCTCGCTCGATTGTAGCTTTTTATTAATGCGCCAATCAGCCAGAAACATTCGCAGCAGACAGTCCTATGGTGCAACAGGTATGAGTTATGTGCCCATGTGAATACTGTAAAATAGCCTTATCTTATGGTGTAGAGTCTTTCTACGATGTATAAGCTAAAACTACTAACAGGCCAAATTCGGGAATTACATCCCTCCACTATTCTCCACATCTGCAAAACCCAGATCTGACCCATCCTCTGTTACATGGACCTCCACCCCACCAAAGTTCTATAAGTCCCACCAAATCCTCGAACACCATGCAGTCCGTCTCGCTTTCCGCATCCGTTTATCTTACCCCCCTGGATCCTACTGCATATCATGTCATCAAATTCCAGCCCTCCTCAGCGAACACCTCTGCATCTCTTATACTATCTCAAACTAGATTTCAGTCACCCCATTGTCTCCTCTGATCACCAACCCTGGTATGATACCGCGCCATCACAAACACATCCCTTCATCAGTAGACCTACACACATTCCATATCGTACCACAATGCAACTTCAGCCAAGTCCCTCTCCAAGACAGTGACACCTGCCCTCATACCAACTTTAACTCTTCCCCAGGTATCCAACTCCACATCAGCGATCCTCTCTCCTTTTCCCTCTCCATCCATCCCCATGCCTTTCCTCTCATAACCACTGCCCTGCTCACGTAACACACTACTCCTCACCCTCTGTCTATCTCACCGACTGTATTTCCCATTCACCTTTACTTCTACCTCTCATCTCCACAGTTTTCCTTTCTAAGAAATCCCTATCCTTCTACCCACATCCCTCAATCCTACGGAATATACACTCTCCTCCGGCAATACTTCGTACCCTAGTACAATTCCTTCAGTACTTTTATCAGATTTCATCTTCCTGCGATGTTTTTTTAAAATGTATATTTTTTCGTTCTATTCTGTCCGCCCTTGATTTTTAATTTAACATAAAAAACAGCGTCAAATTTAATTTATATTTCTCAATATAGATCTTCTTTAATTCCCTTGGCTAAAGAGCGGAGAATTATACCACTGAGAGCTCACCCCAGTCCACATGGGGCGAGGGGGATGAAATAATAATAAAGAAAAACGTTCTACTACGATATTCATTGTTAATTATTTTTATTATTTGTACCACGTTTCTGGCAATATGGCTTTAAATTATTTTCGCAGTTGTCTCCATAAACCAAGGGACAAAAGGAACCCTAAGATTGGTCGGCTGCAACTCTCCATTCTGGTCGTTACCCTCGTTTCAGTCTAACAGCTGCGTCCTATAGATTCACCCCATTTGCCTGATACACACATATTTACGGCTGGGAAAACAGTTTTTTTATTCTACTAGCACTTCAAAAAAAGAAAAATAGTTGAAAGCACTGACTCATGCTGCTATATGTGTCCAACATTGTAGACAATTAATGAAGGTCCGATCATAAGGAATATTTTCTCAGACCCGAGATTAAATCTAAGGGTTTTGGTAACACAAACCATTGTTTCGTCCTGGGCGCTGAGTGCATATCAGTGGCAAATATGACTTCAGAATTAACACTGGGAAGTTTGGTAAGACCATTACCGTTCTGCATGTACGTAAACGATCTGTGAGAGAGGATGAGCACCAACGTGAGACAGTTTGCTCATGACTCTGCCGAGTACTGAAAAGTGTCATCGTTGAGTTTATATAGGGGAATTTGGAGTGACTAGGGCTGAATTTCTATTTGGTATGAAGTATGTGGTATGTTTTAAATGTGGATAAACCTAGGTCAGTGTGGATGGATAGGACGAACTATCCTGTAATGTTCGAATACTGTATTAATTTTGCCCTCGTAAACTTCGTAACTTAGTCACACCGAGAAAGGGTTCATAGTGGTAGAACAACTGACACGCATATTGTAGGATGGTCGTCAAATTCTCATATGCCCATCCAGATTTAGATCTTTTCTAGTTTCCCTAAATGTTTCCAGAATGAGATTTTCACTCTGTAGCGGAGTGTGCGCTGATACGAAACTTCTTGACAGATTAAAACTGTATGCCGGACCAAGACTCGAACTCGGGACCTTTGCCTTTCGCGAGCAGGTGCTCTGCCATCTGAGCTACCCAAACATGATTCACGCACCGTTCTCACAGCTTCAGTTCTGCCAGTACCTCGGCTCCTACCTTCCAAACTTTACAGAAGCTCTCCTGCGAACCTTGCAGAACTAGCCATCAAGTTCGTTTCAGAATATGGGTTGGATGGGAATTGTGCTGATACAACCAAGGTGGTTAAGTCGACGTTTGACTTAAAGCGGATAATCTGGGTTTGAATCCCAGGCTAGCACAAATTTTCTCTGGTCGCCATTGAATTCAGTTCAGAGTCTTATTGCAGCCGGTGTCAGAATTTCTATTTCAGTTCATCTAGTGTATTTATAGCTACTGAATTAAGAATAGTGTCTGTTCTTTCGGACATTATATCATTCCATGTAGATGGACTCCTCCTGAACTCTTGAGGGAAACAGCACGAGGCTGCCAGCAATGAGAATAGTGGAGAGAAAGCGGTATGTAAGTCCTATGCAATAAGTTGAGAATTTGGGCTGTAATGGATGTGTGTTGCATACCTGAATGGTTAGGGCGACCAGCTACATAAAGTGGCATATCTGGGTTCGAATCCCAGTTTAGCACAAATTTTCACTTGTCGCCATAGAATTAATTTCATTCTTGATTGTGGCCAATGTCAGAATTTCTGTTTCATTTCATCTCCCAGTTTCGTTTGATACTCTGAACTCATGGTCAATCTCTAACAATCTAGTCGTTGAGGAAATTTTAAACCTTAGTCTACAATCTGGGTTTAGCAATGCAAAATTATATGTCACAGAACGAGAACATTAAGTCAGTTATACCGGAGGCTAACGGGCAGCTGCTCTACACTGGAAGAATTCTGGAAAACCATAATGCACATGTGAAAGAGACTTAGAGCAGAACGCTTTTTAGTCACATTTTTTAGATCCGGACGATTTGCTTGCAATCTGCACCAGGTAGGATTATAGGAAGACATCGACGCAATTGAGAGGCGTACTTCAAGACTTAGTGCTAGTCTTTATGATCAGTACGAGAGCATCACGGAAATGGCCAATGAGTTTCATTGCGAATCCGTAGAGGGAGGACGATGTTTTCGGAAAATTAGGTTGAGCATTTGTGAACAGTTGCAGTACTGTCATACTGTCTCCAGGATTTAGCTTTTCTAAGGACCATAAGGACGAAAAGCTTACTAGCAGTCATTTTTCCCTCCGTTTGGAAGTGGAACAGTTGCATAGTACACCCAGCAGTACAGCGACCTGCAGGGCATGTATGTAGATCCTGATTGTCAATCATTCTCACATGTTTCCTTCCGCTTCGTCTTATGAGGGCATAACTAGTAATTCTATAAGACAAGTAAAGAATAAGTAATATCTTAAATTAGTAGTTTTATTGTGAGCCAGTGACTACAGTCAGTGACAGGTTACCATCTCGACAGGTGGCGGCAGTGAGGAGCTGTCCCAGCAGCTGCGCCAGCTGTCTCACCAGCTTCGCTGTTGCCCCGTCACGTTCAGCGCGTGTTCCCTGTTCAGCGTGGACGGCAGGCTGCTGACGGGCTACGTGGCTGCCGTCGTCACGTACGCCATCATTCTGCTGCAGTTCAGCATTCAGCCAGCTGCAGACAGTCCGATGACCCCATCCGCTTGCACTTGTGCTGCCGGGACATGAAGCAGTAACGTTACAGCTCTCAATGAAGTGTTCCAACTGCCTTTCGCATACTCAGGATCTCTATCCCACAACGTGTTGCAGTAACAAACTTCTACTTGTTAAACCCCTAAAAAAGAAATGTTTCAGATGTGGCACTGTATACAAAAATTGTTGTTTAAATTGATCAAAGTTACTTTTCTGTTCGGTCATCAGTTTTATGGCGATTGGATGCGGCGTATACAAATTTCTCTAGTGTGCACATCCTCTTTATCTCACAAGGAGACCACACCGCATCAGACTTTTGTATTTTTGTGCCTTTATGGCATCCAAAGTTCACAAATCAAGTATCAGTCAGCAGAAGAGCTTCGAAGTAAATCTCAAAAATTGTCAGTGCAATCAACGTTGAAGTTTCCTTAGCATTGTATAAAACATTCTCAGGCTTCTTGTCGCGCTAGTTCGGGGTAAAACCTCCATCGTCTTCGTCTGGAGCAACTGACAGTGAAAATTGCTGCTGTGATGGCATTACATAACCGGTAGACGGTTTCTGAATAGTCGGTAACTACGTAAAGCTGTCGCAGATGGTGTCTAAGTCTGCGCTAGTTGCGCCATCACTGCCGCGACGAATATCTCTGGCTGTTCCCCTCTTCAAGAACTCGCTTCCATGCACTGCTAAGATTACATCCGCTTTCATAACTGAAAGTTTTGTGATGCGTTATGATCTCTACAGCCTCTTTAATTACAGAACCCAAGTGTGTAGGAGCCTGGAACAAAAAGCATAAAAAGAATGTATGAGAAAATCTTCAACCTTGACAGCGGATTTTATCTTAGCGGGTCTTAGGAGCGAGCTCTCGATTAATTAGAAGACTCAGAGTTATTCGTCGCAATATTCGCGCTAAGGCGGCAGTGGTGGCGGGACTAGCCACAGAAGTTGACACCATCTGCGACAGGTTTATGCAATTATCGACCTCTCATAAGCCGTCTACGTGCTATACTGTATAAGGCCACCACAGCAGCTGTTTTGGCAGTCAGTTACTCCCGACAGAAACGATAGAGGTAATCGGCGAAAGCTAGAGATTTTATCCCAAACTGACGCGGCAAGAAGTCCTACAATATTTTGTGAGACAGTACGGTCGCGAAAGACTTCGTTCTCTTTCCTGAGCATATTTAATTCTCTAAATTTAGGGCCATTTTTCAAGAGCTATCGGTTTTCTGTGGCAGAATGCTCGTTAACTATGTTTGCAACTTAAATATATAAACCATACAGCTTGCTCTACAAGCATTTCTATGAAGCGTATTATACATGAAGGTGAAAAAAATTAATTATAGTGTTCTTTAATTTAAATAGTATTTAATCCTTTTATAAAAGATTAGTAATTAAGAATTTGTATTTGCAATAAAATCTGAAAGCTTTTACGAGATATGTAATTAGAAATAAGATGGTGTGCATTTTTAATGAAAATTATAGTTAGAAATATGTATGTAACATACTTCCGTGAATTTTGTATTCGAATGATGTAGCTAGCGAAATGAACAGAGAAAAAACAAAAAACAAAAATCTCAAGGAGCAGGCATTGTTGACAGTCCAGAACTGTCTTAAATATTACAAAATTTATTCGCTGATTGCCACTTATTTAATGTCAACTATAGCAGATAAAAATGTACTAACTATTCGTGACTCGGGAAAAGTTGTGATGGACCAGGACTAGAACCCAGAGTACCCGCTTTTAACGAGCAGTCACCTTAGGCACCTCTGTTTCTGATTTTTATTTTATTTTGTGCAGTGATTTTATTCCTAAATTGAATGTATGTCTGTTCATGATACTTGCAAAGTCTTTGAACATGGCTGCACTTCAGCATGTATGCTTACAAGAGCTTCAGTGGATTGCGAATAACAACCAGCCAGTTGCAAAATACACGCTTATTAAACCTTGACCATGGTTTCGATAGTTTTAAAACTGTCTTCTTCAGAAGGTATTGCACCTACTAACCATATTAGAGCAGATAAGGTATCATTAAAACGAAAACAAAAATTGCAGGAAATGTTTACAAATAATTTTAGTGGAGCATTATTATATAGAATCACATTATTTATTTCCATTGTGGGAGTCTTTCACTGTGTCTAGTACATGTGCATGTTTTCACTTAATCACTATTTAAAATAGATGATTTAACAGTAGTAGCTCTCAACTGTAGATATTTGTCTTAAAAACTTTATAAAATATCATTTTCTTATACTGGATCCAACAAAGTGTAGTGTGACGCTTGACAGATCTGTATGTATATTGCATTAAATATAAAACATTGTATCAGATCCTGTAGAGTTACTATCTGTAGGATCCGATTCCACAGTTACAGTTTGTACTTAATGTCATATATATACTGTGATAGTGTTCACGGGAGATGAACTTTGGCTGCAGACCTGGACACTAGTGATGACGCTGAGTTTTGTTTCACCTTGTTTTCAAAATAAATCTTTTAAGTTGCAATTAATTCCAACTTTCTATTTGGTAGTTTGTACCTGGGACACAACAAACACCACATTTGTTTGTAGCAGTTTCAAAATGCACTGCACTGTTGTCGCTCAATAACCCTTTTGCATGTATGTTTACAGAGATTAAAATAACCTTGCATCGGTCAGAGTCTTCAATGAACTTAGACATCTCTCTTTGGTAACAGCCACAGAATAAAAATACCTGTGGAGTTAGCACTGAATAACGCACATATCGCCAATGTTAAACTGAAACAGTCAGGAGACGTTGGTACGACGCTACTATTTACTTTTTTCTTTAATATTGCAATACAGTACACTTGGTTTTCACATATTTATTTATTAGCAACAGCAGTGGTGATGTATTGCTGGTGCTGCAAAGCAATTCTTAATGTGTCAAAACGGAGATGTTACTTTTCATAGGTAAGTGGGCCTAACTGCACTGAGGTGACAAAAGTCATGGTGCAGCGATTTGCACATATACGGATGGCGGTAGCATCGCGTCAACCTAAGGGCAGTGCATTGTCGAAGCTGTCATTTGTACTCAGATGTTTCATGTGAAAATGTTTCCGACGCGCTAATGGCCGGACGACGAGAAGTAACAGACTTTGAACGCGGAACGTTACTTGGAGGTAGACGCATGGAACATTCTGCTTCAGAGATCGTTAGGAAATTCAATATAACGAGATTCACAGTGTGAAGTACGTGCCGAGAGTACCACATTTCCGACATTACCTCTCACCATTGACAACGCATTGGCCGACGGCCTTCACTTAACGATCGAGAGCAGTGGCATTTGTGTAGAGTTGTCAATGCTAACAGACAACTAACACTGCGTGAAATAACTGCAAAAATCATCTCCCACGAACAGTTAGTATATCTATGTCCAACACAGCTGACGTCAAAAAATTCACAATAAGTGAATAAATTCTGTAAGTTCTTTTTTAAACTTCACATATTTTATCATTTATGGAAATGTTTCAGCTGCTGTCAAAGAATTCATAATCAGTGAATAAATTCCGTAAGTGTTTTTTTACATCTTTTCTTCTGATTTTCTCAAGATTTTGTAAAGCTGCGCCAAACTACTTTGGCTGACTGGTATTTGAATTTCACATACCACGAATATAAAACAACATTAGCACCTAGCGTCTCAATTATTTGTGGGATATTTTACAATATATTTCCTCCCCTACAGTATTTACTCTCAACAGCCTCCTCCAGTACCATGGAATTTATTCGATGTTGTATTACCTCATATCCAACTGGCCAGTCCCTTCTTGTTGTCAATGTTTTCCACATCTTTCTACTCCTCGCCATCTGTGGTGTTAAAGGGATGATGGTTGAAACGATTTTTTGTTGTGAGCTAGTATCCTCTCATCTCATTTACATACACATTTTGAAATACTTAGACTATAGTATCAAAGGTGACATGGATAAAATAGTAGCAGTAACATCACACATTCCTGTGCGGTCTGTGTAAGTTTTGCAGCTCCATGATCAATCCATTGCTAAAACAGCTGGCACCCAGGTGAGCAGAGAGCTCAATGGGCTCCTTTTGATTGAAGTAAAGTCTCTTATACATGCGGTACCTGTTGCTGCAATTAGGAGACTGTGATACACAAAATATAACTTGCATCTGAATCGCAGGGGAAAAATTAATACTTACAACTATATCTATTATTAGTATTTGCATAAATAAGTTTCATTTCAACAAACATAAAACATCCTAATAATTATTTCTTCAGCAACATGGATAATGTTCTGAATACCTTTTCTTTTTTATGCTATTTCTATCATCATTGGAAACAAACAGACATGGGGCAGTAGAACTACTAACTAATATGAATGTCTTTTCTGGAATAGTTCATAAAATTTAGTGAATAATTCACAAATAATGTGGTAATTGACACATGTATATATATCTCTCTATTTCAAGTCACATCTATGACCAAAACCGTTTTAGATCTTGATGGCTGAACATTCCTTTGGTCACTCCTTTTGTATTCGACAGACTATAATTTCCAGGATGAGGTATTTTTGTTATCCTGAAAGGACCCTCGTATTTTAATTGCCACTTCTTATTCAGTCGTTTTATAGCCGATGACTTTGGGTGAGATCTTAGGATAATGTTGTCTCCTACTCGGTGTTTAATAGATTTTGTTACGTGCTTATCATATATACTTTTCTTAAATAAGCATGGTGCTGGATAGCAACACGTACTTGATTATGAAGTGTCGTTTCATTTACTGGTATGGTTTCATTTAATTTAGGTAAATCTTCATTCCATTAGTTAGACTGACAACACCCAAAGAAAACATCATAAAGAGGAAACCCTGTGGATGAGTGTTGTAAATGATTATATATGTTTTCAAATTTTTGTAAATACTCAACCCAACGATAGTGTCGGTGAGGAATATGCGTCCTCATAAATCGATTCAATTCACGAAACACCCGTTCAATAGGGCTACTCTTTGGATTAAACCTGGCAATCTGGATGTGCCCAATACCTTCCCCACGTACACACTCCTTCCAAGCCCTACACGAGAAATAGGAGGCATTGTCCGTTAGATAGGTTTTTGGTTTTCCAACTTGCACAACGTACTTTTTTTTCAAGATTCTCACCATGGGTTTCACTCTCACAGATCTCAGTGGGTATACCTTCACTAGCTTAGCAAATAGATCATAAAATGCTATCACGTATTTAAAGTTATCTTTGGAAGTTTGTAAAGGGCCCATTACATCACATGACACTAGGTTAAGAACATCCTGTACTACTATGGGTAGAAGCTCGGTTTTAATAGAATAATTGATACGTTCGTTTTCTGGCAAATCATACAAGTTCTCAATACTTTCTGCGCAGTACGTTCCAGGTTAGGAAATAGGCATAATCTGCTATTAATACATGTACCAGCACTGGCATGACCCCATGATAAATGTGTATGCCAAAGAAACTTTATCACATATGCAGAAGGAATACAAAATTTCCATTGACGAACTAAATCCTTATTTTTATAAAATAAAACCTTATTATGTAGCCAAAATTTGTTATTTCTACGACTCCTTATCGTCATAAAGTGATCATGTAATTAATTTCCATTTATAATCTTGTTCTTGCAGATCAACAATGTTTTTACACATGAATTTTATATCCTTTTCATACAAATTATGTTGAATGAACATGACACGAAAGTTATTCGTTCTATTCGCTATTGCAACCATTCCTGCAACGCTTCGCGGTAGTCTAGACAATGCGTCTGCTATTACCTTGTCTCTGCCACGAATGTGCCTTATCTTTAACAAATATTCCTGCAATAGCAAGGCCCACCGAGTTAATCGGGCGTGCAGTAATCTACAAGTCATTAAAAAAGTTACTGCTTGGTGGTCACAATATGCAATAATTGGCTTACCATAAATAAAATACCTAAACTTTTTTAATGACCACACTAAGGCTAAAACTTCCAGTTCTGTAGTGGTATACATTCTTTCAAAACTGGTGAGCGTGCGACTTGCGAAGCTTATAATTTTAAAGGTATTAATATCTTCAGGAATATCCATTTGAAACAATGTTGCCCCTAGACCCGTGTCTGAATTGTCAGTAACTATATAAAATTGCTTATCCATCTGAGGATTATGTAGTATTTGGGCATTTAATAATGCGTGTCGTAATTTTTCAAATGCTTCGCATCACTCAGGTGTCCAATGCCACGAAGTGTTTTTCCTTAACAAATTTAACAAACAATCCTGGTTCAATACCTGATCTGGCAAAAATTTTCTAAATAAGGATACTAGTCCAAGAAATGATTTTAACTGCTTACGATTACCAGGGTATGGGCATTCACTTATGGCTTTTAATTTCTTAGGATTTGGAGTTATGCCTAAAAGTGAGATAATATGACCAAGAAATTTGACTTTCCCGAACTCAGATTTGGAAAGGTTTACTGTTACTCCATAATTTTTAAATCTACAAAACACTCGTCGGAGCAATTCCAAGTGACTCTACCATGTATCAGTAGCCACGAGGAGATCATCAACATACAATGTCACTTCATTAACCTAATCTGGGCTCAACACAGTAACAAGTGCGGAAATGAAAACTCCACCACTAATATTCAAACCAAAAGGCATAACTTTAAATATGATGACTCTTACCCATGAAATAAAAGCTGTATACTTCCTAGATTCTTCATCTAAAGGCACCTGCCAAAACGAACTACGGAGGTCTATGAAGGATAGATACTTAACACCATATAAACGCTGTAACAATTCATCTATATTTTGTGGCCTTGTTTGGACGGGTATGGAGATTTTATTAATATTCCTAGCGTCAAGTACCAATCTTACGTCTCCATTAGCTTTTATTACTGCTAAGAGTGGACTAATGTATTCCGAGTTGGATGGTTCAATGATACCCCATTCCAACATCTGTTGAATTTCTATCCTAACCGCTTCACGTTTTGACCAGGGTACAGAACATGTTGTCTTACAATAGGTCTCATGAGGACTCACACACATTCTATATTTAAATCCTCTAATCACACCAGGGTGACTGTCAAAAACTGGAGCATATTCATGTAACAACTCTGATGGTTCCTGTCGTTGTACGCTACACAAAGATTCTGATTCACTTATTTTATCTCGTATAATCTGTTCAAGATCTGGATTGAGATTAGCTACTGACAAGTTCTCGGTGTCACAGGATATTACATTACTATAATTACATACTACTGATAGAGTCTGGCAATATTTATCAGGAATCCTCCTTTCTTTCAATAGAGACAGTTCAACAATTCCGTTGACTGTGTGTAAAGTTCAAACTCTTTTTTTTATGCCGATGACTGCCCGGTTGTCGGCCAAATAATCCCACCCCCAAATGCATGGTACGGATAAATTCTTAATGATCAGGTAGGTGCTTTTAAGTCTTTCTTCCTGAGTGCATAGTTCCGCCATCACTTGAGCTTTAATTGGTTTAACAGAAGCGCCAAAAGCACCGGAAACAGTACATCCCGTAACTGGAAAAGTAGGTACTTTCTCAACTCTATTAATACAATTGAATAAATCGAATGACATCACATTTGTCGTAGCCCCCGTGTCTATCAGTACATTTACAGGAATTCCATTTGTCTTACCAACTATCACAGCTTGAACATGTTCTTTCGGTTCCAAACGTTGCGTAGTTGCCTCACTCATCAATTCATCTCTGATATCTATCCCTGCATTATATCTTAGCAAACCTACACAATTATTGTCATGACCTCCATCGCTCGTACCAGCCACCCGCGGAAGTCTAGGACTGACTGGCCCTAGTTTGTTGGATTCACAGATTCACTACGCGGTTCTTCAACAATCTCTACAACATGCACATTATGGTTTGTGGAATTATACACAGGATTTCGGACCTCTGCTGCACCATTTCCTAAGTGAATGGCCGCAGAAGCGACCTGACACGAAGAATTTGGTATATTACCTGAGTTCATTTGGTTAACCCAACGAGAATGAGTCGGAACCCATTGGTACGACTGATTCTGATTTCCAGTATTATTCGGTTCTTGACTTATATACGGTCTACTACCGTTAAATTTTCTTTTTCAATTCTTCGATTCTGTATATTAGATTCATTAAAACGTGTAACATTAACCTCCGGTGAAGCCGGTCCTTGATTATACTTATTTCTGTTGTTTTGGTTATTACAATTTTGATCATGGAAAGTTTGGTTGTTAAAGTTAGGTCTACGCTGTATATCTCTGTTATCAGTTTTCCACCGATTGTTGGTATTATTCTGAGAATGATTACCATTATTGTAATTATTACTGTTACCGTTCTTACAGTATATTTCTCTGTTATTTAACTGACGGAAATCCTCCTGTATAATGTCAGTAGGGTCTATTGTAGCTAGAAATTATTCAAAGTCATGATCCGGAGCATGAACTAACGCCTCACGGATATTAATTGGAAGTCTTGTCTTCAAAATACCAATAACCTCACGATGTGATATTGGCTCCGTCCAATACCGAGTTTTATTCATATATTTCTCAAAATATGAACGTAATGTTCCCCTTTTTGGATTGTAAAACTCGGGATTATATACTTCTTTACGCAAACGTTCCTGTTTACTAATGGACCAATACTTAGCTAAAAATAGTTTCTCAAACTCATGACATGTTTGACAGGTTTCACTAAGCTCGCTGACCCAGAGTGAAGCCTCTTCGACCATTTTAGAGACTACGAACTGGATCTTATCATATTCCGTCCACACCTTGGGGAATATTCTCTTAAAACTATTGATAAAGATCGTAGGATGAATAATATTCTTTAACATGAGAATATTGAGAATTGTCTGCTTTTAAAGATACTATTTTCAATTTTAATCGAAGAGAAATCAGTTCTTTGAGTAAACGATTCTGTATCGGACAAAGATCGTCCCTCACTATCGATTCCCGCTGCTTTAGATTCGTAACGTAATCTTTTTTCAGGGCAAACGTTACAGTTTTGACTTTTACTGGATATTTTCCGCCCGCTTTGGCTACGTTCCTTCAGAACTGCACCAAAACGACCGGTACTCTCCATTTCTATTGGAATTTAGTTGACTACTCTGTTCTTAATAATACGAAACTCCTCTTTGAGGTCTTCTAAGTCTTCAACATTAGGGACATTTAATTTAGAATTACTGATAGAAGTCAATCTATGTTCTAACGTATCATCTAATCTCTTCAGATTGCTCGTCTATCCAGTTGGACATCTCCTCTTCCCACTGGCTAGATCTTTTAACTAAGAACGAATCAACGTTCTGCTTAGTAGTTCGTTCTAATTGGTTCATCTTTTCCGATAGGTCCACAGCTTGAAGTACTACTGAATATTGCGTAGACTTTCCTACTGTTAAATTCTCTTCTAGCGTTTGAACAGAACTAGCTATGTTATTAACCTCATTCTGTACCTTTTCTATCTTTTGGTTGTACTTAAAGCCCCAATTCCTTTGTAATTCTAACATTTCTTGCGGAAACTTTCTATTTTCCTCGCTTTATAATTGTCTCCGTTTTATATATTCCTCCATCTTCGACATGAAACTAAATAATATATTCATATCGAAGTGCTGTGCGGGAGAAGCATCGGCCACCCCAGAAGCTTCTCTTGGTTTGTTTATTACTGTTACCTGTGCTTCAACAACGTCCGGAATTTTCTCAATTTCATCATCGGAAGTTGTGGGCATGTTCAGTTCATTCATTCGTTCTATTGACTCAATTTCAGGGTCAACAGAAGTAATGTTTTGTACATTTTCATTTATCTCTCCCACTGGGTTTTCTCTAATAACGAATTCCTCTTTGTCAGATCCTAATCTACTTTTCTTGGTTCTCTTAGACATCTAGAATAATACTTGACAAATACCAGTTTACAAAACCTATTTATCTAGTAATACTTATTCAGTTGTCTATGTAGGTGCACACAGTATCCTACTAATATTCATTGGTACAAAGATTCCAGTGCTACAACACACAGAAAACAAGAGTTCATCTACTACTAACTAACCTGAGTTGTACTGTACTTTACTGTTTGTTGCTGGGTTGAGTCGAGACAACTGACGCGCAGTCAGCTTTAGGCAGCCTCAGCTTCCCCCGATCTTCACGGCGTCACACGTCGTCGCTCTCATAGTCGGCGCGTCGCTGTAGGTTGGTACGGGCTGCCTCCTGCGACGTCGACTCGAAGTTCTGCGTCTGTGGAGAATGTGGCGCAAAATAAGCGCCTACGCCTGTCTTGAGTTGTAGTTTAATCTACTTCAGAAGTCAGGTTTTTGTAACCGGACGCTTGTAGGTGTCTTATCGATCTAGCCTCGCGTTTAGTGCGTCAATTGTAACGGTTTCTTCGTGATCGAGTCCCACGTTATGGGCGGCATTTTTGTAACGTCCTTCTTCGGATCTTCGGTCTTGGCTAACACTCAGCGGTAGAGTAATGAGATTGTTATTTCTTATGTATCGGTATCGACGTTACAAACAGAATATTGATGAACTGAACTCGCGACTTGTGCGAGATATTTATTTCACCAAATGTCGTAATTAAATTGTTTATAATCGATGGTTTATCAGTTTCTACTTAAATATTAATGATAAGTTCAAATTAGTTCCAGCGACACCAAATTCCCTATAGTCTGGTTGTAATCTCAAACCTATAATCAGTCGTAATAGTGTTATTAATTCCTAACGTCAAAGACCTTCTATATAAACGCCGAGCGCTTCAGTGAAATAATATCGCAGCATGTAATCTCTATAAATAATATTGTAAAACTTGAATGATAAATGTGTCAATTGACACGATATGCTGGTTTATTACACAATATTAGTCACTTCCTAACAGAGCCATGAGGAAGAAGCTTTCCCAGGTGTTGGGGAGAATTATAAATTATATGCTTCATAACTATCGCCAAGTACCATAAATTATATGCTTCCAACTATCGCCAAGTTCCATAGTCCATTAGTTATTACGAATGAAATTGTCTGTGTTCACTTCCTAAATAGTGTTAACTTCAGGTTATCTAACTGAAATTCACTTCTGTCTAATATATGCTAGTCCTCTATCTGAATTCTAAATAACGTAATATTTGAAGTCAAAGTATCGTTTCACTGCGTCAATTCTGATAAAACAATCTAATTGCGCCTACATATACGAGCATTCAAAAGTATGACCTGCTTTGGCTCACTCTCACCTGTAGTGACAATGAATTGAATTATCCTTAGCCATTACTCACGAATCTCAAAAAGTACTCACACGGAGTATTCTTTGGGAACGTTGGTTCTACTTTGCGAATTTTAATTATAATAATTTTGCTATTTACTATGATTTTGAATTTTGAGTTTGATTTTACTGGAATCCTATCTTTCTTTTGTATGTTAATAAATTACTTAGCATTGGTTCCTGATTCAATTACTGGTTAATATCCAAATAATAGTGTTAACTGGAAATTTGTTTGCTTGTTCATTTTTCATGGAATGTGGAACTTGTTTTGGGGAAATCTTTGGGCATTTTGGAGCTAATTTTTATTTTCATTTCTCGTGCAAGGAAGTGGCATTACAATACACAGCTGTACTCCCTTGAATACGCTACTTATTTACCTGTCAGCAGAAAAGGTTAGGAAAGGCTCTCACTATATGAAGATATTTTTGCTCTGAATGATGGAACTGAAGGAGTTAATTATCAAACACTATGATGTTGGCTACTCTTAAATCGCATGTATATATAGTTTTACATATCACAGGTGACTGTTTCGTATCTTAGAAACAAACCCCAGAATCCAAATGAGTCTCTGAATTCACTCGTATCAAAACGATGCCCTAAAATACCATTTTCATCTGCTGCAGCTGTCAGAATTGCTACTGACGATGCAGTTATTCTATTAAATGATGGGAACGTAGGGAGGATGAAAGTATTAGAGGGAATACGTTTTAAGATACGAAAATTCACATCTTGAGAGAAATAGGTTTACACCGTCCCTCTGCAGTTGAGAAGTTGGTTGAAGACCTGGTAAAAGAAAGAAGGCAAACAACAAGAAAACAGAAGTGGGGCCTTGAAGTGAAAGGGTGCGCTGAGTCCAAATCTGAGGCCGTCTGAAGAGGTGACAAACAAAAAACGTCAGGTTGAACTTCGAATTGACGTAGCTAAAATGTGTGTACCTTTTTCTCAGAGTCTGTGAAGGTTAGAATTACGAAATTTTGTACACTTGTTTCTATAAACCCAAGAAATATTATCTTAAGAGTAAATATGGAAATTCTAAGTGTAAGCTGGGATATGAGGCTTGGAACTTTTATGAATTTTGAATTTTGTATTCTACTTACAAAACTATAATTATTAAAATTTTCCTATTCGATATATTCAAGAAGTCTGAGAGAAGCTTGTTATATGCAAAGAGATTAAACAGAGAAAATTTTGTAGAAATCTAATGAACAATTTATGAGGAAAAGGTATATATATATATATATATATATATTCCTGTAAATAAGGTAAATGTACATAATCCAAGGAATGTAACAGTAAATGTGATAGTTACATGTAAATCACGGTAAAAAATTTCATTGCCTTGTCTTCAAAACTAGTGACTTCGTCCATCTTTTAAAGTGTGTTTTCTATGAACGTCCCCTGTAACTGCATAGACGTATTAAGAGGTAGTTTGAAAATCGCCGATATAGGATTGCAAATTTTCACACAATGACTGTTAGATGTATACTTTTCAAAGCGAAACTTGGTTAAAAAATTCAATAGATACTTGTGTAGGTATGCTAGATGTACACTTGAAGTGGATTACTTAGCGGATTCAGGTGGGCGTCATTTATCACGTTTCTGGTGTTCGTCTGGCTCACCTGTGCCAACAATTACGTTATTTTTACTGGATTTCACTTTAAGAATGCTCTCTCTTACACTCAGTTTTATATTATGAGTATATGTATCGTATATTTGCGATTTACGAGTAGCCAACATTTCAGCGTTTGATAAGTAACTGGCGCCTTCAGTTCCAACATTGAGGGCAAGAACATCTTCACATAATGAGAGTCTCAGTTCCAACATTGAGGGCAAGAACATCTTCACATAATCAGAGTCTCTCCTAACCATTTCAGCTGGCAAGTTAGTATGTAGCGTATTCAATGGCGTACATTTGTGTGTACAAACTAATTTGATTTGTGATTTACACTGCTTGACAAATGCCAAGGAACAACTGACACTTGCTAAGAAACAACTGCCAATTGCTACTGCACAACTAACAATTGCTACAGAACAACCGACCAATGATAGTAAAGAGAAATATAGACGTGCTCATTGCAGCGAATACTGTACACAAACACTCTGTATGCCTTCGACAGTTCAAACAGTACGGTGTTTGACGAAGACTGTAGTGAACCGATTAGTGCGACATTTCGTGCTTAGGATCGTGGACGAGCAGTTGGACGGCTCGACGCACGTCGAAGGGCCACTGCTGTGGCCACAGTAGTGGGTGTGTCCAAGAGTGTCATCTCGCTATTAATAAAGGCCGTTCGAGGTGGAAAAGCAATGCAAAAACGTGCCGGTGGTAGTAGAGGGACCACCACAGCACGTAGCGCTAGAGGAGAAAAGGAACAGACATCCCATTCCTAGAGAGATCGCTGCAGACCCTGCAAATGCTACCGGTACGGAACAATTTCGCGCCGATAAAATCAGGCTGGTTTGTATGCTCGGAAACCTGTTAAATGCATCCCACTTCAACCACACCATAGTCAAGAAAGCGAATGCCTTCGATGCTCATGCGGAAGTGTTTTCAAAGAACACAGTTTCCCTGAACTGTTCAACAACTTAAAACCGCTTTGAGAGATAGTGGAATAGTATCCCCCAAGGACTCTTCAACAGTCTGGTAGCCAGCATAACGTGCAAAATATGCATTACTGGCCGAGGACGACATATTCTTTGCAGAGTGCAATATCAGCATTTATATTTGGATCCTGACCTCTTTGAAACAGGAACATTAACCATGCTCTTATGCTGCTTTCCCACGCGGTGAAATCTGTACCATTTTTCGCTAAAAGTATATCACTCTACATCTATTATATATGTACTGTGTTTAATGTCGCCCATCACCGCCTGTGATTATTCCTCTCCAACAACGTCTCTCTTCCTACGCAATTGTCAAGCGGTATAGTTTCGCAGTACAAGGGGCGATTAAAAAGTTTCCATCTGAGCCCATTGCTGCAGCCTACATTCAGCGTTGCATGACTGCGATGCGCGTATACAGGGTGGTACATTGATCCTGACCGGGCCAAATATCTCACGAAATCAGCATCAAACGAAAAAAAACTACAAAGAGTGAAACTCGGGAAACCACATGGCGCTATGGTTGACCCTCTAGATGGCGCTGCCATAGGTCAAACGGATATCAGCTGCGTTTCTTTTAATAGGAACCCACATCTTTTGTAACATATTCGTGTAGTACGTAAAGAAATATGAATGTTTTAGTTGGACCACTTTTTTCGCTTGGTGATAGATGGCGCTGTAATAGTCATAAACGTGGAAGCACGTGGTATCACGTAACATTCCGCCAGTTTGGACGGTATTTGCTTCGTGATACATTACCCGTATTAAAATTGACCGTTTACCAATTGCGGAAAAGGTCTATATCGTGTTGATCTATGGCTAATGTGAACAAAATGCCCAACGGGCGTGTGCTATGTATGGTGCTCGGTATCGGGGAACATCATCCAAGTGTCCGGACCGTTCGCGGATGGTTACGTTATTTAAGGAAACAGGAAGTGTTCAGCCACCTGTGAAACGTCAGCCACGACCTGCAACAAATGATGAGGACCAAGTAGGTGTTTTAGCTGCTGCCGCGGCTAATCCGCACATCAGCAGCTGACAAATTGCGTGAGAATCGAGAATCTCAAAACGTCGGTTTTGAGAACGCTTCGTCAACATCGATTGCACCCGTACCATATTTCTATGCGCCAGGAATTGCATGGCGACGACTTTGAACGTCGTGTACAGTTCTGCCACTGGGCACAAGAGAAATTACGGGACGATGACAGATGGTTTGCACGCGTTCTGTTTAGCGACGAAGCGTCATTCACCAATAGCGATAATGTAAACCGGCATAATATACACTACTGGACAACGGAAAATCCACGATGGCTGCGACAAGTGGAACATCAGCCACCTTGGCGGGTTAATGTATGGTGGGCATTATGGGAGGAAGTATAATTGGCCCCCATTTTATCGATGGCAGTCTAAATGGTTCAATGTATGCCGATTTCCTACGTAATGTTCTACCGATGTTACTACAAGATGTTTCACTGCATGACAGAATGGCGATGTACTTCCAACATGATGGGTGTCCAGCTCATATCTCGCGTGCGGTTGAAGCGGTATTGAATGGCATATTTCACGACAGGTGGATTGGTCGTCGAGACACCATACCATGGCCCGCACGTTCACCGGATCTGACGTCCCCGATTTCTTTGTGTTGGGAAAGTTGAAGGATATTTGCTATCGTGATCCATCGACAACGCCTGACAACATGCATCAGCGCATTGTCAATGCATGTGCGAACATTACGGAAGGCGAACTACTCGCTGTTGAGAGGAATGTCGTTACACCTATTGCCAAATGGATTGAGGCTGACGGACATCATTCTGAGCATTTACTGCATTAATGTGGTATTTACAGGTAATCACGCTGTAACAGCATGCGTTCTCAGAAATGATATGTTCACAAAGGTACATGTATCACATTGGAACAACCGAAATAAAACGTTCAAACATACCTGCGTTCTGTATTTTAATTTAAGAAACCTACCTGTTACAAACTGTTCGTCGAAAATTGTGAGCCATATGTTTGTGACTATTACAGCGAAATCTATCACAAAGCGAAAAAAGTGGTCCAGCTAAAACATTCGTATTTATTTACGTACTACACGAATATGTAATAAAAATGGAGGTTCTTATTTAAAAAACAAAGTTGATATCCATTTGACCTATGGAAGCGCCATATAGCGGGCCAACCATAGCGCCCTCTGGTTTCCCCCTTCAAGCTAGCAAGTTTCGTGCTTAGCAGTTTTTTCATTTGACGTTTATTTCGTGAGATATTTGGCCCGGTCACGATCAATGGACCACCCTGTATATGCACCGACTTGTAGAGAAGGAACCAGTGCGCTGATTTTGACTTTCTGATGTGCGTGTGGGAAATGTGGAAACGTGAACTATGGCGGCTTTATTACCATATGCGTCCGCCGGCCGCGGTGGTCTAGCGGTTCTAGGCGCGCAGTCCGGAACCTCGCGACTGCTACGGTCGCAGGTTCGAATCCTGCCTCGGGCATGGATGTGTGTGATGTCCTTAGGTTAGTTAGGTTTAGGTAGTTCTAAGTTCTAGGGGACTGATGACCACAGATGTTAAGTCCCATAGTGTTCAGAACCATTTGAACCATATGCGTCCCAACAGCACCAACGTATTGCCTGCCAAAGGACAAACACCAGTAGACATCCATCGGAGAATGGAGAATGCGTATGGGGCAGCATGTGTGACGAAAAGCAGCATTGTGGAATGGTGCTCCAAGTTACGTGCTGCTTGTGATTCTAAACGAGATGCCAGTCGGTATGGGAGGCAGCCTCGTCCAAGGCTTTTTGCCTAAAGCACCTAATGTGTTTCATTATTGAAGGCAGCAACTTACTGCAGCACCTTGTTGTAGACGACTAAATCCAATGCAGAAAGGTACAAGTGGTGCTGATGCCTGATGACAATACGCGTCCTCATGTCGCTAATGACGTAACTCAGATGTATGCCAAATCAAGTACGAAACGCTCGAGTATCCGCTCTATAGTTCATATCTCTCGCGGTGCGATTTTCACGCCTTTGGTCCCGCAAAAAAGACTCTGATGGGTCGACGATTCGTGTCGGTCGAGGATGTGTAGCAGGCAGTTGCGGACTACTACACAGAGCAGGACACTATTCTACCAAATAGTTATCTTCAACCTGGTGCGTCGCAGTGGCGACGCTCTTGAGGCTTACCCGACCCAGAATTTTGAAGAAAACTTCATATTAGAATTAGAATATAACAATGCATTGAAAACACAGTGAGTTTTTTTTTTTTGTTTGATATTACAATTTCTTTCGATCCATCCACAAGCTGAGACTTCACTGCCTTATGCATCCTATCCCGTTTAAGAGTTCTCTGGAGGTATCTAGAAATAACCTACTCTTTCCATGTGGCAGCTGACAGGGCGGAAGGCAGTCACGTGTGTCGTAGGAGCGTGGCACTGACACTTGCCTCAGCTGTGGTTATTTTGCGCCCTGTTCGGTTCTAGTTTTTTAAAAAGGTTGTTTAAGTAGTATAATTCGTTAGTGTATGTGATTGGCTGTGCAGCGTGGCCGAAGAGTCCGTTAACATTGGAAAGTGCACTAATCACGGTATAACATAGGTAGAGATGTAAATCTTGACACACATGCCTGAAATGAGATGGGGTTTTACTGGAACAAAAACGGGTGCAAAACCCGGCCAGCCGATTGCAGTGGAGAGCAAAGCGTCAGTGACGCTGCATAATGGTCCGAGGTACGCTAGTATGTTACAGAATCGCATCATCCCTATTCTAGTTGATAAACACCTGCTTTTATGCAGGATGACGCCCCACCCCATATTAATAAACGTGTGAAAGACCTCTCGCGCACGTCCTTTGTTGAGGATCGCATGCTGAGGCACTATTTCCGTCATGCTTGGCATTCCAGGTCCTAGACATCAATCTGTGTAATTTTTGTTTGTGCTGTTACCTGAAGTCGCAAGTGTACCGCGATCACCCGACTTCGTTAGGTATGCAAGAAGAAACTATTCGAAGGCTGTTTCTCACCATACCTACTGATACGCTGTACAGTGCTGTTCACAACATTGCCTCTCGACTACAGGTATTCTTGATGAATGACAGCCGACACATTAACCATTTGTCATAAAGGACACTGTATTCGCTAAAAATCAATTTTTATGATTATTTTCGTTTTCCTATCATATGACATTTGTTCATTTCGCGCACTTTTTTGTGGTTTCAATAAAACTCCAGGTCATTTCAAGCATATGTGTCAATAAATAAAATGTCGTGTGAGTAGGAACTACCGTCGGGTAGACCGTTCGCAAGTGTTTCGATTTGACGCCACTTCGGCGACTTGTGCGTCGAAAGGGATGAAATTATGATGATTTGGACAAGCGGAGGAAAGCGGAGAGAAGCTCCGACCCAACAGGGAATCGAATCCGGGCCCTTTGGATGACATTCTTTCGCGCTGACCACTCAGCTATCGGGGGCGGACATGTGTCAATTATTACCTCTCTACCTACATTATTCCGTGAAGTACTGCATTTTTAGATGACATCGGGGTTTTTGTATCACCTGAATTGCGCTTATAAAGATAAATAGTGCAAGTCACACTTAGACATTAAAATAGCTGATGTGAAACAACACAGAAAATTACAATTTTCTTGGTGTAAAATGTATCCTTGGCCTAGAGGTTGCTCTGTAACAAATAAATTGTACTGTCGCACATGCATCTTGTCTAGTGGATTTTAGATCGGAAGAGAATGGTCGTCAGCTTCTATCGGAACACGTGTGACAAAAAATTTTGACAGAAAATCCGAGAATCGCCAGACGTCATGAAGGCACCTTTAGAGTCAAGAAAGTTTTCAGCTGTTGAGACATCGACGAATTGGACATGCAGTTTCTGAAAGCGCCAAATTTTTAGCCATAAAGCGTAATGTGGTTGTGAAACACTATATATTTGTAATCGGGAGACTTTCTGATGCAGCTTCTTTCTTGGGAAAGCTAGAGTATGCATTCAGAGGACACTTTGAAGATGAAAGCTGCAACAACAATTATTGGAACTTTTGTCTGTACAGGAAGAGTTCATTCGTGATCACTTGCAGAGCACTTGTGGGTACAAAGGAACATCCAGTACAATTCAAAACGAATTAACTGAACTGGTTACCAAGGTCTGAATAATCGCACTATTGAAGAGTTACAATCATTTGAGTTTGTTGTAAGTCTTGTAACTTTCTTGTAAGACATAAATGAGTATTGTTTTCAGGTTTTGCACACAAGGTTGTTCCATTGAAAGATTTATTTGTTTTCACAATGTGTCTAGTAACAAAACTGCTCAGGGTTTAAAACAAATTGTACTCAAAGGACTTAATGGATGAGGAGCTACTGATGGAACAGTGAGTCAAACAAACATATGATGGAGCCCCAGTAATGTCAGAGAAACATGAAGGTGTCCAAAATTTTGCTAAAAAGATGTCCATGAACCACAGTTTTGCACTTTTATGCTGATAAACTTAACCTGGCCCTGTTACATTGTTCTAAAAGTACCAAAGCAGTTAGGCGTTTGATTTAAATTTTATAACGTCGCATCCATTTACTAAATCTCCAAAGCAATACACCTTTTAGAAAATAAAGCATTTAGATTGCCTCAGACAAGTACTATTCTGGAATTTCAGTTCACGAGCTGCTCAGATAATATGTCATAAATACAATGAGTTGAAAGATATTTTCTAAAATATCACCACAGATGTTGAAGACTGGGATGCAGAGTCGTCCAACAGGGCTTCTGGCTTGCACAGCATTCTTAACAAAACTCTATTCCTGTTCCTGTTACGCCTTTACAGTGAAACATTTGCGTATATTGATCATCTCTATGCGATTCTTCAGAACAAAACTGTATGTGATATTAGTAAGTGCAAAGCCGAAATCAAGAAGAACATCAGTTTGGTAACGGATATCAGATCAGGAAAGACCGTGACCTCATTTGTTCAAAGCTATAACAAGAAATTTCTCTGATAAATCACTGTTAGTGCGCGTGACTTCCAGATTCTTAAGACGTTTTACGTTATGAGATGCCTGATAACATGATGGTGTAAAAGGAAATACGTTTCTGTGATCTTCAAAATAGGTCTAGTCTACTTTCAATTCGCATTTGTCCAAGCACCCGTGGTCTAGGGGTAGCATCTTTGATTTCTGATCGAAACGTCCTCGGTCCCGGGCTCAACCCCCCCCCCCCCCCCCCCTATTCGGAATCTGGTAGAGAAGCTACAAAATCTGAAAAGGGAAATGAAAAGGCGCAATCTAGATATATTAGGGCTCAATGAAATGAAACAGAAAGAAGACAATTCTTTCTGATCAGACGAGTATACTGTAATTTCAACAGCAGCAGAAAATGGTGTAACGGGAGAAGGCTTCGTTATTAATAGGATGATAGGGCAGAGAATGTCTTTCTGTGAGCAGTTCAGAGATAGAGTTGTTCTTATCAGAATCGACAGCAGCCCAACACCGACGTCGATAGTTCAGTTGCAAGCTGAAAATGAAGAGATCGAGAATGTATATGAAGATACTGGATAGGTAATACAATACATAAAGGGAGGTGAAAATCATTTAGTCATAGGGGACTTGAATGCAGTTACAGGGGAAGGAGCAGAAGAAATGCTTACAGGAGAATATGGGCATGGGACAAGGTATATGAGAGAAGAGAGACTAATTGTGTTCTGTAACAAGTTTCAGCTAGTAATACCAATACTCTGTTCAAGAACCACAAGTGGAGGAGGCATACTTGGACAAGGCCCGGTGATACGGAAAGCTTTCAGCTAGATTAAATCATTATCAGGCAGAGAATCCGAAATCAGATACTGGATTGTAAAGTGTACCCAGGATCAGATATAGACTCAGAACACAACGTAGTAGTGATGAAGAGCAGGCTGAAGTTTAGGAGATTGTCAGGTAGAATCAATACGAGAAGAAGTGGGCTACAGAAGCACTAAGAAACGACGAGATACGCTTGTAGGCTACAAGCACAGCAATAAGGAATAGATCGGTAGGCAGTACAGTTGAAGAGGAATGGACATCCCTAAAAAGGCCAATCATAGAAGTTAAAAAGAAAAATATAGGTACAAAGAAGGTAAGTGCGATGAAAGTATGGGTAACTGAAGGAATACTTCAGTTCATCGACGAAAGAAGAAAGTACAAAAAATTTCAGGAAAATTCGGGAATAAAGCAATACAAATCACTGAGGAATGAAATAAATGGGAAGTGCAGATAAGCTAAGACATAATTTCTGCGTAAAAAATGTGAAGCAACCGTAAAAGAAATTATTGTCGGAAGGACTGAGTCAGCATTTCGGAAAGTCAAAACAACCTTCGGTGGCATTAAAAGCAAGGGTGGTAACATTAAGAGTGCAACGGGAATTCCATTGTTAAATGCAGAGGAGAGAGCGGATAGGTGGAAAGCTTACAGTGAAGGTCTCTATGAGGGGGAAGATTTGAATGATGTGATAGAAGAAGGAACTGGAGTCGATTTCGAAGAGGTGGGGGTTCCAGTATTAGAATCGGGATTTAAAAGAGCTTCCGAGGACTTAAGCTCAAATAAGACAGACGGAACAGATAACATTACATCAGAATTTCTAAAATCATTGGTGGAAGTGGCAACAAAACGACTATTCGCGTTGCTGTGTAAAATGTATGAGTGTGACGACATACCACCTGACTTTCGGAAAAATATCATCTATATAATTTCATGGTCTGCAAGACCTGACAAGTGTTGTGGATTGGCAAGACATCCAACCCACTAGGAAGAAGCCGAAAGGCACGCGTTTAAGCTCACGCAGGCTGGCGTGAGTCTGGAACAGGACACGGATTTTAGACTTCAGAAAAAAGGAGGTAACTGGTAGAATACTTAACTTTAATCCATAATAGGTGAACATCGCTCTTGACGGTACATGTTTTACAGCATCAATAGTAACTGGTATTGGCGCTTTGCTAGGTCGTAGCAAATGACGTAGCTGAAGGTTATGCTGACTATCGTCTCGGCAAATGAGAGCGTAATTTGTCAGTGAACCATCGCTAGCAAAGTCTGCTGTACAACTGGGGCGAGTGCTAGGAAGTCTCTCTAGACCTGCCGTGTGGCGGCGCTCGGTCTGCAATCACTGATAGTGGCGACACGCGGGTCCGACGTATACTAACGGACCGCGGCCGATTTAAAGGCTACCACCTAGCAAGTGTGGTATCTGGCGGTGACACCACAAGAAGTGCGAGAATCACCGCATACTCAGCTTAACAGCTCATGCATCCAAGTTGCTGATAAGAATAATGTACAAAAGAATGGAAAAGTTAATAGAGAATCTGTTACACGATGATCAATTTTGCTTTAGGAAAGGTAAAGGCACCACAGAAGCAATTATGACGTTAAGGTTGATAATGAAAGCAAGACTAAAGAAAAATAAAGACACGTTCATAGGATTTGTCGACCTGGAAAAAGAGTCCGACAATTTAAAATGGTGCAAGATATTAGGCCTTCTGAGAAAAATAGGGGTAAGCTATAGGGAGAGACTTTTAATATGCACAATGTACCAGAGCCAAGAGGGAATAATAAGACTGGACGACAAAAAATGCAGAGCTCGTTTTAAAAAGGGTGTAAGATAGGGATGTAGTCTTTTACCCTTACTGTTCAATCTATACAGCGAAGAAGCAATGATGGAAATAAAAGAAAGGATCCGGTGTTGAAATAAAGTTCAAGGTGGAAGGATATCAATGACAAAACATGCCGATAACATTGCTATCTTGAGTAAAAGTGAAGAGGAATTATATGATTTGCTGTATGGAATGAACAGTCTAATGAATACAGAATATGGATTGAGACTAGATCGAAGAAAGAGAAAAGTAGTGAGAAGTACCAGAAATGAGAACAGCGAGAAACTTAAAAACGTCAGGACTGCCGTTTACGAAGTAGTTGAAGTTAAGGAATTCCGCTACTTCGGCAACAAAATTACCAATGACGGACGGAGCAAGGCGGACATCAAAAGCAGACTAGCACTGGCAAAAAGGGCCAATAGAAATCTACTAGCAATAAACGTAGGCCATAATTTCGGGACGAAATTTCTGAGAACGTATGTCTGGAGCACGGCTTTGTATAGTAGTGGAAATGGACTGTGGGAGAAGCGGAACAGAAGATAATGAGAGCATTTGAGACGTGGAGCTGTAGACGAATGTTGAAAATAAGATGCACTGATAAAGTAAGGAATGAGGAGGTTCTGCGCCGAATGGGAGAGGAACGGAATACGTGGAAAACACTGACAACAAGAAGGGACAGGATGATAGAACGTTGTGAAGACATCAGGGACTGACTTCCATGGTACTAGAGGGAACTGTAGAGAGCAAAAATTGTAGAGGAAGACAGAGATTTTTTATTTATTTGTTTTTATTTATCTTTCATTTATTTATTTGTGAAGTAAAGACCTGCTGCATGTTATTATATAGCAGGTCGTACACAGTGTGATTTTATATGTTATATCACACAAATTCAGTTTTATTACCAGTACATTTGTTGTTGAAAACTTTATAAAAGAACAAATTTAAGAAATGGGTAACAGAATATATACGTAATATTCTGTTTAAACTTGTTCCTAACTTAGATCATGATAATAAGTAAGATACATTACAGGTTTTGGATGCATTTTAAATTTATTGAAAGTGTATTTAATGGTAGAAACACGAGATGAAAATTGGACTTAGATATGATGCGACAGTTCTTCATTTTATACCTTCTGCATGTATCGTTACATCTATTACGTATTTTGTCTTGACAGTGGTAATACTTAATTTAATGTATTGATTACTTAGGTCATATTGTGTTTCCGAACTAAAAGTAACAGTGGAGATTGGAAGTAGATTTAAAATGCCATAGTCAGCTACACTATGTGCGAGGGCTCGGTAAAACTTCGAGCCAATCACGCCTCATGCAGCGAAAGAAGAAGAAATGTCACAACTTCAGACTGTATCGCATGCTATGAAACATTAGTATAAACAGCTACACTACTGGCCATTAAAATTGCTACACCACGAAGACGACATGCTACAGACGCGAAATTTAACCGACAGGAAGAAGATGCTGTGATTTGCAAAAGATTAGCTTTCCAGAGCATTCACACTAGGTTGGCGCCCGTGGAGACACCTACAACGTGCTGAGATAAGAAAAGTTTCCAACCAATTTCTCATACACAAACAGCAGTTGACCTGCGTTGCCTGGTGTGATGCCTCGTGTAAGGAGGAGAAATGCGTACCATCACGTTTCCGACTTTGATGAAGGTCGGATTGTAGCCTATCGCCATTGCGGTTTATCGTGTCGCGACATTGCTGCTCGCGTTGGTCGAGATCCAATGACTGTTAGCAGAGTATGGAATCTGTGGGTTCATGACGGTAATACGGCCTCGTATCACTAGCAGTCGAGATGACAGGCATCTTATCCGCATGGCTGTAACGGATCGTGTAGCAACGTCTCGATTCCTGAGTCAATAGATGGGGACGCTTGCAAGACAACAACCATCTACACGAACAGCTCGACGACGTTTGCAGCAGCATGAACTATCAGCTCGGAGACCATGGCTGCGGTTACCCTTGACGCTGCATCACAGACAGGAGCACCTGCGATGGTGTACTCAATGACGAACCTGGGTGCACGAATGGCAAAACGTCATTTCTTCGTATTAATCAAGGTTCTGTTTACAGCATCATGATGGTCGGATCCGTGTTTGGCAACAACGCGGTGAACGCACATTGCGTATATTCGTCGTCGCCATACCGTCGTATCACGCGGCGTGATGGTATGGTGTGCCATTGGTTACACGTCTCGGTCACCTCTTGTTCACATTGACGGCACTTTGAACAGTGGACGTTACATTTCACATGTGTTGCGACCCGTGGCTCTACCCTTCGTTCGATCCCTGCGAAACCCTACATTTCAGCAGGATAATGCACGACCGCATGCTGCAGGTCCTGTACGGGCCTTTCTGGATACTGATAATGTTCGACTGCTGCCCTGGCCAGCACATTCTCCAGATCTCTCACCAATTGAAAACGTCTGGTCAATGGTGGCCGAGCAACTGGCTCGTCAAAACACGCCTGTCACTACTCTTGATGAACTGTGGTATCGTGTTGAAGCTTCATGGGCAGATGTACCTGTACACGCCATCGAATCTCTGTTTGACTCAATGCCCAGGCGTATCAAGGCCGTTATTACGGCCAGTAGTGCCGGCCGAAGTGGCCGTGCGGTTAAAGGCGCTGCAGTCCGGAACCGCAAGACCGCTACGGTCGCAGGTTCGAATCCTGCCTCGGGCATGGATGTTTGTGATGTCCTTAGGTTAGTTAGGTTTAACTAGTTCTAAGTTCTAGGGGACTAATGACCTCAGCAGTTGAGTCCCATAGTGCTCAGAGCCATTAGAACGGCCAGTAGTGGTTGTTCTGGGTCTGATTTCGGGGTATCTATGCACCCAAATTGAGTGAAAATGTAAAGACATGTCAGTTCTAGTATAATATATTTGTCCAATGAATACCCGTTTATCACCTGCATTTCTTCTTGGTGTAGCAATTTTAATGGCCAGTAGTGTACATAGAGAGTTACATTTTCAGACTGATTCGATTTAGTGTTGTAGGACCTTTGCTTACTTTTGCTATGTTTGTATGTTTATCTCGTCTTCACTTCCTGTGTGTGATATGGCATCCGACTCCATGTCTGTGCTTATGTCTGTGTCGTTTACTACGTACTGCTGATCTGTCGGATGTGGAGCTTGTCTTATTCTAGCTCATGGTCTCTCCTGTTTGTATGTCGCATACAGTGCTCGCGGTAATTCGACTGCGATGTTGTTTATAAAGCTCCAGTCATCTTGTCTGTGTATTAACTGTCCTATGTCCTGGTTTCCTAAACACGGTCTTATGTGTCTTAGGGCATGTCAGATGAGCACTTTGTCTTCCGGTGTGCCGTTCTCACCACAGTCACAAGCGCGAGTCGGTATTAGGACAAACCTGTGGAAATGCACAGGATACGGGCCACGGCCCGCGAGAAAGTGCACCATCCCGCGTATTGGATTTATGTACTTCAAATTCATCTGCTCTAGTATACTGGGGAAGAAAGAGTAGACTCGTCTTCCTTTGTCAGTTGTGTTCTATTCTGTCTGCCCTGTATCAGTTCTCCACTCGTTTGATTTCCGCTTGTCCGTCATGTCTTGTCCAGTTATTTCTCTTATTTTGTCGCGTCTTCCCCTTTTCAGCCAGTACGCAGCTTCTCTGCGGCGAATTGTAATGTCTATAGGGAAACCTCCCAGTACCACGCTCATTGCCTCAATCGAGGTCGTGCCGAAAGCTGAGTAGAACACTGTCCTGGCCTCGCCTCACAATGGTTTTATGCGTACCTAAGCATAATCGATGTGCCCAAGCACTAGCTGCAAAACAGTTTATTGACTCAAAGAGTGCTGTGAAACATGTACTCATTGTCTGAAGGTGTAGTCTCTATCTTATAGTGCTCAGTCTTGCAAGTTTGTGCATAAGTTTAATTGCTTTGTTAATTGTCAGTCTGTCATGGTCGTTAATTATTGTAAATGTTCATCAATATAAATGCCAAGGTGTCTTGTCACAGCTTCCCTTTTTATAGATATGTTGATGAACTTTATAATTAGATTTATTTTTCACCGTACCTCTTAGAAGTGGGTAAACAGTTTTGTTTGTTGCTATTGTGAGTTTGTTGTTCATGTACCATTCACTGATGAACGCGAGGAGCCGCATTGCTTTCCTCTCTAATTGGGAGCTGTAGTTTGCAGATACCATGAGCAGAAGGTCATCAGCGTACGCAATCACCCCGTTGCCTTCTAGTACATTCAGTAGTGGTTCTGTGGCTATGTCCCAGAAAATTGGTCTGCTTATGGATCCTTGCAGACTACCCTTTGTTACCCTCTTTGTAACTTTTTGGCGGCCAGTCTTCCATTCCACTATCCCGTTTTTACAGTAGTCTCTAAGGTTGTTGTATAGAGCAAGTGGAACAATTATGTCTCTATGTCTTGCAAACAGCGCCGGCCACCAAATGTTGTCGAAAGCACCAGCTACGTCAATTAGAATTGCTAATGTCTATTTGTCATGTATTGTCTGTATCATTTCTGTGGCCCTATTTAATGCGCCGTCGATTGATTTATGTGTTCGAAAACCAAACTGATGTGGGCTAAGACCGAAGAGCTGCAGGTGAGACTGAAGTCTGTCACACAGCAATCTCTCCTGGACTTTTGCCACAGTCTTAATGAGGCATACTGGTCTGTATGTCTTATCGTCAATCGGATGTTTGTCTTCCGCTTTCTTAATTATAACTGCATTTGCTGTCTTCCACATATTCGGTATTCGTCCTTCTCGTAGATCATCATTCAGTAATTCTGTCAGGTATGGTACGATAAGTGGAGGAGCTTGTCTGAAGGTTTCAGGGTGGATGCCATCAGGGCCCGGAGGCTTTTTGTTCTTTATTTTGTACGAGGTGCATTCAAGTTGTAAGGCCTCCGATTTTTTTTCTCTGGACTGGAAAGAGATAGAAACATGCGCATTGTTTTAAAATGAGGCCGCGTTCATTGTCAATACGTCCCAGAGATGGCAGCACCTTACGGTAGATGGAATTTTACCGTCAGCGGCGAGAATGAGAACTGTTTTAAATACTTAAAATGGCGACGTTTTCCTTACTTGAACAGCGTGCAATCATTCGTTTTCTGAATTTGCGTGGTGTGAAACCAACTGAAATTCATCTATAGTTGAAGGAGACATGTGGTGATGGAGTTATAGATGTGTAGAAAGTGCGTTCGTGGGTGCGACAGTTTAATGAAGGCAGAACATCGTGTGGCAACAAACCGAAACAACCTCGGGCTCGCACAAGCCGGTCTGACGACATGATCGAGAAAGTGGAGAGAATTGTTTTGGGGTATCGCCGAATGACTGTTGAACAGATCGCCTCCAGAGTTGGCATTTCTGTGGGTTCTGTGCACACAATCCTGCATGACGACCTGAAAATGCGAAAAGTGTCATCCAGGTGGGGGCCACAAATGCTGACAGACGACCACATGGCTGCCCGTGTGGCATGTTGCCAAGTAATGTTGGCGCGCAACGACAGCACGAATGTGACTTTCTTTTCGTCGGTTGTGACAATGGATGAGACGTGGATGCTATTTTTCAATCCAGAAACAAAGCGCCAGTCAGCTCAATGGAAGCACACAGATTCACTGCCACTAAAAAAATTTCGGGTAACCAACAGTGCTGAAAAAATGATGGTGTCCATGTTCTGGGACAGCGAGGGCGTAATCCTTACCCATTGCGTTCCAAAGGGCATTACGGTAACAGGTGCATCCTACGAAAATGTTTTGAAGAACAAATTCCTTCCTGCACTGCAACAAAAACGTCCAGGAAGGGCTGCGCATGTGCTGTTTCACCAAAACAACTCAACTGCACATCGAGCTAACGTTACGCAACAGTTTCTTCGTGATAACAACTTTGAAGTGATTCCTCATGCTCCCTACTCACCTGACCTGGCTCCTAGTGACTTTTGGCTTTTTCCAACAATGAAAGACGCTCTCCATGGCCGCACATTCACCAGCCGTGCTGCTATTGCCTCAGCGATTTTCCAGTGGTCAAAACAGACTCCTAAAGAAGCCTTCGCGGCTGCCATGGAATCATGGCGTCAGCGTTGTGAAAAATGTGTACGTCTGCAGGGCGATTAAGTCGAGAAGTAACGCCACTTTCATCGATTTCGGGTGAGTAGTTAATTAGAAAAAAAAATCAGAGGCCTTAGAACTTGAATGCACCTCGTATAAGGCCAGGGCAGCTTCCTCGTGAGAAAATGGGATGGTGATACCTTTGTTTTCGTACTGTCATAAAGTAGTCAGCGAAGGGCGATGTGCAATTGGTTGTCCTGAGTGCGGCCATCGTCAGAGAGTAGTTTGTTGAGGAGAAGATGTGCTGTGCACCACCAGCCTCTTGTGGTAGCACCATCTGGTTTCTTCAGTGTTGATAGTATTTTACGAGTCTTTATACGTTCAGTTTGCAGTTTAAACGGCTCCCCCCAGTTGATGTTCTGTAAGTTTGTCCTAACATGTGTGTATGAGTGGTCCTTACTGGTCTTATGTCGTTGTCTAGGTTAAGATCTTCATTTCTTCCTTCACGTAATTTACGTTTACTGATGAGGATAGGGAATTTATTAACTGCTTAGTGAGAGAAAAAGAATTTAATATGTCTGAAAATCAGTTTCACCCATAATTTTAGGATGATTCTCGATGGAATCGTTAGTCGTAGCGCACAAATGTGATTGACGTTAGCGAGAGAGATACGAACGGGTTATTTTCTAGTGTCATATTTCATGATTATAGTTATTTTTACGATCTAGAAAAAAATACCTGTGTCGCTTTAGATCGGTATGCGGGAGATGAGAGGCTTATGTGCTGAGCTGACCTGGAGAAAATTACTATTTCTTTTAGGTTTTCACCGTGAAATCGGAAACTTGAAGACTGCAAGCTATCAGAAAGGGTGAGAATTATATTCGCTTAATTTTTAAGTACCGCGAAAGCGGTCAAATTGTTACAGTCCAAGCCAGGGAGCAATTAATCAGTTTTCAGTTACCTCCATTTAAACCCTCGAAGAGTAACAGAGCTCCTTCGCCTTCTTACTGTAAAAGGTTCCATGGACACTAATAATTTTGTACACTGATTCCTTCACTTGAATGGTTATTACCAAATCAAACTCTGTCCAGTGCTACAACGTAAAGATACGAGAATCTGACAAAACATGATCAACCTTAACATATCTACTGTTCTTCTACAGAGACCGTAGTATTCCATCTGGTACTGAAATTATTTATTGTAACTCATCAACTAAATATCCTCATTTGTATAGGGCATATTTCAGTACACTGGTCAGCCTTAGCGAAGAGAACTGACTATGTACTGGTGACTGCAGCGTGATTGTATTGTTTCTCAGGTGGACACTGATATTTTAAGCATGCAACAGAGCTAGATCAGAAGATCATCTCACAAGTTTCTTCCAACATCGAATGCTGTATACATCCGACTGCTGTATATTATGAACGTCGTTTAAATGTTTCTTGTTTATTTAATTGCACTAAATAAAGCCTGTAGCATTTACTTTATGTCACACAAAGTCACATACTTTTGTGCGCTTTTTTAAACAGTACACACAAAAAGAACTGTTAGAGAACCGAATTTTACGATCTGAAAAATTATGCTATCTCTGTAGCAAGCAAATTCCACCTAAAAAGATTGAATGGTTTAAATCCGTACACAAAATATCCACTAGATGGGTACAAAAATATAATCTGCAAAATTGACATTTATTACTGGGGTGTATATTTCTCTTATCACCACTCTGAACACATTTGATTGTAACTAACAGTTTAATTATTTTATTGGAGAAACAGGTAAACCCTCATCGCAGGTGCCCTCAAGTTCTTCGTCTGAATGATGCTCTTGTTCGACGGCAGAACTGTAACCACTGGCTGTCGTAAAACCATCGTATTTTTCTTCTATTTATTGATCTAAATCACTGACACCTGACTCCATACTGGTTAACAATTTCATCAAACATTGGAAAGTTCAAGCTCTCACCTTGAAGCAAACACATTTTGTACTACAGTTTGCCATAATGAAGGAAACAGGTGCAGAGTACACGAGGTGCAGTGACACGTGCCAACAACAAACAAAGATGCGATAGTGCAACCGTCAGCAAAAGATAGTAGGGTTGGCAAATTAAGGAAGATGGGCGGGAGGAGTATAGAAGCATTCCGCCACAACTGACCTTGGAGAGGCAGTTCGAACATTCTCCCGCTGTTTGAGATACCACACATCGTGAGGTATGGGTTAAAGTCAGTTAGCGCTATCTGGTATTTTAAAGTGGGTGGTTATAATTAAAGAGCAGCAACTGACGGAGATCCTGCGTAGGCTGTAATTATCGTATGACAGCAAAACTTGGTGGACATTCTAATGCATTATAGAGAAACCGAATTACATTGGAGAAAAATTAGTTCCATTTTCGGCCACCAGGTGTAAATTTGGCGCTGTGAATACAAGGAAGACATATAGAAATGTTTCCAATGTAATGGGTTAGGAACAGGACGTGGGCAGAAAAGTTCAAACAACTTAGAAAGGCATAATGCTGATTTTATTATTAACTGCCTCATATTCAGTTTGTTCAAAATGAGCAACGGAGACGCTGATGAGATACTGCATTATTAAAGTGACGTGAGCAACAATTGGTCGCAGCAGTTACAGTGAAATCTGATAATGTATTCCTGTATACTGGCTTTCAGCTCAAATAGAGACAGAAAGTTTCCCTGGTAGATGTGTTGTTTTAGATATCCCCAGGGCCAAAAGTCACAAGATTGAAGTCAGGTGATCTTGCACGCCATGCACCTGGAAAACCTCCGGAAACAGCACATTTTTGGGAGGTTGCATTTAAGCAGATCTTTCACTGGGTGAGCAACATGAGATAGTGCCCCATCTTGCACAAAAACAGTGGCTTCATAAGCTGCGTTCTTGCAAAGCAGGAATCACATACTCTACAAGGTGGTCTCGATAACATGCAGATGCAGATTCCACGATTCATCTGACAGGTAGCCTAGGTGTATTGTCTTCAAAGAAAACAGTACCAAGAATAAAAGTGGTTGTGAATCCACATACCACCGCCACATACGAAGAGTGCAGTGGCAACACGTGTTTTAACAGAACCCCAAATTCGGTAGTTCTGTGTTTTCACTGCAAACTGTAATGTAAAATATACCTCGTCCTGCCACGAAATATAGCCTGGAAACATGTCATTTACTTTTATCGTGCCAGAGAGCGAAGAAAAAATTCAGAACGCTGCTGCAAACTATGTGGCTTCAGTTTCTGTACAGCCTGGACCTTGTATTCACGCCAGTGAAAAATAGATAGCAAAACATTCCGTACTGTTGACCATTGGATGGGCAGTTCTCGTGACCTTTCATGACCACTAGCACTACCCGAGGTACATGCTGCATGGTCAGTTACAGCAACAGCAACAGCAACCTCGCCAACAACTTCCACCGGCAAAGAACGCCTTCCTCTTTCAGGTGCCACATCAAGCTCACCCATGTTTTCGAATTTCATTATCATCGTCTTCAAACCATTTAATGACATCAGGCCTATCCTCAGACCACTCAGTCAGCGATACTCTTTCAATGCAGCACTGTATTGCTGCCTGAGCTGTGGCCGGCTGGCGTTGATGCCGTTTGTTCTTTGGAATTTTGTCACAATCGAGTGGCGTCTTATTTCTCCCTCGGTTACTACCATAATGAGCTGCTGACTTGCCTCTGTCAGTGGCAACAGCAGCGCTTATCGACACTAGTACTTCTGTACCATCTTTGGTGTGGCCGCTATATTTCCGTGTGGTGGTGGTGGTGTTCGGCTGAGACAAAGCAGCGAGGAAGTCCCCCGCGGCGCGTGATCAGGTCGGGATCGCTGGCGACGTGCATGCACGGTCGGATTGTGAGGCGCTAACTGCGACAGCTACAAAGTTCGTTGCCCACCGAACCTGGACACTGAAGTTGCGTGATCAGTTAACCTGTTATGGAACATCAACTGCTGTTACATCTCTTCTTTCATTGCCAGTTGTTGCTTCCTGTGCCGTTCCAGCTAGCAGCAACGTATGATGTGTTGGAGTGGTCGAAATTTTGCAGCCGTCTTCCTGTATGGTCTTTAACTATTACATTGGTTGTTACTTATCAGTGAAGTGCAGCAGCGGTATTTTCTGCCTTGTGGCCGTTAACGCCCCAGTTACCTGCCCTGGTCGTTACCGTAGTTTTCCGGCAATGTGTTTTTCCTCGCCGTGTAGTTCGGCAGCGTTTTAGTTGTTTGTTCATTTTTCTTTCGTAGAGGGGTTATTGTGCCTTGGCTGTTTTTAGACGCCAGTTTTGAAGACGTAGTGCTGCTGGTATCTTCCGTTGTCGTGCCGTTGGTCAGATGGAAGGGAACCTATTAGGTTGCTGGTCGGTCCTTCAGCTGTCCCTGTGTCGGGTTGTCATCCGATTATTTAACCTTACTCTTGGCTGCCTGTCTCACCTCACCTTATGTTAGAGCTACCTCCTCAGGCCGACCCTTGGAACACGTCTGAGCGCCACTGTTCTGTTGGTTTCAGATTGTGGTTTTCATTTTAGTCTGAAGTCATGTTCGAGGCCTCCAGCCGACTATTAATTTAGTTTGTTTTAATGTTGAAATAAGACTTTCAGCCAACTTAAATTAAAATTTGAAGACTGATTTCTTTAAAAACTAAATTGTCAAAGTTTGTTCTATCTAAAATTCTTGCTATCCAGGCCTTAAGCCCTGAGTTGTTCAATGTCCAGTGTGTGGCCTTCACCCAAGCTATCATTGGAAATATCTTTAATATAAGGCCTTCAGCCGTCTTAAATTAAAACTTGAAGATCCATTTGTTTAAAGCGAATCATTTTAAAAATTTGCTCTGGGATTCTTGTTATCCAGGCCCTAAGCCCTGAGTTGTTTAATGTCTTGTGTGTGGCCTTCATCCGAGTATTTACGTGAAATATTTTTAAGGCCTTCAGCCGTGAGTACTCTTTAAAGCAACTTTTTACAACCTGTGATCAGGCCTTCAACCGTTCTTTTCGGTGTGGTTTTGGACCTTCAACCCAGGAGGTATCTCAAGTTTTCTTAACTAGGCGTTCAGCAATATTGTTTTATTTTGATCCTTTTAAGGCAATGTGTAATTAAGTGGTTCTTAGAAAAATAAAAATTTGTGTGTTTTGTGCAACCGACAGTAACTGATTACGGCCCCCTCCACAACCATAACCTGATCCGCTCTGTCCTGCAAAACCAGATTTCATTGCCGTTCACATAAAAGAGTTTCACAGAAGTCGTACAATCATACAAACAACGCACGTGTCAGATTTCCACCGGGTGGCCAAAATTGTAACTAATATTTTCGCAGCGTAAATGGGTTCCAGGTAAACCCATTAGCATATCTACCAAGTTCCGCTGCCATACGATAATTACATCCCATACAGAACCTCCGTCATTAGCTACACGTTAATCGTAACCACCTGGCATTACGAAAGGATGCACTCAGGTCTCTGTTTGGTGTCTCTAAGTTTCAGCGTTAGGACCACTACCCAAAGCAGTCAGTAGTTGTTAGAAGTTGTTGGATATGCTGATGGCTTGTTACTTCTAGTGCACGACAACGAGCGAGATATGCTAGAAAATTAATGTGGCAAACTACTTGGAATACTGCACGAGTGGTACTCGTAGGTTCATCTCAAGATAGTTGCACAATAATCGACATATATTTTACTGAAAGGGATAATTTTTAGAGATCCTTTGATTAAAATATATCAAGAGATAACTGGAAGGCAAACCGTCAACCGATATTTCAGTATACACTTGGATGAACACTGTACACTCGAAGGTCACATAGAAATTACAGCAACGAAAGGGGAATTCTATAACAAATGAAATTATTGTTTTTTTTTTAAATTAAACACTACAGAGTAGCCCACCACCTGGATTACTAATTTGGGTCGTGTGCTACTTAAAACAGGTAACAAGCCAAACAGCATATTGGTCACTTAGCCACAATGGGTGCTCACAAGTTATGTTAGCTTGACAAGCGGCCATGCCACGGTCCGTCCCCGCTACGAGGAGGCGGACCTGTTTCTTATTATTCTGTTGTGGCTGTTGCTCTGTGTGTTTGTATTCTATTTAATGCAGCAAGTGACGTTTGAATTCCGGACAATTAATGAAATCAATATCAATATGTTGAAGCATAGAAATAAAAATAGAAAATGAAATTTGAAAAATATTTAGAATTACTTTAAGCTAAATTTACTTGTGTATAATTTTGAATGCAAAAAATTGTTCAGAGCTATAAGTTGTACATAACCAAAAATTTCTCTATATAGAATTCCAATAAAGGATATCGTTACAATATCAATATCAACAATGATCAGAAACAGGGAGTTACCAAAATACAAATGTCGTCTTATAAATTGTTAGATAAAGATACGAGTAATTAAAAACAGCAAATGGTTAAAAATACTACAATATGGAACAAGTAGTAGAGATTCCATGTGAGTAATGTAACTTTAATGCTATAAATGTACTGAAAAGGAAATTGATAAAATGTATAAAATGTCAGACATCTCGTGTTGTTGAGATATAGAACACAAAATTTCAAAATGTAATTTTATTGAATTAAATTTATTGAGACTAAATACACATGTTTCACATATTGTTAAATAGGTTTGTATGTTACGTTTATATGGATGTATACAAAATGATTATAGATAAATGATAGTTTATGAAAACGGTACACACATAGTACATACATGGCAAGTCATGTCACAGGGTTGTGAGCCGAGAGAGGGAAACATGCATCGTATACAAATTTATGTGTCTCGATCAGTCGTAGGATCTTATGAAGCGTGTCACAATGAATTTAGCCCTTCTGAAACGTTTGTATCAGCATTTTGTTTCAATCTGTTCCTGTGTCCGTGCCTGTGTCGGAACTTGTGTCTTGCCATGAGTTGCGTTGTGGTTTTGTATTTTTATCTGTGTGCTTGACCCGGCAGTAGGATATTGATTTTTATGTAACTCAAGCAGTGTTCTTGACACT
Source organism: Schistocerca piceifrons (assembly GCF_021461385.2). Taxonomy (NCBI): domain Eukaryota; kingdom Metazoa; phylum Arthropoda; class Insecta; order Orthoptera; family Acrididae; genus Schistocerca; species Schistocerca piceifrons. Next base: position 988,955,034 of record NC_060139.1, read on the forward strand.
GCATCAACCAGACTATTCCGTTTATCGGGATCACGGAAAATTGTGCTGACGTCGTGGTGTCTCACAGCAGGTCTTGCGTCGTCAAGTAAATTACAGCTTAGTACAATATGTTCAGGTGTTCCTCGATTCACACATGTACATATCACGGTTTGCCTTGGCCACGTACGGTGTAGATACGTTCAGTATGGACCATGCCCAGTCAAGTAGTGAACCATGCCATGACAAGGATCCACATGGTTTAGTCTTAGCTCTCTGATATATTTGGAGAGGAGGAGAAGACACGACGCCGTTTATTTAATGTCTACCATTCTCTTTGTCACGTGTCTATTTTCCATTTATGTAAATGTTGTTTGGTTTGCATTTTTTCTCTTGTTATTTAAACATTGTTTCTAGTTCACCTTGCAGCTCTATAACGAATAGTGAGGTCTATTGGAAGTGTTCCTAAGATTAAATACAGGGCCTCCACTGGTGTTGTGCTAAACTCTCCCGACATCCTAAGTAGCATTCTTCTTTGTGCTCTCCTGGCTATTGTTCTGATGATTGCTAGGCATAGGTGATGCGCCCAGGCACTAGAAGCGAAGCATGCAATGGATTCAAATCACGCTGTATGATAAGTCCGCAGCGTCAGTAGTGATGGAACTATATTGAATTTCATCTGGCAAATTTATGTTTGATTTTAGCGGCATTGTCTGCAGCCAGTTTTACGTGTCCATTGAAGGAGAGCCGTTCATCTAAATAAAGTCCTAAGTATCTTGAAACCTGCTTCCTTTGTATGTTGACGTTATTCAGTTACATGCTTGGATTTCTCAATAATATGCACTTAAGCAACAAGTAAACTGCTTTTCTGCTATTTTCAATTTTTTCTGATTACATCAGTAACTGATCGTCTGCAATGTTTGTGTACATTTGTTTTCTAGTTGCAGTCTGGACCGTGCATAAACTACATCCAAAAGATCGTCCGCATAGGCGACGACGCCTTCTGTACGAGTGTCCCTATCCAAAACGTCCAACAGGGCCTCAATTGCTACATCCCAAAAAATCAGCCCGCAGATTTATCCCTTTGGGCATCCCTTGGTTATTCTCTTAACCACCTTCTGTGTCCCTGCCTCCATTCTACAATTCTTTCTCTGCAGTAGGCCATAAAGCTGGAATACAGGACAGTAGGCAATCGAATTTCCCTTAGTCTAGCAAACAGTGACCGCCTCCAAAGATCCAAAGACTATCAAAAGCTCAGGCAATACCAATACGTACAGCGAGTGCATATTTCTTTGTCTTGTTCCCCACTATTTGTATGGCGCAGTTTATGGCGTCATCTGTTGATTTATGTTCTCTAATTCCATATTGGTGAGGTCTTAGGCCAAAAAAGGAGCCTGGGCGCCTGTAATCCATCACATAGGAGCCTATCCTTCACCTTGGCAAGTGTGTCCAGGGGACAGACAGGTCTATAAGTTTTCGGGTCTGTCGGATCCCTGTCTTCAGATTTTATAATAACAATTGCGTTTGCCGTTTTCCAGTGTGTAGGGATTCTTCCTTGTACAAGGGCTTCCTTAAAAAGGTCAGAAAAATATGGGGTGATCATTGTACTGGCGTTCT